>NC_081180.1:236622322-237339822 GCF_029867415.1 Vicia villosa | reverse complement strand
TGTTGGAGGTTGATGGGTTTGGTGGGCTTTTCTGTGATTGGTCCATGGATGAGATTTTGGGCCTGTATTTTCTTAAGAATTGTATACCATTGATTTGTTGTTGCTTGTTTGTTATATTGAATATTTTGGATGAAGTTGAAAAGTATAATGTTTTAGGGTAATATGTGGTTTTAATTCACTTGTGTGTTATTTTGTTTTCTATTCAACATTATGATGACTCTTTGCTTCATGACCCAATAATTAAGGGGCAGTCAAATGGATCTGACCTGTCGAGTATGTCTATTTTATATTTTTTTTAAATTGATTAATGTTTTAGCTCTACACACTTTAATTTTTCGGGTGCCGACGTTTACAATTTCTTAATTATTTTTTAGTTTTTATAGGTGTAAGACATATATCTGCCTCATCTCGTCCTCAAATTTTTGAGTGAAATATACTATGATTTTAGATTTGTATCTTCAATAATTTTTGTCTGTCCTATTATTTTTAAATGATTTTACAGAGACGGTATTGTTTCTTTGCCATCTTTATACTAATAATTACATCAAAGTCGATGGTTGCTAAAGTGTATGGTTTTGTTTTTGTTCGAAAGTCTTGTTTTATTTTATTGGTGGTTTGATAGTGTGTTTTGTTAATGTGGTGATTGCAAGTGTAAGTGAATGAAAAAAGCTTTTTCTTTAGAGGGAGTATATCTAGAAGTGAATGATTACTAGAAGTGGTTTATAAACCATAATCAAGATATTCATATAACCATGTTCCACCAAATCCAACTTGAAAAGTTGATATCTTCTTCAACAATCATGAAAATCTGATTTTCTCTAAACATCTAAAAGCAAAATTCATTAGCAAAAATGCCATGCATTGATTACAACGTACAAAACTATTAAAACACTCTAATTCTCTACATCCACTTATTACTATTTCTCTATAAAATTTATGCAAGTTTTACTAACTTCACTCACATAAAGTTTATAATCATTGATAAAAGTGTGTCGAGAGAATGTGAAAATATCATTGCATAAGATGTAATCTATAATAAAACATACACCATTCTTTTTTCTTCTTCTTTCTTTATCAATTAAGGTGATGAGAGTTGCACAACACAACAATGGCTACAAAGCTCTTTCTCACCTTCCATCTCCATTGGTTCAAAGCTTCTCCAAGCATCTGCACTAGTTGAAGTATCAAATACATGAACAACCGACATTGTTCTTGCCAATTCTCCATCACCAACCCTATAACCCGCCAAGAAAAACAATCTATTCCCGATCGGCGCCATAGTCAAGTATAATCTTTGATTAAAAGGCCAATTTTCGTAGTTATATTCCAACGTCGAAAGACTTCTCTTACGCGATCCCTCAACTTCATTCCAAAGTTTTCCATCGTAAACCTCAACGTGTCCTTTCCAAGCATTCAAACAATCACCCGAGCTAAAAAGTGACTCATTCACCGCCACGATTTGATTAGGTGGTACATCAAGTTGCCACATGCCTGCAATAAGATCCCATTTATTTGTTTGCGTATCATAAACTTCAGCTGAACTCCGTTCAACAATGCTCGTCATAGTTAAATCAGAGTCTTCAGTTTCAGCAAAACCTCCAACAATATAAACTTTATTTTTCCATGTCACACCTATACATTTATACCTCAAAATATGCAAATTAGGTAAACGGGTCCACGTGTTAAGTTCAGGATCATACAACTCAGATGAGGAGATCCCTCTCGCACTCGCCAACATGGACTTTCCTCCTGCCACGAAGATCTTATTGTCACTAACTGTGCAAGCAAAATCATACCTAGCAACACCTAGTGGTGCACAATTGAACCATTGATTAGTTCTTATATTGTAACGAAGTACGTTTGGTATAACTCTTATACCTTCGTCAAGAAACTCAGCCGAATCGTCATTAACATGAACCTTTTCTTTGTAACAAATTTGTCCACCAATTATATAAACAAAATCACCCAATGAAACCAAAGAAAAGCCTTTTAATACTTGGTCATCACCTAGGCCAGGAATTGTACCAACATAGCTCCATGTATTGGATGAAGGATAATAAAGGTGAATTGAATTACAAAGTGTCACATTTGGTGATGGTTCTCTAGGACAGAAAATTGTGACCATGACATAATTTGAAAGAAGATTTTCTTGAGAAGGTGATGGTGGTGGAGAAGGAAGGGACCCCATTGGAGAATTTGGGAGATTATGATGCAAAGTTTATTAGTGATGCTATATTTTTTGTGTGAGTGGGAAATGTAACAATATAAAGAGGGGGTGGAGATATAGAAAATGGGGGCGGAGAAAACAAAATGAAGTTTGTTTGTGAGTGTTAACTAGGAAGAAAAAATGGAGGTGAAATCAAAGGTTTTTCTTGTGATTGATACTATATAGTTTTATATAACATTTTATTTTGTAAGACTATCATATAGTATTAACATTTAGTGGTAGTTACTAAAAAATATAAATTTAGTGGTTATATGTTTTCCGGATATTCCAATGTTTGAGAAGGTAGAAAACAAAAAATTGAGTATAATTTTATTAGATTAATATTTATTTGTGGCGTTGATTGTTATGTTAGCATTTGGAATTTTGGTAGAATGTGTTTTTTTTTTCCTTTCCTTTTTGGCCTTAGTAGCAATGGAATGTGAGGTGATATAATTGAGTGGAATTAAGTGAATGATTGGTTTTAATTTTGGGTTTTAAAATATTGATTTTAGATGTATATAATTGAATATGATTTTGATATGTTTAGATTTTGACATGTTTAGATTTTTTTTACATGTTTTGGTTCGGTTTAGAAAGAACATATTCACCTTAATTGGACAATGAGACTATGATAAACCTAGTTTAATGGTTTTGTAATTTAATTATATGCTATTTCATTTATTTATTTAGAAACTAAATTTGAAAATATTCTTATGGGCTTAAGTTTATGAGATGTTAGAAAAATTCTTTTGTCACTACATTAAATTATAAGAAATTTTATAAAATGATAAAAATGTCCTCTAGATTCAAAATTCAGTAGTATAATTTTCAGTCTCTAAATTCAAGAATTTAAAATCCCTCTATCATTAACAAGGTAGTATTTATTTCTTTCACTTCGATAATTGAGTTTTTCAAACACCTAAATCCTAACTTTAAATATTTCGTTTCGACTCATCTTATATCAATTCTTTTTTTGAATCATCCATTATTTTTCTATTTCAAAATATTTAATACACATTTGCTTGATTTTATATGATTTATGCATTATATTCTTTTCTTTCTAGGTTGTTGATATTATCCGAATTCTTGAATCTATACAAGTTTTATGCTTGTTTTTGGATTATAGAAACCAAAAATGCCCCAAACAATACCTTCAAATTATGTTACTTTCTACTCTAGTTTGACTTATTAGATTTTTGATATTGTTAGTATTGGATAGAAAGCATTAGAGGAAATAAAGACTCTGTTATTACTTCTTCTAGGTAAGATATATGTTGATATAATTGGTAAACCACAATTTTGCTTTGAGGTTCAAGAGACTAAAGGGGTGGCACAATGAGCCAGGTGTGTTGACATATCCGTTTTATCCTTTTTTTTTTTTTTATAGAATGAGTCAAAGTTTTAGGCATACACGTTATAATATATAATATGTCCGCTCCGCTCCGCCTCATTTTTTTTTTGCAAGATTTTGCGGGCATGAGCATTAACATGAAAATTTGCACTTTAAAATTTAAAAGGTGCAATGCCCGCGGGTAAGCCCCGTTCCACATTTATTTTTTTGCAAGACACACAAGGTTTTAAGCTCGCAATCTCAACAAAGCATGCTCCGCCCAGCCTCGTTTTTATATGGACTTTGCGGAGCAGGCCTAAACGAGGCGGGCATGCCCCCGTTTATCACCCCTAATTAGAGGTACATGGTGTGCATGTTCGTGAAGAGCATTAGGTCGAGCCAAAGGTATATTTATGAGGTCTGTAAGACACGTTTTGAAATTGCATTGTAGTCGCTATCGTTTTATTTTAATAAAAATTCATTGTACCAAAATACATGTATGTTAAATTTCAAAAATAGTGGACGACGTTTGGTGAAAAACATTTAATTGTTGGCTAAGAATATGGGATGAGACAACTTAAAAGAGTTCATTCTTTTTACAATATCCGACACAATGAATTCTAACTTGGCTACAACTTTCTACAACAAAGAAATTTATTTCTGTTTATTTAAGATCATTATTAGGATTGTCTTAAACTTTTGAGTGACCCTGTGTAAGAAGTTGAAGTTGTCTTCAATTGTATCTTGAAATTTTATCAAGGGGCCTTATTTAACTGTAAATTAACCATGAAATATGTGCATGGAGACTCTTTTTCTATAGTTTAATCATTAAAAAATGTGAGGTCTCGTGCTATAGGTCGTCTTGTACACCCTTAAAGACGACTCTGATCATTATCCATGTTACTCTGTCTGATTTGCAACTTCAAAACAATGACAATTAAAGAAATTGCATTCTCAATCTTTGATATTTAGTTTTTAATTATTCACAACTTATTATTAATATTTGGCACAAAACTTGTTGGATTTTATTTTGTCTAGTAAAGTGTTATTTTAAAATCTAGAGGTTTAAAAAAAAATAAATTCTAGAATAAAGAGGAGATTTTGTGAGGTTTGAAGGCAGGGCCGGCCCAAGGATAAGGCGGACTAGGCCCTCGTCTTAGGCCTCAAATATATATATTTTTAAATTTAGTGTAGGCCTCAAAAATTAAAAGTCGATATTTTTGTCTGAAAACGAAAAATTATATATATATATATATATATATATATATATATATATATATATATATATATATATATATATATATATATATATATATATATATATATATACACACGCTTAGCTTAATTGGTAAGAAAATGATATTCCAATTAAAACTTAAATTATAATGGTTGAAAAAAAAAAAACGTTGTTTTAATAGTCGCCGAAGAGAAAAAAACAATGTTTTATACGGTTTAATTTTGTTAATTATGATTAGCTTTTAGCCCTAGACCCTGCTTTTTTTAATCTAAAGTTTCCATGTGTATAAAAAGGTACACTGAACACTTGAATCAAAAGAAGCAAAACGAAAAGGGTACTGAAATAATAGCCTCTTGCTTCAACCAAAAGAAGAAAAAAAGAGGTGCGGATAGCAAGTTATAAAAAGAAAATGATCTTGTAGGCAAGATAACAAACACAAAGAAACAAAAGAGAGAAATCCAATTAAACACAACCGAGAAAGTATCTGAAAAGATAAGCACAACATATAGGAAACAAATCCATATGATATACTAGAGTTTTTTTTAATCCATCTTCTTTTGTAAATGATTCATATTTAAAATTTCAACATTGATAAATACTTTTTTTTTTAGATATTAATGGTTAATTTTATAACTTAATAAATATTAATTTGATAAAAGATAAATATTTATTTCATTTTTTAATCGGTCCAAGCATCAGGCTATTAAAGCTCTCGATCTAAATCCGTCATTAAAAATTAATTTTATTAAATTTTATAAGCAAATAGACCTTGTGTGTGTGTGTGTATATATATATATATATATATATATATATATATATATATATATATATATATATATATATATATATATATATATATATATATATATATATATATATATATATATATATATATATATATATATATATATATATATATATATATAATATAATATAAAAAATTGTATTTATTAAAAATTATTTTAAATTAAATTAATATTATAAATTATTGCTTTTGTGGCTTATTGAATGACATTAGGGTGGTAAAAAGTTCTCATTTTATTTATCTCACAAAGAAATTGAGTGGAGTGGAATAATCGGGTGTCTAAAATTTGAGTGAAAAAAGAACGTAGACTTTGCATTTTTAAAAATTATAATATATGCATCTTCAGAAAAATAAAAAATAAAAAAGAAAAAGATTTTCACTTTGTTTTGGTCTTGACGTGCTTTAAAAAACATAGATCCACCGAAACACATTCACTACTAGACATTGACATTTTAATGTCTATTAAAAAATATAATTTAAAATTTTAATATGTCTCAAAAAATATACACGAAATGAATATGACCGACAAGTCAAATCCATTTTATCATAACTAAATATATTAATCATATTATCATTTTATCTATAAAAATGATATAGGTTGTGAATTCTTATTTCTAAAATAATATATATTTTTTAAAATACCATCGACCATATTTAATTTTCTATTATTAAGTAGTACTAATGCACACTATGTTGCATTAATATGAAACATGATAATGTGGGGGATCTATAAAACTTTTTTCTCATTAAGCAAACCCTAATTAGACTATAAGCATAGGTGAGTAATTGTGTTTAATTATAAAAAAAATAGTCTTTTATTCAATAACATGGCATGCTTTTGCAATCTCTCTCTATCTTATTACTCCTTCGGAAGATTTGATGAATCGTATTTAAGATTTTTTTTTTTTTATAATAGTACTCCACTAACAACATCAATAAATAAAGAAACAATAACATAGCATGTGATTAGTACTAGTATATACTAAACACATTAATATAGCAAGCAACTTTATGAATGAATAAAGGATGCTACACATTATGCTATTACTATAGCACTACTATTCAACACATGTTGCCCATACAGAGATGCATTTATAATAACTGTCCATAGTATTATTGTTTTTAACTTTAGGGTGAATAATTATTTTGATGGACAATAAGCTCGACATTATTAATATAGTCTTAAATATATAAGAGTCAGAAATTGAATGTATGACTTTGTTTAAAAAAAACTTAAATCTTGTACTACTACAAGTATACTGTTGGTATTTTGTTAGTTATGTTAAAAATGATTAAATATATATTTTTTAATTGCTTTTGACATATTTAATTGCTTTGGAGTAAATTTGATTCTGCATCTAAAAGTTTATTGTTAAGCTAACTTCTATAAAAATGTATTTAGTTAAAAAAACAGGATAAGCAACACTAATATGTCTCTGTTAGGGTTTGTCAAATCGCCGGCGGAGGTTGGGAAGAGCACTGCAGAATTGGATCTACAGGAGCGAAGCACAAAAAAAGTCAATGATTGTAATGAGGTGAATGGAGTAAGGTTGGAAGACACGGGCAGTGGGCCAAATATCTCTTTTCGAGATATTATTACTGGGCAGGGGAGGAAAGAGACGTTAGATGATGTGGTGCTTGAAGAAGAGGGTGATGGAATAATGGAGGATACTGCTGGGGATATCATTATAGAAGAGGAGTGGATCGGAGGATATGAATGTCCTAGGTTTAGTTTTTCTGCGGAGGAGGAAGAGAGGATGCAGAGACCTTGGAGGAGGGGAGTGATTGTTAAGTTGTTGGGGAGGAGGATAGGATACAAAGCTCTTGAGAACAGACTCAATCAAATGTGGGTGCGAAAAGGAGTGATCAGCATTATTGATTTGAGTAATGACTACTTCCTTGTAGCCTTTTCTCACGAGGACGATAAGAAGGCGGCTATGGCTAACGGTCCTTGGTTCATTTATGACCATTACCTCGCTGTGAAAGATTGGAAACCAAATTTCCAACCTGATAGTGATACGATTGACGAAGTTGCTGTTTGGGTGAGAGTTGTTGGGTTGCCAATTGAGTATTACAGTCCAAAAGCTTTAACTGGATTTGGAAATCGTATAGGGCGCACGATCAAAATTGATAAGACTACCACCAAGCAGGAAAGAGGAAAATATGCAAGAATATGTGTTGTTGTTAATTTGTCCAAGCCTTTGTTGGGAATGTTCAAGATTGGTGGTAGCTGCTATAAAATAGAGTATGAAGGTCTCCATCTTTTATGCCTGGCTTGTGGTAAATACGGTCATTATAAAGAAGGGTGTCCTTTGAAGAATACTGGGAAGGAAAAAGAGGTGGTGGTTAGCGCTGGTAATGGTAGAATAGAGAATCGTCAATTAGGGGATGGAAGTGATCTGATTGGTGGAAATTTAGATGTGAATGGTCCCTGGAAGGTGGTCCAAAAACAGCGAAGAGAGAAGAAGGTGGTGGAAGGACGGCGGAGTGCTACGACGGTGAAAACTAATCCCAAAGGCGCAATCGGTGGATCTCGCTTTCTTGCTTTGGAAAGTAATGAAGAGGATATCATGTGTAATAATGAAGAGATTAATGTGGATAATATTAATAATAGGGAGAATATGGAAAATCCCATATCTAATTTCCATATTAGGAGTGGACAAAATCAAATGAAAAAGGTAGGTATTAATGGGACAGCTGGCGGGCATGTAGTGGAGGAAATTGGCGTCTTTAATGGTTTGGTCATTAGCAATATGAATGATACGAGGAAGTGGCTGGAATTGATTGGGGAACATAATAATGAGGTGGGACAGGAAAAAGCAGCCCCTATTATTGGTAGTGGGGGTAGGAGACAGCAACAAGTGATTGAGAAAAAGAAACCTACTAATCTAACAACACGTGGAGGTATTCATTATAAGGATAAAAGTGGTGGGATTAGTACATCTGGTGTTGGAAGTTTATTGGACAAGTTTCATATTGACCATAATATGCATTCCACATCCTTTGAAACTTTTAATTTAATTAATAAAAGTGGTGGTGATTCTCAATTAGCCATAAAGCGTGGTAAAGAAATTACTAACATTGAAGAACCTCCAGATATTAGTGCTAAGCCTAAGAATACTAATAGCTTCATGTTTGGTATTAAGAGCCATAATATGGAGATATTAGAGGAAGACAAGGGGACCAGTGGTGGGAACAAAGTCGAGGAAGAGGAGGTGGAGGAGATAGTTTGTGAAACCTTGTGATTCTTTTGAGTGTCTTGGTGCACTTTCTCCTTTTTATTTGTTTAATGATGTTGTCAAACAACAAGATTTTTGTGTGGAACTGTCGGGGTGCAGCTAGTAGCGCATTCTATCGGTACTGTAAGAATTATGTGAACAAATATAAGCCTGCTATGTTTATAGTTGTTGAAACCAGATGTAATCCTTCCTTGCCCAGTAATGCTCTTAGTAAGCTGGGCTATGATATCATAGAGAGTAGTAATAATATTGGTTTTGCTGGAGGTATCGTCATGGGTTGGAAGTCTAATGAGATAAATGTGCAGGTGTGTCAGAAAAATGAGCAATTCATTCATGTGAGAATAAAGGAGGAAAATAATTTGGTGTGGAATTTTACTGCTGTTTATGCCAGACCTTATGAGCATAGCAAAAAGGTTTTGTGGGATGAATTGACGGATATTGCGAAAAATATGGGAAATCCGTGGCTGCTTGCTGGAGACTTGAATGATATTGCGTATATGAGTGATAAAAGAGGTGGTGCCTTGCCTTCTATGAGTAGATGTAAGAGATTTCGCGACAGAATGGACATGTGCTGTGTTAATGACGTGGAGGCTAGAGGTTCGGTGTTCACTTGGAGAGGGCCTATATTCCGTGGTGGTCAACGTATTTATGAAAAGTTGGATCGTGCGGTTAGCAATGATGAGTGGAGGCTGCTATTCCCTGATGCTTTTGTTGTTGTTTTGCCTAGAGTGGAGTTTCTGACCATCACCCCATTCTTATTAATTTTAAGGAGGATAAATGTCCTTGGTTTGAGAAACCTTTCCGTTTCGAAAATGCATGGCTTACATATGACTCTTATAATACTATGCTCAAAGATGTTTGGAATGATGATACTAGTGTGGTGGGGAATTTGAAGAATGTTGTTGATGGTATTGACAAATGGAAGTTTGAATCATTTGACATTATTAAGAGAACCAAGAATTCTATTATGAAGAGACTTGGAGGAATCCAACGGTGTATTCAGCTGCATGATAACATAGGAGGTATGCGGAGATTGGAGGTTAGTCTTCAAAAGCAGCTTAGCAATATTCTAAACCAGAAGGAGCTTATGTGGCATCAAAGGTCTAGAGCAAGATGGCTAGTAGAGGGTGATAGAAATACTAAATTCTACCATATGCACACTATCTCTAGAAGGAAGAGAAATAAGATTTGTATGTTGAAGAATGAGGATGGGGAGTGGATGTCTGATCCAAATTCTTTGAGGAAGCATGTTACTGATTATTATAAAAATTTGTTTCAGAGCCCTAGCTAGTGGTGCAACTGGGAGCAGTCCCATGTCAGCTTCCCAGCCTTGAGCAGTGATTCTTTTATGCAGCTGGGAAAAGATATCGATACAGAGGAAGTGAGAAAAGCTTTGTTCTCGATGAAACCTTGGAAGGCCCCTGGTCCTGACGGATTTTATCAAAAGGCTTGGGATGTGGTTGGTGGTGGGATTTGTGATTTCGTTATTAATACTTGGCACAACCCAAGTACAATCTCTGAAATTAATAAGACAGATATTTGCCTCATTCCTAAAGTGGATCAGCCTCAAAGAATAGCTCAATTCAGACCCATTTCGTTATGTAATTCCCTTTATAAGATTATTACTAAAATTCTGGTTGGCCGTTTGAAGCCATTTATGCCTCACTTAGTGTCTCCTTATCAGACCGGATTTGTTCCGAGCAGAGCTATTCATGAAAATATTATTATTACTAATGAAGTAATTCATAGTATGAGTCATAAGAAAGGGAAGAAAGGTTTCTTTGCAATTAAGATTGATTTGTCTAAGGCTTATGACAAACTAAACTGGGAGTTTATCTGGAGAATTTTAGAAGAGATTCATCTGCCTAAGAAACTTATTAATCTCGTCATGCATGGAGTTACTAGTTTAGAAACTAATGTGAATTGGAATGGCAACCGGAATGAATTCTTTCGTCCTCAACGGGGTATTCGCCAAGGAGACCCTATTTCTCCTTATCTTTTTGTCTTATGTATGGATAAGCTTTCACATCTTATTGAACATGAGGTGGCTAGTAAGAATTGGAAGCCTTTTCGTGTAGGTGTGCATGGGATTGACATAACTCATTTAATGTTTGCTGATGATTTGCTTATTTTCGGGGAAGCTAAGGAGGCTCAAATGGACTGTATCAAAAGAACCTTGGACAAATTCTGCTCTATGTCAGGTCAAGAAATTAATTATGAGAAGTCGAACATTTTGTTTTCCAATAATGTGGCCAGAAGGTTAAGGTTGAAGTTGTGCTCCAGCTCAGGTGTTAAGGAAACTCAGTGCCTTGGCAAGTATCTTGGTGTTCCGTTGAAAGGGAAGGCTCTGCGTAGAAGTGACTTTAGTTATATTACTGAGCAGATTGCGAAGAAGCTTACGAGTTGGAAAGCCAGACATTTATCCTTTACTGGTCGTATTACTCTTACCAAAAGTGTTATGGAGGTTATTCCGATATATCCCATGATGACCAACATGCTTCTGAAATCCAATATTAAAGATATCCATAAGATGCAGCGTTCTTTCATTTGGGGGGATACTAACCTGCATCGGAAGTATCATGCTATTAACTGGAAGCAAGTTTCTACTAGTAAGGAGTATGGAGGGTTAGATTTGAGGAAACTTGATTTGATGAACCAAGCTTGTATCATGAAGTTGGGTGGTAAACTTATGAATGGAGAAGAAGATCTATGGTGTAGAGTGCTGAAGGGAAAGTATAAGGTGACTGAGAGCTCTATTGGTTTCCATGCTAAGAAACCGATTCTAATCTTTGGAAGGCTATCGCAAAAACTTCTCCATCCTTGCTGAAATCAGGTGGCTGGGTTATTGGTAATGGTGTTAAAACTCATGCGTGGAGCGATTGTTGGGTGAGTAGAGGTGTTTGCATCGGGGAGAGAGATGTGCTTATCCCGAATGATATCGCAGATGTCCATGTTTGTGATCTTATTGGAGTGACTGGTGGCTGGAATTGGGAGCTTATTTCTTGGCTCCCTGATGATATAAAATTACATATTGCTGCTATTCATCCTCCGGTTACTGATGCTGGGGAAGATAAGTTTGAGATTGCTATGCTTGAGAATGGTTCTATGTCTGTCAGTGATCCGCTGTCGCGCACGGATCAAAAACGAGTAGTTTTGAATAAAACCGTAGAAAGCGACAAGTGACTCGCGTATCGTATCACAAGGATTCTCGTTGATTATTAACCAAAGGTAAATCGATTTAGGGGGGTTGGTTTAGGTTCGAATTATAGAAAAAATGATTATCAAAAGCGATTAATGAAATAAGTTGTTTTGAAAAAGTGATTATAAAATTAAGCCAATCTACTGTTTTTCGGTTCCGGCTTATCATGGGTTTCTACCTTACCAATTCCCTAAGCGGCTTCGATCTCTATTCGATTTCAATATCAATTAACAAGCACAAAAGATATTAAACAGATTGGATTCCTATTCCGAATTAAGCAAACGAATTAATACAATCGCGAATTAAGCAAACACGATATAGAAACGCAATTTAACGACGAAGCGACGTAAACAACGATTAACAGTTAGGAATACAATCATACGAAATTAATCAAAATATTCCACGAAATAACAGATTAAGCAAATGCAAATTCATAGAATATAATTGAAAGAGAAACGAAATTGAATTGATAAAATAAAAACCTCAAAGCTTTTGGAATTCGATTACAGTAGATCGACTCTGGATGTTTAGTTCTCCATTCAAGCGTACAGAGCAAAAGAGTGGAAACAAAATTGTGAATAGTAAAACGTGATAAACAGTAACACGGCTGCTAGACCTATTAGGAATCAGCCAAAAAACGTTTATGACCCAACTGGGTCGAATGACAAAACCAGACACACTACTAAACGACCCAAAAACTGAAAATTAAATAGTGCTGCAGCTTTAAACGCAATTCTGGGAAATATAGGTTCCGGTTCTGACTTTGACTCCAACATAAAAGTTGTAGCTCTTTTTCTTAGCTTTCCGTCGATTATTAGAACGCCTCAATCGGACTCTCGGAACTCCAGTTATGATCGTTTCCGTGCAGACTACTAAAGCTGAAAAATAAATACGAAAATCAAATAACAATAAAAATAATTTAAAATATAAAAACATTATAAAATACAAAAATAAGACAAGCAAACCATGGAAATGTATAAGTACAACCGTAGAGGAATGTGCATCAAAATGCACTGATCAAATTCCCCCACACTTGAACTTTTGCACTCCGAGCAAAATGAAAAACAAAACAAAGAAAGCAGAAATACATCAACAGTTACTCATCCTAGGCTACCAATCTTCTTCCGGTAAGTTTGCATCGACAGGTACTAATCTTGCACACTAAGGACATCGTAAGAACACTAACCACAGATATGCAGACATAAGCCTCCTAAATACACAAACCAATTCAAATCATATTATTATACCATAGCCTAACTTACTCATCCTTTTTGCTCTTTTTCATTCAAGCGCAATCACATTAAGCCCGTTATCTCCACACACTTATAGCAGGACGACCGGTTAGTGACTCTGATCCTTTTGCACGGGGTTCTGGTACTTGCATGGCATAACCCTTTGCTTACTCAGATGTAGTTGCGGGGGATCGGACTGTAATCCTCCCTACCAAGTTCAGCACCAGAAACCGCTGAACCAACTAACAAAGAGTTTTGAAAACTTTTTTTTTTGAAGATTACACAACCGTTGGGTTAAGTGACCGGGTGAGGATCACCAAACTTAGAAGGTGTATTACCTTTTTCTTTTCTCTTTTTTTCTTTTCTTTTCGGAACATTCACTTATATTCATCGGCTTCCTGCGTAAAGTGTGTGAGAGATGGTGCCGACTGCTGAAATAAACTACTCAAGAGCTGTCAGAGAATGAGAATTTAAGGCTAAAACATAATAAAAAATTCAAATCGATTTCCATATGCAGGAGACTTACGGTGTTAGAACGATACCGATCTTGTGAATTTTTCCCACGTCTCCGCAAACTCGATTCAAATCAGTCTATAGCCTAAAACTTTCAAGAAGATGCATTTTTTATTGGTTGAAATTAAACAAAAACAAAACAAAAAAAAATTGAAAGAAAACAAAACAAATAAATGATTCTCTCCCCCACACTTAAGACATACATTGTCCTCAATGAAAGAACATTAATATAAAATAAGAGTGAGAGAAAGGAAAGAACACACCCGAGTAGTCAAGGGGGATAAGTGATCACATAAGCTGCCTTTCCCAAAGAGATATCTTCTACATTTTCTTCTTCCAAAGTGGGGCTCTCATGGAGTAGCTTTGGGTAATGCTCATCGTCTTTAAAAAGTGGTTTAGCTCCTTCGCCTTTTATTCCAGGATCAAAGAATGTTCTTCTAAAAGTAAAAGTGTCAAATGGACACGTGAAGGTGCTCTCATCTTTCACGACATCAAGGAACCAAAGGTTATGGGGCTGCCTCACTACTTTTGCTACATCTTCAAGTGAGATCCTATGCACACACATGGACGAACTAATATCATAAATGTCATCCAAGGTCCATCCAATTCCTTTCTTATGCTTCTTCAAAACCTGCAAAAACTTACTTTCTTGATCAAAATAAAGTTTAGAAGAAATTATAACCGGAAGTTTTTCATTCATCTCTAAATAAGCATATTTAAGATTTTCAGGAATTGGTTTCAGCTCTTGGGAAGGTGGTTGTTCAATGGATGGTTTGTTCCGGGCAGCCGGGGTGTCGAGAGATTCATCTACATGAACAACTTCATTTGCAACCTCATCTGCAGTAAGAATATCATTTTGCAAGGCAAGCTCAATTTCAGCACAAACAGAGCAAATATTAGTGTCAGTACAAACATCACAAGAGTAAACATCATCAAAACCAGACAATGATGGAAAATCATCTGCAAACGAATCAGTACAAATATCATCAACATTTTCAGAAAGCAACTCTATTTGAAAAATGGATTGCTCATCCAAGCGTTGTTGGTTTGATCCTTGAGCTTGCTGCATGGCATTCATCAAAGTGGCAAGTTGTCCAATCTGTGTTTGCAAAGTCTGAAGAGTAGAATCTATGTGGGCATGTTAGAGAAGACACTTTGCATGCGTTACGTTACTGTAGGCTGGTTAATGATGTTTGGAAGAATATTATTCCGGTCAGATTGCGTAGGGATTTCTTCAGTGTTGGTTTGCAGAATTGGATTAATCTTAATTTGGAGGAGCGATTTACCACTGGGTTGCATGAAGATGTTAGTTGGAGTCAATATTGGGCTACAGCGTGTCATTCGATATGGGAGTGGAGAAATAGGCAACTTCACGAGGACAATTATACGAGGCCATTCAATATGCAGGAGAGTATTAACAACAAGATCAGAGATTATAAAGTTGCAGATTGTAACAATAGTATTATGAAACACAATAAAATTGAGAAGAGTTTTAGATGGGAGCTTCCTAGAAGTGAGTTTGTTAAACTCAATGTTGATGGTGCTTATTCAGCTCTGCAGGGATCTGGTTGTGGTGGTTTAATTCGGGATGAGGCTGGTGGTTGGTGTGGGGGTTTTGCTAAAGGAGTAGGGTGTAGTAGCCCTTTGAGAGCTGAGTTGTGGGGTATTCTTGAAGGGCTAAAGATGGTTAGAGCGCTTGGTTTTCAAAACGTTTTGGTGGATTCGGATTCCACAGAAGCTGTTGCTATCTGTAATAATTCCAATCATGAGCAGGTGGTTAGATGCAGTTTGGCGCGTCATATTCATATGGAGATGGCGCTGCTAGAGAAGGTGGAATTTAATCATGTGTACCGAGAGGTTAACGGGTGTGCTCATCGATTAGCCTTGCATGGGAAAGAGTTGGGTGGTGGTTTTGACGTGTTCTATGAGGTTCCTCCTTGGCTGGCTGAGAGTTTTGATAAAGATCTTAAGGGTGTCTGGTATCCTAGGTTGGTTTGTGTTTAGTTCTTTCTTTCCTCGGGCTTAGGCCCTCCATATTACCAAAAAAAATGTATTTAGTTCGAGGGAGAGCTTTTGTAGTTAACAAGTAGTTATGTTAAATTTTTTGAAGAAGAGTTTTATTGTCTATTATGATTTTTTCTGACTCGATAGATTAATGTCTCAAGTTATGTGCGGACTATATCCAATTTCTATTTAAAAATGTGTGTAAATATAAATCACTTTAATCCAACTCGTTTTTAATTAGTATATGAAGGGATAATACTTGAACGTTCAAATTAATATTTGAGAGAGGAGGAACCATACAAAATTAGAAACATATATGAAAGTAATACTTGAGTGTGAGTCAAAGTCACTTTTATACATGAGATAATTAGAACTGTTCTCATTTAGCCCAACATGAATTACGAGTGGTTATTAAATACATATTAACAGAGAAAGAGGAGATTCATACACATATGTGATGTCCCATAGCAAAGGTACACTTGTACATCATCTAGTAAGGGCTTCGATTGGGTCAATTTTATCAGAGCTTTGACTTGTTCGGAACAACTTCTAGCTTAAAGTTATAATATGTAACTTTTGTTATGTCAAAGCTAATTTTTTTGTTTAATTAATTTAATCGCTGAAATTCATATTTTAAAGATGAATAAATGAGATGTAGCGGGTTTGAATCTGCATTCCTGCACCTGATATCTCTGCATAACTATCAATTGAGTTGTCGACTATTTCCATCAAACAATTAAATGATGGTTGTATGGAGGTATTAAACAATTATATCAAAAGTAAAAAACTTTTGAATATAAATTTACATTTAAATTTATTATTCAACTGACTCTTATATAAAAATGTTTTAACATAAATGACTTTAATTCAGCTCACTTTTAAAAGTCAATTCAATAAAATTAATTTTTTCTCTTCAAAACCAAACACATATTTAAATTACCATAGTGGTGTAAAGTTTGGTACATCCATAACGGGCTATAGCTTTTTTCTTGTATTATCTACTTTAAAGCCCATGGCCCATAAGCTTCAATCATCAAATTACATTACAATGAAAGAGAAAGAAGCATAGAGATATTTTAACCATATGTAGATGAACTATGAAACAAACAATTTTATCAAAAACCAGCAACAATGAAAGCAACTATACCTACTTTTCCAATGTATGATCCACATCATATGAAGAAAACCTCTTGTTTGTTCAATTTATGGGAACTTGCTCCAAAAAACTACACGTTCATGACTAATTGCTTGTTCTGAATGATATCAAGAATCTTTGAAATACAACAAAGGTGTGACAAAGACATGGCCATGACACCAAACACTTTTGTTGCCTAGTTAAAAAAAATCTAATGGTCCTAAAAACAGAAATAATATTAGAAGAAAATGAGGTAAAGGTGGTATGGTTGAGTTAAGGGTTGTGATAGAGAGTGGGCACATGAAGAAGAAAAAATGAGAGAATTTTATGCATTTACGTATTTGACATTTTTCCGACCGTTAGATCAAGATCAAACGATTTATAGTTAAATATGATTTTTATTTTATATTAAATAAAAAATATTTGACTTAAAATTTTAACTGATTGATCTTGATCTAATGACAAAAAAATGTCAAATACGTGAATGTGGAAATTTGCGATGGCTGAAAATAGTGGTCCATAATTTTGTAGGATGAAATTTCCAGCTATGATTGATAGGGATGGGAATTACTGAGTTGACAGTATGTTAAGGTAACCAACCAATAGGTCTTACACTTGCATGTGAATACTGGGAGTATTTGGATTTCTAGAAGAAAACAAGTTTTGGAATTATTTAATTTTGTAAAATCGATTTTAAGTAAAATAAGTTAAATAATAATTTGAGTGTGAAAATTTTATTTGGAGTTAAAAACTATATATTTAAATTAATTTAATAGATAAAATTTTATGCATGTAAAATCAACTTTGTGTTTAGAATAAAAAAAATAAAAATTTCAAGTGTGTGAAATAGTTCAACTGATAAGTGTTAATTAAATTAAACGAGTATAAATTATTGGTTCATGATTTAATTTTAATATTGTATTTATTATATTTATGTATTAATTTAAATAAATTTTAATATTTATAAATTATAATTTTTAAATAAGAAATAATATTTAATATTTGAAATTAGAAAGGTCAAAATTTATTCTTCAAATTTGTGAAATAAAGTTTAGTACCTTCAAATTTATTAATAGAAAAATTGTCTTTTTCTGAAAACTTACACCACAATTTCAAATTTGTTAATCAGATATTTTAAACTTGAATTCATTCGAAAATGCGTGAGTCATAAATTTCTTACCAAAAAAATTGTCATTCTTTGTGAATTTTTTCATATTATTACGGTTGCATGCAAATTTGTATTGTTACTTTTTTTTTTTCTTATTGATGTATTAGTCAAAACATATTCAAATAAATATTTATAATTAGAGAAAAATATTAACTCAAATTTTAATTTAAAATTTCGCATAAAATATTTTTATAGTTAAACTATTAACTAAAAAAACTATTAAACATAAATACTTTTAAGTAGTAGACGTGTTGCGGTGTTCGATCCTTATATGATATAAAATCCCTTAAAGAAGAATTTCGTTTTATTTATAATTCTGCCACCGTCTATTTTTTTTCATTTTATTTACAATACTGCCACTGTGTTATACATTTTTCATTTTTTCATATATTTTTTATATCATTGGACATAAATACCTGATATAAAAAAATTTTATAAATATTTTTCACATCATATATTTTAATACCTGATGTAAAATCTTTTAAGCAAATATCATATTTTTAGTAGTGCGTATGTCTGAAACGTCAAACAAATTATATTTTTAGCTTCAATATTTTTTAAATTAGTGTAAGACACTAAAAAAACATTCATACCATCCATGTCAAACATTTTTGTTTTTCTTCATTTAATTTGTGAATTTTTTTAGATAAATCTCACACACATCTAAAAGTATTTATGGAAATAATATTATTAATAAAAAATTAAAAATATTAGTTTTAATTAAAATATTTTTATTAATAATAATCAAATAAAGTTCAATATTATTATATACATGTAATGTAACCGAATCACTATAGTATATTTTGACATATTTTTTACACTGAAATTTATTGTTTATTTCACTTTTACATAAATATATCAAAACATAAATCAATTATGATAAACTCAAATATGTTAAAATCAATTCTATCAAATTCAATTCTGTTAAAATTAAATTTATCCACCGCCAATTCAAACGCATATGTAACAATATCAATATTCTATGTTTAACATTATCGATGTCAGAATGTTTATGTCGTAACTGTATCGGATTATATACTTTATTGAAGAAAAAAACATTCAAACTTTGAACTTGCTTCTATATTTAGCTACTTACTATACACGTGAAAATTTAAATTTTAGTGAAAATATATTATGCGTGATTAATATCATAGCAAGGTACATTATGGAGGTGGCCCATTACCTTCCAAAATAGGGACACAATTTAAGGACCATACCAATTGGCCAAAACATAACCAAAACACATGATTCAAATTTCTCACACAATTGGATTAATGTAAGAGATAGAGACATAACATAGGGTGCCAATAGTTGCTCTATTGGCTTTAGAATGACATCTCATCTTAAGGGTACCCCACACAATGTAATGAGACAGAGGAATAATATTCTCACAAAGCAAAAAGTCAAAAAGACTTTTATATAAGAAAACAAAAAGAGCAAGAATCAGATTTGGAGATAGCCCACATGGCTTCTTGTTAATGTGTGTGGGAGACAAACTAGTTACTCCCTCCGTCTCATAATAAGTGTCTCATTTGAGTAATGCGCGGTTTTTAAGAAAATGATTGGATGTGTTGGTTTTAGTAAAAAAGTTAATGTCATTTACTAGAATACCCCTATTAATAGTAGTTGAATAACGTGAAAGTTAATAAATAGGGGTATAATAGTGGAAAAATAATAATGATTGATGCATTGGAATTGTAAATGGACAATTAATTTGAGACAAGGAAAAACTGCAAATGGGACACTTATTATGAGACGGAGGGAGTAGAATCAAAAGGTGTCTTTGATTTGATTGATCATCAACAAGTTTTATTTTTTTGGATTTTTTTTTTTTACTTTCTAAGAAAATGGAATTGGAAGGTGCTTTAAGTTTAACTGGTCTAGTTTGTTTGTTTTTGCATGAGGAATAGAGATTGATTGATAGGTTCATGTGTAACATAGGTGAATTCTGATCAATATTTGTAGCAGAGTTTCTTATTGGTTATTGTGAAACTAGTGTTGTTATATGAAATTGAATCCACAGTTTTTTTTTTATAGAAACATGTGATTGTTGTAAAGATGGTTTAACTTGAGTTTTGGAAATTTTATTAATTATGTTAGTTTTTTTTTTCTTTCAAATTTGTATAGTACTAGAAAACAATGTACTTGGTAAAAATTCATTCAACATGCACGATTTTGAAAATAAAAAATGCGAAAATATTTGATATCTTGAGTGTGAAGATTCAAATCTATAATTATTTTTTTCAAATGAGTGTTGTTTACGGTTTTTATATATAAACTAAATAATAGGGAGAAAAACCTAGCTTAACTTATGTTGTATCCATACTTTATTTAAATAAGCAATGTTAAGATTTTTTCAAAAAAAATTATTTAACACGTGTTTGATTATGAAATTAAGATAATTGACTTTGAATTAATTGATTTTATAAACTTAATTCTGCCAAAAAGTGAATTGAAAGTAATGAAAAACAAAAAATAATTTATACAGAAATAAAAGAGTAAATGGATGATAAATTGTGTCGTTATTTTTTTCTGACAAAATTAATTCTCTTAAAAAATTTATATTTAAATTAAAAAATTAAAAAAATTAAACAATAAATTTTAATTTAAAAATCATGTCTATATTAAAAAAATCACAAATCTTAATTTTAAATAGAATCAGTTAAAAAACATAAGAATTTGAGAACAACCAAACATATTATAATCAAGTCTTACAATAGGAGGAAGAAAGTGTGGCTTGAGAGAGATTTTCAAGAGGAGCAAATTTTGGAGGCTATTAGTTGTTGTGGTGGTTCTAAGAGTCCGGGTTCGGATGGATACTCTTTTCTTTTTATTAAAAAATGTTGGCCTATCTTGAGAAGGGACTTTTTGAGGTATTTTAAACACGTCTTCAAGGGAGGCGAATTGGCTAAGGTAATTACTTCTTCCTTTTTAGCTTTGATTCCGAAAGGTTCAAATCCTTTATGTTTGGATGACTATAGGCCGATTTGCTTGGTGGGGTGTATGTATAAAGTGGTGGCTAAATTATTGGCGGGAAGATTGAAACATGTGTTGAATTCGATTGTTTCGCATTGTCAGAGTGCGTTTGTTCCGGGTAGACAATTGCTTGATGGAGTTTTAGTGGCTAATGAGGTGGTTGATTATGCGAGAAAGGAGGGAGGTTCTTGTCTTCTTTTTAAAGTAGACTTCGAAAAGGCTTATGACAAAGTCTCGTGGAACTTTCTTCGATTTCTTTTGGTCAAAATGGGTTTTGGAGTTAAATGGAGGAAGTGGATGGAATTATTGATTTTCAAGAGTAATATGTCGGTGATGGTTAACGGTAGTCCAACAAAGGAATTTGTTGTTAATAGAGGATTAAGACAAGGTGATCCGTTATCTCCTTTTCTTTTTGTTTTGGTGACGGAGGCTCTTGCGAGACTTGTTAGAAAATCTATAGAGATTGGTGAATTTGAGTTTTTTGATATTAAAAGAAGGTGTGAGGTGAACATTCTTCAATTTGAGGACGATACTTTGTTGGTCGGAAAGGGGTCTTGGAAACATGTTAAGGCTTTAAAGATTGTTTTGAGATCTTTTGAACTTGTTTCGGGTCTTGGCATAAACTTTCACAAAACAATCCTAGGAAGGAAGCGACATGGGCTCCTTTAGTGGAGAAAATGAAAAAGAAATTATCCGGTTGGAAGAATAGATTTCTTAATCTCGGAGGTAGGATAACCCTTTTGAAGTCTATTTTGAGTTCGTTATCTATCTTTACTATGTCTTTCTACAAGATGCCAGCTAGTGTTGTAAAAGCGATAACGGCGATTCAAAGCAATTTTCTTTGGGGAGGTGGGGAGGATAAACGGATTATTCATTGGGTTGGATGGAAAGGTGTGACTCTTCCTCTTGCGAAAGGTGGTTTAGGGATAAAAAATATTGCCGATTTCAATTTGGCCCTTTTGAACAAATGGAGGTGAAGGATAGTTCAAGGTCATAAGTCTTTATGGTTAGATGTGTTAAAGGCCCGTTACGACGATTTGTGTTTGCAAATTATTTGTGATGGAGATTCTTTCAAGCTTGCTTCTGCTTCTTTTTGGTGGAGAGATATTTTAAAGGTTAGTTTTGTGTCTTCTAATCCTTTAAATATTGATCCCATTGTTTCGAATTGCAATTTCATTGTTGGAAACGGTTTTAATACCCCTTTTTGGGAGTCTTGTTGGTGGAATAATTGTATTTTAAAGGAGGCTTTTCCGGATCTTTTTTTGGCTTCTTCTTTGAAAAAAGTTTCGGTAGCGGTTATGGGTGAGTGGAATAATGGGTGTTGGAAATGGGGGGATCTTGGTATTTCGGTTGTGGGAAGGGATGCGGTCTTTTTAAATTCCTTTTCGGTGTTGAAGAATAATTTGGATTCCTTTGGTAGTTTAAATAATTCGAAGGATTTTGCGGTTTGGTTTTTGGATTTGGAGAAAGGATATTCGGTAGCTTCTTGTTATGGTTTGTATGCTTCTAGGCGTATCCCTTACGGTCCTCCGATTAAGGGTGATGAGGCCTTCAATTTGATATGAAAAGCGGAAGTTCCGTATAAGATAAAAGCGTTTGGTTGGAGGCTCTTTTTGAATAGGTTACCTACCAAAGATTTATTGGTGTATAGAGGTATTGGTATTACACATACTAATTTAAATTGTAATTTTTGTGAAGCTCATGTGGAAGAGGCGGATCATTTGTTTTCTAAATGAATTGTGATTAAGTTGGTTTGGAAAGAAATTGCTTCGTGGGTGGGTTTTTCGGGTTGGGAGGAGGAAGAATGTGCCTCTTTTTTTGTGAAATGGCATTCTTTGAGCCGAGGTAAAAAGATTAAAAGCGGCAAATTGGGGGTGTTTTGGTTAGCCACATCTTGGATAATATGGTTGACTAGGAATGGTTTTTGTTTTAGGAAGGAAGTGTGGAATATAAATAATATGGTATGGAGCATTAAGTTTTTGGTTTGGAGGTGGTCTTCATATGGCAATATTACACATTCCAATTGTTGTTTTTACGATTTTTACAAAGATCCTTTGTCTTTTATGTCGTAATTGTAATTGGTTGTAATATTATTTTTTGTTGACTTTGTGCCGTGTATTTTGTACATGGGTTGGAGAACCCTTAGTTTTCCTTTCAATATATCTCTTGCTTTAAAAAAAAAATTCAAGTCTTACACATTTAAAATCAATTCTGATATTCAAAATGAGAAACAAAACATACACTTGTTTAAAAGAGCTAAGTTGGAAAAACAATTCCTTGTAAACTATTTGTGTGACATATTTTAATTAGTATTAATAATAATAATAATAATAATAATAATAATAATAATAATAATAATAATAATAATAATAATAATAATAATATATTAGCTTTTGTAATTTGAATTTAATTATAATTTTTTTTACATTTTTCAATAACTTAAATTTATTGCTTAGTATTAAAATTTTCACAATTTTAAATGTATTGTTATAAATTATAACTGAAATTCAATATTATATATAGCCATGTCATATTAAATATTAAAATATAATTTAATTTCATTATTTTATTAGCACATCAATATATTTGAATACATCATATAAAATAATATTTTAAAATATTCAAAACCATAACAAACATTTTATTTGGACGATGAGACTAAATTACTCTTTGAGATCCTCAAGTGGATTACTGCATAATGTTCAAATTTTGAAATGATTAATTTATGGCCAAATAAAATCTCATAAAAATATTTGTTATAGTTAAATCATGACAAAATAATTTATATTTATTTTGTCATAGTTAAAATGTGATTAATCTACACAATTTTTGAAAAATGGCATTAATTAAACTTAACCTTGAAAAAGTTCATGACAAATCACAAGTAAAATGTAGACTTTGATTTTTTCCGGTTAGATCATACAAAACCTAACTCTACTCAACTCTTATTCTCATATTTAATAATAAGATAAGAAACCAACCTTGTTTGGAATCACATGGTTTTTGTGAAAGTGTATTTTTGTTTGCATGGATGTTTTTAAAGAAAAGACAAATGATAATTTGGTCCGTGGATAGATTTTATAGAGTGGCTCTCAAACTATAGGTAGGTGGGATGATACTAGGCATCATTTATTTTATAGATTTGGTATGGGATGTTTTCATACCAAATCATCAATGTATGGGAGGCCATAACAAACAATAGCTCCTCTCATGATTGAAAGATTATTGGTTTAGTTTCAACAATTTACCATATTTGATATGACTATAAGCTGTCTACACAATAAACTTCATGAACATATTAACATACATTATTTAAGATGTGGTTAAGATATAATTAGATACAATAAAAATATATGATGTAATAAAGCAATACCTATATATTGTATAACATAATTTGCATATTCCTTCTTGCTATGCCATGTGCATGTGATAGCTTGGCAATAAGGGATTTCAGTTAAATTTCAACTCCCATATTCATATATTTCTTTTGGAATAGAATAATAGTATATTCATATTTTTCTGGAATAGGTTAATAGTATATGCTTCTACACCAATTGATACTAAAAAAATATATAAAATTCATCTTTAGAATGACATATAGGATTATCTTCCGTGAAAAAATTAGAATTGATCGAAAAATGAAGGTTGCAGATTGTAATGGTGGACTTGAGTTTCTGATGTAGTGAGAATGGGGTTCACCTGTAAGGATAACACTACAACAAGTCAGTATGAGAATAAGATGTGTGAATTAAGCTTGAATTTGAATTGTACTTAGAAAATGACGCACTTCCTCTTTATGTAATAGAGTGGTTCTAACAATTTTATGGATCTTCAGGTATAGAATGCGGGGAGCCGTTGGATGGACTCTTGGTTCGGCTCTCTTTTTAGTTCCAATCCATGATAATACTCCCATTCTAGGAGTGACCTTATGGGTTGTTGTCTTCTCTTGTGTTCCAATCCATGATAATACTCTAACACATTTCTATCATGCTTTGGGGTTATCTAACATCAGGTATAACCTATAATTACTCAATTTCATCAAAAACATTCAATTTACCCTATAGGTTCCAAAATCTCAAAACCTCTAATACATTCAATTGGGAAAAACAACACACCTAATCAATTCTATCATTCACAAACTAATAATATAGGCTAAAAGGAATTATCTCCTCTTACCTTAGCCAAAAATCTTGAGTGCTTCCTCTTCCTCTGCTTTTCACGTACGCTTAATTTCTTCTCCTTTTTCCTCTTTGTTTTTCTCTTTTCTTTCCAACTTCCTTAATTATATGAAAAATAAAATTAACTTAGTAAGGCCTACTTGCTTACACCTCCCCTTTACTAACTATCACACTAAGCCGAATTACTTTATTTCTTATAATTTCCAATAAATCACCAAAAACTTCAATTAATAATTTAACTTACAATTAAATCAAATAATAGAAATTATGGGGTGTTACAGTATTTGTTTGGGGTCTCAATCTCTTTGGTCATGCCCCGAGCCCATTTTTATCTTTAACGCTCACAAAAAGAGATATTTCAGAAGGATGTTTTTTTTCATTAAAATGGATATATCGTATAACTCTGTGGTGAGGTAATTAATTATACAAAGAAAAAATATCATCATGAGACTGTAAACACAACTAGGTGGACGTGTCACCTCTTATTCTCCTCGCCTTCGTAGTTTTTTTACTCATCCACTCTTACTTATTCGGCAAGTGTGACTTGTTCTACCTGTGGGAGGTTGAATGTTCATGCTCCTTATTTGGCCAATGAGGGAGGATATGTTGATTTCCATGGCCTTGATTTCTCCTTCCATTTGATCTTGTTGTAATGTCTAGTAACTTCTCTTGGCTCCCATAAGGTCAGTGTTGACTGTAACTTGTTCACCAAGAAGATTATGGAATTTCAACTTAAGGTGAATTGGGGAAGATACAACGTCTAGGTTCACCGGAAAGGGTCTTTCGAGTATGCAATTGTATATGCTCTTACACATGACTATAAGGAACTACGAGTCGAGAGTCCTTACATAGTTCCTCTCCCCTACAGATATCATTAGTTTGATGTACCCCTAGGGGCGGGAAGTCGTATTATTGAACACTTGTAAGTCAGACCCTTCGTATGGAAACAAGCTCTCATTCTTTAAGCCATTTTTCAAACTACTTTGAATACATCATATCACAAGAACTTCCGCCAAAAATCAGTACTTGGGACTCATTGAAGTGGCTGATAGTAACGATTATGACCAGATGGAAGATGTCATTAAGGATACCCTTAACCTTTTCATTATCTTGGAATCTGAGAATCGGTCTATCCGGGGTCGTGGTCTAGGTAATTTCTTCATTATTATTGACGGCCATCAACTCTGTTATCTTCCTCTTCATTGTCCATTTTAACATGGCAATTCCCTGAGGGAACCTCATGTAATAATTGTATTGCGTTGGCTTTTTTTCTTTATGTGACATATCTTCTACAATGCTTTCCTCTTTTTCGATGGTCACAACATTAATTGTTTTTCCCGAGGATTTTCTCTTCGACGACTTTTCTCGGTCCATCTTACCACTCTTTGTATATTTGGACAGGCTGACTCATTTAATCATGCCTTCGATCGCATCTTTAAGTTGAATGCAATTGTTGGTGGTATGGTTTTGGCTCTTGTGGAAGCGGTAGTACTTTGACAGGTCTATTCGGGAGGACTCTCTAATTAGAAGGGATTTCTTATCACGTCCTTTTCAGAATTTATTGTTGGATCACTTCTGCCAGATTTTTAGCAGGTCCCTCGATCGGATTCCTCTCTTAGTCGGTTGAACCCCTTCTTGGATGGCTCACTATTTACATTTATAGTATCCTGGTTGCCTTTTAGGGCAATACTGTTTTCTCCAAAATTGATGAAGAGAGTTTTTCTCTATTCAGTATATCCTTCTAACTTTGGGCTTCATTGCTCCCTAATTTCTTCGTGAATGAGCTATCATGCTTCAGACTGTTCTAAAAAATCCATCATTTAAGGCTCTCGTCAGAGCCTCTCGCTTCCATGGCCACTTATGTGAAGCCGCCGATGTATGATTGCTGGGCTCCTTTTACCCATGTGTAATCCCTCTGAGGACGACTATTGTCATAGGCTACTTTTTCCTAGCCATGAAACGAGCAGTAAAGTTCTCAGAGAAGTTTGTTGAGCAAAGATTTAAACTAGAGCCACATTGATCTGGTCAACGTTAGTGAGAAGAGTTTGCAACTTGCCGACGTGGTAATAATTCAAGTGGTCATCAACATGATGTCCATGTTTTATAGGATCCCCTTTCCCATTATAATCACGCATCTTCAGAGGTTTCTCCAAAGATTTTGGTATTCAACTGTCAAGGATGTGAACGAAAAGAGGATTCTTCTGTTGGTTTTTCACTTGAAGTTTCTCCATTTGCTCCTCTAGGGGAAAAGAACTACTTCGGTCTCTTTTAGGACAGCGAGGAGGATTCTGATTCCTCTAGCTTCTTTGAAGGTTTAGAGATCTTAGGCTGCATCTCGGGGAGATGCGGTCGACTCAAGAATGATGGTATGACTCAGTTTGAGATGTGGTTTCCAACACTGTATTATCTCTTGGATTGGCGTTGTGAAGACTTTCTTAAAGATGAAGTAACCTCTTCTCCACCGCCTGTGAGTTTTGTGGCCAAACCATATTGTACATATTATTCAATGGCCCGCATGCACTAAGGTTGAAAATGTGATGATAAACTATTCCGTGATAACAATTTAGATTAAAAGTTTATTTGTTTTCAATTTTGTTTTGTTTTAATTTAGGTTAAATTATTTTTGTTTTTTATTTTAATATAATAATTATATTATTGTATAATAAATTATAATGTCTAATGACATTGAAAGTAACTAAGTCATGACATACCATCAATTATTCTCTCACGTCATAAAAATGACACTTAAAATAATGAAGAACTAAATCTTAAAAATATTAAAATAGTTGGACTAAATACCTTACTTTTAAAATGAGAGGAAAAAAAATGACCCCGAACCACTTGATGCCAGAATTGATCCTCGAACGAGATTAAATTGGTGATGATAAACAAAAAAAAAAAGAGAAACAAAGGTTTAAAAAAATAAAATTAAAAAACTAAATTTGCACTTAAGTTTATTATTATTATTATTATTATTATTATTATTATTATTATTTTTTTTTTTTTTTTTTTTTTATTATTATTATGATTATTATTATTATTATAATTATTATTATTACTATTTTATTATTTATGACACGTATTTATTTTAAATGAATATTACATCAACAATTAACTTCTATAGGTATGACAAGAACAACATCGTCTAGAAAATACACTTTTTTATTTGGCAAAATATGTTAAATCACCCAATTGAGTTACCAACGATTAACTTCACTGGTTTTAAAATAAAAAAATAATAATTCATAGTTTGCCTTTTCATACCAAAAAGAGTTACAAATTATTCCAACTCAAACTTAAAAATTTCAAGAAAATTATAAAACCGGTAACAAACAATATTTGCCTTATTTATATAAAGAGAAAAATGATATGCACTAATACTCTAAGGCGTTTGGGAGTTTAGAGGAAAGGGGGGAGGGGAAGGCTTCCAAAAACGAAATTTTAAAAAAATATAGGAAAATATTTGATATTTTTTAAAAAAAAGATTTTATTTAGAATGATAAAAGAGTCATTATCATTACAAAATTTTTATTTTTCACAATGCTATAACAACCTAAAAGATATTTAGAAAATTTATGTAAGCCTTTCAAAATCCTCCAAAACCCTCATTCAATATAATTTTTAAGTTCCCCCATTTTATGGGGTTTTTGGTGTTATGAATAAACTCAAACCCTCCAAAACCCTCCTACCCAAAATCTTTTTATCTTTTTCACTCAATTCTTCCTATTTTCCAAAGTCCTCCCCTCCCTACCCAAAATATTTTTACACTGTCAACCATCACAAGCATGTATCCAATTAAAACACAATCTATAATATAAGAAAATTAATTATTATGGAAAAGTCTACATTACCCTTATTTGATTTTTGCCACCACATTAAATTTGGAGTTATTTGATATTTGCACAATAAAGTTCTTAATTTTATTATTAAAATAATACAACTAGGGGTGGAAATAGGTCAGGCCGATAACAGGGGCCTACACGCTAGCTTATAAAGGCTCAGGTCAGGCCATACATTTTTTTAAAATAGAGAAGGCCTAAGCTTTTTTATAAGCCTATATAGTTAAAAAAGGCTAGGCCTCAGGCCCTAAACAAAGTCTTTTAAACCCGCCAGGTCAGCCTATTTAAATAGATATGAATAATTTTTTATTATCATTATGTTATGTTTTGTACTTTGAATTAAAATACATAAATAAAACTTGATTATCTTGAAGACCTTGTGAAAATAAGATGAAAACATGTGATGAACATTTTTTTCATAAGTTCTCTTAAACAAATAGTCTCACAGAATTAATGTTAATAGGTAAGTTAAAATAAGTCAATGAAAACAAATTTTTAGTCTTTTGTTTTTTTAGTTAGTTAGTCTATTTAAACATTATTTTAAATTCTTATTTGCATATGTCTAAAACAAATAGGCTTTTATGTAGGCTAACAGGCTAACCAGACCTTCGAAAGGGTCAGATTCTGGTCTAACAATAAGCCTATGACAGGCTAAAGGTCAGGCTTAGGCTTCAGTTTTTTTGACAGGTCAAGCCCAGGCTTGGCAAAGTCTAGCTCGGCCCATCCTATTTCTACCCCTAAATACAACCCTCATATTTTATTAAACTTACCCAATCTCTCTTCATTCTCTATTTTTTCTCTTTCATCACTTTCTCATTTCTTTCTTCAAAAAAAAAAATTATTGATATAAATATTTTTATATAGGAAAAATGATATTTATAATCGAAATATTTTTTAGTCAAAAATGGTGTACGGGAAAAATTTGTTCAAAAAATCTATTATTGATATAAATATTTTTATATATGAAAATTTAATATTGATCCAACTATTTTTGTTTAGATAAATATTTTTGTAAATGATATCTAAACAAAAATAATATTTACGGAAAAATATTTATTATTTAGGAAAAATGATATTTATGATCAAAATATTTTTTATTCAAAAATGGTATACGGGAAAAAAATCTATTATTAATTTAAATATTTTAATATACGAAATTTACTATTGATCCAATTTTTTTTTGTAAATGATACCTAAACAAAAATGAAGTTTGTACACGGGAAAAAATATATTATTGATCTAAATATTTTTATATACGAAAAATGTTATTTATGATCCAAATATTTTTTATTCAACAATGGCATAGGCCAAAAAATTTATTATTGATCTAAATATTTTTATATACGAAAATTTAATATTGATCTAAATATTTTTGTAAATGACACAAAAAAATCTATTATTGATATAAATATTTTTATATACGAAAAATTATATTTATGATTGAAATATTTTTTAGTCAAAAATGGTATACGGAAAAAATTTATTCAAAAAATCTATTATTAATCTAAATATTTTTATATACAAAAAATTAATATTGATCCAAATATTTTTGTAAATGATACCTAAACAAAAATAATATTTGTATACAAAAAAAATTATTATTTACGAAAATTAGTATTTATGATGCAAATATTTTTTATTCAAAAATGGTATATGGGAAAAAATCTACTATTGATCTAAATATTTTTATATACGAAAATTACTATTGATCCAAAAATTTTGTTAATGATTTCTAAACAAAAATGAAGTCTGTATACGGAAAAAATCTATTATTGATCTAAATATTTTTATATACAAAAAATATTATTTATGATCCAAATATTTTTCATTCAATAATGGCATAGGCCAAAAAATCTATTATCAATCTAAATATTTTTATATATGAAAATTTAATATTGATCCAAATATTTTTGTAAATGATACCTAAATAAAAATAATATTTATATACGGAAGAAAATTATTATTTACGAAAAATGGTATTTATGATCCAAATATTTTTGTAAATGATACCTAAATAAAAATAATATTTATATACGGAAGAAAATTATTATTTACGAAAAATGGTATTTATGATCCAAATATTTTTATTCAAAAAAGGTATACTGGAAAAAATCTACTATTGATCTAAATATTTTTATATACGAAATTTACTATTGATCCAAATATTTTTGTAAATGATTTCTAAGTAAAAGTGAAATCTGTATATGGGAAAAAAAATTATTATTGATCTAAATATTTTTATATACAAGAAATGATATTTATGATCAAATATTTTTTATCCAAAAATGGTATAGGGAAAAAATCTATTATTGATTCAAATATTTTTATAAATGATACTTAAACAAAAATAATATTTGCATTCGGAAAAAATCTATTATTTATAAAAAATGGTATTTATGATTCTAATATTTTTTATTCAAAACTGGTATACGGAAAAAAATCTACTATTGATCTAAATATTTTTATATACGAAAAATTGGATTGAGAAAAATTAATGGTCAAGATTTGAAATAAGTTGTAATTACTTACTCTTTGAGTAACAATATTTCTCCACACACACACACACACACACACACACACACACACACACACACACACACACACACACACACACACACACACACACACACACACACACACACACACACACACACACACACACACACACACACACACACACACACACACACACACACACACACACACACACACACACACACACACACACACACACACACACACACACACACACACACACACACACACACACACACACACACACACACACACACACACACACACACACACACACACACACACACACACACACACACACACACACACACACACACACACACACACACACACACACACACACACACACACACACACACACACACACACACACACACACACACACACACACACACACACACACACACACACACACACACACACACACACACACACACACACACACACACACACACACACACACACACACACACACACACACACACACACACACACACACACACACACACACACACACACACACACACACACACACACACACACACACACACACACACACACACACACACACACACACACACACACACACACACACACACACACACACACACACACACATATATTTGGGTCGGAATCAAATGACATCAAGGTGTCAAATTTAGTAACATAACATCTTTGATAATTCTTTACCGCATATTCATATAACAAACTCCACCGTTAGATTGAAAACTATTATCATATAGATTATGTCTATAAAATTTAACATTATTAAAAAATTATTTGATATGTTAAAGAGAATGATCAAAGTTAACAGTTTTGTTGAAATTTTATCAAACTTTGATTTTTATGCTTCTTGTTGACATATCAAATTATTTTCGATTGATGTTAAATTTTATAGACATTAGCTATATGATAATAGCTTTCAATTCAACTGTAAATTTTGTAATGCAGATATGCGGTAAAAATGACCAGATGTGTCATGTTACTAAATTTGACACTTCGGTGTCATTTGATCCCGATTATATATATATATATATATATATATATATATATATATATATATATATATATATATGCTTACCCAAATATAATTTATAGCGAAAAATCACCATGTAACTATTTTATACTAGAACACAAATACAAAAGTAGACGAAAGGTTAAAGATGATTATTGTAGAGAAAATTTTAATATGGCGGTCACAGTCTCTAGTAATCAGATATGGAGTACCTGTAAGTTTAACACTTTGACGCTTAAGTCATTATATGAGAAAGAGATGGAACTATTACAATTGTGGATGAGAAGAATACATGGACATGACTAAGAGTCGCACTTATATAGATGAGACGGTTAGAATCATGCCATCTTGATCTCGCATGGACTAGAGATGATTGTTGGATGATCAATGGTGTAGATTATGGAGGAGGGTGTGTTCTTATTTCATATAACGAAGTGAAGGTCCCTATGTTTGTTAGTGAGTGGAGTAATCTTTGTTGGATTGGGTTTAAGAATTGGGTCGGTCTTGATGGGCATTTAGCGATCTCGGAATAGTTATCCTCCAAATTCTTGGTATCATTTTTGAAGAGAGGAGTGTTGAAGTATAAGTTGATGAGACGGTATGAGAATAGTGAAGGTTCAATGAAACACAAGAAAAGGGGGTTTGAATTGGGTTTCTAGAATTAAATCTTTTCGAACATCCAAGGATCAAACAATACTCATTCACAAAGTAAACAACAATAAAAAGGACACAACTAATTTTATTCTAGTTCACTATTAACTAGGTTAGTCCAGTCCACCACGAGAGTGATATTTCCTTATCAATAAGAACTTAATCCACTAATCAAATATCTTGATTACAACCTCAATGACAAACCGTCATTGATATCTCAAGAATTCCGACCCAAGTGGTCTCTTGAAGAAAACAACCTCAAAGAAAAACGGTCATTAGCATCTCAAAAATTCTGACCCAACTGGTCTTTTGAGAAAAACCACCTCAATGACAAATCCTCATTAACATCTCAAGAATTCTGACGCATATGGTCTCTTAGGGAAAACAAACAAACTTGGTTAAAACAAATTTGTGTTTAAGAGAGCTTTTTAGATAAGCAGATACACAAATTTACATTCTAAGTTTACACAATGGAAATAAATAAATATTGTATGCTTTTAAGGACTTCTACCGTTGTGTTGGCTTCTGCATATATTTTCTTCTGAATTGAGCTTTTCCTATCTTGCTCTTTAGTGATTATTGCTTTGCATTCTTTGCTTTGATCACTTTGATGAAGGCTAAGGATTCTAGATGATAATCTTTCTTTATATTGTGCCTTCAGTTCTACTTTATTCTTCTTTATATTTGCTTCTGGTTATGTATGATCTTTCTTGTGTATAAACACAAAGCATTTTACTCTGATCTTTGATATCAACCTTTTTGTACCACGATATATCTTCATTGAATTATGTCTTTCATCATGTGCCTCGTGTCGCGGGGAAAAATCGTATCTTTTTTCGGGATGAGACACCTGATGCCTTCTTTGGGCTCGAGTGCTAAAAAAATGATTTTTCTTTTGTTTCGACCAAACTTTTTATTGTTTCCAAAGTAGGAAAAGGAAAAAAGCTGCAATAACCTTAAAAGTGGGGGAGAGATTCCGGGTAAGAGGGTTGGTTATACGAAGGGAAGGTATTAGCACCCAACGTATCTATAGTACTCTATAGGTTTCTTTGTTATGTCCATTTCATTCTATGCTATTGGGGTTCTTGCGAGATAGGTGGGACCTAGGGTGTTTGCTTGATTATGCTCGCAAAGATCATCGCGATCCTCTGCATACATATCCCTTAGAGGGAATCAGAGCATCTGTAGCTCGGGTCTACGGGTGCTAAGGTTTGAATGGTTTGAGGGAGAAGTTTTGCTCGCCAAGGATACGACCTTGTGCCTACGTATTCTCAAAGGGATGTTGAGAAAGTCAGAGCAATCGTAGTTCCCACTTATGCTAGTGGAAGCAAAGGAAAAGAGACAAATGTCATCTCAATGTTCGATGTATCTAATCTAAATCATCACATACATCTGTTTGATTTTGTTTGAAAATCTTTTCATTATAAGCCATGGGCCATGCCACTTATGGTGCTTAGAATGATAAAGATGTTTTTTTTTAGCCAGCCTTGTGGCAAAAACTTTCAATGAAGTCAGCCTTGTGACAAAAAGTTTTGATTAATCAGCCAGCCTTGTGGCAAAAGTTTCAATGAAGTCAGCCTTGTGACAAAAACTTTGATTAATCAGCCAGTATGGTGGCAAAAAGGTTTGATTGATTAGTCAGCCTTGTGGCAAAAAAGTTAAGTTGATTGATTGATTGATTGATTGTTTGTGATGATATAGAAGAGATACTCCTATCATAGAGATGATAAATGTCTAATCTCCTAGGGTATTTGATTTGGATATTGGGGATGCTTATAAGAAGCCCGTGGGTCCTTGTACGAAGCCCAAGAGGAGGCTATCCGAGGGTCCTTGCATTGTAAGCCCAAGAGGAGGCTATGGGAGGGACTACCGAGGGTCCTTGCATTGTAAGCCCAAGAGGAGGCTATGGGAGGGACAAGTCATTTGTACGAAGCCCAAGAGGAGGCATGGTATAGTTGGTTTGAGCTCTTAGAGCGATTTCACCGGGAAACCATACTCCATGTCCTAACCTAAACTAGGGAGATTCTTTGCACGAAGCCCAATAGGAGGCTATGGGGAACCTAGTGTTGTACTAAGTTGAACAAGCATATATAACACAATCACAAATATGAACAAGTACGAACAAATATGAACAAGTACATGAACAAGTATGAACAATTACATATATATGTCAAGGTGTGTGTATACAATGGAGTTTATGAAGGAAATATACCTGTAAGCATGATCCGTTTGTAAACACGGGGGCTCGGGACTTATACTCGGGGAGAGGCCCATTGAGTTTATTCAAAGCTATGTAAACAGGTATTTACAACAGGGCTTGGGACTTATACCTACATGGAGGCCCATGGTATTTTTGGGAAGATTTAAAGAAAACCTTCATTTTTTGATTTGTTGTTCGAAGTTAAAAAAACAAATTGAACGAGATATATACAAAAAGGTGTGTGTACAATGAAATACCTAATTTCATGTACAGGAATGGGACTTATACCTATGTGGAGGCCCCTGTTTTATTTTATAAAACATGGTTGATTGTTCTGTTAAAAACGCGAGGTTTCGTCGTTTGAAAAGCTTTGAAAGTTTTGTTTTGAAAGAAGTTTTCTGTTTAAAGAAAAACTGTACAAAGAAAAAGGAATGGGTATGTACAAAAGGGGCTCGAGACTTATACCTACATGGAGGCCCATGGTATTTTGAAAATCAATCGATCAATCCAAAAAGATTTAATCAATAGTTTCTTTTGAAAAGAAAACCAAAAAGAAGTGGTTTATCGTTTTGAAAAACTGTGATCGTTTGTTTTAAAACAGTTTGAAATTTTGACAGAAATCAAATTAATTAAGATAAACACAAAGATTATACTTAATTAACACCTAAATGATTAGGGTTTGATCACAAAATATTTACAAATGATTAAGTTTGAAAAATCAAATGAAAAACAATATTTAAAGTATTTTAAAAACACTTAAAAACATGTCATTTTAAACCTAATTAAAAATGTATTAAATAAATATTTTTTTGTGATTTTTTTGGATATTCATAAAATATATGTGTTAAATAAAGAGTGTGTAAAAAATGAAGTGAAAATGAATTAGTTTGATTGGTTAAATTAATTAATAAAGTTGTTAAGAAAATGAAGAAAAATAGTTGTAAAAAATTTGGTTTTGTCTTCACTAGGGCTTGAACCCACGCTTGCCAACCAAAACAATGACCAACTGAGCTGCGCGCGCAGCTTGTTATATGTATGCCTCCATTTAATTATATTTTAAAATGAAATATTTGAATTTCCTGAACAAAAATGGCGCCAAGAACACACCCTAATTTGATTTTCAAAAATCTTTGAAACTGGACCAAATTGATCAAGTAAAGGGTCTATCTTGCTCGGTTTTTCACAAGGATCATGATGGTGATCTTTAATTTCATTTATTTTTACCCTAGGGCTATCAATTTTCTGATGAACACGAAGAACCCTAATATGACAAATCATTGTGAAATCGTGTATGATCATGATATGATGCAATTGATTGAGGGTTAATGATCCTCATAGGTGCAGAAACAAGATGGTATATCAATATTTCATTTATGATGCATGTATGTATGAGTTTGAAGTTCATGAGAACTCACCTTAAAAATGGCAAAACTGGAAATTGAAATCGTGCCTGGAGGTGTTACAGATGTTGTTGCTCAATCTGGACAGCTTCAATGGACCTTAGGGAACATGTTTGAAGTCTTGGAATGAACTGGAAACCTCTTGATCAAGCTATGGTACCCAATCTGCAGTATGGCTCAAGTGAGGAACGAATTTGATGATGGAGGTGTTTCAGATTGTTGGTGATGGTTGGGATAGTTCATATATGGTATATGGAATGTGTTTGGATGTTTAACTTGGACAGAAATGAGCTAGAATGAAAATTGGCATGATAAGGCTCATTATGTGTTCATATGGAGTTTGAAATGCAATTCTGAGTTTTAGGGTAATTTGAGGTGTGTGAGTGGTTCAAACACTTCCTAATTGATGTTTAGAAGTTGTTGGAATCATCACTTTGGCCAGAACTTCAAGGATTTGGAGGTTGGAATTTCTACCTTCTTGAAACTTAAGAAACTTGCATTCTAAGAAAGAAAGAGAAAACCTATAATTTGTGAGGTTTTGGTGTGATTTTGAATGGAGTTTGGACCTCTATTTATAGGCCAAGAGTTCTGAACTCAGAGCTTTGTAAGTTGATCAAGGAATGGTGATTTGGCATTTGGAGATAAAATGGAATCTTTACATTTAATGCAAATGGTTAAAAGTGACTTAACCATGGTTATTTGCCAAGCTTCTTATCTCTTTCCTATCTGATCTTAAACCAGAAAATATCTCTCAATTATTGCATTGGTGTGTCATCACTTGTGTTATAGGCCATATAGTATTGAAACTTAGTGAAAATGGTTTGAAATTTCATGCATAATGACCTCTAATGACAAAATTCAAAACCATGGCTACACTCCATATTTTTTCATGCTCTTGGACATTTTGGAAAGCTTATGTTATGTACTTCAAAACCCTAGTTGGAAGTTTCTTCAAGACCTTTAAGGAAATGGGTGAAAAAGATCCATGAACTTTGAAGAAAGTGAGATTTTAAGTGAAATTTTCAAAAGATACCAACTTTGAAGCTCCATATCTCTTAAATGGTTGATCTTTTGGAAAATCATCATATGTGGCAAAGTTGTTTATTGGATCAAAATCTACAACTTTCATGTTGGAAGTTTTTTTCAGTTTGTAGGTGAAATTTTGAGAAATTCCCTTCCAAAGTTTGGAAAAAACCATTGAAAAACACTTAGAAAATTTTCTAAGTATGGAAAGTCAAACCTTTGACTTTTTGATTCTTGATTGATTTTCTTGATTTTTCTTGATCAAATGACGTCATATATCATATATTGATGATTCAAAACTTCAAAAGTCATGGTTGACCAAAATTCCCCAAAAGTCAATGGTGATCTTGTACAGTTGACTTTTTCAGATGAATCGCGTTTCTGGAGATTTCAAATGAACCAGGCTATCCTCACCAAATGAATGGTATGAATGGATCATGTTGAGTTATTGGAGGACCTTGAGTCATGGTTTAAGTTGTGGCACCATGTTCTGATTAAAAAGTCAGTGGTTCAAGTGAATTAGGTCAAAAACCCTAATTGTCGACCTGATGAAATTGATGACTGTGGATCTTGAATTAAGATGTAATTTCCATTGGATATTGCCATAGGGATTATTTGAAGATGATTGAAACCTTTGAGTGACTTCCTGGGGATTTTTAGGGTTTCCCAAATGTGATCCCTGATTTCAGTCCCTGATAGTTCAAAACCCTAATCTGATGATTTGAAATTTCACTGTTGATCAATCCTGGTGTAGGAGATGTCTTGAGTCAATATATTAGGTCAAAATGATGTACTTGGGGTCTTGAGGTCATGTCCCAAGTCATTAGGTCAAATCCTGAGCAAAAGTCAGGAGTATACTGTCTTCAGTCAAAACCCTAATCTGGTTGATTCAGAGCTTTTGAGCTTGCTGAAATGAAACTTTGAGGACCAAATGTTGATTGTTGATGAAGATAATTCTTTTGAGATGAAGGGAGAACAAAACCCTAATTGATTGTTACTTGTACTGATGAGTGATTTCTTGATTAAACCCTGCTAAGTCACAAGTAGCAAACACAAACTATGCAATTTGTTAGAGATGCAAATGATGCATATGCAAATGATATGAGGTGGTATCTTAGGTCAAAAATTGGGGTATGACAGATGCCATTATTTAAGTTTCTTCAACCTGAGATATGAAGATTGAAAATCTTCGTTTTGATAGGGTGGAAGAGACTTAAATATCAGAAGACGCAAATTTTGGACCTAAGATACCAAAATTGCGAATGATGCAAGGATGTCTTTACCGAGGGGATATCAAGAACTGACTCCACTAGGGACAAGAGACCGGGAAGGATGCCTCAATCCGTTTTAGGAAGAAATCCGTTTTTCGGGAAAGCAAGTGTATGCTTCACCGGGGAATGATAGCTTTGTAAGAAAAGCTTACCTATCGACATTATCGACTATCAACATGGGGATAGACTTGTTTAATAATGCGAAGGTGAAGGGTATGAAACTAGATTACCGACTATCAGTATGGTGATAGACTTGACGAGGTAAAAAGAGTTTCAAAGGTTCGATTAATATTACCGACTATCAGCATGGTGATAGACATGTTGAATAATATAACCAGAACAAAAAGGTTACCGACTACCAGCCTTGTGATAGTGGTTCTGAAGACAAGATCAATTATCAGCCGAGTGATAAAATGATTCTGGAGACTTTGCTAGGGAAATTACTGGTTATTCAGCCTTGTGAACAGTAATAAGGCCCTGATTGTCACATGGTCTTCATGATTGATTTCCTTGAGAGGAAAAATCTTTTGAAAGAGACATAAGCTGCTCGGATGATGAGGCTATTGCTTATTGTCTGCTTTTCACGACTCTATTTGGGGAATCAGAATTTGAATTTTGGTAAAGACAAGGTTCTAACCAAGAATGAATTGGAAAGAAACAGTCAAACAAGACTTTGTACCCAATGAGGAATGAACTCAACTGGGGATTTTCTCCTTCGTTTTGAGAGGAGAAACTAAAGAAACCTTCTTCCACGAGGAATGATCTCAGTGGGGAGCTGGAGAAAGAATATGTTCTTTTCTGCTTATGGGTGACAACCTACTTGGAGAGATGACACACCCATACTTGTTTCTTTTCTTTCTTTTCTTTTTCTTCTCTTTTTTTTTTTGAGGATAGATATATCCTAAACAAGTGATTTCAAAACAAACATTTGAAAAATGCAAGAATGCATAAATGATGCAAATATGATGAATGTCATGAATGTCGCATGCATGCTGACGATACTGACAGATAGAGAAGCATGTACTGGAGAAGGATCGACGTCGCAATACAACCAGATACTTGGTAAATGTTCTTCAACACGGTGTAGATGACACAGGTGATGAATGATGCTGCGTGCTTTAGACTTCGCTGGGGAAGGTAAGCATCTTTTCTTATTGAGATGGAAGAACTTCTTCACTGGAGATTGGAGATCTTCTTCATTGGGGATAGAAGAGCTTCTTATCTGGGGATAGAAGAGCTTCTTTACCTCAAGGGGTAATTGCTTTTCCTGTCATAATCTTTGATTCATCCTATGGAGACAGCTGTTGATGTTCCTTCCGTTGTTCACAATTCAAAGGAAAGTTTCGCTTTTATTTTGAAAAGGAAAGTAAATTCATTTAAAACTTATTTTTTCTTTTTTCTTTCAAAAGTGAATAACACAATTAAAGCGTCATTTTGCAAGCTGAAAGAAATTAAAGATTGCAAACAAATGGGCACAAGGCTCAAATTTATTTAATAGGATGGTAATCAGCTAAAGGCGTGATTCCATAGAGTATTTACAAAAGTTGGAAATGGTAATTATGCGGAAAAGGCTACATTGAAAGCAATAACCACTATTCCCCCTAACAACTTTGAGTTCCAACTGTGCTTGTCGCTTCAGATTGGCGATGATTTGATCGAAGATCCTTTGATGAAAAAGACTCTTCAGGTGACGAAGTATGGACTGATGCAGTTACTTTGTCATAAATCCTTAATTTTTGCCTAGATTGCCCTTTCAGGTTTTCAATCTACCAGGATGAATTTTTTTCTGTTTATTGTCTCTAATTTTTCCCTGGACCGCCCTTTCGGGTTTTCAGTCCACCGAGACGCTCATTTTTGCCTAAGTCGCCCTTTGCGGGTTTTCGACCTACCGAGCTGTTCTTTTGTATTTTTTAGACAAAGTATTTCTTGACTGCATCAGCATTCACAGGATGTGGGAGTTCATCACCATCCATGGTTGCAAAAGTCATGGCGCCGCCAGAAAATGTTCTTTTGACAACATACGGGCCTTCGTAATTAGGAGACCATTTGCCCCTAGAATCTGGTTGAAAAGACAAGATCTTTTTAAGCACGAGGTCGCCTTCTCGAAATTCACGAGGTCGAACCTTTTTGTTGAAGGCTTGTTTCATCCTTGCTTGGTATAACTGTCCATGGCATAGAGCAGTCATACGTTTTTCTTCGATTAAGTTCAACTGATCGTATCTGCTTTGGCACCATTCAGCCTCTGATAACTTAGTCTCCATGAGGACTCTCATTGATGGTATTTCAACCTCTACGGGGAGCACAGCTTCCATGCCGTATACTAGAGAAAAGGGAGTTTCCCCTGTTGAAGTACGCACTGAAGTACGGTACCCATGTAAAGCAAATGGCAGCATTTCGTGCCAGTCTTTGTAAGTGACGACCATTTTTTGGACGATCTTCTTAATGTTCTTGTTAGCGGCTTCCAAGGCGCCGTTCATTTTTGGTCTGTAAGGAGAAGAGTTATGATGCTCAATCTTGAATTCCTCACATAATTCTTTCATCATCTTGTTGTTCAAGTTTGAACCATTGTCAGTAATGATCTTGTTGGGAATACCATATCTGCAAATGATGTTATTCTTGATAAACCTCACAACCACTTGTCTTGTAACATTGGCGTAAGATGCTGCTTCGACCCATTTGGTGAAGTAATCAATAGCCACCAAGATGAAACGATGACCGTTTGAAGCTTTTGGTTCGATCATTCTGATCATGTCGATACCCCACATGGAAAAAGGCCATGGAGATGATAGAACGTTGAGTAGAGTCGGTGGCACATGGATCTTATCTGCATAGATCTGGCACTTGTGACATCTCTTCACGTGTTTATAACAATCAGATTCCATTGTCAACCAATAGTATCCTGCTCTTAAGATCTTTTTGGACATTGCATGCCCATTTGAATGAGTTCCAAAGGACCCTTCATGCACTTCATGCATTAACATGTCTGCTTCGTGTCTATCCACGCATCTGAGCAAAACCATGTCGAAGTTTCTTTTGTATAGCACATCTCCGTTCAGGAAGAAACTGCCAGAAAGCCTCCTTAGAGTTTTCTTATCTTTGTTTGATGCCCCAAGTGGGTACTCTTGAGTTTGAAGGAAGTGTTTGATGTCGTGGAACCACGGTTTATCATCGATGATTGCTTCAGTTGCAAACACATAGGCGGGCCTTTCAAGGCGCATAATTCTGACTTTAGGCATATCGTTCCAATGATTGACTTTGAACATGGAAGATAAAGTAGCCAAGGCGTCTGCCATTCGATTCTGATCTCGAGGTATATGATGCAATTCAACCTTGTTGAAGAAAGTCAACAGACGTCTTGCATAATCTCTGTAAGGAATCAAGCCAGGGTGGTAAGTTTCCCACTTGTCTTTGATTTGGTTGATCACAAGGGCTGAATCTCCATATATGTCTAGGATCTTGATCCTTAAGTCAATGGCTTCTTCGATACCCATGATACAAGCTTCATATTCTGCGATGTTGTTGGTGCAATCAAATAGCAATCTGGCGGAGAACGGGATATGAGTACCCTTGGGAGTGATGATGATTGCCCCAATTCCATTGCCAAAAGCGTTAACAGCTCCATCGAAAATTAGGCCCCATCTTGATCCAGGATCAGGACCTTCTTCAGGTAACGGTTCGTCACAATCTTTCATCTTCAAGTACATGACATCTTCATCAGGAAAGTCAAACTTAAGAGATTGATATTCATTAATTGGTTGATGCGCCAAGTGATCGGCGAGAATGCTTCCTTTGACCGCTTTTTGAGCACGGTACTCAATGTCATACTCAGATAACAGCATTTGCCATCGGGCAATCCTTCCTGTTAAGGCAGGCTTTTCAAAGACGTACTTGATCGGATCCATTTTGGAGATTAACCAAGTAGTATTGTTGATCATGTATTGGCGGAGACGTTTTGAAGCCCAAGCCAAAGCACAACATGTTTTTTCGAGCATGGAGTAACGAGACTCACAATCTGTGAATTTCTTACTCAGATAATAGATGGCATGCTCCTTCTTACCGGTTTCATCTTGCTGTCCAAGCATGCAACCCATGGATTCTTCCAATACGGTAAGGTACATGATTAATGGTCCTCCTTCAACTGGAGGAATCAATATTGGTGGTTCTAACAGGTACTCTTTGATACTGTCGAACGCTTTCTGGCAATCTTCAGTCCATACAACCCCTTGATCTTTGCGGAGAAGCTTGAAAATTGGCCCACAAGTAGCAGTCATTTGAGAGATGAATCTGGAGATATAGTTCAATCGTCCGAGAAATCCTCTTACTTGCTTTTCAGTTTTTGGTGCAGGCATCTCTTGAATAGCTCTGACTTTGTCGGGATCTACTTCAATACCTCTTTGGCTGACAATGAAACCCAAGAGTTTTCCAGATCTAACCCCAAAAGTACATTTGTTAGGATTCAAGCGAAGCTGATATTTCCTTAGTCGTTGAAACAACTTCAAAAGGTATTCAATATGTTCTTCTTCTGTGCTGGACTTGGCTATCATGTCGTCCACATAAACTTCAATTTCTTTATGCATCATGTCATGAAAGAGAGTAGTCATCTCCCTTTGGTAAGTTGCGCCTGCATTCTTTAATCCAAATGGCATCACTTTGTAGCAAAATGTACCCCATGGGGTGATGAAAGATGTCTTCTCCATGTCTTCAGGAGCCATCTTGATCTGATTATAACCGGAGAACCCGTCCATGAAGGAAAAGACGTTGAATTTAGCGGTGTTATCAACTAGCATGTCAATATGTGGTAATGGAAAGTCATCTTTTGGACTGGCCTTGTTCAAATCACGGTAGTCAACACACATTCTGACTTTGCCATCTTTCTTTGGAACTGGCACTATGTTGGCCAACCATTGAGGATACTCAGAGGTGACTAGAAAACCTGCGTCGAGTTGCTTTTGAACTTCTGTTTTGATCTTGTTAGCCATATCAGGGTGAGTCCTTCGCAATTTCTGCTTAACTGGCTGACATTCTGGCTTCAATGGCAAGTAATGCTGAACAATATTGGTATCCAACTCAGGCATGTATTGGTAGGACCAGGCAAACACGTCAACATATTCTTTGAGAAGGTCTGTCAACTTACTCTTGATATCAGCATCAAGCAGCGATCCAATGGTCACTTCTTTTTTTGTCTTCTTCAGAACCCAAATTGATTCTTTCTAAAGGCTCTTTGTGAGGCAGAATGGCTCTTTCCTCGTGCTTAAGTAATCGAGAGATCTCGTCCGGGATCTCCTCTTCTTCCTCTTCTTCGGCTTCGAACACAGGAAACTCAAAGTTGGGAGAGGGCATAGGGTTATTGCATTCAATGGGTTTATCAATAGTTAATCTGCACATATGATTTATATTTGTTTCAGAAAATTTATGAATGCAAGAGTGTATGCAGATTTTTTTTGAAAAGTTTTTTTTTTTTGTTTGGGTTTTTTAGGATTACCATTTCCAGAAAAAGCAAAAAATAAAACACATAGTGTAGGGAATTCAAAATGACACTTTATTTATGATTCATTTTTGAAACAAAGCCCTAAACACAAACTCATTTGTCTTGGGCAGGACAAAGAGGGAAACTTTTAAAACAAAGCCCTATACACAAAGTTATTTGGGCGGAACATTTAAAAGCAAAGCCCTATAAAACATCTCTCTGCTTTGGGCTAGGCAGGAGGTCAAAATAACAGCGAGGTGATTACTTCGAGCGGCGAACAACATTCGGAACGTCGACAGCTTTCCAATAGCAACGAACTCCTCTGTGTATTATGTATTCAGGAAAATTCTCCTCAGAATTATCTTCAGTATTGACATTGACCGCTGGTCGAGCAGGATTTGAAGGTCCTGGTTTGTCACCCTTGTTCTTTATAGAGTTGAAACGGTCTTCTTCTACTTCTTGAAGAGCATAAGATGAGTCACAATCTTCAGAATTTTCAGGATGTATTTCCCAATCCTCAGGATGAAGAGACTCATTGTCAGAGACACTTTCCGAGTCAACTGCGGGGCCATCTTCCCCTTCATCTTCAAAAATGGCATTTATGTGATAATAACCATCTTCAGGATTATAAATCTTGGTAGATGCGTTGAAGCTGAAATCTTCAGTAATTTCAGGTTGCTGTGAAAATTGAGAGCATTGGTAAGCCTCTTCTGGTTGACTATTATATTCAAAGGGATCTCCCCATCCAGTTGGTTGGATGTCTTCAATAGCAATCTTTGAACTTTCAGGTGCAGTATATTTCACCATATAATCAAATTTTCCACTTGGTTGTCCCAAGGTGTCCCAAACCTCTGCAGGAATAGGCGGAATTTCTTTAGCACTTGTTTTGACCTTGCCTCTGGGTTTCTCATACGGTTCTTCCTGAGATATATATCCCGAGTCATTGAGATAACATTTCCATTCTTCTTCAGGATCGGGCAGACCTTCTTCGATGCATTCTTCGATAAGGACATTAACCTCTTGAGGAATTGGGTTAAGGAACCCTCCACTATGGAACGTTTCTTTGATCGGACGAAGTGTTTCATCCTTCTTGGTGCAGTTTGAGAACGTTGGTGAACATCTGAGTCCTGTTCTGGTTTCATTATTGGTAGGGATCACAACTTGCCCCCAGCTAGTGGTAGTTCCATATTTCACTACTTTCACTGCCTCTTTGTAAGAAGAGATTGACGCTTTCTTTTTGGAAGATTCGTCTTCTAAAGAGAGACCTTGGAACTGCGTTCCTTCCTCATTATCAGTAGTAATGAAAGAGAAATTGGATAAATGGCTCACCATCAAGGCTTGTTCCCCACTTATTGTTACCAATTTTCCATTTGTTACAAATTTTAACTTTTGATGGAGCGTAGAAGTTACTACCCCTGCTTCATGGATCCATGGTCGTCCCAACAGACAGCTATAAGCAGCTTGAATGTCCATGACCTGGACGGTGATTTGAAATGTATGTGGACCAATTGTCATGGGAAGGTTGACTTCGCCGATAACAGATTTTCGTGATCCATCAAATGCTTTGACAACTACACCACTGAACTTCATAGGCATTCCTTGGTAAGACAAGCGAGCAAGAGCCGTCTTTGGCATCACATTCAAGGAAGATCTGGTGTCCACCAATACATTAGACAAAGAATCTGACTGACAATTCATAGAAATGTGTAGAGCAAGGTTGTGATTTCTGCCCTCCTCTGGGAGTTCTTCGTCACAGAAGCTTAAATTGTTGCAAGTTGTTATGTTGGCTATTATCCCATCAAAATGGTCAACAGTCACATCATGATCTACAAAAGCTTGATCTAAGACTCTCATCAAGGCTTCCCTATGGGCTTCTGAATTCAACAGCAATGAAAGTATTGAGATCTTTGAAGGAGTCTGCATAAGCTGATCCACAATCTTGTATTCACTTCTTTTGATAAGCTTCAAAATTTCATCAAAGTCAGGATTGACATTGGTTCCACTGGATTGACCAACATCAGTGCTTGTATTACTGATAGGAGTTTCCACAGGATTCCCTACCGGTGTATCAACAGGATTTTTCCTGGTTCCAGGAGCAACAGGCTGCTTTGGAGGTAGTGGAGTATACACACGTCCACTTCTTGTTACTCGACTCACATCGGCAATATTCACGACAGATGAAAGAGTATGTAAAGGAACTTCTTGTCCATTCTTTATCATTGTTGCATTGTAGTTGTATGGAACTGCCTTGTCAGAGTCATAAGGAACAGGTCCAGGTAGACAAATGATCAAAGGAGCAACAGGAACCTTTGGCTTGTTGTAAGTAACCTCTATGCGCTCAGGCATGTTGAAATGAGGAACGATGACGTTAACTTTAGGCATTTCCGAGTTGATATCTGAGACTAAAAGCTCATGCGGATAACATCCTATCATGTTAACTTCATCTTCATTCCTATTTCTGTAGATCTGAATAGTACCATTATCTAGCAAAACTTGAAGATCTCTTCTCACAATAGAACATCCATGAGGATCTACACAACATATGCTACAGGAACCGTAGTGATGCTGGCGAAAATTCGCCCCTTGACAGAGAGTAGCGTGCATTTGTACCAAATCTGCTCTTGAGAAGTTGATATTATAGACTCGATATGGACCAGGACATCCATACACCATGTTTACAACATGCCCTCCATGATTGGGCAGCGGATTTGCTTGCACATTTGGATTCAAATTTCTGAAAGAGAGGAGATTAGATCTAACCAACCTCTGAACTTCATATTTCAAAGCTATGCAATGCTCAAGATCATGGCCAGGTGCTCCTTGATGATAAGGGCATGAGACCTCAGCTTTGTACCACCATGGAAGTTTCTCAGGTACTGGTGGTGGTGCTTTAGTTTGAACAAGACCTCTTTCAATCAAAGCAGGATACAACTCTGTGTAGGTCATTGGAATCGGATCAAACTGTGGAGCTCTTTGTACACGATTCTGATTATTGTTGAACTGCTGAGCCTGTTGTCGAGGTTGTTGTTGTTGAAACTGCGGGGTAAATCCCGGATTTGGTGTTGTATTAACGACTGGCGCGATAGCAGCAATTTGTCGTTGACGATTGACATTTGCTCTTGGCTTTCCTTGGGATACCATGTCAACACTTTGTTCTTTCTTCTTTGGGAAACCACTTCCAAACTTTTTGGTTCCGCTTGAAGATCCACCTTCTTTAGTTAGACGTCCGGTTCAGACTCCTTCTTCTAGATGCATCCCCATGTTTACCATTTCGGTGAAATCACTTGGAGCACTAGCAATCATGCGTTCATAGTAAAATGGGCCAAGAGTATTCAAGAAGATCTTTGTCATCTCTTTCTCTTTTAACGGTGGATTAATCTGAGCAGCAGTTTCTCTCCATCGTTGGGCATATTCTTTGAAAGCTTCATGATCTTTCTGAGCCATGGATCGAAGCTGATCTCTGTCTGGAGCCATATCCGAGTTGTATTTGTATTGTCGGACAAAGGCCTCACCTAGGTCGTTGAAAGTCCGAATGTTGGTGCTATCCAAACCTGTGTACCACTTCAGTGCGGCACCAGTCAAACTGTCTTGAAAGTAATGGATGAGCAACTGATGATTATCTGCATAAGTAGACATCTTCCTAGCATACATCACAAGATGGCTTTGTGGACAAGAACTACCTTTGTACTTCTCAAAGTCAGGGACCTTGAATTTAGCAGGTATTTGTACACTGGGAACCAAACATAGTTCCTGGGCATTCTTTCCAAACAAATCTTTCCCGCGAATAGCTTTAACTTCTAGCTGTATCTTGTTAAACTGCTCTTGGAGATCTTCCACAAGATTACGCTGATTTGTGCTATCACCTTGGTCATGATAAATCTCATTGCCATCATAAGGAACAGTGTGAATCGTAGGGGTCGGAACTGTCATAGTGGGTTGAGAAAGTGCCATAGTGATTTGGGAAAAAGTTACCCCTGAATGTGGAATAAACGCCGAACCTTGCGTAGCAGGCGCTTCAGTTGTGGTTGTTTGAACCCCAGAGAAATTATGGCGAAAACCCGTACCAAAGCTGAAAGGCGTGCCCCAACCTTCTGGCATGGAGAAAGATGGAATGCTGAATGCAACTGTAGAGACTGGAGTAGTGACTTCAGATGTTACCGTTGCTTGACTGTTGGGTGGCGGCTGCTGATTCTGTGCGGCCATTAAGGAGTCAACCAGAGTAGTGAGACTTTCCAATTTTTCCTGAAGGGTGGTCACTGTACCACGGAGCTCAATATTCTCTTGTTCAGAGTGTTCCATTACTCTTCTTCTGCTTGAACGAGTATTGTATCTGTGATCTGATTGCGAGCGCGGTCGAGAAACTTTGAGACGCGACAGTTTGACGATCTATTGGAGAAAGATCCAAAAGATGAGACTCTATACAACAGACTCGATATGCAGAATGATGTATGCAAAAAGAAATTTATGATTTTTCCAAACATTTTAAATATTATTTTTTTGCAAACATTTGAACACAAACTATTCTTTTATTGAAATAATGGGAAAATGTTACAACATTGGAGCATAGCTCCTTACAGAAGCAAATAAATAAAGCTAAACAATCCTAAACATCTTCATCAGATGAAGAACCAAATGCGTTGTGCAGCTTGAGCTTCATGATTTCTTTCCCATAATAAGCTTTCAACTCGGCCTTTTCGGTACTTAGCTTGTCAACAACATTCTTCCAATCGTCAGGAGTTGGAGCGTTGCTTGTTGAGCCTTCAAGCTTTTTCTTGATTTCTTTGATGTACCTCTTGATTGCAGCGTCTTTCTCACGGATCTTCTCATCTTTACTTTCTCACGGATCTTCTCATCTTTACTCATGAGCCATCCATCTTGATAATAGAGAGTTTCTTCGTGATCTTTCACTCTTTTCTTCAACTTTCTATTTTCCACATCGGTCTTACGAAACTTATCTTCCCAAGCATCTTTCTCTAACCTCATCTTGGCTAAAGTGTCTTGGTATTCCTCCATAGTGGGAATGTTGGGCAGTTGAGATACCACAGGAAACATGGGTTTTTCATAAGCATAAGGCATTTGAAACTCCTTTGCTCTTTTCTTTACCCAGCAGGTGTAGGCGTCCATGGCAATGCAATTTCTTGCCTCACCTTTTTCTTTCCATCGGACGTCGTACCAAGCTCTCACCATTCTTGTTTTCAACCTTTGAGGATCATCCCCTTCTTGGTAAAAGTAGCATTCCACTGCGAGACCAACAGGTTTAGCTGAATTTGCATACCCGAGTTGTCGTCGGGCTAGGACCGGATTGTAGTTAATTCCTCCTTGTGTACCAATGAGGGGTACGTTGGCGAACTCTCCACAACTTTCAATGGTTTCTGTACCACAGCGAGCTAAGGTATACCAACGAATATCATTATCAGTAAGGGACATAAGTCTTCGAGGCCAACGTAAGCCTTCTCGGTTTTCCGTGAAAATAGGAGACTCAGGTAAGTGTGAAACAATCCATTTGAACAACAATGGTGCACAACATACAATGACTCCACCGCCTTGGCGATTCCTATGATGAACCGAGAAATACATGTCACCAAGCAAAGTCGGAACAGGATTTCCAATCAGAAAGATCTTTATGGCATTGATATCAACAAAATCGTTAACGTTGGGAAACAGAACCAACCCATAGATGAGCAAGGCTAGTATAGCTTCAAAAGCTATCATGCTACCAGTTTCGATGAAATCAAAGGCTTTCTTCATTAGGAAGTGTGAAGTTAAACCCGGGAGGTTTCCTTTGGTAGTCCAATTACTCTCTACTTCAGATTTCTTCAAGTGGATACTTGCTGCAATGACGTGTGACTTAGGAATGGCTTCCAAACCATTGAAGGGTATTTTGTCAGACACAGGAATACCCAAAAGATTGGCATATTCTTCCAAGGTCGGTACCAACTGGTAATTTGGAAAGGTAAAACACCGGTAGACGGGATCATAAAACTGAACCAGAGTCTTGAGAAGTCCTTCATCAACATGAGTGTTCAGGATAGGAAAAAGCTTTCTATAACTTTTCCTAAAATTAGAAGGATCTTGTACAGAAGATGCTAATTCTATCAGTTTTCCCACATCAGGCGCTTTGAAACCGTACTTTTTGGTATACCTTTTTACCCCTTCCATAACTTAATCCTATAATGTTTGCAAAGAAAATCCTCTAAATCTTTGGAGAAATCATGTTTTTATGGAAAAAGATGGGTTTTTTAATGAATGTATGAATGCATGGATGCATGGATGCCACATATTCAAACATGGTAAAGCGAACATGGTAATACGAACATGGTAAAACATGGTAATACAAACATGGTACACAAACATGGTACACACAGGTTCAAAGGTCCAGCGTCACGAGCATGAGGTCAGAGAACCAAAAAATGGGATAGTTCTAGTTAATCACCTGCACAACATGTTCTACTGATACGTCAGAGTCTACATTCTTCTTTCGGATATTACCGGCTTGCACGACTGAACTTGTGAGCCAGAAATATTCTCAAGAAAAACTTGTCTGAGTGTGGCTCTCCGCATGACAACTATCCAAGTCTTCACCTGAATCGTTTCTGCGCCACAACCTAATAAGGCCAGGATGGGTTGGGGTTTTACGGCCAACTCAGCTTCTACAGTTCAATGCAGCAATAATGTTTTCGCTACGAAACATGCTAAACATATATTACCAACAAGGAACCTCCACTGAGCGGAAGGATTCTCACGTACGCCTGTACATGACTATACCCTCCACCTAATTCTTATGTGTACTTAATCCGGGTTAGGATTTGTCCATAATGTATCACTTGTAACAGAACCACACAAGTAACAGAACCAAAGAACCACACATGTAACAAGAATGAAAAAACAAAACAAATAGAATTAACCCTTTCTTTGGAAACAATAAAAAGTTTTTTTGTCCCCAGTGAAGTCGCCATTTTTCTGTCGCGGGGAAAAATCGTATCTTTTTTCGGGATGAGACACCTGATGCCTTCTTTGGGCTCGAGTGCTAAAAAAATGATTTTTCTTTTGTTTCGACCAAACTTTTTATTGTTTCCAAAGTAGGAAAAGGAAAAAAGCTGCAATAACCTTAAAAGTGGGGGAGAGATTCCGGGTAAGAGGGTTGGTTATACGAAGGGAAGGTATTAGCACCCAACGTATCTATAGTACTCTATAGGTTTCTTTGTTATGTCCATTTCATTCTATGCTATTGGGGTTCTTGCGAGATAGGTGGGACCTAGGGTGTTTGTTTGATTATGCTTGCAAAGATCATCGCGATCCTCTGCATACATATCCCTTAGAGGGAATCAGAGCATCTGTAGCTCGGGTCTACGGGTGCTAAGGTTTGAATGGTTTGAGGGATAAGTTTTGCTCGCCAAGGATACGACCTTGTGCCTACGTATTCTCAAAGGGATGTTGAGAAAGTCAGAGCAATCGTAGTTCCCACTTATGCTAGTGGAAGCAAAGGAAAAGAGACAAATGTCATCTCAATGTTCGATGTATCTAATCTATATCATAACATACATCTGTTTGATTTTGTTTGAAAATCTTTTCATTATAAGCCCTGGGCCATGCCACTTATGGTGCTTAGAATGATAAAGATGTTTTTTTTTAGCCAGCCTTGTGGCAAAAACTTTCAATGAAGTCAGCCTTGTGACAAAAAGTTTTGATTAATCAGCCAGCCTTGTGGCAAAAGTTTCAATGAAGTCAGCCTTGTGACAAAAACTTTGATTAATCAGCCAGTATGGTGGCAAAAAGGTTTGATTGATTAGCCAGCCTTGTGGCAAAAAAGTTAAGTTGATTGATTGATTGATTGATTGTTTGTGATGATATAGAAGAGATACTCCTATCATAGAGATGATAAATGTCTAATCTCCTAGGGTATTTGATTTGGATATTGGGGATGCTTATAAGAAGCCCGTGGGTCCTTGTACGAAGCCCAATAGGAGGCTATCTGAGGGTCCTTGCATTGTAAGCCCAAGAGGAGGCTATGGGAGGGACTACCGAGGGTCCTTGCATTGTAAGCCCAAGAGGAGGCTATGGGAGGGACAAGTCATTTGTACGAAGCCCAAAAGGAGGCATGGTATAGTTGGTTTGAGCTCTTAGAGCGATTTCACCGGGAAACCATACTCTATGTCCTAACCTAAACTAGGGAGATTCTTTGCACGAAGCCCAATAGGAGGCTATGGGGAACCTAGTGTTGTACTAAGTTGAACAAGCATATATAACACAATCACAAATATGAACAAGTACGAACAAATATGAACAAGTACATGAACAAGTATGAACAATTACATATATATGTCAAGGTGTGTGTATACAATGGAGTTTATGAAGGAAATATACCTGTAAGCATGATCCGTTTGTAAACATGGGGGCTCGGGACTTATACTCGGGGAGAGGCCCATTGAGTTTATTTAAAGCTATGTAAACAGGTATTTACAAGAGGGCTCGGGACTTATACCTACATGGAGGCCCGTGGTATTTTTGGGAAGATTTAAAGAAAACCTTCATTTTTTGATTTGTTGTTCGAAGTTAAAAAAACAAATTGAACGAGATATATACAAAAAGGTGTGTGTACAATGAAATACCTAATTTCGTGTACAGGAATGGGACTTATACCTATGTGGAGGCCCCTGTTTTATTTTATAAAACATGGTTGATTGTTCTGTTAAAAACGCGAGGTTTCGTCGTTTGAAAAGCTTTGAAAGTTTTGTTTTGAAAGAAGTTTTCTATTTAAAGAAAAACTGTACAAAGAAAAAGGAATGGGCATGTACAAAAGGGGCTCGAGACTTATACCTACATGGAGGCCCATGGTATTTTGAAAATCAATCGATCAATCCAAAAAGATTTAATCAATAGTTTCTTTTGAAAAGAAAACCAAAAAGAAGTGGTTTATCGTTTTGAAAAACTGTGATCGTTTGTTTTAAAACAGTTTGAAATTTTGACAGAAATCAAATTAATTAAGATAAACACAAAGATTATATTTAATTAACACCTAAATGATTAGGGTTTGATCACAAAATATTTACAAATGATTAAGTTTGAAAAATCAAATGAAAAACAATATTTAAAGTATTTTAAAAACACTTAAAAACATGTCATTTTAAACCTAATTAAAAATGTATTAAATAAATATTTTTTTGTGATTTTTTTGGATATTCATAAAATATATGTGTTAAATAAAGAGTGTGTAAAAAATGAAGTGAAAATTAATTAGTTTGATTGGTTAAATTAATTAATAAAGTTGTTAAGAAAATGAAGAAAAATAGTTGTAAAAAATTTGGTTTTGTCTTCACTAGGGCTTGAACCCACGCACCCACGCTTGCCAACCAAAACAATGACCAACTGAGCTGCGCGCGCAGCTTGTTATATGTATGCCTCCATTTAATTATATTTTAAAATGAAATATTTGAATTTCCTGAACAAAAATGGCGCCAAGAACACACCCTAATTTGATTTTCAAAAATCTTTGAAACTGGACCAAATTGATCAAGTAAAGGGTCTATCTTGCTCGGTTTTTCACAAGGATCATGATGGTGATCTTTAATTTCATTTATTTTTACCCTAGGGCTATCAATTTTCTGATGAACACGAAGAACCCTAATATGACAAATCATTGTGAAATCGTGTATGATCATGATATGATGCAATTGATTGAGGGTTAATGATCCTCATAGGTGCAGAAACAAGATGGTATATCAATATTTCATTTATGATGCATGTATGTATGAGTTTGAAGTTCATGAGCACTCACCTTAAAAATGGCAAAACTGGAAATTGAAATCGTGCCTGGAGGTGTTACAGATGTTGTTGCTCAATCTGGACAGCTTCAATGGACCTTAGGGAACATGCTTGAAGTCTTGGAATGAACTGGAAACCTCTTGATCAGTCTATGGTACCCGATCTGCAGTATGGCTAAAGTGAGGATCGAATTTGATGATGGAGGTGTTTCAGATTGTTGGTGATGGTTGGGATAGTTCATATATGGTATATGGAATGTGTTTGGATGTTTAACTTGGACAGAAATGAGCTAGAATGAAAATTGGCATGATAAGGCTCATTATGTGTTCATATGGATGTTGAAATGCAATTCTGAGTTTTGGGGTAATTTGAGGTGTGTGAGTGGTTCAAACACTTCCTAATTGATGTTTAGAAGTTGTTGGAATCATCACTTTGGCCAGAACTTCAAGGATTTGGAGGTTGGAATTTCTACCTCCTTGAAACTTAAGAAACTTGCATTCTAAGAAAGAAAGAGAAAACCTATAATTTGTGAGGTTTTGGTGTGATTTTGAATGGAGTTTGGACCTCTATTTATAGGCCAAGAGTTCTGAACTCAGAGCTTTGCAAGTTGATCAAGGAATGGTGATTTGGCATTTGGAGATAAAATGGAATCTTTACATTTAATGCAAATGGTTAAAAGTGACTTAACCATGGTTATTTTGCCAAGCTTCTTATCTCTTTCCTATCTGATCTTAAACCAGAAAATATCTCTCAATTATTGCATTGGTGTGTCATCACTTGTGTTATAGGCCATATAGTATTGAAACTTAGTGAAAATGGTTTGAAATTTCATGCATAATGACCTCTAATGACAAAATTCAAAACCATGGCTACACTCCATATTTTTTCATGCTCTTGGACATTTTGGAAAGCTTATGTTATGTACTTCAAAACCCTAGTTGGAAGTTTCTTCAAGACCTTTAAGGAAATGGGTGAAAAAGATCCATGAACTTTGAAGAAAGTGAGATTTTAAGTGAAATTTTCAAAAGATACCAACTTTGAAGCTCCATATCTCTTAAATGGTTGATCTTTTGGAAAATCATCATATGTGACAAAGTTGTTTATTGGATCAAAATATACAACTTTCATGTTGGAAGTTTTTTTCAGTTTGTAGGTGAAATTTTGAGAAATTCCCTTCCAAAGTTTGGAAAAAACCATTGAAAAACACTTGGAAAATTTTCTAAGTATGGAAAGTCAAACCTTTGACTTTTTGATTCTTGATTGATTTTCTTGATTTTTCTTGATCAAATGACTTCATATATCATATATTGATGATTCAAAACTTCAAAAGTCATGGTTGACCAAAATTCCCCAAAAGTCAATGGTGATCTTGTACAGTTGACTTTTTTAGATGAATCGCGTTTCTGGAGATTTCAAATGAACCAGGCTATCCTCACCAAATGAATGGTATGAATGGATCATGTTGAGTTATTGGAGGACCTTGAGCCATGGTTTAAGTTGTGGCACCATGTTCTGATTAAAAAGTCAGTGGTTCAAGTGAATTAGGTCAAAAACCCTAATTGTCGACCTGATGAAATTGATGACTGTGGATCTTGAATTAAGATGTAATTTCCATTGGATATTGCCATAGGGATTATTTGAAGATGATTGAAACCTTTGAGTGACTTCCTGGGGATTTTTAGGGTTTCCCAAATGTGATCCCTGATTTCAGTCCCTGATAGTTCAAAACCCAAATCTGATGATTTGAAATTTCACTGTTGATCAATCCTGGTGTAGGAGATGTCTTGAGTCAATATATTAGGTCAAAATGATGTACTTGGGGTCTTGAGGTCATGTCCCAAGTCATTAGGTCAAATCCTGAGCAAAAGTCAGGAGTATACTGTCTTCAGTCAAAACCCTAATCTGGTTGATTCAGAGCTTTTGAGCTTGTTGAAATGAAACTTTGAGGACCAAATGTTGATTGTTGATGAAGATAATTCTTTTGAGATGAAGGGAGAACAAAATCCTAATTGATTGTTACTTGTACTGATGAGTGATTTCTTGATTAAACCCTGCTGAGTCACAAGTAGCAAACACAAACTATGCAATTTGTTAGAGATGCAAATGATGCATATGCAAATGATATGAGGTGGTATCTTAGGTCAAAAATTGGGGTATGACACCTCGGTGTGGTAATTTTGTTTCTCAAAAGCACTTGCAGTATCCTTTTCTTGCTTGCTAAGTTACTTTTTTAAATTTTGTTTGAATAATTCATATTTATTTCAGCATCTTTTTTCTCTTCTTCTTTTCTATTTTTTTTGTCTCATTCTCTCTTGTTTATATTATTTAAATTATTGTTACACACCTCCCTTTTTTCAATCTTCCCATTTCTCTTTAACTAGATAAATAAAATAGATTCGTTGGAGAAAGAGAGATTGAATATCTACACAACAGGTAGATGTTGGAGGTGTTAGCTATTATGAGAGTACATTGGTTGTAGCAGCACTATGATGAGAAGTGTGAACAATAACTGTACAGTGTACAATTCTTTATCCTGATTTTCACAGTAATGGATAGGATGTTATATTGTGGTCACGTGAAGATGTACTTTAATAATATTTTCACATATACTCATTTTACATCTAACTTTATAATTCAGAGGCTTCTAATAGAATTAAATGAAGCTTGATCAGAGGTCATGGTCACTGTCTTTTTCTTCACACTTAACTTCTTGAGTTAGAGGCTTTTGATAGCTTATCATGAAGCTTGATCAGAGTTAGTCTTCCATCTTTGAGATATCAGAGTCATAGAGAGTTAGAGACCATCACAAATGTCTTCTGGACAGATTCTTGTAGATGCATTGACTTGATAACTCAAATTTTATATTTAATTTGCTGCTTCTTTAAGATCTTCTTTCAGACGTTATTCCTTTGAATCAGAGGCTTTTGATAAATAGTGATGAAGCTTGTTCAGAGTTCAAAGTCATTCTCTTACATCAGATTATGCTTGCTTTTGATGAGACATAATCACATGTAATGGATGCAAGCATTTTTCGATATCTAATAAGCCTTGTAGCACATGAAGGGCTTTATTTGCACATGATGGATGTTGTAACAGCTTATCTGTATGGTTCACTTAATAGTGAAATTTACATGAAAATCCCTAAAAGGTTCAATATACCCTATGCACACAACTCGGAATTTTGAGAAAGCTACTCCATAAGATTGAATAAGTCTCTCTACGGGCTGAAATAATCTAGACGAATGTTGTATAATCTTCGCGGTGAATAGTTGCTTAGAGAAGGATATACAAATAGTTTCATTTGTCCTTGTATTTTTATAAAAGGATCAGGAAAGGAATTTTCAATAATAGTTGTCTATATGGATGTCATAAATATTATTGGAACTCCTGAAGAGCTTCCAAAAGTTATGAAATGTTTAAAGAAAGAGTTTAAAATGAAGGACCTAGGAAAGACAAAATTATGTCTAGGTTTACAAATTGAACATTTGGACAAAGGAATATTTGTACATCAAGTAGGCTATATAGAAAAGTGTTAAAACACTTATATGTGGACAAATATCACCCGTTGTCTACTTCAATGGTTGTTAGATCATAGATGTGGAGAAAGATCCTTTCAGACCTCAAGAAAAGGATGAAAAATTGCTTGATCATGAAGTAACATATCTCAGCGTAATTGAAGCACTAATGTACCTTGCTATTTATATATGTTCTGATATATAATAGCCAATGTTTTAAAACCCAGACTGACCCGGCCGGTTGAACCGATTCAACCTTGAACTGTTGTCTAATCCGGTTCGATTTGAACCAATAAACGGTTAGGTATATAAAATTGGGATAAAATTGCTTCAAGCGCAAAATAACCGTAAAATTTGGACCGGTTTTGGTGAACCAGACGGTTCAAAAAATCAAAGATATTTTTTTTATGTCTTACTTCATTTTATTTCTTTGTTTAAATCTAAAAAATTAATTATAGCAAACATTTATAATTGTATAGATGGAAAATAAAGAATAAAATTGAAGGACACAAGACAATGTAAATGTAGTAGAAAGAGAAGAAATAATGTAATGTATGTGGACACAGGATAACCGATGTTGGTCTGTAAAGAGATGTGAAAAATTATACTGATGAATAACTTATGGCTTTGAGTTAAGCAATTAGGACAAATATATACATATCGGTCCTTAACTAATTTTATGATTTATTATTAGGTCTTACATTGCATTCTTCTTATTTTGTAAGCTTGTTTATTAGTATCGTATTTATTTGAGAATTTTATTTTATAAATTATGATATAAATTAATTTTATTAGGATATTTAATAATATATTTATTTATTTTTTAGTTTAAATTTAATATACGGTTCAATCACGGTTGAACCGATTGAACCATGACCCACATATTTTAACGGTTCTTTTCTCGGTTCGATTTTTAAAACTTTGATAATAGAAAAATACAATTATTCACCTACACGAAGACATTAGAACAGAGTCAAACATATACATTGTTATCTTAGAGGTACAATAGACATGTGTTTGTTTTATACCAAGGTATCCATATTCGAATTAACAAGTTATGTAGATGCAGGTTACTTGTGAGATCCTCATAATAGTTTATCATAAACAGGTTATTTGTTTACATATGGGGGTATAGGTATTTCATGAAGATAAGTGAAACAAACCATAGCAACAATATCATCTAACCGTGCAAAACTTTTAGCATTACATGAGGCAAGTTGAGAATGCGATTGATTGAGATCCTTAATTCAGCACATACAAAATACTTGTGGTTTATTTTCTGAATAATTAAATACAATGACCATATATGAAGATAATATTGAATACATCGCTCTATTGAAATATGGTTACATTAAAGGAGACCGAACAAAACATATTTCCCTAAAGTTCTTTTTGCTCATGATCTTCAAAAGAGTGGTGATATAACCGTCCAACAAATATGTTCATGTGGCAATCTTGCAGACCTTTTCACAAAGTCACTCTCAAGTAGAATTTTGAATTAACTAGTACAAAAGATTGGTCTTCATCGAATAAATGATCGTTCAGCTGAGGGGGGAAGTGAAAGGATATTGTACTCTTTTTCCTTCATTAGATTTTTTTTCTTCACTAGATTTTTTTTACTCTGAGTTTTTTCTAGTAAGATTTTAACGAGGAATATCCTCAATGGACAACCAAGAGGAGTGTTATGAAGAAAGATAAAAGTGAATGTCCATCTTTATTTTTCTTTATCTTCCTATTCTCTATTAATATGTATCATTTTCCATCTCCATTTAGTCCTATAAATAAGATTCACATTGTAATATATAATGTACTTTTGAAGAAGATAATACAATATTACTTTCTCTCTTCTCTTCATCTCTTTGATCTCTATATTATTTTATTTAGTCTTATAACGATAGACATATTTTAATTTTGTTAGCTATTTTGATTAATATATGATTATATTAATGATTTTATTAATTATTAAATCGCAAATTTCATCTATAGAATTATCTTTAATCAATTATCATTATTTTTAAAATGTATCAAATATTTTGCTTTTCAAAATATAAAATGGATCAAAATTTAATGATTTAAATTAATTATTCTCGTTTTTTATAATAATCAAGTGTTCTAATGAGATATAATTAAAATGTAATGATCAAAATTAATTTGTAATGCATTATCAATTATGTTTTAGTAAAATATGAAATATAAAAGCAAATATATTTCCAAAAATTAGGCATGAAATGTTTGAAAAACTCAAAGATTTGATAATAAAACGGATTTATTTTTTTTTAATAAATATAAAATCCAAAAGTTCAACAAAATCTCACCTAGAGAAAACAAAGGAAACCTAATATTAATAAAATAATGGTAAAAAGAATGTGAGAGAATGGTTTAGTTAAGAAAAAACCGGAGAAGATACAATCAAGTACATGGTTTCGTTATTATTATACTATAAAATTCGTTATACGGTCACAACAACATTCTGAATTCAATTCTGATTCTGATAGAGAAACAACATTACACTTTGAGGCTCTCTGCCCACTGCTCTGCAACCCCACCACACCATACACCATTCTCTTTTTCTCTCTCTCTAGACTCTCTCTATAATCTCTCTAGAGACTAGAGAGAATAGAATTTTAGTATCCCAACGTGTGAGACTCTACACTCTCTCCTATAGATACACCAAAAAGATTACATTTTGCCCCTTGTTTTCTACTATTTCAATGTTTCTTCTTCTCCAAACCCAACATTGAAAGTTTTTACCTTTCCAACTATTTTCTTCATTCTCACATCCCATCCCTTATACTGTCTTGTTTGTTCCCCTCCATCACTACTTTTTTTTCTCTCTCATTATAAATACCTATTGAGGGAATTTCTACAAGGTTATTACTTTCTTTCTTTTTTGGCAAAGTTTCACACTTTACCTAAATGGGTTTGTTGGAGAAGCTGGAATGGGCTAATGCTTATGGAATGAAGCATTGTAGAGGCTTGTTTTGGAGGATGAGGGCTGCTGTGAAGAGGGCTTTGAAGAATGGGAAAAGACAGAGGCTTATGTTTCAATATGATCCTTCTAGTTATGCACTTAACTTTGATGATGGAGGTGGTTCATGTTCTCATCTTAGAGATACTACGGTGAAGAAATTAATTGATGAAGATGAAGATGGACAAGTTCATGAGTTCAAAGATATTGATAACACAATCTGGGTTTATGTCATTTGGGTCAAGATTAATTAATTATTTATTATATCTCAATGTTAGTTGAGGCAGATTTGTTTTTTTATTATGTTTGGTAATTTATGTTCTTTGTATGTTTCTAGTTTAGTAGTATGAAAAACATTGGCACTTTTTTTATTTTTGAGGATCTTGTTCTCATCCCTTGTGTTACTGTACTATACAATACATCCTCTACTTCTGCCACGAGTTACAAGTACAGCACTTGATTGTTTACATTCTTTTATTATTACATTGTTTTAAGCAAACTAAGTTATATAACTCTGCTAAATAAATTTTAGGCACACGGTTAGAGAAAAGTGAAAACAGGACCAGCGTTCTTCACCTTTGCCAGAGAATTGTTTTACATAATGAGAATTGTTATACATTAATGAGGCAGAGCAGAGAAGTGAAGAGAATTCTGCTTAATGGTCCCTGGCAATTGAAAATAAATGTTTGTGACTTTGTGTCATATTTGGGCTATCTTTTGCTATCATCACGAGAAAAAATTTATATCTTCATATATCGAACAGATTACCGTATAAAAGTTAACTTGAAGAAGGGGGACAATCTTTTTGTACAACAGTGTAAAAACAACTGGAACTATCTAGGAGAAAATGAACATTACATGTTTTCAAACATCTTTCAAAGTAATACACAATTTTTAACAATAATGGCAACAATCACTTCATCTAGAACCTAAAATCTTCACATTCAAATTGAAGTGTCACAAGTTTTTAAACGGGATCTTCTAAGGCAGCTGTGGTTATATCATTTATGCGAGGAAAAGAAGCTTTCTCGGCCAGCTGGTTTTGGGCCCATATCAACATCTTCAACAAGCTTGGAAGTTTTGGGTCTGATGGAAGAAAAAAGTCAATATTAGTAACAGATATGGCAGAGTATGTTAGAAGTTTTGCAACAAGTTTAGAAACAATCCATAGACCCATAACACAACACAGGACAGAATCACATAATTACAAACAAGTGCAGAGGTTAGTTCGGAAAATGCACAATTAAGACTGAAAGAAATTAAAAATCGAAGTTTTAACAGGCTAACAGCAATAACCCAAGTAATACTTCATTCAAAATACACAATTAAAACCGGCAGAAAATAAAATCAAAATACATAATGTTATGTTCCCTTTTTTTATCATCAATATTCATAATCAAAAAAGTATTTGTTAATTGAAGAAGAGGCTCTGTCAATGACAAGCCCGCTTCTACCTTCATAGGTCGAAGCAAAGCTTCTACCACATCTAGGATTGTCAACACGATCCAAGATAAGGGACCATAACATTATCATCCTTGTATATTATACAATTCAATATCCGAGTTAAGCATGAAGACAATGGTTTGTCATATAAAAAAAAAAAAAAAACTTCAAATGCATCTTCAACTCAAGTGGATTCCAATAACAGCTTGGTTGCAGGAGTTGAACACCACAGAGAAAAATATTACCAGATTTGGGACATATATAAACATAACAGTATAACACAACATCTCAACAGCATGCAAGAATATCAACTAAACTACCATGATATAGCCAAAAACGTATAGGGTAACTAGCTACAAATATGATTGGTCCCAGAATATGAATAATAATAAGTCCTTTTCGGATTCCTTGGAATCTAGATTTATTAACGCATTCAAATATTTCAAAAAGTTAATCACTTACAAGCATTACAAGTTTTAATCCATCAGAGGAATAAACCGTCACAATGTAAACTAACAGAATAGTGGTTACTAAATTGGGGTGAATTTGGCAAAGCTTCTATACAAAAAAACACATATTTTTGAAACAAACAAAACAAATACCTTTTTCATGACTCTGGCTTGTAAGTATAGCTGCATTCACCTCACTTGCTGTTTTTAGACGCTGTGATATGTCAAGAAGCTCTCCAACAGGACAGTTTGAAATGTCTTCAAAGGCAAGCAGCGCAACAGTCCTCTCCAATTCTTCCAAAAAGCTTTGCTGGAAACCAAATTTCAAGCACTGTATTAGCACCAAGTCTGTGCCACAAATTAAAACTGAAAAAAAGGCGTTCTAATTTTACTTTTTCCTGACTACAGGCTACCAAAGCAACTTATCACCAAAATTGTTAATGAACCCCCGTTAATAATAACACCAGAAATAAATCACTAATAAAGGTAGTATGACAATAGAGACACGCAAAAATTCATTATAAGAGTTTACATTTTCCTCTCCCCTGGGTGCAAGCTCCTCCTGTGCAAACTCTAAAGCTTCTTCTACTTTTCCATTTCGGATTAGTTCTATCAGCCGCTGCTGCTGAAGATGAAAAAATAATTGGGGGTTTGTGTCCAGTATCTGCAGAAAGTATTACAAAACGGATGTTAATTTTATCGAAGATATGAATAAGACAAAGATCAATGAATGCTCTGATGTATACAAACTGTTTTGTATGGGTTCAGCACACATTAAGAATTAAGGAGGGAGTCATCATTAAGAAATTCATGAAAAATGGAAAATGAGATTTCCACACAATTTTTCATTTAAAAAACAAATCATTGAAGATACCAAATGGACCCATGAAATTAAATTATTGAGTAAAAATATAAGAAACAATAAGAAAGCTACAGTTTTGCAGCACAATGAAATGAAAATACTTTAGAGCATTTACTCAAATTTAATAGCACTACTTTTATGCAAGTTATATCCCCTTTTATCAAGATATCACATCAACCAGAGATATGACAGAGTAATTCATATAAAACACGAGCAATCCTCATCCATAGAGTTAGTTTAAGGGGTAGATATGAGTCTAGAAAAATCTGAGATATTATCAAAGCCTGTCCTAGTTGTTGAGGAGCCATCCACATTTGTCCAAACCCTAAAAATCTAATACTGGCTTGAAGTGGGTGTGTTTAGACCCCTTCTCAACTAGAGATGGTATAATACAATTGGGGATAGCAAGATAACCAAGTAAAAAGGGTTGCATCATTTTCTGTCTAAATTCTGATTAAGAAAATGATTACATCCACCAGGCTAGAAAAGGAGTGTTGAGATCCCGCATTGACTAGATCTACGGCAAGATTAGGTCTAAGTCTAACCAAATTAAAAGAGCAGTGTCATGTTCTATTAGAATTCTGCATCAATTTGATCAGTCATAGACAACATTTGCATTGAATAAAATTGACCACGTTCATGAAAAATGTGTGCTTTATGGGGATTGCTATCTAAAAAGAAGACTACGTACATACTACATAGAATAGAAAGTGAAATTTCGCGGTTATAATAAAATTGGGGAGAAAGGGATGTAAGAATAAATTCTGTAAATCATTTTGGAAGAATGGAATTCATTCCCATATCAAAAAGGAAGGGGCAAAGCTCACCTCAGGATTTAAGTCATTGACTTTCTCAATTGCATCTTCAACATTACCACTTTGTACCGCCTTCTTAACAGCCATCCGATCAGTGATTGTAGCAAGATCGATGTCAGCTAAAGACCAATAAGGACAAGCATAAATTGATTCAACAAAAAAGATACCCTCCGCCAAAAGAATAATAAAATTAAAGAATAAAAACAAGAAAAATAAGAAAAAAGGATACGCTCAGTTCCAGACTCCTTGCGGAATTTCTCAGCAGCTTCAACGAAACCCTCAGTGACAAGGAAATTCATCACCAATTTATTCATGTCTTCTTTCCTAATCTTGACATTATTAAGCTTCCTCTCCCACTCTTCCCTTGGAATCACTTTCTTTGATGCCGCCTATACACATGTATTTTAAAAACAAAAATTATCAGTTTACCGTTTCCTTGACACACACAGGAAATCAGAATCTCTAAATTTCCACCACCCATTGACTATAACCAGTCATATATAACAAAATACTTCCAGCAAAAAGACTAAATTTGACCCCTTAAAAAACACACTTCCGTCTAATGCAAAATAACAGAAATTAACATTCATCATTTTACTTGACTACACATTTACATGTAAACTCATATTCATATCTTCACTTTCCACATCATTTCTAGCAAACTAATACACAAATTCAAGATCCTTATCTAAACATCTTCACTTTCCACATCATTCCTAGCAAATTAATACACAAATTCAAGATCCTTATCTAAACATCTTCACTTTCCACATCATTTCTAGCAAATTAATACACAAATTCAAGATCCTTATCTAAACATCTTCACTTTCCACATCATTCCTAGCAAAGTAATACAAAAATTCAAGATCCTTATCTAAACATCTTCACTTTCCACATCATTTCTAGCAAATTAACACACAAATTCAAGATCCTTATCTAAACCTCTTTAAAAAATCAGAACTTTTAACCAAACACAAATTCAAGATCCTTTGAACATTAAAAATTCATAATGATAATTAATAAACACCAATCCACATATAAAATTTGGGGAAAACAAAAAGTAAAGAGAAAAAGTAAAATACCATTGCCTCAATTTCTGCTAGCTGACGAACTACAATCCAAAACAATGACATCAGTGCACACGCTCGAACCTCATTTTAACCCTAAACAACGCAATACTCCTTCAAAATTCCAACAATTGCACCAAAACTGCAATTCAACATCAAAACCGTCACATTCCTCCGATCAATAATCAATAATTAATTTCAAAAACCTAAATCTTGAAATTCAAAACCCTATTCAATTGATTCAGATTGAAAATTCCGTAAAGAAGAATACGAAGTGAATTTACCTCGGAATGATTCGGATTGGAACGGATTGCTGATCGTTTTCGGTGGAAATTGGAGTGTTGGGGAGTGAATCGGAGAGTGCGGTGACGGTGACGATGGTTTCTTGTTCAACTTCTTCAATCGAACGGTTTCTGAACTTCAAGAACTTGATTGTGCTTCGGCTTGATTTTTTTTTTGGTTTGGTTTCTAATTGGGTTCGGTTTTTGACGTTTTTAATTGGGCCGGGTTTTTATTGCTTTGAAAGTGTAGAAGCTATACTATCCACACCCCCAATAGGTAGGATTATACATCTTTAGTTGAGTTTGAGACTCCTTTGAAAAAGTGATTGAACTAACCCTTTGAACAAAGGTTAAATGATTTATTTTTGTAATTTAATTAATAACGTGTAAAAAAATTAATTTATTATAATGTTTCTACATCATTTAGTTGTGTCCCGCATCATTTAAAATATATCATGTCAATGTAATTTTAGTCCACATAACTAAGAGATGGAACAAAATAATAGAATTTTAAAATTGAATGAACCAGTTTCGTAAGCATGCAAAGAGACCAAAATTTGTTGATGATAAATTTGAATTGCATACATTATACATATTTGTTTTGCCATTAAATAATGTGATATGTGTGTCAAATGTTGTTGTGATACTCCCTCCGTTATCCTTTATAAGCAAATTTTGACTTTTAGATTCACTCATTACCAAATACATCAGTTATTTAATGAATATAAAAGTCAAAAGTTGCTTATAAAAGAGAATAGAGAGAACACCTCAAAACTCATTTCCTCAATCCAATGTGTTTAACTTAAGAAGTTTGTCAAATTTGAGGATCTCGTAATTAGAGACACCAAGGGGAAACTTGGGTATTTTGGGCCTTGAGAGTTCAAAGAAGTATTTTCCTAAATCAAATAAAAACCAAAAGTAAAGAGCTTTTCTCATCGTTCCCTCTTGCACATTCTAACTTGATTAATACCTAATGGTAGAGCATATGGTTGTTATACGAGCTACATATGTCCTGTGAAGAAAAAGGGCAAAAAAAGCTAACTTGATACATATAGAGAAATATATGTCTTGTTGCATATGCCATATGTATAACCTGGAAGCAAGTAGAATCTCACAAAATCGTAGTTAGACGTTGATGAATCCATAAACTAATCTCGAACGTGAGGGACCGTTGCAGTTACGATTTCTGGACTATATAGGTGTATGGGGTAGCATATAATGTTCTTATAGTGTATGGGATTTATTATATCTCGGATCCCCTTTGAAGTGTTAAGCATCTCTTGTATTTGTATGAGTCTTTATCGATAGTGGTAGTATGTTACAGGTGACCTAGCTAGCCATTATGAGTACTTATGTTTGTAGTAAGAACTCCGCTGAGATTGTTTATCTCACCCCATGTTTGCTATTTTCTTACAGATGAGCAGGTAATCGATAAAGGCAGAGGGAATATCTCTTAAAGTAAATCAAATAGTTATCTTTGTGTTTTACTAGTTTCTATTACGTAATGACATAGGATGGACTTATGTCGTGATGTATTATGATACTCTTGTTATGTACCTTCATGTTAATTAATGTATTCGCACTAAAAAAACATTTGTAGTGTTATATTTGCAAAACACATTGCCTATGGTGATACCCCAGGGTCGCCCAAAGAGAAGGCGGCGATACATCGTCGCCTGAAGAGAGGTATTGCCTCACCCTTAATTTTTCCTTGCCCGGGGAGAAAACTATGGGGAAAGACGTGTCTAGGAGAAAGAGAAAATTGGAGTCATTACTGACTCATATCTTCCTTGGAAATATGGATTCAAATGTCTATCCTTTAACTAGGTGGTTAATGGCCTTTCCCTAAAAAACCCTAAATGTTGGAAACTCCTATAAACACATCATCCCTCAAGGGGATGAGGACATACTCTAAGTTATACATATTCTCCACTACTTAGAGAACACTACATTTGCAACCATCATAATGTATCAAATCAATCTAACTGCCTACCTACAATCCAATTATGTCGACCATATACCTGATCTCTCACCCCACGTGAGTGGGTCCCTTAAGCAGCCTAAAAAACCACCATACACAAATATTCTCCATTGTGAGTGTAACACACCCTTTTTTTTAAACAATAACAAGTGTGTGTGTGTGTGTGTGTGTGTGTGTGTGTGTAACAAATGGAGTGTGCTAAATTAAATGGGAAGTCGGCTCTAACACTTCCAAAGGAACCACATCAAACATTTTTATTAAAAGTAGTACAACTGTGTTTAAAACTGAATAGTACTATATGCATCAGTACTGCCTCTCGGGGAAACAAAATGTATGTACCTGAATATTACAATTCCCAAAAGAAATCTCCTAGTTCATGACACCTAAACACTTGTGTGTCATGTACTTAGGGCATACCCTAGCCATATACATAATAAAATTTGCTCACGAAAGTGTAATAACATCAAGTACAATCATCCAAAAGCTACCAAAATAAACTACGACTAGTCATCATCTACGTCAGTGCAGTCATGTCAGAGTAAGTCTATACAATCAAACTGGGAATGCTAGTAGGAACCCTAAACAACGCAATACTCTTCAAAAATCCCAACAATTGCACCAAAACTGCAATTCAAGATCAAAGCCGTCACATTCCTCCGATCAATAATCAATAATTAATTTCAAAAACCTAAATCTTGAAACTCAAAACCCTATTCAATTGATTCATATTGAAAATTCCGTAAAGAAGAATATAAAGTGAATTTACCTCGGAATGATTCGGATTGGAATGGATTGTTGATCATTTTTTGTGGAAATTGGAGTGTTCGGGAGTGAATTGAAGAGTGCGGTGACGGCGACGATGATTTCTTGTTCAACTTCTTCAATTAAATGGTTTCTAAACTTTAAGAAGTTGATTGTCCTTCGGCTTGATTTTTTTTGGTTCGGTTTCTAATTGGGTTTGGTTTTTGCCGTTTTTAATTGGGTCGGGTATTTTATTGCTTTGAAAATGTAGAGGCTATACTATTCACACCCCTATGGTTTATATATAATTTGTCTTTTATCCTAACCGTCCAATATATAATAAAGAGGAATGGAAAACACGCCAAAATATCAAAACACAGAGTGAACACTCGATCTCCTATTGGTGCAAATAGAGGATAAGGTTGCGAAAGTCAATCGCTGAAGTCGAAGGTATAACTTAACCAAAAACTCACATAAAGGGCACGGAATCAAATTATTATCAAGGATCACCTATAACTAAGAAAAATTCTCTCTAGTTGAATGGTGAGGATAAATTGCTAACAAAATTGAAAAAGTTGGCAAGAGAATAACAAGATCTTAGAAGGAGCTCAAATGATCCAAATAAGAGGAAATATCTTACTCACTATTGATAAAGGCACCGAAGAAGTGATCGAACTAACCCTTTGAACAAGGTAAATGGATGCCTCTAAGAAAGTATCCTCTCTGACATGTTCTTAAACCCATTTATCATTATCCAAGGAAAGAGTGATATGTCGAAGCATAGAAAGTAATTCCTCAAAGACAGAAAATCTTTAAGAAAGAAATGTCTTTGTCATCTAAGATCCCAAGTTACAACTCCATTAACCGTCAGACTAATCGCTCCCACCAACCTGTCGAGTTGGACAGAGCTAGAAAATAAATTAGGGAACTTGGATTTTAAATAAATGGTTCCCAACCAATGGTCCTTCCAAAAAGAGGTTTGAAAACCAAAACGCATTTTTTATAATTGTCATACCCCAATTTTTTACCCTAAGATCCCACCTCATTTGAATTGAATTTCAAAGAGTATGATCATCATTATCATCATTCATTCATGCATCATTTGCTAACCAAATATACAGAGATTGTGTTTGCTTGCTCACTTGTTTCACAAGATAGGTTATTGGTCAAGGAGCTCAAGCAATTTAGGGTTTAAAGCTCACAAGGTGACTCAAGCCTTATCATATGCTCAAGTGATTTCCATCATCAATATTCAAGCTCAAGTATGGTTCAATTCAAGACCAAAAACTTTCTAATTCATCTGGTACACAATTAGGGTTTTAACCTAATTCCCTGAGGAAGTTGAATTTTGGTCAAGGCTTATGACTCAAAGCATGATTCATGGATCTAAAATGCTCCATTATAATCCACCCATATCATCCATTTGGCTAGAAGAGCTTAATTTAATTGGTATTTGGAAGAATCCATTCAATTGGAAAAAGTCAACTATCCAAGATCAACTTTGACTTTTGGGAAATTTGCTCAACTGTGGACTTCTAAAGATCAAAATCATGAATATATGATTATTGAAGTCATTTGATCAATATTAATCAAGAAAATTAATCAAAGATTCAAAAGTCAAAGATTATGGTTTTGACTTTTTATAAATGTTGATATTCTGCTCTGTAGAATTGTCTTATTGGCATCCATGCTTGGCTAAAACATAATAGCAGTTGAATGTAATATTGTATAAGTCTTGCAAATATGAAAAGAACAAAACAGGTACTGAAGCAAGATGTTATATGGAATTTCATGACTTCAACCATGACATCGCGCCTGCAGAACTGAGGAAGAAAGATTCAGTTTGATTTAAAACAGATACAGAATATTCCATGAGAATATTATGTAATCCTATGTGGCGCATATTTAAAGGTCAAAGAATCAAATCAGAATATTAAAGAATCAAATCTGAAGATTGAAGATTCAACGGTTTCTAATTTAGGAGATAAATTATGAAACTTATGATTAAAGACCTTATTTGTAACAGCAAGGAATGCTGCGATTGTAAGCTCAAGTCCAATTGGGATCAGGTTATAAATAGAAACCTTTGTAACCTAATTTTGGGATGACAGCCAGAGCTAGAAAGATGTAGTCTCTAGGGTTAGCCGTGTATGTGAACCACCCGGTGTGTGGGATGGTCACTGATTTGTGCCTCAAAGCCTGTAGGTGAGAGGTTTGTTTTAATCACTCAGAAGCTGTGAAGCAATGAGTGAAGTTTTGTTCTTGGAGAAAGCTTGTAAGCAACTTCAAGTTAACGTTGTGTTTATTTGTGCTTAAAGTGTTGGGAATTAGGTTGTCAATGCAGTGGCTGAGTTGTTGACTGCTAGACATCATTGCTATGATTGGGAGTGGAATGGAGATATTCCATATCTAGGGAGAACCTAGGTAGAGATTGCATTGGGTAGGGTTTAAGTGAGAAGTTGTAAACGGGGGAGTTTAGCTTCAAATTAAGACTACTGATAGTGGATTTCCTTCCTGGCTTGGTTGCCCCCAGAGTAGGTTAGTTAGAACCGAACTGGGTGAACAATTACGTGTGTTGTTTATGTTTCTGCATTGTTTATTTGTTTGTTCAGTTTGGATGTCATAACATCGTGCATGACATTAGTGTTTTGCTTAATGACAGTGTTGTCACAGAACCTCTGCAAAGCAGTTTTATTTGTGTTAACTGAACTAATATGATCCCAGCACTCATGGACTTCTGCATGCAAGAAGTAATCAAAATTTGGGGGATCTGTATGTACTGCCTCAGCTAAGCTGATGACAGAAAAGGTGTCGTGACATTGTGTATGACATTCTGAGTCTGTCTTACCAGAATTTTCAAATGGTATCAGAGCAGGCATCCTGTCTGTTTCTGGATGAGATCCATGAAGGATACTTTTTGGTTGCTGAAGGTAGAAGATTATTTGAACAGTCTTGTTCATATTGTATGGTCCCTAGAAGTGTAGGATGGACCTATGTGTGGTAGACTAAACCAATATGACCAAAACAGGTGTACTCTCTTGGCAAGAGAAGATGGTGTTGCTGGATCCAAGAATATCCAAAGGCTTCATGCGGGAGTGAAGAATTTGTATTGCTCTATTCAGCATATAGCAAAGTACAGGAGAAGAGTATCAAAACCTTCATGCGGGAGTGAAGTTAATGATAAGGTAATCTTTGTGCTTATTTTGTTTTTGGTCAGAATATTGGTTAGGTCTCGTTGTGTTGCTTGGAGAAGAATCAAGCATATTGTTGGATTGTCCAACTTCAATCCTTGGCTGTCATGCTTACCACTGGTTCGTGGAGTAAGCATTGTGTAATCTCTGTTGATATATGGCTACTTTCCGCTGCATAGCATCTGATGCAAAATCCTATCTTTGAAAGAAGATGTCTATGGTTATATGGTTTTCAACAGAGTTTGTAGCAGATTTTCCAGCTTTAGTGCAAGTGTCAAAGATACTTGGGATCTCTCTCAAGTCCACTCATAACAGCATGGTTATTAAGGTTGAAAAGGTTCAATTGATCATTGTTCCTCATATTCGTCTACAAAGTTGTTCGATGATCTTCAAGATTGTCAAGTGTTGTGTGTTCCAAGGAAAAAGAACTGATGGTATACTGGTATGCAGCTACCAGTTGAAGAACAGATGTTCTGGTGCTAAACTAATGTAGTGTGAGTACATTCGTTTGGAACCTACTCCTGATCTGGAAGAGGAGACATCTGCCTTGTGTGTTGATTGGTCAGAATACAATCAACTGAACCTTCCATCCCAATTGTCAGTTTATTTCGGAGATATATATGGGAGTGTGGAAGTAAAGCTCAATGCAAGTAAAAGGATTCATTCAGGTTTCCTTTAAAGACCTATATGAGAATGCAAGATGAGCTTATATCTGGTATGCTCTTCTGATCAAAGGAACCAGATATGTGGAAGGTTTTCTTAACCATAGAACAGTTAGTGGTGAAAAACTGAATACTGTGTCTCTTTCACAATGAAATATGGTTTTGAATATTGTGTGATGACTTAAGGGAATCAGATTACTATTAAGAATTTGAGTTGGTTTCAAGTGTTATGTCATAACTGAATCCGTTCCAGAAACCTTATTGAGGGAATCTCCTCTGTAGGTACATATTGTGACATCCATTATCTCAAAATTAGAATGAAAGTCTGAAGAAAAGATTATTGAGATATGGCATATATTATCCCTTAATCATGACTGATGTGTAGCTGAGTTGATGGTGTATGTCGTGCTTTCTCTGTCTTTCCTCAAGTATCATAAAAGAGATGATGAGTGTGAAATCCAAAAAGCCTTAATAAATGATGTCATAACATATGTTGAAACATCATTGCCAAGAAGAATGCTCTTATGTATGAAGAAGAAATCATTTAGAAGGATCTGGTGTGAGCAGTAAATTCTATCTAAGTGTATAATAGGTGCTTTGACGGGAGACTTAGTACTTATTGAATGTACAACCTGAATACAAGACTCATATACTCTGTCGGGAGCTAAGTATGTGTATAAAGTATCCATGGTCTGGTTTGAACTATGTATCAATGGTAGTTCTGTGTTATCTTCTCTTAAGCATTAAGAAGGGCAATGGTTGGCTGGTGAGTTGATTCAAGAAGAAGTAACATGTAAGTGATGATAAATATCTTGATGGGAGCTGGATATTAACATCTACTATTTGATAATTTGAAGAAGAAGATGTATGTAATACTTTGTTTATTACATCACAACACTTGAAGACACCAGTAAAGTTTAGGTTCAGACCTATCTGTTGAAGACATGTTCAGGGCTATTCAAAAGTTTCTTCTATTTCAAGGTACAAGAAGTGGTAGTCTGGATCTTGTGTAGCAAGCAAACTAAGGATTCCAAACTTGGAAAGTGTGGCAAGTTCCAGATGAAGAATGCTTCAAGAATAAGGAAAATCATTCAAAACATCTGTATGTTGTAATCCTCAGGGGGAGTATGAAGCAAGACAAGACATCACATATTTATATAATGCACAGCCTTACATGTTGTAATCCTAATATTTCTTCACCATTTTTCTCCCCTAATATAATGCATAGCCTCACATATTTATATTGATCAGAACTAGGGCAAAAGATTGCTTGAAAATTAAGTTTATAAAAAGATTGAAATTTGATTTAGAAAAATATATGAAACTTCTATTTTAAGCTCAATCTATTTCCAATCTTCTTGAACGAAATTTGATGAGATTATATTTAAATATATTCTCATGATATGATTTTAAAATAAGCCAAATGTGATCTTTTATTTTTCTCACCATTTACTTGATTTAAATTGAATTTTAAGAGAATAAAATCCAAAATAAACTAAATAATAATGATAAAAACAAGATATTAGTCATGTGGGTCGTGGATAAGCTTAGGATCAAGTACCAAGACCAAAAGTTAGGCCCATGGACCCAAAAGATCAAAATTCTTCATTTTGTACTTCATGCATTTTCTCAAAATTGATCAACTTGTGCAAGCCATAACTCCTTCAATATTTGTCATATGGGGATGTTCTAGGACTTTCCCAATATGTCCTTTATAAGCCACTTTGGAACATATTTTGCACTTGAGGAATTTATCTTGAAGATATGGCTTCTGACAAAAAACAGCTTTTTGCGAGCTTTTAGAAGGACCTGTAATGCATTGGTCATATCTCTTATGCGGAAGCATTTCTTGACCTTGAGCCCAACATCAAAGTTGTAGAGAATGAAATTTCCTTGAGAATAGGCTTTGGTTGAGGAATTTATGATAAAGTATGAGAGAGATACGATCAGTCAAAGTTGGGTTGACTTTCTCCTAGAAACCCTAATTTAGCAACTTCAAGATCTGATGATTTATGATCTTTCCTCGACGAGTCATGATCAACCCTTGATCAGATGATGGATGATACTTCAAAATAAGGATGTTGACCAAAAATCAGGGATTTTGACTGTATTTTGATCACAATTGACTTTTAGGTCAAACTAGTCGACTGTTGACTATTTGAGCTTTTGTCTGGGCAATCTTGTGAATCAGAGCTTGAAACTTGATGTGAGGTTTCTTTTAGGCATGTGAGAGGCCATGGGATCTATTTGAGGTATCAGAACCTGATTTTACTTGGAGAGAGACAAAACCCTAGTTTGAGGGTTGTTGTTTAGGAGAGTGTACATTCAGTCAAGTCCTGAGCCTTTGATATTCAAATGAGCTTGAGTATGAAAATGTGGTGGGCAAATTTTGGGGTATGAAAGCTGCCCATGTTCAATCATCTTAAACCTGAGGATGTAGATTGGTTGGTATACCAGTCGGAATCTGAAGGTGGAAGACGATTGAACACTAGAATACCGAGAAATTTGCCCTTGCTGATGTAGGGACCTTTTATAGAGACGGGCTTAAAGATGCCATTTAGTTGATGTATTGACGTGTATTAGCATGAGTCGTACGTTAGACTGTATCTGCGGTGTCAGAATTAAATTGTTGGCTCGATTGCTCTAAGCGTCGGGATCATATAAGTGAATTGATTGAGATGGGCTCAAAAGATGCCATCTGGATGTTGAGAGTATGAAGTGGGCTTAAATATGCCACCTGACTTGATAGGTTGAAAGTTAGAATGAGTCGTACGTTAGACTGTATCTGAAAGGATATACTTAGGATGAGTCGTACGTTAGACTGAATCCACTGTATTGATGAATGTCAAAGTAAACCGTACGTTAGACTGTAGGATATGTCGTACATTAGACCAGGTCCCCTGTGTTGATAGTTGTCAGAATACACCATACTTCAGGTTGTATCCTAGGATGAGTCGTACGCTAGACTGGATCCTTTGTATTGAGAAGTACCAGAATGAGTCGTACGTTAGGCTGTATCTGAGCTCGATGTATTGAGAAGTGTTTGTTGGAGGTTGATCGTGTCAGCACCGTTCGTAGTAACTGAATTAGATCTTGGAAAGATGATCGTGTCTATACCGTTCGTGGGGATAGAATTAGATCTTTGAATGTTGATCGTGTCAGCACCGTTCGTAGTAACTGAATTAGACCTTGGAAAGATGATCGTGTCTACACTATTCGTGATGATAGAATTAGATCTTGGATCGTCGATCGTCTCGGTACCGTGTATAGTAACTGATTTAGATCTCAGAATGTCGATCGTCTCAGCACCTTATGGGGTAACCAATTTAGATCTTGGAATGATCGTCTCCATCATTCGTATTGATGAATTTAGATCTTGGATTGATCGTCTCCACCGTTTGTATTGATGAATTTAGATCTTGGATTGTTGATCGTCTCGGCACCTTGTGGGGTCACCAATTTATATCTTATAATGTCGATCGTCTCAGCACCTTGTGTAGTAACTGATTTAGATCTTAAGAAGATGATTATCTCTGAACTATCTCTAGAGAATACCTGGAACTAATTATCAGAATTAAATCTTTGTCTTGATTATCTCTGAACTATCTCTGGAGAATACCTGGAACTAAGTATCAGAACTAAATCTTTGTCTTGATTATCTCTAAACTATCTCTCGAGAATACCCGGAACTAAGTATCAGAACTAAATCTTTGTCTTGATTATCTCTTAACTATCTCTGGAGAATACCCGGAACTAAGTATCAAAATTAAATCTTGGTCTTGATTATCTCTGAACTATCTCTGGAGAATACCCGGAACTAAGTATTAGAATTAAATCTTTGTCTTGATTATCTTTGAACTATCTCTGGAGAATACCCGAAACTAACTATCAGAATTAAATCTTGGTCTTAATTATCTCTGAACTATCTCTGGAGAATACCCGGAACTAAGTATCAGAATTAAATCTCTGTCTTGAATGAGTGTCAGAATTAAATTGTTGACTTGATTATCTCTGCACTATATCTAGAAGGTAATGTTCACTTGATTTGTAGGAATATACTAAAAAAGCAACATTAGTTTTATGCAGTATCGTGATGCATGTATTGTAATGTTTATTTTTTTGAAGTGAATGAGAGTGTTATGCATATGCCATGAGACGTATGTATGTTATGTGTGTGCCATGAGGCGTATGATGTATGAATGCAAAATGTTGTTAATGATGATAGTAGATTGTAGTAGCGTCTGGCGGGGAAAATGAATCCCTGTCTGTTGTGGAGAATACAGAGTACAAGTCTTTCTTTTTAGTAGGAACTCCCGCTTCATGCTCGAGGATGCTCGGCTGGGGATTTATGATTTCTGCTTGGGGATGAAAGCAAATTGAATGGTTGATCTTGATATACCCTGACTGGGGATAAGAGAGATGAATAGAATCTCTGATGTTCCATTTGACTCAGCTCAAATGTGAGTGCCAGCCTTTATGGAGATAGCTCCTTGAGGACTACTCTGTGGGGATATGATCCAGTGGGAAGACATGGATAGTAACTGCCATTCCTGGGCTTGTATTGATTGGGACACACCAATGAGTATTGATCTAAGTGTCAAACGGGCCTTGCATAGCTTTGCTCTAGCTAGTAGGGACTTTGAAGAGATTCGCCTCGCGAGGACTTTATGAGATGTGTATTATGGAAGACATGCCCCCAGTAATCATAGACTTATGACAATGCCCCATGTCGATTGGGAAGTAGCTTCAGACCCACTGGGATGCATGCCCCTGGTTGTTTGGCATTCTTGAGAGATTCTCGGAATCTTGACCTAATTGCCCCAGATCGACTGGATAAACTGTGTCATGCCCCTTGTACACATAGGAGACGTTGCTTCTGAAATGATTTCGTTTGTCGAGATAACTTTTGGTCATTATTTATACCCTGTGCAAATTCTTCCTGATGCTAACATTTGAAATTATGTAGCAAAATACGTTTAATAATGGATTCATGAGATGCAATGCATATGTTTGTCTTGAGTTTTTGAAAAACATTAAAGCAGGAGATGTAAAAGCGTGATATTTATAAAAACGTGATGTTTGTAAAAACGAAATATCAGCTTAGCATTTATGGCAAACCTTAAGGAGTCAGGATACCTTTTGGTGACAGTACGCTTTCGAACTAACCATGCTTCAGTTAGAACTTTCAAGGGTAGTAACGTGGCTTGGTTCACGGTTTAAGAAACAAAGAATAATGGCTCAAAGTTTATTTATACCCATCTCAATCTTCGTGATGTTCTTCGATCCTATGCTCAGTTAACTTTGTGTTTAAGTCCTAGCAGAGCTTGAAGTCGTAACACCGACATTTGATGATGGTTAAAGCACTGACTGTTTATTTGGACATGCAGTCATCCTTTTTTGTAATGTTTTCTTTTGTTGAGGATTTGTAGTGACCTCTTTTTTGACTTTGCTATCCCTAACTTTTGCCTGAACTGTTTATTTTGATTACGGTCAGCAGGATGTTTTAATTTTCGATAAGTATCCTTCACAGGTTTTGACATAACAGTTTTTTTTCTTTTTGATGGATGTTGACTGCCTGACTCAATGGTTGCGGGAACCCATCACTATTTGTGTAAACAACATCTAGTATAATTGAGTTAAATGAGTAACTACCCTGCCCCAGGTTATGATTAAGGTTTCAATTTGTACGAGAAAGAAAACTTCTACTTCTTAGGTTCAAAGGGGTTGGCGAGGGATTAACATCCTTATATCTCCACTATTTAGGAATTGAAACAATGCATGTACATCGCCAGCATAGTCCGTTCAAAAGCATATTGTATGAGGTTGCGGTATCGTTTTCGTCATCCTCCCTCAAAAGGCTTACAGCTTAGCAGGAGTTGAATATCACAAAACAAAGTAAAGACACAGTTTAAATGAGTGATAGCGAAATAATTTATTCAAGACAACCATATGCAATGCACTAATGATGATTATTAAAACAGATAATGTCTATCATAAGTCGAATGTTTAAACAAACAGAATAGAAGTTGCAAATGAAAGTAGAACTAATGATCTGAAAGTCCATCCTTCTAGCCATTAATCAGTCTTGTCACGACTAGGCGTGGGAGCGGTGATCACCACAGGAGTCTTAGGAGGATTGAACTCAATTTCACCAGCATCGATCATGTCTTGGATCTTAATCTTTAATGCCTAACAGCTATTGGTGTCGTGCCCAGGACTATTGGAATGGTAGGCACTTCGCACGTTTGGATTGTGTTTAGTAGAGGAAGTGTTGATGTGTTGAGGAGGATCCCTCATAGTAATCATTCATGCCTTCAACAGATGTTGCAGCGCCTGATCTAATGACATGTTAATTTTGGTGAATTGACGCTTAGATGCATCTGGCTTGCTTCGTTGTTGTGGAACCGCTCCAACAGATAGGTTGTGTTCATTACGACCTTTCTGGTTGTACATAGCATTAGCCATATGAGGCTTCTCAGGTGAGTTGAAGTCAATGATCTTGTCGTCAATTAAGTCTTGAATCCTATGCTTCAATGGTCCACAATCTTCAGTATCATGACCAGGGCTATTCGAATGATAAGCACGTCTTGCATTATACTTGTACCCAGGAGCAGGATTGGCAGGAACAGAATGTGGAGGCAATAGAGTTATCAAGTTCTGACTGAGCAGTTGTTGCAGAACTTGAGACAACGGTATATGCAATGGAGTAAATGATCGCTTAGGTTTGGATTTCCGATTATCTTTACTACCTTGATGCTTATGTTGATTCTTCTCTTTCTCGATCAGAAGTGCCTTTCAAGGATCTTCTGGTCAAGAAGGAGAAGAATCAACATAAGCATCAAGGTAGTCAAGATCATTGGAAATCTAAATGTAAGCGATCAAACTCCGTTGCACATGCCGCTGTCTCAAGTTCTGCAACAACTGCTCAATCAGAACTCGATAACCCTATTGCCTCCATATTCAGTTCCTGCCAATCCTGCTCCTGGGAACAAGTATCATGCGAGATGTGCTTATCATTCGAATAGTCCTGGTCATGATACAGAGGATTGTGGACCATTGAAGCATAGGATTCAAGACTTAATCGATGACAAGATCATCAATTTCAACTCACCTGAGGAACCTCGTATAACTGACGTTGTGCACAACCAGAAAAGTCGTAATGAACGCAACCAATCTGTGGGGGCAGTTCTGATCTCCACACTGGCGCCACAACAAAGTCGTCTAAACAAGTAAGACACGCCTAAGCGTCAGTTCAAAAAGATCAATATGTCACCGGCTTAGGTATTGCAACATCTGCTGAAGGCAAACTTGATTATTGTAAGGGATCCTCCCGTGAAACCCAACACTTCCACTCCTAGCTATAAGCCCGATGCAAGGTGCGCATAGCATTCCAATAGTCCTGGACATGACACAAATAATTGTTGGTCATTGAAGAACAAGATCCAAGATATGATTGATGCTGGTGAAATTGAGTTCAACCCTCCCAAGACTCCTGTGGTGATCACCGCTCCCATGCCTAGTCATGACAAGACCGATTAATGTCTAGACGGGCGAACTTTTGGATCATTAGATCTACTTTCATTGGCAATTTCTATTCTGTTTGTTTAAACATTTGACTGACATTATTTGTTTTAATAATCATCATTAGTGCATTGCATATGTTTGTCTTAAATAAATCATTTCGCTATCACTCATTTAAACTATGTCTTTACTTTGTTCATATTTTGTGATATTCAATTCCTGCTAAACTGTAAGCCTTTTGATGGAGGATGACGAAAATGATATTGTAACTTCATACAATATGCTTTTGAATAGACTGTGCTGACGATGTACATGCATTGTTTCAATTCCTAAACAGTGGAAATATAAGGATGTTAATCCCTCGTCAACCCCTTTGAGCTTAAGAAGTAGAAGTTTTTCTTTCGCGTACAAATTATTAAAACATTTAAACATAACCTGGGGCAGGGTAGTTACTCAGTTGACTCAATCACACTAGTTGTTGTCTACACAAATAATTATGGGTTCCCGCAACCATTAAGTCAGACAGTCAATATCCATCAAAAGAAAAAAACTATTAAGTTAAAACCTTTGAAGGAGACTTATCAAAAGTTGAAACATCCCGCTGACTGTAATCTCAAAATGAACAATTCAGACAAAAGTTAGGGATAACAAAGTCAAAAAAAAGAGGTCACTACAAATCCTCGACAAAAGAAAAAACATTACAAAAAAAAAGGATGACTGCTTGTCCAAATAAACTTCCGGTTTCAACCATCATTAAATGTCAGTGTCATGACTTCAAAGCTCTGCTAGGACTTAAACGCAAAGTTAACTAAGCATAGGATCGAAGAACATCACGAAGATTAGGAAGGGTACAAATAAACTTTGAGCCTTTATCCTTTGTTTCTTAAACCGTGAACCAAGCCACGTTACAACCCTTGAAAGTCCTAAATGAAGCATGGTTAGTTTGAAATCATACTGTCACCAAAAAAAGGTATCCTGACTCCTTAAGGTTTACCATAAATACTGAGTTGATATCACGCTTTTACATCTTTTGTTTTAATGTTTTTCAAAAATTCAAAACAGACGTATGCATTACATCTCATGAATTCATTATTAAACATATTCTACTACATAATTTCAAATGTTAGCATCAGGAAGAATCTGCACAGGGTACGACTAATGACTGAAAGTCATCCCAACAGACGAAACCACTTCAGCAGCAACATCTCTTACAGCTGACTCAGTTGATTAAAAGTCATTGAATACCAGGGGCATTACAGGCTTTGTCCAATCAATCTGGGGAAATCAGGTCAGGATTCAAAGAATCTCTCAGGAGCATCGAACAATCAGGGGCATTTTCCTAAGTCTATGAGTACTAGGGGCATCACCCATAGTATATATCCCAGAAAGTCCTCACAAGGAAAATCTCTCAAGAGTCCCTACTAGCTGGGGCAAAGCTATGCAAGGCATGTTTGACACTTCGACCAACAAGCACTGGTGTGTCCCAATCTACACAAGTCCAGGAACGACAGTTACTATAACCATTGGGGGCAACATTCAAGGAATTCATGTCTTCCCACAGAGCCGGTTTCACAAGATCATATCCCTACAGAGTAATCCTTGAGAAGATATCTTCAAATGTTCCCTTCCCAACAGAGATTTAGTTCCCCAACGGAGTTAACATCTTCGACACTGCCAGTTCTCCGATATTTCTTTTCTCCAAACAGGGTTATTCATCTCCCTTATCCCCATTTAGGGTACATCAAGATCAATCATTCGAATTACTTTTATCCCCAAGCAGAAATCATAAATCTCCAGTTGTATATCTTCAAAACAAGATCAGGCATCAGAGTCCTGATTGTAACACCCTTCTAAAACCCCGCGGAAAATTTAACAATAATCAGAGTAAAACATGAAAAGGGCATTACAACTTCCAAATAATTAAAACAATACTCATGTCATGCCATAAAAGAGAACGTTAAACCAAAATTATCCAGATTAACATGTTAACACAGCGGAAAATATCTTTAACATCTGAATAATGAAACAACCAGAGTCATAGACTCAAAATACCACCATAAGCAAAACACCCAATGAAAAGAGTTTAACAAGTAACTCTAAATAACGTCCCCAGTGTTACACGACCAGAGCATGACACGGACCCAAGTGACTCTAACGAATTACTTGACAAGCTAATCCTCACCAAGTACAAAGCTACTCCTCAATCTGAAAAATAACAACAGTAAGGGCGAGTCTCATTCACATTTAACCAATGTTATAAGATATAGATAATAAAATATCAATCACATATTATGCACCTAATTACAGTTACGACCAGATTCACAACAACACAATTAGTTACAAAGGATATACAATCAACACGTATTATAACATTGGACAATCTTCCATTCATGTTATAATAACACAAGTAGCCTAATGCAATGCAACTACATGCATGTGGTACCAAATATGGGATAACCCATCTCACCGATCCATCATCGTCAAGGATACGGCAACACCCACTCACTAATTCCACACAATGGGAATTAGCTACCACTGATCCACCATCGTCAAGGATCAGCCACATAATGATTATGAAATGCATGCATCAACCATAACATGCTCGTCATCAATATTAATCAACCAGATGTCATAATCACCAACCAACACAATGATCGCGACTTTACGTGTCTATTAATCTGATGACTGCAAGTGCACAGTCGTGTCGTGTAGTTTTAAAAGATATCGAATCCACAGGGACTATGAATCGATCTACCGTTATCTAAGGTTACTATGTAAAGCTAGGGCTACTAAAATTTGGATTGTTCCTAAGGGAGAGTGATAGTGAAAAATAAAGAATATAATAAAAGACAGGTATCAGTATGTATTTCGTTTAACTTAAGGTAATCCGAAGGTCCATTGGCTTTTGCATAATTTAATTAAAAATCTTTACTAATTAAATTGATTAAAAATCCTCGTCTCAAACTTTCGCTCTGTTGATTCAGATTACTATCCTAATCCTAATGTACGCTTTCGCCATCCCATTAGATTTTAGAAGAGCTTTTTGGAAACAACGTAATTAATAAAACGCCTATTTTATGAAGTTGTTATCTATTTAAATCTCCTAATCTCAAACTTTCGCTCTATTGACTCGGAACAAGCTAATATCCCTAACGTACGCTTTCGCCATCCCGCTCGGGTGTAAAAACAATTTTTGAAAATAAATAAGTCCCAATTAGTTTTAATACGCTTTCGCCATCCTTAAAACTAATGTCCTATGTCTACTATCCAGTTAAAGATCTCAAACTTTCGCTCTATTGATTTTAACCTTTGACCGTCTTAACCCCTCAAATTTTCGCTCTATTGGTTTTAAGACTTACTAATTAAATTAGACATATAAACCAAAAATAAGTGATATTTAATAAAACATAATTAAGCCAATTTATTTCGGATCCCTCGGTTAACTTACTCTACATACCGACACCTTAGTAATTTAGCCAGACATATTAATATGGTTAAGCATGCATAAATAGATTCGGTTTATAATAATAGGCATGTTAATAGGCATACAATATATCATGCAAATAAACATATAAATAAGGCGGTAAATATTAAACCTGAATTAAATAAATGGCAAGTAAATCTTCAAGTATGAACCTCCACCACAAGTTGGCTGGATCGTTCTTCGGAATTTAAACGGGCAGAAAATAAAACAAGGAAATAAAAACGATAAATCTAACGTAAGGCTAGATTTATAAAAATTTCACAACAATTTCCGGTGTAGAAATCGTTGTGAGAAAATAAGTGTTTGAATGAAAGCAGAATGAAAAATATGATTCGCGGTACAATTTCGGCAGCACTTCGTTAGCAGGAAATCGGACACTTTGGACTGAAGTGCTTCTATTTATAGGGGATGCTTTGCAGTGACGTTGCGTGAAAAGAGGAAATTCCTCAGACTGGTTTGGAGACGTGCGTCTCCGATTCTTCAGGAAGACTGGGCGCGTGACTTGAGACGTGCGTCTCAAGTGGAGAAACTTTAGGGAAATGGAGACGTGCGTCTCCCTTTTGCTGATGTGGCATAGGTGTCGCACGCTCGCGAAAAATGAACAGAGTCGCCACCAATATATTTATCCCATAAGGGAAAGGAATATCAGAAAACCTAACAAAGGAAGGAACAAGGTCTTGCGACCAGAGAATCTAGGTGCGGGAGTCGGTTACGCGAGGGGAAGGTACTAGCACCCCTCACGCCCATCGTACTCGATGGTATCCACCTATGTTTGTTTCTATCTAAAGGGTGTGTATCTATGTCTATGTCTAAGTGCGAATGAATGCAAAATGTAGGGAAAAGAAAGAATTGTACTCGCACGGGCCCTACCCTGCTGCCTACGTATCCTTTTCAGGAATCAGAGTTACCGTAGCTCGGCTAAAGATTTTCTGTTTGTTTTTGTGTTTTTTAATTGGGCGGAGTCAACGTTCGCGCTTTTGCATAAGGGATCGACCTAGGATGCGTACAAGCGGAAATGACATTGCCCTTAGGTGCCAACGAGGCAAAAGAAAAAGAAATGCTTGGTTTGTGTCTTTTAGGATAGATGAGTGGTGAACAGTTCCCAATACCGGGCCACTCACCACTTTCTCTACTTTGCTTTAGTCTGAACCATTGTTAGGTGTTTTAAGGGTTTTTGGTTGTGTATTTTTTAGGGGAATTTGTTTGCGATTTGAATCACATAAAAAGTATAATGATTGAGAAGCAGATTAGGGAATGAATCCCACTCACTTCCATCCCATTATGTAATGTTTGAGAAACAGATTAGAGAATGAATCTCACTCATTTCTCTCCCATTAATTAATGTTTGAGAAACAGATTAGGGAATGAATCCCACTCGTTTCTCTCCCATTAAGTAGTGACTGAGAAACAGATTAGGGAATGAATCCCACTTGTTTCTACGCCACTAAGCGATTGAGAAATAGATTAGGGAATGAATCCCACTCATTTCTCTATCACTTTCTTAATGTGATTCGCATCTTCCTTTTATTAACGTTTTAAAGAGTTGAAAAAGAAAAAGAAAAAGAATGCAAAAGGGAACTAGATCTACCATTCTAATCTATGTTATTCTAATCTACTAATGGCCCTAAGGTCAAGGATACCTATCCTATCTCAATTCCTCTTAGCAAAGAAGGAAGAGTCTAAGGGAACATGGCAAGCAAATGGCAAGATGTAATCAAAATCAAAGTAAGAAATGAGAGGCTAAGCATGGAAACAAGAGAAAGAAGCTCCAAGTCAGTAGCAAAACATGGGATTGAATGTCCCAAATCAAATACAAAAGCATCACGGTACCCTACAAAAACATCCACAAGAAATCGTCAAAGCATCGCATGCATCGTTACTTACCAATTAGCGGGCAAACATCAATTAATCAAAACAAAAGCAAGTGAACACAATGAGCTAGACCTCAAGTCAGTAGCAAACTCAATCATCTAGTTCTAATATCCTATATTAATCTATATTAGTCAATTAGCACGAAGCAATACGAAACTCTAACCAAAACTAGACAACACTAGGTTAATACTAGCTAAACGGTTTCAAATTGTGAATGAAGTTAGAAACATGTAATCAAATGGTACAAGTCAGTAGTAAATGGCCTATAATAGATGCCTAAACACTCACAAAATCATGCCAAGGAGTTCCGCACAAAATTACGGGTCATTTGTACAAGTTACGGTGCAATCGTCAACAAAAAGCAAGTTATTTACATGTGATAAAGAAAAATCGAGTAAAATAGGAAAACATGATCTAAAATTTTCAATTCCAGGTCTTAGGACCTCTAAACATCCCTAATCATATGTACAAAAAGGAATCGACATTATTGCATGAATGCATTTCAATTTGAGAGCACAAACGTCACGAACATCTATTAGAAACGCATGTTAATCGAGTCAAACAACACTTAACCAAATACCAATCGAAACAAAGAATTAGAAAATCATTTTTTGCACACAACATCATGGATTAGTCTACAGTAACTATACAAAAATTGGTGATTAAATTCTAATCCTAAGGTACTAAACGAAATGGCTTTGCAAAATCTATCGAAACATGAAGGAGGACGAACATATATGAAGAAAGGATTTATTAGAAATAGCAAAATAAAATCTAAAAATATGAAAAAAATACTACAATCATGTACACACAAAATCCTACTTAAAATCTATTTTTACTCATTTTTTATTGCATAGAAGAATGATTTGGTAAGCAAAAATTAGAGGAACAAAACAATTGCAAACAAGAAATAAATCTGCTGGCCAGGGGGTGTGTATTAGTAAAAGCTTTGAACTGAGTTTTGTTAGAGGCGCGTTTGGGCCTAACTTTGGGGATGTGTGAAAAGCAAAGTGCCAAGCCCAGGTAATGTTTTATTTCCACTTATTCCTTCTACTATGCAGCATGCGTTTTTCATTTTTCATACATAGACTATAGTATTTATTTGAACGTGACATGCATACATGCAGACATTGTATCAATTGGTCCATCTTTATTTAAGTCACTAAAAGACAAACTACACACAAGCCAATCAGAAGCTAACACTGCACCATTCCAATCATGTTAGTAAAACAAAAATGATCAATCTGATGGGAACATGGACCAGTCACGTATCGCCACGTAAGTCCAGCATGAAAAAGAAAGATGAAACCCTCGCCGGACCGTGGCCATTCCGGTCATCTTCTCCGGCGGCTTCACCACGCCGGAGATCGACACTCTGCCCAGAAATCCACGGCACCTACCCTATATGACTCGGATTTTACCACTGAATTCAGATCCGTGCTCGGTTTTACCTAAATCGCACTCTAACATCATGAACAGAAGCCACAAGATTATGCCACAACTCACCGGCTTTCACGAAATGATCTTAAACTATCCTAAACGATTAGCACAACTCACAGAATCAAGATACACTGAATATATACAAGGGAACATGCGCGTATACTGTAAATCAATTGCAATCGAAATCTGAACAAGCAACGCAGCTAACAAACACTATGCGAACCTAACATGGTAGCTAAGGGTTTAGAAAGATTCAGAGATCACACCTGAGAGAATTTAATGTTTCCAGAAAGCTCCTCTACGCTCTGTTGTTCTTGACGTGAGCAGTGATGATTCCAATCGATGCGAACCGTTTCGTTTTGCTTTCTTTGATTATGGCGGTTGATAGTGATTGTTTGGAGTTGGTTTGATGATGGTGAAGGCTGCGTGCTATTGATGATGGTGGAAGAATGATGATGTTGATCGATGGAGATTCTCGAAGGTTGATGGTGAAGGCGGTTACGGTGGTGGTTAAAGTTTGTGGTGGTGGCCGGGAGAAGTTGTTATGGCGGTGGAGGTGGTTGGAAGTTAGTTACAGATTGTAACAAACTTGTTGAGGGTGGAGAGAAGAGCCGTGGGAGAGAAGAAGAGAATGAGAGTGTGGTGAGAATGAATGAGAGTGAAAACTAGAAAAAAGAGTGTGTGTCCGATTTGTGAAGAGTTTTGGCTTTATATGGTGAGTGTGTAGGTAGGTTGTGGTATGGTGTGTTGCATTAGATCTCTCCTCCAAACTTAATGAGCAAGAGTTTCTTCACATGGTAATTTTGTTCATAGCTTTTTCAAATATATGGTATGCATGGCTACTTGTAGTAAAATGCATTGATGACATGCTGGGCTCCATACATGCCATGCCATGCATAAAATCATATTGCCACCCTACCTTTGAGAATCACCTCTGAAGCAGACTTTGAAGCTATACATCTCTTGCCATGGCTCATGATATGACTCATTCTCGAGCTTGTTACGAAGAGGACATGAGATGGACTGACTTTGATGTTTGGAACTTGATGAGATGAGGTTTATAAGTGTGAGAAATATGGCCCTGAACTTAGAACATTAATGCTGCCAATGCCTCATGCGTGTGTGATAGGAGTTTGGCTTACGTCCCAGTCGAAACATGGCTTGGCGATGGCAAGACTTTAGACTCATGTACCTCATTCTATACTTGGTCAATTTCCATGATCATTGTCTTGTTGTGTAGGGGGCATGGGAGAGATTATATTGCCATTGAGTTTGATTCAAATGAACACTTGTAACTTCCAGCCAACGGGTTTGAAAATGGCACGTTAGGTGCTTGATGAAATGCCTGGCGTATGACTAAGACTCTGGCCCAAACTCTTGCTCACGCGTATCTTGGTGAGGTCACGACTTTGAATCTCTCCAATTTGTTCAATACTTGCTCAATCGACTCAATTCTTGTTTTGTTACATAGAGGACATGGCAAAGAATGGGAGCATACCAAGTTTGCTTCCATGGAATTTTTATAGAACTCTAAAATTGGCTTGAGATATGGCACACCACATGTTTGTCAAAATGCTTCACGTATGACCAAAAATCTGCCTAGCTGAATGACTTGAACAAATGCATTTCTTCTAACTTCAAACCAACATAACTCTTGAATCAAGCTTCAAATGGAAAAACTCCCAACTAGAGAATTGTAGAGGGCTATGATTTGAACACTTTTGATGTTGAGCTTGTCTTAAAATTCTGTCGTTTTCAACATGATAATCGGACCTGAAGTCAGCTGCCCAGCCAATTGGAAATTCACTCAAAGTGTAGAACTTTCCTCTTTTGGCAAGTTCCCATTTCAACTAACTTTCCAAATTTGGCAGTTTTGATTATTTCTTGATTTTTTCTCATTTCTTTGACTTTATTTGACCGGTTTTCCACCAAAAGTCAATATTTGAATAATTCTTCTGATTTTGACCCAAAGGTCAACTGTTTTGATTTTCTCTGATTATTGATGAAATTCCCGATTAAATTTTCTCCAGTCAGATCCAGTCAAACGAATGTGTCCTACATGGTCAATATGAAAGCTTCTTACTCATAAGATCCGTTCTTGATTAAATGTTGACCAGAAAGTCAACTGGTTGACTTTGGTCAAAGAAACCCTAATTCAGAATAATCAGATAAGCATCAAGCTTGTACTTCCCAACCAATGCCTTGACTTGAAGGTGAGAAAACCACTGATTCAAGAGTGCCCTCAGAAGGATAGTGCCACGAGACCATACCTCAGATCCTCATATTTAATCAGGAGTTCTTTGCCATAAAGGCTCTTTCTTTCCAGTCTTCGATTGGTAACCATGATATGAATGCGTGAGTTGAATGACCTATATGAAACATGAATGTAAACCAGATAATTAAGGGTAGCACAAATTTGGGGTATGACAGCTGCCCCTATTTAATCGTCTTTAACCTGAAGGTGAGATTGGCGCTAGCCTTTCGAACATTCGAGGTAGAAGAAGATTAAATATCAAGACCAGAAATTTGTCCTAAAAAGGAGATGGTGTAAGTGTTATCTTTATTTTTGATATCTGCTGGGGAAAGAGAAAATTTGTTTTTTCTGATGGAAATATTTACAGTGAGTCGTTGGATGAATGGTGATAGCTTGTAATGTAGCCCAAGGTGCCAATACAAGGTTCTCAAAGGAAATGTTTACTACATGGAAGTGGTCGAAGCAGAAGTATGTCTGGTGGGAAAATAGGATGGACAAGTGTTTTAAAAGAGATACAGACGAGTATCGAAGGAATGACACATACGGGCATCAAAAGGGGATACAGACGAGTATCGAAAGAATGACACATACGAGCATCAAAAGAAGATACAAACGAGTATCGAGAGAATGACACATACGAGCATCAAAAGGAAGATACAGACGAGTATCGAGAGAATGACACAGACGAGCATCAAAAGGAGATACATACGAGTATCGAAAGAATGACACAGACGAGCATCAAGAGGAGATACAGACGAGTATCGAAAGAATGACACATACGAGCATCAAAAGAAAGATACAAACGAGTATCGAAAGAATGACACATACGAGCATCAAAAGGAGATACAGACGAGTATCGGAAGAATGACACATACGAGCATCAAAAGGAGGATACAGACGAGTATCGAGAGAATGACACATACGAGCATCAAAAGAGATACAGACGAGTATCGAAAGAATGACACATACGAGCATCAAAAAGAAGATACAGACGAGTATCGAGAGAATGACACATACGAGCATCAAAAGAGATACAGACGAGTATCGAAAGAATGACACAGACGAGTGTTTGAGAAGCTTGGTAGATGGACCTACTGGGGATTGGAATTTAGTTTTGAAAATGGTGTGCCTGGACGAGAGGCAGGGGATGCACAACACAGGGGTTGGATCTGAAAAATTTTCCCGTACGAGGGAAGGGATCACGGAGACTAGGGACGACTGGGCTCGGCAATAAGATGACAGTAACCATGGGGGTTTACGGGGATACTGATGCTTACGAAGCATAAGAATTACATTAATCCCTCAGGCCAAAGGCGGGGTGTAACTCTTCAAGAGTGGCAATCGTTCGAATTGCCACACACCAAGTATGGTTTATTCAAACGATTGAAAAATGAGATGGGTTGAATACCCACCCTCATACGCACTCTAATCTTCGCGCAGCATGCGGGAAATAACCTCGGAGGCAACGATTCTGACGAAGAAAGGTATTGTATCCGACCCAAATTGGGGAGAGAAAGTAAGATTTCTTTTTGGGGATTGAGAAAACCAAGTATCGGCACCGTGGATGGAGGAGACTTGTAATGGAGTAGCAGATATCAAGTGAAGTTTATACAGATGACAACTTCTATGGGGATGCGCCATTGGCCTGATTTAGCATTGATTTCTGTTATCTGGCTTACATTTTGTATGCATGTTTGAATTTTTCTATGGCGTAATGTTCCGCTTTTGACGGATATGCTACGCTTTTGAGGATGCAATGTTATATGCAATGGAAACTATATGCGGAGTGCCAAATAAAGGCATTGGTGTGATAGGGGAGCAAGATCATTGGGGTCCGTTGCTTGTTGTCTTGAAATGCCGACATGAGTTGACGTTAGAACCCTACAGCACCAAAGACTATTGGAAACTGTGCTGAGGGTTAGAGCATAGCTCTGCTGGGGAGGAAGTGACTTCGCTCGACTTTCCTTACATCCTATACTGCTTGGGGAATCGTGAGTTTTGAGGGACCATTCTTTGTCCGCCATATTGAAGAGGGACATGGATCTTCTCAGGTGCCCCATGTTTACCAGTGTTGTTGGATTACACGTTTGAACTTCCACGCGGGCGGACGATGATGATCTTTGTGATAAGAGAGAGGTCGGAGCGACCATTGGAACCTGCAACCTGCACAGAAAAACAACGTTTGGATGCAAATGGTGCTCCTTAGAGCACTTTTGTGTTTATGTAACATCATGTTTCGTTTTTATTCAAGATTATTATCCCCCATGTTTTCGATGCAATTTTAATAACGAATTAAATCACACCTCGCATGCGAAAAATGAAAGGTAGGAAAGAACGCTTTTTATCAAAAGATCATTTCATTGATGGAATGCCTATGAATAGGCTTCTGTACAAGGAAGCAACTCCTAAATGAGGTAGTTGCGAAAAGAAAATAAAATGCAAAGAGCAAAATAGCAAAGAGAAATGCTCGAATTTCCATTAAAACTGATATTGCTACAGTCCCCATATCCTCGATCTTCTCAATGCTTTGCTTCAGAAGGGTAATGGTTGGATTGATCTGTCCGTTCTGCCAAGGGTGTATAGTGATTTTTGTGAAGAGTATTCAGACTGCAGCCTCTCGCTTTTGATCCCTAACTTTTGCCTGGATCGCCCTTTCGGGTTTTCAATCCAACGGGATACCCCTTTTTGCCTAAGTCGCCCTTTCGGGTTTTCAACTTAGCGGGTTATACTCTTTTTGTTTTATCCCTAATTTTTGCCCAAACCCTTTTGGTTTGCCGGGATGCCCTTATTTTTGCCTAGGTACGTCGACCTAGCGGGTCTTTTATGCGTAGTATTTTTTGACTGAGTCTGAATTGACTGGAAGCGGAACGTCTTCCCCATCCATCTTTGTCAGGATTAAAGCACCACCTGAAAATGCTTTCTTCACAATGTATGGTCCCTCATAGTTGGGAGTCCATTTGCCCCTTGGATCGGTGTGAATTGGCAAGATCTTCTTTACGACTAGGTCACCTGTGTGGAATTCTCGAGGCCGAATCTTCTTGTCATACGCTTTCTTGATCCTCTTTTGGTACAACTGGCCATGGCAGATAGCAGATAAGCGCTTCTCTTCAATTAGATTGAGATGATCAAGCCTCGTTTGAACCCATTCTGTTTCATCGAGTTTGGCATCCATCAAGACTCTCAACGAAGGAATTTCCACTTCGACAGGTAGTACGGCCTCCATACCGTAGACAAGAGAGAAGGGAGTTGCCCCAGTTGAAGTACGAACCGAAGTTCTATAGCCATGCAAGGCAAACGGTAACATTTCATGCCAGTCTTTGTACGTTCTAACCATCTTCTGGACGATCTTCTTTATATTCTTGTTAGCAGCTTCGACTGCGCCATTCATCTTTGGCCGATAGGGTGATGAATTGTGATGTTCAATCTTGAACTCTTCGCACAACTCTACCATCATCTTGTTATTAAGATTAGACCCGTTATCAGTGATGATCTTGTTCGGAACCCCATATCGGCATATGATTTCTTTCTTGATGAAGCGAGTAACGACTTGCTTGGTTACGTTCTTGTAAGAAGCAGCTTCAACCCATTTGGTGAAGTAGTCGATAGCAACAAGAATAAATCTGTGTCCATTTGAAGCTTGTGGCTCAATTCGTCCAATCATGTCTATACCCCACATAGCAAAGGGCCAAGGCGATGTCAGGACATTCAGAGGAGTTGGAGGAACATGAATTCTGTCAGCATACACTTGGCATTTATGACATTTCTTCACATACACGTAACAATCACTTTCAATGATCATCCAATAATATCCTGCTCGCAAGATTTTTTTGGCCATAGCGTGTCCACTGGAATGGGTTCCAAAAGATCCTTCGTGAATTTCCCGCATGATCAATTCTGCTTCGTGTCTATCCACGCATCTGAGCAAAACTGAATCATAGTTTCTTTTGTACAGGACGTCTCCTGACAAGAAGAATTTGGATGCTAACCTTCGAAGCGTTCGCTTATCACCAATCGTAGCATCTTCGGGATACTCTTGCTTCTCAACATACCTTTTGATGTCATGATACCATGGCTTTTCGTCATACACATCTTCAGTAGTAAGACAATGAGCAGGGAATACATGGGCGGGCTCTTTGTAACGGAGGATCCTTATGTCTGGCACTTCTTTAGGGGAACTAACTCTGAACATAGCTGCCAAAGTAGCCAAAGCATCTGCCAGTTGATTCTCCTCTCGTGGGATATGATCGAAAGTGATTTCCTCGAAAGCGGGCAACAACTCCAAGATATAGTCCTTGTAAGGAACTAAGTTGGGGTGTCGTGTCTCCCAATCACCTCTTACTTGATGTATGACCAAGGCAGAATCCCCATAAACCTCAAGGATCTTGATCCTCATATCAATGGCTGCTTCGAGGCCCATTATGCAAGCTTCGTACTCTGCGACATTGTTTGTGCAATCAAAGCATATTCTAGCTGTGAAAGGGATGTGGGTTTGACGAGGAGAAGTCAAAACTGCCCCAATACCATGGCCCATAGCATTTGATGCACCATCGAACGTGAGAGTCCATCGCTCTCCTGGTTCGGGTCCTTCATTATCATCCAGTTTCATGATATCTTCATCAGGAAAGTCAAACTTCATTGACTGATACTCTTCTAATGGCTGATGAGCAAGATGATCTGCAAGGACACTTCCTTTGATGGCCTTCTGTGTGACATACTGGATATCATATTCTGATAAAAGCATTTGCCACCGGGCTAGTCTTCCTGTAAGGGCCGGTTTTTCAAAGATGTACTTTATCGGGTCCATTTTGGAGATCAATAGAGTGGTGTGAGTCAGCATGTACTGCCTCAGTCGGCGAGCAGCCCATACCAAAGCACAGCAAGTTTTCTCGAGTAGTGAGTAGCGGGATTCACAATCGGTAAACTTTTTGCTCAGGTAATAAATGGCGCACTCTTTTCGACCAGACTCGTCATGTTGGCCAAGCACACACCCCATAGATCCTTCAAGCACAGTTAAGTACATAAGAAGTGGTCTTCCAGGAACCGGAGGCATAAGGATTGGTGGCTCTTGGAGATACTGCTTGATCTTTTCAAAGGCTTCTTGACAATGATCATCCCAACGGATATCTTGATTCTTGCGCAGCAATTTAAAGATGGGTTCACAGGTATCAGTGAGATGAGAAATGAACCTGGCTATGTAATTCAATCTCCCAAGGAACCCTCAGACCTCTTTTTCATTCTTTGGTGCTGGCATATTCTGTATTGCTCTTACTTTGTCAGGGTCGACCTCAATCCCTCGTTGACTCACAATGAATCCAAGTAACTTTCCAGATCGCACTCCAAAAGTGCACTTATTTGGATTAAGCCTCAACTTGAATTTTCGCAAACGAGCAAACAATTTCTCAAGGTATACCAAATGTTCCTCCTCAGTTTGGGATTTTGCAATCATATCATCGACGTATACCTCAATCTCCTTATGGATCATATCATGGAAAAGAGTCACCATAGCTCGTTGATATGTTGCACCAGCATTCTTAAGACCAAAAGGCATCACCTTATAACAATACGTACCCCACGGAGTAGTAAAGGTAGTCTTGGTCATATCTTCAGGAGCCATCTTTATTTGATTATAGCCAGAAAAACCATCCATGAAGGAGAACACCGAATACTGAGCAGTGTTGTCGACTAGCACATCAATATGAGGCAGAGGGAAATCATCCTTCGGACTTGCCCTATTCAAATCTCGGTAGTCAACACACATGCGTACCTTTCCGTCCTTCTTAGGAACAGGTACTATGTTTGCAATCCAAGGAGGATACTCACACACAAATAAGAAACCAGCCTTCAACTGTTTTTCAACTTCTTCCTTGATTTTCAAAGCCATATCAGGTCGAGTTCTTCGTGGTTTTTGCTTTACAGGCGGACATTCTGGTTTGAGAGGTAGCCTGTGCATAACTATATCCGTGTCTAAACCAGGCATGTCTTCATATGACCAGGCGAAGATATCAACATACTCTCGAAGCAACTCAATCAACCTTCTCTTTACATCACTTTGCAAAGCGGCACCTATCTTGACTTCTCTCTTTGCTTCTTCTGTACCGAGGTTGATGATTTCTATGGCTTCTTGATGTGGCTGAATAGATTTCTCTTCTTGTCTCAAAAGTCTTGCCAATTCTTCAGGGACTTCACAATCTTCCCCACTATCCTCATCAGCTTGGTCAATTGGATTCTCAAGGATATCAGGACGTGGAACTGTAACATTATCATTTTTGATGGAATTCGAGCCAGATCTGCACGATGGATGATTTATGCCTTAGAATGCAACACATAAAAAGGAAAAAAGGAAAGCTTTGCCATTTTTTGAAAAAGTTTTTAAAGTAAAAAACAAAAAATGAAAGAAATGGAACAGTAATTGCATGCGAAGATATGATTTTCATTCAATATTAAACAAACTGAAACAACATGGGGGCCCTTCTTTATACAAGTGGTCAAAATGCTTAGGGCGAAGCATATGACTTATCGAAACAAGAAAATTACATCTCCATGAAAGTGACTCTAGGGATGTCCAAGATAGTCCAATTGTTGAGTTCCTGTCCAGGCGCAGCATGGCAAATGAATTTGGAGAGATCTTCTTCATCATCATCGTCCACGACGAGAACTTGACTTCCAGAACTGGTGCTTGCACTGACAAACACTTGAGAAATGGGGGGAATCATCTTCTTTCCAGGAATTATGCTGAGCTGAGTAGAAGAAGATGGTTGATACCCAAGGCCATACTTGTCTCGCTTCTCATGAACATCAATCAGCTTGCCCCAGGCACTATGGGGAGTACTAGCTTCTAAGAAGGCCTTAGCATCATTTAAAGACGAGAGGGGTGCTCCGAGTTCCTTCTTATTCTCAACCACGGGGAGTTTATCAACCGACACAATCTCTAAGGCTTGAAAAGGTGTCTCTTGTATCTCCCCCTCCACTTCAACATAACGGTATGATGCCAGATTATTGACTATCAAATCCTCTTCACCAGTGATCACAACAATCTTGTCATTCACCACAAATTTCAAACACTGATGGAGGGTAGATGTCACAGCCCCAGCAGCATGGATCCAAGGACGACCCAAGAGGCAAGTGTATGAAGGACGTATATCCATAACATAGAAGGCAATATAGAACATGTGAGGGCCAATCAAGACAGGCAGATCAATTTCCCCTTCTACGAACCTTCTAGAACCATCAAACGCTTTAACACTCATGGTACAAGGCCTCATCATAACCCCATCCATACTCAGCTTAAACAAAGTAGTTTTTGGCATCACGTTAAGAGAAGAGCCTGTATCAATCAAAACCCGAGACAACACAGCATCCAAACATTTTATGGAGATATGTAATGCTTTGTTGTGGGCTCTACCCTCAGGCGGAAGTTCATCATCACAAAAACCCAAACAATTACCAGCAGCAATGTTGGTCACAACCCCTTCGAACTGAGGCACAGTAATGTCTTGAGTTACGTGAGCAGAAGCCAGGACTTTCATGAGAGCATCATGGTGAGCTTCTGAGTGCACCAAAAGGGACAAGATGGAGATTTTAGCTTGAGTTTGGTCAAGTTGATCAATCACCTTATAGTCACTTTTCTTAATGATTCTCAGAAGTTGCTCAGCGTCTCGTGCAGTACGGGTCTCAGGAGGATCAACAACAACTTGCTTCCCCTTCGTTTGTGCACTGACATCCTTATTGGTCTCCTTAGGAAGTGGAGGAGGGGCAGTAAAAATTCGACCACTACGAGTGATGCCACTAGTCCCAGCAATGTTAGTGACACTCGAATTACCCACTGGAGGACAGTCATACTTCTTCCCTCGAATATACACAGCATTATAACTCCAAGGAACAGCCTTGGAATTACTCACAGGAGAAGGAACGAGAGATGAGGTCGAAGAGGTCAGAGGGGCATCTGGAACCCGAATAACCAACGGAGTTCTCGGGGCCTGAATGACCAAGGGAGTACTCGGAGCACGAATGACCAAAGGGGTGTTTTGATTCTTTGAAACCTCAGCAGGATAGTAAGGTATCTCTAGGGTAGCCACATCTTTGTCAGAAACAACCCTCTCTACTCTAAGAACGCCTTCATTCATCAGCTTTTGAATCTCTTCTTTCAATTTAGCACATTCTTCCGGATTAGAAGAACATTGCAAACAGTAGTCATGTAGCTCACACAAAACTTTTTGTTGCAAAAGATGTTCTCTGATAGTTGCTAGCGGCATCTTAACCTTACTAACATCATTCACCAGGATCTGATCATCACATAACTCAATAGCATTGGTCGCACCAGCATGAGGAGGCATGGGATTATTCTGTACATTAGGACCAGTGGGAGCGAACGAGATAAGCTTGTCATCAAGGAGATCCTGAACTTTGTACTTCAATGCTCTACACCTTTCGATCGTATGGCCTGGAGCACCTGAATGAAATTCACACCGAGCATTAGCATCATATCCGGGAGGAAGAGGGTCAGGTGGAGGACCCATTTCGTGGAGTTGCACTAATTGACCAGCAAGCAATTGGGGGAGAAGCTGAGCATACGGCATTAGAACCGGATCTATACGCCTGTCAGGGTATCTTTGCCTCTGCGGACCTCTTTGACCTTGAGGCCTAGGATTCTGTTGGCGATTCTGAGGAGCAGCAGCTTGTTGTTGTGGCACGAAAGGCTGATGGGGTGCCATCCATGGTTGTGGAAGAGCAGCAGCATATGCCTGAGGGACATATGGACCAGGAACAGCATACGGCATCGGATAATAAGGAGGTGGAACAGAAGAATATGCAGGAGCTCGGCCTTGGTCAACAGAAGCGGTGCTAGTCTCACCTTCCTTCTTCTTCACAAACCCAGAATACGGCTTCTTACCATTACCACCCGAGTTGCTAGGAATAGTAACACCTTGAATGGTACCAGCTTTGACACAGTTCTCGACCCTCTCACCAATGATGACCACATCCGAAAAGGAAGGAGAAGTATTACTAACCATGTGCTGAAGATACGGCCCCTTCAGAGTTCCCATAAACAGATCAATCAACTCACGGTCCAAGAGAGGAGGTTGGACACGAGCAGCAAGTTCACGCCACCTCTGGGCGTATTCCTTAAAGGACTCTTCAGATTTCTGTGACATATTTTGCAGCTGTGCGCGGCTAGGAGCCATAGCAGTATTGTAGTGGTATTGTTTTAAGAAGGCATCAACAAGTTCTCCCCAAGTACTGACATTAGACCTCTCGAGTTTCATATACCACTCCAACGGGGCTCCAGTGAGACTATCCTGAAAGAAATGCATCAGTAATGGTTTATTCTCAGCATGAGCGGCCATCTTACGGCAGTAGGAACGAAGGTGAGTCTCTGGGCAGGTGACTCCTTTGTACTTATCAAAGTTTGGCACCTTGAACTTTGGGGGAATCACAATCCCGGGTACCAGGCATAGAGCAGCAGTGTTGAAACTCGAAGTTTTAGCAACCTCAACGGCCTTAAGGCGTTCTTCAAGAGCTTGGTACATCTTAGCAGTTTCAGTCAACTCAGCAGTAAGATCATGTTCGAGATCAATAACCTCATGATGGTCATCCACTACTTTTGGTATCCCCTCAACAAGAATCTCTTTAGTCTTTACTCCCCCATCAGCAGAGTTGGTAGGAGTATCCTTGACCATCCCAGCGACGCTTTTTCTGAGCTCTTCTTGTCCTTGGACAACGACATGGAGAGTCTCCATAAGTTGAGTCATTCTTTCCCCCATAACATCCATATCCCTACGGAGGGCAGCTTGATTCTGTTCAAATTGGTCCATGATTCTCTTCTCGTTGTTCCTGGTGCGGTAAGGATGAAAGGAAGTCAGCTTTGTCGTTGAAGCAGAAATCTGATCGCTAAAAAGGACCCCAATTAGTTTCTTGTACAATAACCTGAAAATGCAATGTGATAATGTGAATGCATGAGTGCATGTGTGCGTATGACGTGATGTGCCATTTTCAGAGTATCCAAGATTTAATATTGATCCAGAATAGCTAACAACGTGACAAAAGATAAGTATCAAGAGAAACTAGTTCTTTTTCATTCATAACAGAAATTTAAACTTGGGCAAGCCATACATCAACAAGATAGTTCAACAAAGGAAATAAAAGACCCCATCCAACAAGTCTGGTGGTGGTCGAGACATACAAACTCAAACATCAATCCATCTGAACATAAAACAGAGGTCCTCCTTGTCTGAAGTGCTCGTCACTCCACTTCTTAGTTTCATCAAACAGTTTCTTGGTTGCTTCTCGATCTTTTCCTTTAAGAAGGCTTTGAATCACCTCATCTTTGCGAAACAAATGCCCATCCAACTTCTTGCAGCATTCCCTAAGTTCGTCACATCCTTTACATTCTGGGAGATAATCCTTCTCAGGTGCATTCTCCATATTTGCCATTTGATTTCTGAGCTTGACATTCTCTTCTGTTAGTCGTGCGGAGCGGAGGTGACTTCCTTTCAGCTGTGTCTCGACTGCTATTCTCTGAGTAGTCTCATCTTCCAGTTTCTTTTTCATAGTCCTCAGCTGGTATTTAGTCTCTTTTTCTAACTGGAGCTTGTAGGCCTTCAAGTCTTCTCTGTACTCTTGCTTGAGCTTCTCTTCTGCCTCTTTTATGGCCCTTTTTATGATCTTCTCGTTATCCTCGACAATGATAGTGGTAGCTTTTTCACCCCTTTCAGTTCTAGTCCTCTTTTGAACTCTGGAAGATCCTCCTTTCAACATTTTAACCTCATGTGCTAATTCAGCCCTTTTCTGATTCACCAAGAAGTACTCTATCTTAGCATCTTGCCCCTTCTCACGCAACCGGATGTTTTCCACATGTACTTGGGTATAGTCTTCAGCTGGCACGGTGGCAGTTAAAACTTCAGGTGGTTGTTCATACAATGGTTTAACCTTCGGGAAAGGCAACAGGCGCTCCTTGACTCTATCTTTCACCCAATCAGTGTAAGCTTGTTTAGCAACGGCATTCTTCCCTCCTAAGGAAGTTCGGTTATCTGTATGAATACTATTCCAGGCGCTCCTCACTTTTTCTAGACCCTCTGGATCAGCCCCTTTCTTAAAGCAAACGGATTCGAATATTTCTTTGTCTAACGGCTTGTCCTTTAGCGCAAAACCCAACTGGCGCAGCGCTAGCCTTGGATTGTAATTGATAACTCCCTTTGTTCCTATGAGGGGAACGTTGTCAAAACTACCACATCTAGTAATAACTTCCTCTATCCCTTTCCCAAGGTGATACCAAACGATGTCATTCGCTGTAAGCCCCATGATCCTTTGAGGCCATTTCTGTGAGTCTCTTGTTGTGACAAACGGTCCACTTTTAGGCAAGTGTGAAGTGAACCACTCGTATAACAACGGTAAACAGCCTCTAACTGCTCCCTTCGTCCCATACCTGGAATGAACAGCATCATAAGTATCTGCCAAGAGAGTAGGCACGGGGTTTTGATCCATAAAGAGGCAAATGGCAGTGAGATCGACGAAATTCGGGATATTCGGGAACAACACCAAACCATATATCATAACAGCTAAGAGAGCATTGAATTCTTTCCATTTCTTCTCAATAACAAGGGCATCAGCTTTCCTCATCAGAAATTTAACATAGAATCCGTGGGTTCCACCATTAGGCTTCCAGTTATCTGTAACATCTTTCATGCTCAAATAAAGAGCACCAGCAATTCGGTCCATTTTCGGTTTCTCAGGTACACATACAAAAGGAATCCTGTGTTGAACCTTAATCTTGAGGATGTCAGCATATTCTTCAAGGGTTGGTGCCAGTTGGTAATCAGGAAAGGTGAAACATCGTAACTCAGGATCGTAGAACTGAAGAAGTGTGTATAGAGCCCATTCATCAACCCGAGAAGTTAACATATGTAAGATATGGCCATATGTCTTCCTGAACTCATCCAAGTTATGCCCAATAACTGAAGTGCTCAAACGAATCAGAGGCGTTATATCCTCACGGAAGAAACTGCAGCTGAAAGTACGCCTAGTAACCTCTTTGGTAGCGGTCACGTTGTTAGCCATTTCAAGTGAAGAAGATAATAACCTTGGATACCCTGAAAAGAATGGCATGCACATGAGAAATAATAATACTTTTTTCTTTCTTTTTTCTTTTCTTTTCCTTTTTTACATATCTTTTCTTTTCTTTTCTTTTCTTTTTTCCTTTTTTTTTTGAAAGGTAAACATGCCATGATGTAAATGATGCAATGGAGGTTTCCCCACATAGGAGAAGTGTGTGTGGCCTCTGGATGAGATCGCACGTTGCAGGATCAAAGGTCCGGCATAGGCACAATGAAACCATAAGAACACAAGTCACCAACAGAACAGAACGGTCACCAACGGTACCTGTCATGTATATCCCACCCCACTTACAGGTGTAGTCTAGGTCAAGGTAGGTCAATGGCTTCCAGCGTTATCAGTTCTCCTGAAACACCATCATTGTCGCAAATACATGCCAGCAACGGTATCTCATTTGAACCTCGACTGGTCGTGGGTCTCATGATCGCAATCAACAGAACCTGACATTCTGTTGGCGTCATGACTATCCACTCTGTCCTAGGTATCCTATGTGTCACTCTGGCCTGGGTATTGGGCCTTTTACCTCATAGAACATCCCACCCAACCTGCAAACAGTGAAAATATGTGGCCCCCACGGGGACCCATAATATAGTCCAGATGCATGCGGAAAGTAAATATGATATGCAAGCGGGAAAGTAAACAGGACATGCGAAACATAAAATAAATACATAAAATAAATAAAGGCACGTATAGACAAAACATAGCACACCCAGTAAATAAACAAACAAACGGATAGGCTAGGATCGACTCACTAAGGATGGACCAGCAACAGGTCTAGCAACATCCCCAGCAGAGTCGCCAGCTGTCGCACGCTCGCGAAAAATGAACAGAGTCGCCACCAATATATTTATCCCATAAGGGAAAGGAATATCATAAAACCTAACAAAGGAAGGAACAAGGTCTTGCAACCAGAGAATCTAGGTGCGGGAGTCGGTTACGCGAGGGGAAGGTACTAGCACCCCTCACGCCCATCGTACTCGATGGTATCCACCTATGTTTGTTTCTATCTAAAGGGTGTGTATCTATGTCTATGTCTAAGTGCGAATGAATGCAAAATGTAGGGAAAAGAAAGAATTGTACTCGCACGGGCCCTACCCCGCTGCCTACGTATCCTTTTCAGGAATCAGAGTTACCGTAGCTCAGCTAAAGATTTTCTGTTTGTTTTTGTGTTTTTTAATTGGGCGGAGTCAACGTTCGCGCTTTTGCATAAGGGATCGACCTAGGATGCGTACAAGCGGAAATGACATTTCCCTTAGGTGCCAACGAGGCAAAAGAAAAAGAAATGCTTGGTTTGTGTCTTTTAGGATAGATAAGTGGTGAACAGTTCCCAATACCGGGCCACTCACCATTTTCTCTACTTTGCTTTAGTCTGAACCATTGTTAGGTGTTTTAAGGGTTTTTGGTTGTGTATTTTTTAGGGGAATTTGTTTGCGATTTGAATCACATAAAAAGTATAATGATTGAGAAGCAGATTAGGGAATGAATCCCACTCACTTCCATCCCATTATGTAATGTTTGAGAAACAGATTAGAGAATGAATCTCACTCATTTCTCTCCCATTAATTAATGTTTGAGAAACAGATTAGGGAATGAATCCCACTCGTTTCTCTCCCATTAAGTAGTGACTGAGAAACAGATTAGGGAATGAATCCCACTTGTTTCTACGCCACTAAGCGATTGAGAAATAGATTAGGGAATGAATCCCACTCATTTCTCTATCACTTTCTTAATGTGATTCGCATCTTCCTTTTATTAACGTTTTAAAGAGTTGAAAAAGAAAAAGAAAAAGAATGCAAAAGGGAACTAGATCTACCATTCTAATCTATGTTATTCTAATCTACTAATGGCCCTAAGGTCAAGGATACCTATCCTATCTCAATTCCTCTTAGCAAAGAAGGAAGAGTCTAAGGGAACATGGCAAGCAAATGGCAAGATGTAATCAAAATCAAAGTAAGAAATGAGAGGCTAAGCATGGAAACAAGAGAAAGAAGATCCAAGTCAGTAGCAAAACATGGGATTGAATGTCCCAAATCAAATACAAAAGCATCACGGTACCCTACAAAAACATCCACAAGAAATCGTCAAAGCATCGCATGCATCGTTACTTACCAATTAGCGGGCAAACATCAATTAATCAAAACAAAAGCAAGTGAACACAATGAGCTAGGCCTCAAGTCAGTAGCAAACTCAATCATCTAGTTCTAATATCCTATATTAATCTATATTAGTCAATTAGCACGAAGCAATACGAAACTCTAACCAAAACTAGACAACACTAGGTTAATACTAGCTAAACGGTTTCAAATTGTGAATGAAGTTAGAAACATGTAATCAAATGGTACAAGTCAGTAGTAAATGGCCTATAATAGATGCCTAAACACTCACAAAATCATGCCAAGGAGTTCCGCACAAAATTACGAGTCATTTGTACAAGTTACGGTGCAATCGTCAACAAAAAGCAAGTTATTTACATGTGATAAAGAAAAATCGAGTAAAATAGGAAAACATGATCTAAAATTTTCAATTCCAGGTCTTAGGACCTCTAAACATCCCTAATCATATGTACAAAAAGGAATCGACATTATTGCATGAATGCATTTCAATTTGAGAGCACAAACGTCACGAACATCTATTAGAAACGCATGTTAATCGAGTCAAACAACACTTAACCAAATACCAATCGAAACAAAGAATTAGAAAATCATTTTTTGCACACAACATCATGGATTAGTCTACAGTAACTATACAAAAATTGGTGATTAAATTCTAATCCTAAGGTACTAAACGAAATGGCTTTGCAAAATCTATCGAAACATGAAGGAGGACGAACATATATGAAGAAAGGATTTATTAGAAATAGCAAAATAAAATCTAAAAATATGAAAAAAATACTACAATCATGTACACACAAAATCCTACTTAAAATCTATTTTTACTCATTTTTTATTGCATAGAAGAATGATTTGGTAAGCAAAAATTAGAGGAACAAAACAATTGCAAACAAGAAATAAATCTGCTGGCCAGGGGGTGTGTATTAGTAAAAGCTTTGAACTGAGTTTTGTTAGAGGCGCGTTTGGGCCTAACTTTGGGGATGTGTGAAAAGAAAAGTGCCAAGCCCAGGTAATGTTTTATTTCCACTTATTCCTTCTACTATGCAGCATGCGTTTTTCATTTTTCATACATAGACTATAGTATTTATTTGAACGTGACATGCATACATGCAGACATTGTATCAATTGGTCCATCTTTATTTAAGTCACTAAAAGACAAACTACACACAAGCCAATCAGAAGCTAACACTGCACCATTCCAATCATGTTAGTAAAACAAAAATGATCAATCTGATGGGAACATGGACCAGTCACGTATCGCCACGTAAGTCCAGCATGAAAAAGAAAGATGAAACCCTCGCCGGACCGTGGCCATTCCGGTCATCTTCTCCGGCGGCTTCACCACGCCGGAGATCGACACTCTGCCCAGAAATCCACGGCACCTACCCTATATGACTCGGATTTTACCACTGAATTCAGATCCGTGCTCGGTTTTACCTAAATCGCACTCTAACATCATGAACAGAAGCCACAAGATTATGCCACAACTCACCGGCTTTCACGAAATGATCTTAAACTATCCTAAACGATTAGCACAACTCACAGAATCAAGATACACTGAATATATACAAGGGAACATGCGCGTATACTGTAAATCAATTGCAATCGAAATCTGAACAAGCAACGCAGCTAACAAACACTATGCGAACCTAACATGGTAGCTAAGGGTTTAGAAAGATTCAGAGATCACACCTGAGAGAATTTAATGTTTCCAGAAAGCTCCTCTACGCTCTGTTGTTCTTGACGTGAGCAGTGATGATTCCAATCGATGCGAACCGTTTTGTTTTGCTTTCTTTGATTATGGCGGTTGATAGTGATTGTTTGGAGTTGGTTTGATGATGGTGAAGGCTGCGTGCTATTGATGATGGTGGAAGAATGATGATGTTGATCGATGGAGATTCTCGAAGGTTGATGGTGAAGGCGGTTACGGTGGTGGTTAAAGTTTGTGGTGATGGCCGGGAGAAGTTGTTATGGCGGTGGAGGTGGTTGGAAGTTAGTTACAGATTGTAACAAACTTGTTGAGGGTGGAGAGAAGAGCCGTGGGAGAGAAGAAGAGAATGAGAGTGTGGTGAGAATGAATGAGAGTGAAAACTAGAAAAAAGAGTGTGTGTCCGATTTGTGAAGAGTTTTGGCTTTATATGGTGAGTGTGTAGGTAGGTTGTGGTATGGTGTGTTGCATTAGATCTCTCCTCCAAACTTAATGAGCAAGAGTTTCTTCACATGGTAATTTTGTTCATAGCTTTTTCAAATATATGGTATGCATGGCTACTTGTAGTAAAATGCATTGATGACATGCTGGGCTCCATACATGCCATGCCATGCATAAAATCATATTGCCACCCTACCTTTGAGAATCACCTCTGAAGCAGACTTTGAAGCTATACATCTCTTGCCATGGCTCATGATATGACTCATTCTCGAGCTTGTTACGAAGAGGACATGAGATGGACTGACTTTGATGTTTGGAACTTGATGAGATGAGGTTTATAAGTGTGAGAAATATGGCCTTGAACTTAGAACATTAATGCTGCCAATGCCTCATGCGTGTGTGATAGGAGTTTGGCTTACGTCCCAGTCGAAACGTGGCTTGGCGATGGCAAGACTTTAGACTCATGTACCTCATTCTATACTTGGTCAATTTCCATGATCATTGTCTTGTTGTGTAGGGGGCATGGGAGAGATTATATTGCCATTGAGTTTGATTCAAATGAACACTTGTAACTTCCAGCCAACGGGTTTGAAAATGGCACGTTAGGTGCTTGATGAAATGCCTGGCGTATGACTAAGACTCTGGCCCAAACTCTTGCTCACGCGTATCTTGGTGAGGTCACGACTTTGAATCTCTTCAATTTGTTCAATACTTGCTCAATCGACTCAATTCTTGTTTTGTTACATAGAGGACATGGCAAAGAATGAGAGCATACCAAGTTTGCTTCCATGGAATTTTTATAGAACTCTAAAATTGGCTTGAGATATGGCACACCACATGTTTGTCAAAATGCTTCACGTATGACCAAAAATCTGCCTAGCTGAATGACTTGAACAAATGCATTTCTTCTAACTTCAAACCAACATAACTCTTGAATCAAGCTTCAAATGGAAAAACTCCCAACTAGAGAATTGTAGAGGGCTATGATTTGAACACTTTTGATGTTGAGCTTGTCTTAAAATTCTGTCGTTTTCAAAATGATAATCGGACCTGAAGTCAGCTGCCCAGCCAATTGGAAATTCACTCAAAAATTCTTTAAGTGTAGAACTTTCCTCTTTTGGCAAGTTCCCATTTCAACTAACTTTCCAAATTTGGCAGTTTTGATTATTTCTTGATTTTTTCTCATTTCTTTGACTTTATTTGACCGGTTTTCCACCAAAAGTCAATATTTGAATAATTCTTCTGATTTTGACCCAAAGGTCAACTGTTCTGATTTTCTCTGATTATTGATGAAATTCCCGATTAAATTTTCTCCAGTCAGATCCAGTCAAACGAATGTGTCCTACATGGTCAATATGAAAGCTTCTTACTCATAAGATCCGTTCTTGATTAAATGTTGACCAGAAAGTCAACTGGTTGACTTTGGTCAAAGAAACCCTAATTCAGAATAATCAGATAAGCATCAAGCTTGTACTTCCCAACCAATGCCTTGACTTGAAGGTGAGAAAACCACTGATTCAAGAGTGCCCTCAGAAGGATAGTGCCACGAGACCATACCTCAGATCCTCATATTTAATCAGGAGTTCTTTGCCATAAAGGCTCTTTCTTTCCAGTCTTCGATTGGTAACCATGATATGAATGCGTGAGTTGAATGACCTATATGAAACATGAATGTAAACCAGATAATTAAGGGTAGGACAAATTTGGGGTATGACAATAGGGATGTTGGAGACGTGCGTCTCCGCTTACTTGTGTGGATTGGGCTGCTTTCCTTCGTGGGCTGGATTGCTTCATTGGGTCTTTGGGTCTCTTTCAGCACACTTGGGCCTTATTTGCACTCCCTTTTTACTTCAGCACCTATTTTTCGTCTTTTAGGCATAGATATGGGTCGTTTTAGCTCCATTTCTTCTCTTTTTCACAATTAGTCATAATAAGAGTGTAAAACCTGAAACAAAGCAAAAACTCGCGTAATATCATAATAAATCAATATAATAAACGGAAATTGCTATAAATATCTATGAATTTCAAGCTAAATATACGATATAAAATCGTGTTATCAAATTCCCCCAGACTTGAACCTTTGCTTGTCCTCAAGCAAAATAACAAGATAGAAATGGGAGGACAGCGAAATGAAACACGCTTCCACCACATCGTTCGGTCATACTCAGCTACATTGTGTTCTTGTTTGAAAATAATGTTGCAGATCCAAACAATAAACTTATAGTAGCGACACTAGACAACTCCCAGTATGCATACCAATCCGAATCATGCCATTATAGCTCGACCTTTTGACTCTTCATCATGTTTTTACCCTTTTCATTCGCGCGCAATCACATTAAGCCCATTATCTTGACACGCACATAGCAGAGTAGTCGGTTAGTGACTATGATCCTTCTCATGGAGTTCTGGCACAATATGTGGTATACTCCTTAGCATTCACTTGTAGATTGTGGGGAATCGGACAATAGTCCTTCCTACCAAGTTCAATACCAGATGATTTCTGAACCAATCAACAATGAGTTTTTAAATTCTTTGTATTTGAGATTTGTGACCGTTAGGTTAAATGATCTTGTGAGGATCACCTTACTTAGTAGGCACATTTCTTATTATGGTTAAGCACATAATTATTATTATGAGGATCATACACTTATATTCATCGACTCTCTGCGTAGTTTGTATCTAAGACGGTGCCGACTGCTAGAATAAACTACTAAGGGTTACTTCAAAAATTAAAGTCGATGGTTTCGGTATATCGGGTATTCAAATCGGTTACACATACTTGGGGGTTTTAGAGTGTTGGGACAATAAGGGTATTGACTTGAATCAATTTCTATGCGTTGAGTGTTTGAGTAGCTTCGTATTTCTCAAACGTGTGGGGTTTGCGATTATCGTTTAAGAGCAAAATTTTTGTTATGGCTCAAGAAAATGGAAGAAATTGAAATAACTACGGAATTATAAAGATAAGACTTGAAATTCCATAAATATTCTTTATTGAATTAGAAAAAACATTACAAGGAAGGGAAATAAACTAAAAGGAAATAAAACTAAAGCAAGTAATACGACTCCCCCAGACTTAGATGATGCAATGTCCTCAGTGCATGAGAACTACTCCTCAGTGTTGCGGTTGCGTGAACTGCTTGCGCCTCTTGTACGAACACGGCGACGTCTATCAGTAGGAGAGCCATTCACACGAATGTTAAGATCATGCAATTGTGTAGCAATTTCAGTGTATTGGCCTTCGTTCCTAATAGCATAGTCACGATGCTCCTGTTGCATCTCTCGAATAAGCCTCAGTGTTTCATTTTGATTAGTCTGCATAGCTTGAAATAGGTGGTCTTGTCGTTGAATTGCAGCATACATGGCTTCAAGAGTGATAGGCGGAGGGTTGTTTTGAGGAGGTTGGTTGACATCAGCTTGCCCTTGGTTGAGTTCTTCTTCATTTGCATCCACAGGTTCATTAGGATGTTCAGGTTGGTTATCTTGAGGATTGTCTTCAATAAGCCTCCAACGCTGAACATAACGGATGTTGATTCTTTCGGGGCACAGAAGGATGACATAAGGAATCAGAACTTTGTTGACGACCAAAGTGTATCGGCCATCATGGCGGGGTGAAACTAAGTGGGAGTCACGACAATAAGTGAGGTCGAGTGATTGAGCAGGTAGCATGAGATGAGAGAGTGAGAGGAGATCATCACCAAGACCTAGAGCACATGCCAAGGTGGTAATAAGTCCGCCAAACAAAAAGGGGTTTGTAGCGGGGGTGTTGACACAGCCTTGGATATGTTGGAGCATAAAAGGTGCGGCATTGAAGCGGATATTGTTTAGCGCACAGTAAAGGAAAAATAGTTCATGTTGATTTACCTTATGGTTGTTGGATCTCGCAAAAATAGTGTGCCCCAAAACACGCTGAAAATAACGTATAGCGGGGTTTTGAATGTGAGAAGCATGTAGAGCCCTCCAACCAGTAGGAACTTCGCCAGTGAGATTAAACCACAGGTCGAAAGCATGTTGCTCCCATGAACGACCATTGAGTTCTTGAAAGATAGTGCGGAGAGCATTTGGTGACGTATTAAAGTGCAAGTACGTAGCCACTACTTCTTGATCCAAAGTATATTCACGGTTGAACATCCGAAATTGGATGCTACCGGTTGAGAGCGGTTGATTAGAAGGAGTGTCGTAGTTGAAAGAACTCAAGAACTCTAAGACGAGCGGCTCATAAGTGGGTACGGGTTCGGTACAAAGATGGTGTAGGCTAGATTTAGTGAGTAAACGGGTGACACCATCAATGAGGCCTAGAGTTTCTAGACATTCGGTGTTTACAAATTTTGTGGGAACAACCGAACGTTCATAGAAAGCGAGGTATTTGGTTCTTTGAGCATCATTGTCGTCTTCTCGGAAAATAATATTTGAAAGGTCGGGAGGTGGTCTCTCAGGACGCACACTACGGATGATTGAACGTGGAGGCATGGTGAGTTTGAAAATGGAAAATAGAAATGAGAGTAGAATGGTAGAAAATGGTATGAAGGTTGTGAAAAGTAAGAGTGGTGGTGGTGTGGTTTTATAGTGAGGTTTGAGAATGGTGTGGTTAATGTAGAATTAAAATGGAATTATGGTGGTGTTTGAAGTTTGAATGGAATAGAAGATTGGGAAATGATGAAGAATTAAGAGGTGAATGATGGAGGATGAATGATGTTTATGGTGTTTAAATGGAATAAATAGGGGAAGAATGAGGAAGATTGAATGATGAATTTTGAAATTCAAATTCAAAATTCAAGAGGGAATAAAGATGGTCTTTATGCATGGTCAAATGGTGCAGACTGCTGGCCTTGGGAGACGCGCGTCTCAGGCAGTCAGTCTGCTGGGGGACAGGGCATGGAGACGTGCGTCTCCTGTCCTTTGCATGCTGAGGTCTGGTCCCACAGAGGTGGAGACGTGCGTCTCCTAGCTTAGGGAGGTGATCTCCACGCATGCAATGGTCAAGACAGGTTCTGACAGATAACAATAAGTATGGAATAATAGTTCAGAACAGTGTCATTGTTTCATACTATAAACAACAAAAATAATGGTAACCAGGAATATATGGCAGTTAATAGTAATGCAGTAAAACACAGTAGCAGTAATAAATAGAATATTGCATTTAAAATTAAACCGGTACTGAGTGTTAACAGGAGCAGAATGTAAAAGTGCAGAAAATTAAATTCTAAACTAGGAATATGAAATTACTAAAACTAGAAATAAAATCTAATAATCTAAACGGTAACATCTAGCCACGTCTATTGTTATGCATATTAGAATAAATGTGTTTGAAAACTTCGTCGAACTGAGCATTGACGGTGTTGATGAAATCGAAGAAATGCATTTGCAAAGTGTGAAGCTCGTTGCGCACATGTTGTACATCTTGTTGTAGTGCAGTGATGGCTTGCTCGTGCGTGTTCAGATTAGGCATTCTTTGATTTACTGATGCGGTGGATGCAGCGGGTTGTTGTTGCTCGAGCTCGACATCAGTCATATCAACAGTGTAATCATCAACAGAATCTTCAGAGGGAGTTTCAGGCTCATACTCAGGTATAGGTTCATCTTCAGAAAGAGGTTCATAATCAGGAATGGGTTCATCTTCAGGATTAGGGTCATAGTATCCAGGAGGAGTGTCAGGCTCAGATTCCGATACGTGCATTTCCTCATCAAAATGTTCATAAGCTTGAGGGGTTTCAGGTGAGGGTTCTCTCTCAGGAATCTGACCATAGTAAAGCCAGTTAGCAGGGTTGTGCACACTCGTCCTTGGACTCGGTAAAGTGAATTGATCCAATACTTTGTTATCAATGAGTAAATCAAACTGATCAGGTCCAAGGTTACCGATGATACCTCGGTTAAAGCAGAAATGAATGTCCATAGAATTGTGGGAACCAAGAGGTGTCAATCTAAGCAAAGGTACTCTCATTCCTATAGCATTAGCAATCATAGTGACAAATCCGCCGATCCTAATAGGTGAAACTTCGTCTTGCGTGATGCGCTCGAAGTTTGTTAGCATGAATGCGATGGCATTGACCGGGCGATTCTGAGAGGAGCAGAACATGATGAATAACTCTTCTCTAGAAACTTCAGTGATATTATCAGGTTTTCCAAAGATGTAGTGAGCAATGATCTTATGGAAGTATCTGAAAGCAGGGTTATGGATGTTCTCAGATTGGAATTCGTTCTCTTCAGGGTTGTCGTTTCCAGTGATCTTGCCCCAGTATCTTTCCAACTCCCAGTAAGCAAGACTGTCTTCAGCTACTTTGGTGTATGCATCTGATCCATGAGGTAGCTCTAGCATTTCAGCAAAATCTCGGATGCAAAAATTAAATTCCATACCAAAGAGTCTAAAGAGAATGACTCCTTTTCTCAGTCCTTGTCCACAGTTAGGAAGATAGGTCAGGGAGCTCAAGAATTCTAGAGTGAGCTTCCGGTAGGTACTAAACTTGCGGAACAGGTGAGAACCAGTCCAACCAATTTGGTTTAGCAGGTGCAAAACGCTTTCTTCGATACCAAGTCGTACCATAGTCGGTTGGTGAGGGTAGCAAGTCAAATCCATTTGTCTTTCAGCCAGCTTATCAAATCTTGCTTCTTGTCCTCTACCACGGAACACAACTTCCATATTATCGACTTCTTGCATCTTAGTTAGTAGTTAAGAAAAACCTAGAAGTTGAAAATATTAAGATTAAGTTAGAACTAGGCTAGTGTTTATTTAAAATAAAAATAAAAATATAAAATTAAGTAACAAGTTATAATAATAAATATAATTATAAAAAGGAAATATTTTCTCGAATTAAGATATCAGTTATAATTATAATAATTATTATAAGATGTATGAAAAAAGTAAAAATGATTAAAATTAAAAAATAGAATAGATTATTTAAATGAAAATTAAAAGGTTAAAAATAGAAATAAAGTAAAATAAAAGAATAAATAAATGTGGGTTGTCTCCCACCAAGCGCTTTGTTTTATGTCGTAAGCTCGACGATTTTAAAAATAGAAAACTATTTTTTCGAAAGAGTGGGCAGCTCGTCAAGTTTAAAAACTTCGATGTTTTCATCGTGTTCGAGGTGATGGTAATACTTTAGACGTTGCCCATTTACGACAAAAGGTTTGACGGTTTCACCTTTGATTTCTATCGCTCCACTCGGAAATATGTTAGTTATTTCGAAAGGGCCAGACCATCTAGATCGTAACTTACCAGGAAATAATTTTAGTCTAGAATTAAATAAAAGTACTTTATCGCCTATGCTAAAATTTTTCCTAGATATACACTTGACGTGCCATTTTTTCGTTCTCTCTTTATAGATTTTGGCGTTTTCGTAAGCGTCTTGTCTAAGTTCTTCCAATTCGTTTATGTCTAGTAGTCGTTTCTCACCAGCGGCAATGTAGTTTAGGTTTAAGTTCTTAATGGCCCAATAGGCTTTATGTTCTAACTCTACCGGTAGGTGGCATGATTTTCCATAAACGAGTTTGAATGGGGTAGTTCCTATTGGAGTTTTGAAAGCTGTTCTATAAGCCCATAAAGCTTCATTTAGCTTGGTTGACCAATCTTTCCTAGATATAGCAACAGTTTTCTCCAATATTTGTTTTATTTCGCGGTTAGATACTTCTACTTGTCCGCTTGTTTGTGGGTGGTATGGTGTAGCTATTCGATGATTTACTCCATATTTTCGAAGGAGTTTCTCAAGTATTCTTGAAATGAAATGGGAACCACCATCGCTAATTACCAATCTTGGCACACTGAACCTAGGGAAGATGACGTTTTTGAAGAGTTTGATAACTACTCGTGTATCGTTTGTAGGAGAAGCGATAGCTTCTATCCATTTTGAAACGTAATCGACAGCTACGAGTATATATTGATTTCCAAACGACGACGGAAACGGCCCATAAAGTCTATTCCCCAGACGTCAAATATTTCTACTTCAAGAATGCCTTTTTGAGGCATTTCATCACGTCTCGAAATGTTTCCGGTTCGTTGGCATCTATCACAGTTTATTACAGCAAAATAAACGTCTTTCCACAGGTTGGGCCAGAAAAGTCCAGATTGAAGGATTTTGGCGCAGGTTCTAGATGTGCTATGGTGTCCTCCACACGGTGCAGAATGGCAGTGTGTTATTATGCTTCCTATTTCTTCCTCGGGTACACAACGTCTAAAGATTCCATCGGGGCCTCTTTTGAACAGGAGTGGGTCGTCCCAATAGTAATGTTTTAGGTCATGGAAGAATTTCTTCTTCTGTTGGTAACTTAGATCAGGAGGAAGCACACCAGCAGCTAGGTAGTTTACGAAATCTGCATACCAAGGTGTGTCAGAGCGGGCTAAAGCTATTTCGGCTAAGTTGTTGGTTTCAGCGTTTGGATGGTATGGTTCGAATTCATTTGCTTCTAATTGAGCGATGAGTCTTTCATAAGGGAAATCATTGTCAATTGGTACTTGTTCGGGTTTTAGATTTTCCAATCGAGAGAGGTGATCTGCTACGACATTTTCAGTACCCTTTTTATCTTTAATTTCCAGGTCGAACTCTTGTAGTAACAAGATCCATCTCAAAAGTCTTGGTTTGGCGTCCTTTTTGGTTAGGAGGTACCTAATGGCGGCATGGTCAGTGTATATGATTATTTTGGCTCCTACCAGGTAAGAACGGAACTTGTCTAGTGCAAATACGACAGCTAATAATTCTTTTTCTGTCGTGGCATAATTCATTTGAGCTTCGTCTAGGGTTCTACTCGCATAGTATATGACATGTAGTTTCTTATCTTTTCTTTGCCCTAGAACGGCTCCTACAGCATAATCACTCGCGTCACACATTATTTCGAAAGGCTCATTCCAGTCGGGAGGTTGCATAATTGGCGCAGAGATTAATGCTCGTTTAAGCGTATGAAATGCTTCAGTGCATTTATCGGTAAAAATGAATTCGGCGTCTTTCATTAGTAGTTCAGTTAAGGGTTTTGTAATTTTAGAGAAATCCTTAATGAAACGTCGGTAAAAACCAGCGTGTCCTAGAAAACTTCTTATTTCTCTAACGGTTTTGGGAGGTTGAAGGTTTTCGATAATTTCGATTTTAGCTTTATCTACTTCGATCCCTCTATCGGATACGATGTGTCCAAGTACAATTCCTTGTCGAACCATGAAATGGCATTTTTCCCAATTAAGGACTAGGTTAACGCTTACGCATCGTTTAAGTACCAGTTCAAGGTTCTCTAAACATGTTTCGAAACTTACTCCACAGACAGAGAAGTCGTCCATAAAGACCTCCATTATTCCATCTAGGAAGTCGGCAAATATTGCCATCATGCATCTTTGGAAGGTCGCGGGTGCATTGCATAGTCCAAAAGGCATTCGTCTATAAGCGAATGTACCATAAGGACAGGTAAACGTGGTCTTCTCTTGGTCGTCAGGGTGGATAGGAATTTGGAAAAATCCGGAGTATCCATCCAAATAACAGAAATGCGAGTGTTTAGCTAGGCGTTCGAGCATTTGATCTATGAAAGGTAAAGGGAAATGGTCTTTTCGGGTAGCTTTGTTTAGCTTCCTATAGTCAATGCACATTCTCCATCCAGTTTGGGTACGTTGTGCTACAGATTCGCCTTTAGCGTTGGTGATTACAGTAACTCCTCCTTTCTTTGGTACGACGTGAACAGGGCTAACCCATTTACTATCGGATATAGGATATATTATTCCGGCTTCTAGCAGTTTTTGGATTTCCTTTTTAACCACATCGCTCATAATAGGATTTATCCGCCTTTGATGTTCCCTAGAGGTTTTACTATCGTCTTCGAGCATAATGCGGTGCATACACAGAGAAGGGCTTATACCTTTCAGATCTGATATGTTATATCCTAAAGCGGTCGGGTATTTTCTTAGGACATTAAGTAATTTTTCAGTCTCGGTTCGTCCTAAGTTGGCGTTCACTATAACTGGTCGATTTAGTTCTTCGTCTAGAAATTCGTATCTAAGATCGGTAGGAAGTGTTTTCAGCTCTATAGCAGGTTTCTTAGGTCCAGGTATAGGATCGGGAGTTAAAGCTAAGCATTCACTCAGGTGGTCATCTTGATATTCCTCACGCCAGTTGTCATCTTCAAGAATTGGCGGCATAGGAATTCTTAGGATCTCAGTTTCCTTATTTGGTTCGGATTTTATTTCTTTGACACACTCGTCGATTATGTCAGCAGAACAGCATGTGTCAATTATAGAAGGTGCTTTTAGGAATTGGGAAAGGATAAATTCTATTTTCTCTTCTCCTACTTCGAAAGTAAGCTTTCCTCGCTTTACATCTATAATTGCACCAGCGGTTGCTAAGAACGGTCTTCCTAATATGATCGGGATGTTAGAATCTTCTTGGATATCCATTATGATGAAGTCAGTTGGGATGTAGAATTGACCTACACGAACAAGGATATTTTCTAACATTCCTACAGGGTATTTTACTGAACGGTCAGCTAGTTGAAGAGACATTCTCGTTGCTTTAAGCTCACCTAGATTTAGTTTCTTACAGGTTGAAAGAGGCATCAAACTAACACTAGCTCCTAAATCGCACAAGGCCTTCTCTATAATGGTTTTACCTATTACGCAGGGTATAGAGAAACTACCAGGGTCTTTGAGTTTTGGAGACATGTTATTTTGGATGATAGCGCTACATTCAGCGGTAAGCGTTACGGTTTCGTTATCCTCGAGTTTCTTTTTGTTTGATAAGATTTCTTTTAGGAATTTAGCGTACGAAGGCATTTCAGTTATGGCTTCTGTGAATGGTATGGTTATGTTTAATTGTTTCAGAAGTTCTACAAATCTTTTAAATTGCGCTTCGGTTTTTGATTTAGCTAATCTTTGAGGATAAGGAATTGGTGGCTTATAAGGTGGTGGTGGAACATAAGGTTTCTCTTTTTCAGGTTCCACTTCGTTATTGTTCTCTTTAGTCTTAGCAGTTTGGTCATCAGTTGATGTCTTTTGGGTTTCCTTTGGCTCTTGTTGTGACATGGGTACGTTTTGAGTTCTAGGATCAATGGGTCCATCGTAATTCATTCCACTTCGCAATGTTATCGCGTTCGCATGTCCTTTAGGATTAGGTTGTGGTTGAGCAGGAAACGTGCCAGCAGGGGCAGCAGTAGGTGCTTGTTGTTGGGCTACTTGTGAGATTTGAGTTTCTAGCATTTTGTTATGAGTAGCTAAAGCATCTACTTTGTTCGATAGTTGTTTTAGTTGCTCGCTGTTGTGGATGTTTTGGTTCAGGAAGTCTTTATTGGTTTGTTGTTGGGAAGCTATAAAGTTCTCCATCATGATTTCTAGATTCGACTTCCTAGGGGTATTTTGAGCAGCTACAGGCGCTTTTTGGTAGCCAGGTGGTACAGCAGGTGCTTGTCCAGGCAAGGTTGTTAAACTCGCGAGTCTACTCAGACTCGTAAAGTGACCTTAGACTCGACTCGCAGACTCGACTCGCAAACTCGTACGAGTCTATGGAAAATTAAAAATTACTTTAAATTTTTTGTAAGTGACACATACATACATTTTCATTCTTGTAAATGCCTCATATATTACACAAATATATATAATAGAACACCAATTAACATCAAAATTTAAATTTCATACTCCATAACAAATTTCTTAACAAAAAAAACTCAATAAAACAAACAAAATAACAAAGTATGTAGTTAAAGACTTAAAGTACTAATTTCTTCTTAATTCACTACTACATAAAACAAAATAAAAATCATAAAACAAATATGCTAATGGCTTTTAAAATCCAAAGCTCTTGTAAAAGCATCACCACTAATATCAATGTGTATCACAACAACCACAATGATTGCAATCACAATATTAGCAACCGCATCTGCGACCATAATTTAAAACTATGGTTATGCTCAAAGTTCTTCAGCCTTATAATTATTATCAATAATTAATTAATTCGTAAAAATTATAGCAAGTTTTCATTATTTCAAAATTGTGAGTAATGCATTTCATCATAACTCGTAAATCAAAATTTTGTCAAAACTATAGCAATATATTATTTCAAAAAATAAAAAAATATTTTTTCCCATAAATCATAAAATTTTAAAACTATTTTGTCACATCAAATTGATAGACGGAAATTAGGATCAGTGGACCTGATTGAGCAATGGCACATTACCTTTACACAAGAGAACATATGAGAGAAACATCTAAGTGAAACAAAAAAAGAAAATATTAACACAATGAAGGATTGATTTATGACAACAAACACGGACAAATAAAGAGCCCAGACAAATGCACGACATCAATGAACAGAGAAAGAAACTTTTCCGATATCAGAGACTAGGAGAGAGACTTTCTAATTCCCGTACGAGCAAAATAAATAAGGGTTTTTTTCAATAATATAAAATCTTTGGTGGGAATTAGGATCTTTTGAGTTTTTTGAAAAAACTTTAAAGACTCGTAAACTCGCCATAGACTCGCGAGTCTATACGAGTTTGTGCGAGTCTACCCGAATCTACTCGAGTCTATGAAAAATGATTCTATGCATGAGTCTACTCGTTTTCTCTTCTTAGACTCGTAAACTCGTACGGGTTTACGAGTCTACCCGCGAGTTTGACAACCATGTGTCCAGGTGCGTACAACGCATTGTTGTTCTTATAAGAAAAGTTCGGGTGGTTTTTCCATCCAGGGTTGTACGTGTTAGAATAAGGGTTTCCTTGAGCATAGTTTACTTGATCGGATGGGACTCCAGTCAAGAGTTGACATTCGGCAACTACATGTCCAATCAATCCACAGATCTCGCAGTTAGGTGTTACAGCAGCAGCGGTGGCTGAAGGAGTGATGGTTAAGTTCTCGATCTTTTGAGTTAAGGCGTCTACTTTAGCGTTAACGCGGTCTATACCACTTACTTCGTACATTCCTCCTTTGGTTTGGGTTTTCTCTAGAGCGGCTCGTTCTCCACCCCATTGGTAATGGTTTTGTGCCATGTTCTCTATGAGTTTGTATGCTTCATCATGGGGTTTGTCCATTAATGCTCCGCCAGCAGCGGCATCTATAGTCATTTTAGTGTTATATAAGAGACCACCATAGAAAGTATGGATGATCAGCCATGGTTCGAGTCCATGATGAGGGCATATTCTAAGCATGTCCTTGTAACGTTCCCAAGCTTCGAAGAGTGATTCGTTATCTTTCTGGGTAAATCCGTTGATTTGACCTCTAAGCATAGCAGTTTTGCTAGGCGGAAAGTATCTCGCTGAGAATACTCTCTTCAATTCGTCCCATGTAGTTATGGAATTAGAAGGCAGGGATTGAAGCCACGCTCTAGCTCTATCTCTCAAGGAGAAAGGAAAGAGACGTAATCGAATAGCTTCGGGACTAACGTTGTTAGCTTTGACAATGTCGGCGTATTGCACGAACACAGATAAATGAAGGTTAGGGTCGTCTACAGGGCTTCCAGAGAATTGATTCTGTTGAACAGCTTGGACCAACGAAGGTTTCAGTTCGAAATTGTTTGCCTCAATCGCAGGTGGTGCGATACTTGAGTGCGGTTCAGCGCGCGAAGGAGCGGCATAGTCTCTAAGAGGACGAATAGCAGCCATCTCTAACTTCGGGATAATTTGATTAATTTGATCAGTAAAAGTCAATTCCTGATTAATAGGAATTGGTGCTACTTCGGGAAGATTGCGAGCTCGATGTTTGACGTTAATGAAACGTTCGATCTCGTTAATTCGTTGTATTAAATCTCCTCCTTGTGAACGAGTATTTGGCATACAATCGTTCAGAAAGAAAGGGAAGAATTGTCCTAGTCTCTACGGTGTAACAGTGAGTTACGATATCGACTTAAATAGTCCCCGGCAACGGCGCCAAAAACTTGATCGCGACTTTACGTGTCTATTAATCTGATGACTGCAAGTGCACAGTCGTGTCGTGTAGTTTTAAAAGATATCGAATCCACAGGGACTATGAATCGATCTACCGTTATCTAAGGTTACTATGTAAAGCTAGGGCTACTAAAATTTGGATTGTTCCTAAGGGAGAGTGATAGTGAAAAATAAAGAATATAATAAAAGACAGGTATCAGTATGTATTTCGTTTAACTTAAGGTAATCCGAAGGTCCATTGGCTTTTGCATAATTTAATTAAAAATCTTTACTAATTAAATTGATTAAAAATCCTCGTCTCAAACTTTCGCTCTGTTGATTCAGATTACTATCCTAATCCTAATGTACGCTTTCGCCATCCCATTAGATTTTAGAAGAGCTTTTTGGAAACAACGTAATTAATAAAACGCCTATTTTATGAAGTTGTTATCTATTTAAATCTCCTAATCTCAAACTTTCGCTCTATTGACTCGGAACAAGCTAATATCCCTAACGTACGCTTTCGCCATCCCGCTCGGGTGTAAAAACAATTTTTGAAAATAAATAAGTCCCAATTAGTTTTAATACGCTTTCGCCATCCTTAAAACTAATGTCCTATGTCTACTATCCAGTTAAAGATCTCAAACTTTCGCTCTATTGATTTTAAACTTTGACCGTCTTAACCCCTCAAACTTTCGCTCTATTGGTTTTAAGACTTACTAATTAAATTAGACATATAAACCAAAAACAAGTGATATTTAATAAAACATAATTAAGCCAATTTATTTCGGATCCCTCGGTTAACTTACTCTACATACCGACACCTTAGTAATTTAGCCAGACATATTAATATGGTTAAGCATGCATAAATAGATTCGGTTTATAATAATAGGCATGTTAATAGGCATACCATATATCATGCAAATAAACATATAAATAAGGCGGTAAATATTAAACCTGAATTAAATAAATGGCAAGTAAATCTTCAAGTATGAACCTCCACCACAAGTTGGCTGGATCGTTCTTCGGAATTTAAACGGGCAGAAAATAAAACAAGGAAATAAAAACGATAAATCTAACGTAAGGCTAGATTTATAAAAAGTTCACAACAATTTCCGGTGTAGAAATCGTTGTGAGAAAATAAGTGTTTGAATGAAAGCAGAATGAAAAATATGATTCGCGGTACAATTTCGGCAGCACTTCGTTAACAGGAAATCGGACACTTTGGACTGAAGTGACTGCTTCTATTTATAGGGGATGCTTTGCAGTGACGTTGCGTGAAAAGAGGAAATTCTTCAGACTGGCTTGGAGACGTGCGTCTCCGATTCTTCAGGAAGACTGGGCGCGTGACTTGAGACGTGCGTCTCAAGTGGAGAAACTTTAGGGAAATGGAGACGTGCGTCTCCCTTTTGCTGATGTGGCATAGGGACGTTGGAGACGTGCATCTCCGCTTACTTGTGTGGATTGGGCTGCTTTCCTTCGTGGGCTGGATTGCTTCATTGGGTCTTTGGGTCTCTTTCAGCACACTTGGGCCTTATTTGCACTCCCTTTTTACTTCAGCACCTATTTTTCGTCTTTTAGGCATAGATATGGGTCGTTTTAGCTCCATTTCTTCTCTTTTTCACAATTAGTCATAATAAGAGTGTAAAACCTGAAACAAAGCAAAAACTCGCGTAATATCATAATAAATCAATATAATAAACGGAAATTGCTATAAATATCTATGAATTTCAAGCTAAATATACGATATAAAATCGTGTTATCAAATTCCCCCAGACTTGAACCTTTGCTTGTCCTCAAGCAAAATAACAAGATAGAAATGGGAGGACAGCGAAATGAAACACGCTTCCACCACATCGTTCGGTCATACTCAGCTACATTGTGTTCTTGTTTGAAAATAATGTTGCAGATCCAAACAATAAACTTATAGTAGCGACACTAGACAACTCCCAGTATGCATACCAATCCGAATCATGCCATTATAGCTCGACCTTTTGACTCGTCATCATGTTTTTACCCTTTTCATTCGCGCGCAATCACATTAAGCCCATTATCTTGACACGCACATAGCAGAGTAGTCGGTTAGTGACTATGATCCTTCTCATGGAGTTCTGGCACAATATGTGGTATACTCCTTAGCATTCACTTGTAGATTGTGGGGAATCGGACAATAGTCCTTCCTACCAAGTTCAGTACCAGATGATTTCTGAACCAATCAACAATGAGTCCAATAGCTATATTTCCAATATTTCTCAATAATTCTCATAACATCAATTATTCCAATTAAATAATTATCCTATTTAAATTAAATAATTAGAAATAATTTTCGGGGTGTTACAACTCTCCCCCACTAAAAGAGTTTTCGTCCTCGAAAACATACCTTAAGTGAAAAGTTCCGGATAGGAGTCCTTCATCTAACTCTCTAACTCCCATGTAACATTTCCACCTGCTGCTCCTCCCCAAGCTACTCTGACCAATGTTATATCTTTACCACGTAATTGCTTTATTTTCCGATCTTCAATCCTTGTAGGCAAAGTTTCAACTGTCAGATTATCCCTTACCTGCACATCATCTACTTGAATCACATGAGATAGGTCAGCAATGTATTTCCTCAACTGTGATACATGGAATACATCGTGCAAATTTGCAAGCGTTGGTGGCAACGCAATACGGTAAGCCACCTCTCCAACACTCTCTGTAATCTGATATGGACCAATGAAACGTGGAGTCAACTTCCTTGATTTCAGTGCTCTACCAACGCCAGTCGTAGGAGTCACCCTCAAGAACACATGATCTCCTTCTTAAAATTCAAGTGTCATTTGTCTTTTATCATGGTAACTCTTCTGGCGACTCTGAGAAGCCTTCATCTTCTCCTGAATCATTTTAATCTTCTATGTAGTCTCTTGTACAATTTCTGGTCCAATCACTGTACTCTCACCAGATTCATACCAACACAAAGGTGTTCCACATCTCCTTCCATACAAAGCTTTAAATGGAGCCATACCAATGCTCGAATGAAAACTATTATTGTAGGTAAATTCAATCAACGACAAATAACTATCCTAAGCACCATCTTTTTCCAATACACAAGCACGCAACAGATCTTCCAATGATTGAATTGTCCTCTCAGTTTGACCATCAGTCTGCAGATGATAAGCATAACTCAACCTCAGTTTAGTACCCAAAGCCTTCTGCAAACCCTCCCAGAATCGAGATGTAAACCTTGGATCTCTATCTGACACGATACTCGAAGGAATACCATGCAGACTAACTATCCTCTCAATATACAATTGAGCTAACCTCTGCATTGGATAATCCATCCTCATCGGTATGAAGTGAGCAGACTTCGTCAACCTGTTTACAATAACCCAAATAGCTTCACAATTCTTCACTGTCCTCGGCAAACCAGAAACAAAATCCATAGATATACTATCCCACTTCCATTCAGGAATAAATAACAGTTGCATAGCTCCATACGGCTTCTGATGCTCAATCTTCGACTTCTGGAAAGTCAAACAAGCATAAACAAATTCAGCTATTTCCTTTTTCATTCCAGGCCACCAAAACAGCTTCTTTAAATCATGATACATCTTGGTAGCACCAGGATGAATACTCAATCCACTACGATGTCCTTCCTCAAGAATACTTCTTCTCAATTCGGCAACATCAGGAACACAAACACGATTGCCAAACCTGATTATACCATTCTCGTCGATTCTGAATTCACCTCTCTTACCTTGGTTAATCAGAGTCAACTTATCAACCAACTCTATATCGGTTTTCTGACCTTCTCGAATTTCCTTTAGAATATCACTAGTCAGCTTCAGCACACCCAATTTAACACTGTTAGGAGTGTCTTCGCATACTAAACTCAAATCTCTGAATTGTTCAATTAAGTCCAATTCTCTCACCATCAACATAGACATATGCAAGGACTTCCTACTCAAAGCATCAGCAACAACGTTTGCTTTACCCGGATGGTAATTCATCCCAAAATCATAATCCTTGAGAAATTCTAACCATCTTCTTTGCCTCATATTTAGCTCTTTTTGATCAAAGAGATACTTCAAGCTCTTGTGATCACTAAATACTTCAAACCTTGAACCATACAGATAATGCCTTCACAGTTTCAACACAAATACTACTGCTGCCAACTCTAAGTCGCGAGTCGGGTAATTCCTCTCATGCACTTTGAGTTGTCTCAACGCATAAGCGACTACCTGTTGATTCTGCATTAGTACACCTCCTAATCCCATCAACGAAGCATCACAATAAACAACAAAAGATTCCGCCGGATTCGGCAAAATCAAAATTGGCGCACTAGTCAACCTCTTCTTCAACTCTTGGAATCCTTCTTCACATTTCGAATCCCAGATGAACGCTTGACCCTTCCTAGTCAACTTAGTTAACGGCAACGCTAACTTTGAAAAGCTTTCAATGAACTTTCTATAGTAACCCGCAAGACCCAGAAAACTACGGATTTTGGAAACTGACTTCGGAGCTTCCCACTGAGACACAACTTCTACCTTCGTCGGGTCCACAGCAATACCATTCTTGCATGCTCTTCTTCATTCTTAGAATATATTAAAATATCATCTATAAACACCACCACGAACTGGTCGAGATAGGGATGAAAGATCCTATTCATATATTCCATAAAAACACCAGGTGCATTAGTAACTCCAAATGGCATCACAGTATATTCGTAATGACCATACCTTGTTCTAAATGCAGTCTTCTGAATATCGTCTGTCTTCACCCTGATCTGATGATATCCCGACCTCAGACCAATCTTACTGAACACGCACGCCCCAACTAATTGATCCATTAAATCATCAACCCTCGGCAACAGATATCGATTCTTGATAGTAGCTTTATTCAGCAGTCTATAATCCACACACAACCTCATCGAGCCTTCTTTCTTCTTTACTAGTAACACCGGTGCACCCCACGGTGAAACACTAGGTCGAATAAATTCCTTCTCAAGTAACTCTTCCAATTGACTCTTCAATTCAGACAATTTAGATGCTGACATACGATAAGGTGCCATCGACACAGGACTAGTTCCCGGAATTAACTCAATAGCAAATTCCACTTCTCTCTCAGGTGGCAACTCTCTAACATCTTCTGGTAAGACTTCGGTAAAGTCGCATACTACCGGTAATTCACCACTCACCACTTTCTATTTCCATGCCATAAATGCAATCAACATAAACACGACAGCCTCGTCCTTCATTGCTTCATCCACCTGCCTAGCAGTCATCGCCAAATCCTCCACACTCACATCTTCAGGAAAAATAACCGTCTTCGCGAAGCAGTTGATATGAACCCGATTGAATTGCAACTAGTTCATTCCCAGAATAACATCAAGTTGTTCCAACGGAAGGCACACTAAGTCCATTCCGAACTCTCTACCAAAAATATCAATTGGATAGTTCAAACAAGCAAACAAAGTAGACACTGAACCCGATGCAGGAGTGTCAATAATCATACTTCCATATAAATCAGATATTTCTAAATTCAATCTCTTAGCACAGTCTATAGAAATAAAAGAATGTGTCGTGCCAATGTCTATAATCGCAATTAAAGGAGTGCCATGGATAAAACACGTACCTTTAATCAACCGATCCTCTGGAGTAGTCTCGGAACCAAATAAGGCGAACACCTTACCATCAGCTTGATTCTTCCTCGGCTTAGGACACTTAGGACTAATATGACCCTCTTCTCAGCAGTTGAAACAAGTTACAGTGTTCCCTTTGCACTCAATAGCAATGTGACCTGCCTTCCCACATTTATATCACTTCTTCTCTTCACTTTTGCACTTGTGAATGTGATGTCCAGGTTCTCCACACTTAAAGCCCTTAATAGGGGCACTAGAGTCTCCCCCACTAGGCTTCTTCCAGCCTCCAGCTTTCTGGTTACCTTTACCATATGGCTTACCACGGTCCATATGCTTATTCCCTTTCTTGTCGACCAACTCGCGAGAGTGCGACGACTTCAGCTTAACATTGTCCTCTTCAAAGATTCGGCTGCAGTCAACCAAATCAACAAACCTGCGAATCCTTTGATATCTGATACCCTGTTTAATCTCGTCACGGAGACCATTCTCAAACTTAACACACTTCGAGAACTCGCTAGCCTCATCATTGTTGTAGTGGACATAACACTTCGCCAACTCAACAAACTTGGAAGCATACTCCGGTACGGTCATGTTACCTTGCGTCAGCTCCAAAAATTCAATCTCTTTCCTGCCTCTAACATCTTCAGGAAAGTACCTCCGCAAGAATTCTCTCTTGAACACAGCCCAAGTAATTGCAACACCAGCATCTTCTAGTTCATCCCTACTAGCCATCCACCAATCATCAGCTTCTTCAGACAGCATGTGAGTACCATATCTCACCTTCAAATGTTCATCGCAATCAATCACTCGGAAGATTCTCTCAATTTCCTTCGCCACTTCTGAGCACCTTCGGGATCGTGAGTGCCTTTGAACAACAGAGGGTTGTTCCTCTGAAAACTGTTCAGCTGCCTGTCAGCACCAATTCCAGCTCCATTGGCGTTCCCTCCCAGTATACCAGCAATCATGCCTAGAGCCTCAGCAATCGCATCGTCGTTCCTTCCACCTTTTCCGGCCATTGTTCTGCTAAATATTAAAACAATATTCATTAGAACAAGAAGTATCGATAGTGTCAACCTTACACTAATCACATACGAGGGATGCTCTGATACCACTATTGTAACACCCTTCTAAAACCCCGCGGAAAATTTAACAATAATCAGAGTAAAACATGAAAAGGGCATTACAACTTCCAAATAATTAAAATAATACTCATGTCATGCCATAAAAGAGAACTTTAAACCAAAATTATCCAAATTAACATGTTAACACAGCGGAAAATATCTTTAACATCTGAATAATAAAACAACCAGAGTCATAGACTCAAAATACCACCATAAGCAAAACACCCAATGAAAATAGTTTAACAAGTAACTCTAAATAACGTCCCCAGTGTTACACGACCAGAGCATGACACAGACCCAACTGACTCTAACAAATTACTTGACGAGCTAATCCTCACCAAGTACAAAGCTACTCCTCAATCTGAAAAATAACAACAGTAAGGGTGAGTCTCATTCACATTTAGCCAATGTTATAAGATATAGATAATAAAATATCAATCACATATTATTCACCCAATTACAGTTACGATCAGATTCACAACAACACAATTAGTTACGAAGGATATACAATCAACACGTATTATAACATTGGACAATCTTCCATTCATGTTATAATAACACAAATAGCCTAATGCAATGCAACTACATGCATGTGGTACCAAATATGGGATAACCCATCTCACCGATCCACCATCGCCAAGGATACGGCAACACCCACTCACTAATTCCACAGAATGGGAATTAGCTACCACTGATCCACCATCGTCAAGGATCAGCCACATAATGATTATGAAATGCATGCATCAACCATAACATGCTCGTCATCAATATTAATCAACCAGATGTCATAATCATTAACCAACACAACAATCAATAGCCACACACGGTTTATGCTATCCTCAACCATAATAAACACATATTTTACATCGACAATATATGTATATCAACCACCAGTTACAATCACGACATCACAACAGATAAAATATTCACCATTGTACCTGTACGCATAAACTATCACCACTAATTAAAAATCGAGAGTTTTAATATAAAATTCGAGTCACGAATCAAAACACCATTTTATTGTATAAATCATTTAATTAGCTTCGCTATGCTCGAAATGGCACCAAAATCGGACAAACGGATCAAAAGTTATGACCTTCAGAATATTTTTTCAAAAATTGCGTGCAGTGCGTCGATGCATAGCCTCCTTCAAGTCGACGCATAGAACTTCTACCACTCTCGGGTAAGTGCACGCTGACACTATAGGTTGACGCATGTTGACACTCAGGTCAACGCAACTGACACTTAGGTCAACGCATGCTGCGTTTTATGCAAAATTTTGCTGCGATTTTGACATCCTTCCACTCTCAATCTCAGTCCAATCACACCATAATCATACCCACATCAAAACATCATCAAATGACATAATATACTACAATTATAACACATTTCAAACATTCAATTAGCACCATACATGATCAATATAACCAATATTAACCAATTCCCCAAAACCTAACATCCCACAACCTAAACATAACCTAATTGATATAAACAACATGATCAATCCATCCTACTACCTATAATCCCATAATAGAAGATAAATGGAAGAGTCCCCCCTTACCTGAAGGTTGATTCTTCACTCTTCCTCTTTTCACACTTCTCCGCTTCTCTGCTCTTTCACGTGTTTTCTCTTTTCCCAAATGTTGTAACCTTCTCTATTCCACAACTCCTTCTATTTTATTAAAAAATAGAATAACTTTGGTTAATGGGCTTAATAAGTTAACACCTCCCTTTTTATTAACCACCACATGAGCCCAATAGCTATATTTCCAATATTTCTCAATAATTCTCATAACATTAATTATTCAAATTAAATAATTATCCTATTTAAATTAAATAATTAGAAATAATTTTCGGGGTGTTACACCGATCAAGATACTCCATATAACATAAATCATGTTCATGCATCATATATACATATCCATACATTGCATATAGTGTCTCATGATAAACTCATGCACAACATACAGGTTTCTCATTTATTTTGAGAAACTTATCACATAATACATGCATCATGACATTGCATAGAGACTAACTTTACCTTTTTCAGGATACAAGTACAAGTGAATAAACAATATCTCTACTTTTCAAAGATCTAATTCTATCATCACGAACGGTGTAGACACGATCATCTTTCCAAGATCTAATTCAGTTACTACAAACGGTGCTGACACAATCAACATTCAAGGATCTAATTCTATCATCAAGAACAGTGTTGACACGATCACTAGTACAGAAAATACTTTTTAAATCGGTTAAAAATGACTTTTTAAATCGGTTGGTGTTTCGATTTAATTCACGACTATTTAGAAAGTTTTCCGTTTTTAAATCGGTTTGTGATCCAATTTAAAATATTTTATTAAATCGATTAGTATGATTTAGAAGCGTTCATTTAAATCGGTTTGACACATTTAAAAAAAAATCAAAAAGTAATGAAATTTTATAAATCTATATGACCTGATTTAAAATCTCAAATTTAAACCGGCTCACCTGATTTAGTAATTCTTTTTAAATCGTTTGGTCCAATTTAAAATCATAATATCATTTTATTTACTAATTATGAATACTATAAAATTTTGTTTCTACCACAATATTGTAAAGTAATTAAAAAATTATGAATAATATAAAATTTCATCACAATCAATTACTAATAAAATATTTCATACATAATCATTAATACAAACAATACCTTAGAACAATGTTTTAAATAAATTCTATCATTTTTCAATTAGTCAGGAAACTATGTCACAAATAGTACCATGAAACTAAATACCACTTGTCAAAATCAAACTATGAGGCCTACAACAAAAGCACAAAAGCAAATGGCAATTATGAGGCCTACAACAAAAGCACAAAATAAGGTATAGATGCCATTACTGGATTTTTATCTTTTGAACTAGAAAAGTGCATGGACTCAGCTACGACCATCACCCCACTGTTTTGTACGACACTTTTGTCATCTTGAGTCTTTGTATAAAATGAAAAATTGTTGATATCATAACCAGACCAAGTTATGACATCAAAGTTAGGCTCCCTTGATAGCCATTTTAATGTAACAGAAGCTGAATTGTCATTTAAAATGGTTTCTTTGAACCACTTTAAAAAATTCTTGTTATGCTCATTCATCAACCATTTTTCATTCACTCTAGGATTTTTTTCCCTTCACAATGACTTTATGAGCAGAAAGGTAAGGCTGAACCTCGTCAGTGTTATTCAATATATACAATTGTGCTTGAAGTACTTCTGCATGCCCCATGCTCTTAAGTTTTAAACCTCGTGTACCCTTACCTGCACATCTTCCTTCATGACAATATTTAGGAATTCCTATTGATTCCGCTTCAGACATATAGTCAGAACAAAACTCAATAGCTTCTTCTGCGATATACCTTTCAACAATAGATGCTTCGGGACGACGTAGATTCTTCACATACCCTTTTAAAATCTTCATGTATCGTTCAACTGGATACATCCACCTTAAATAGACAGGACCGCACAACCTAATCTCCCTCACTAAATGAACAAATAAGTGAACCATTATGTCAAAGAAAGAAGGAGGGAAATACATCTCTAATTGGCACAAGATAATTGCACCCTCATTTTCCAACTCATCTAATTTATTAGGATCAATGACTTTGCTGCAAATAGAATTGAAGAATAAGGATAATCTTGTCAAGACATCTCTAACTTTTTTAGGCAATATTCCACGAATTGCCACTGGTAGGAATTGTTGCATCAATATGTGACAATCATGAGACTTCAATCCAACTAGTTTCAAATCTTTCATTGAGACAAGACTCTTGAAATTTGAAGAGTAGCCTTGTGGAACTTTTATGCCGTGTAGACATTCACAAAAGCTTCTTCTCTCATTTTTTGACAAAGTATGACATGCGGGAGGCAAATATGTTCGCTTACCTGCTGATTATGGAGCTAATTGTTGTCTTATACCCATATCAACCATATCTAGACAAGCATTCAAACCATCCTTTGTTTTTCCCTGAATGTTGAGAAGTGTTCCTATTACACTATCACACACATTTTTTTCAACATGCATTACATCGATACAATGTCTAACATCTAGACCAGACCAATAAGGAAGATTAAAGAAAATAGACCTCTTCTTCCATATGCTTTTCTCAGTGGTTTGTTTTTGGTCCTTCCCAAATATAACATTGACATCTTTCAACTTTTCATAAACTTGCTCTCCAGTTAAGGCTTTTGGAGCAATTTCATTTTCTGGGTGTCCATTAAATGCTTTTCTCAACCTCCGATATGGGTGAAATCGTTTGAGAAATTTACGATGCCCAAGGTAAACTGTCTTCCTTCCATTTTTCAATTGTTGGAAGCAAGTGCGTTCTTCACATATGGGACATGCTTTATGCCCCTTCACGCTATAGCCGCACAAATTCCCATATGCAGGAAAATCATTAATGGTGCAAAATATCATCGTGCGCAACTTGAATGTATTACAAGAATGGGCATCAAACACATTAACACCTTCCTCCCAAAGCACTTTCAAGTCTTCGATCAATGGACTAAGATAAACATCTATGTCATTTCCCGGTTGCTTTGGACCCAAAATCATCATAGATAACATAATGTATTTGCGTTTCATGCAAATTGAAGGAGGTAGATTGTAGATCATTAAGAGAATGGGCCATGAACTGTGGTTACTACTTAAGTTCCCATATGGGCTCATTCCATCTGTAGCAAGTCCAAGCCTAAGGTTTCTTGGCTCATTCCCGAATTCCGGATACAAAGTGTCAATTTTCTTCCATTGTAATGAATCGGCCGGATGACGAATGTACCCGTCACATTTCCTCTCTTCTGCATGCCATCTTAGATTCTTTGCATCATTTACGTTATTGAACAATCGTTTAAGCCTTGGAATTATTGGAAGATACCATAACACCTTCGCAGGAGGACGTTGTATGCTTTCATCATAATTGAACTCATTGTCCTTCTCTTTATAGCGTGATAGTCCACACTTAGGGCACCTCTTCAACTCTTCAAACTCATTTCGATATAATATACAATCATTAGGGCATGCATGTATTTTCTTATACTCCATACCCATCGGACATAATATCTTCTTTGCCTCGTAGTTACGATTGGGTAATGTGTTACCTTCTGGGAGCATTTCCTTCAACAACTCAAGTAACTCAGTGAAGCTTTTATCTGTCCATCCATTTCTCGCCTTCAAGTTGAACAATCTTAACACCGCAGACAACCGTGTGAAGTTAATGCACCCCGGATACAAAGTCTCTTCTCTATCTTTGCACAAATTATCATACATATGTGCCCGCTGGAAAGACTCTGGGCCTATATCACGAATCATATCATCTAGCCGATCGTTCATATCTACATTGACTTCATTTGTATTCGATGCACTTGGCATGTTTACCGACTCGCCATGCCATATCCATTTGGTATAATTTTGATTAATCCCATGACAAATAAGATGACTTTTTATCAACTCAAAATGTAACGAGGGAATATTCAAACATTTAACACAAGGACAGTAAAATTTTCCTTTATTATCAGGAATTTTTTCAGAAGCAAATTTAATAAACTTTTCCACTCCTTTTTTATACTCTTCACTCAAACGGTTAGAATTCATCCAACTACGATCCATAACTACTTCTGGAAAAAAATACATACACACATAGTAAGTTATGGTGCTTACTTAGTCTAATGTAATTAACAAATAATATTTATTATATACTTTTGCAAAAGAGAGAAAAACTCATGAACAATATAGCATGTAACAATTAATAAACTAGAAGACGGACTAGTAAATAATAGAAAAAGAAATTCAACAAAATGACTAGTTACTCTCCATTACCATCTATTTAAGAGAAAACAAAAGACTTGAAAATTCTTAGTGATGAAAACTTCTAAAGTGTAGATTTTATAATACCTAGAACTTAATGGCCTTGTAACTACCTAAATTAAAAATTAACATTTACATTAGCATATTAACATAAACTACATGTTAACAATTTGGAGACTATTGTAAATCATTATGAGTGCAGCCACATATAAAGACCAAATTATTGAAAAAACAATTATTCTTAAATTGTTTTTAAATTTGAGATAGCTTATTATTTTAAATAAAAAAATAAGTTATTGGGTTTTGCTCGAGATGGGATACATATCAAGGAAACTAATATTGCATGTAATCAAATCCATAAGTGCAGAATTGACTGATGGTTGGATTATTGGTTTTGTAATTTATATTTTTTTAATGGTGGATTATTGGTTTTTTATTTTTTTAATGGTGGATTATTGGGCTTTGAATGAATAAATGAGTTATTTAAGTTTGGTCTTTCATTGACTGAATAAAAATGTTTCTATGAACCATTTACTGGTACCTATTAAAGTTATAAAGCATGATTGAACACTATAACCAACTCACTTAATTTTTCCTCTGATTTTTGTTTTAGGATTTATATATTTAATATTTTAAAAATGTTGCTCTCTTCCATTACATCATATATATATATATATATATATATATATATATATATATATATATATATATATATATATATATATATATATATATATATATATATATATATATATATACTAAAATAACCGAGAACTAACACTTAGTTACTCTGGTTTCTCAATTATTTAAAAGGCTATTGTCTTACTGGACAAATAATATGGTTAAGATAACATTACCTACTCTGGTTTCTCAATTATTTAAAAGGCTATTGTCTTACTGGACAAATAATATGGTTAAGATAACATTACCTATATATTTGATTAGGATACCTACTATTGCTATATTGTAATCTCTAATTTCATTAGTCAATACTTATTTGCTAGTGTTGGTTTGATCTGCATTTGAATGCCCAACATGCCTTTCACATAGAGAGAAGTGATATCCATATGCAATCATATATATACATGTATTCCCATATGTTTACCCTCTTCTCATCCATATATAGTCATCTAAATTTAACTATTATTTGGTTTCAGCCTCCTAAAGTCAAAGCCTTTATTAAGAAGGCCATCCAGTGTCCATTATAAGACATTGCGCTATCTGGCTTTCGGTGGGAGTATAGTATGACAAGGTAATATTAGTGTAATAGTTTTGCTGTATCAAGTCTTTTTTTCTATTTTCAAGATGCCTTATACCTTGTTTTTCACATCAGGGGAATGTTTATCACTGGAGGAGACCATTGCTACTTCATTTTAATACATACTTCAAGACTTATTTGTCGTGTAGAAACGAAATGACTTTGTTAGATAATCTAGAAGATGATAGCCCATTACCTAAACATGCAGTTCTACAAATATTATAGGGGATGCAAATAATTTTAGAGAACTGTCCAAACAAGAGCACCTTTGATGACATAGAGGTTAGTTGAACAAAAATCGTTTCTTTATAAGTATGGTCTTAACTATAATTTTATTTTAATTCAATGGTTTGGTCATATATATGTATATGTATATCTGATACTATATTTTAATACTCTCTCAGTTTCCCCAACATTTTAAACTTTTGCTAGCATCTACCGATCCCGAGATTCTTATTGCGGCATTAAAAACTCTTTCTGCACTTGTAAAAATTAATCCATCTAAGCTTCACAAAAATGCAAAGATGGTTGGTTGTGGTTCACAGTGAACAACTCTCTCTTATCCCAAAGAACATTAAGACATGATTGTTTCAGGCTATTAAATTCACTCTACAATCTAATCAATTAATTGATTCAATCAAACAATCATTGTTTACAATCTTACTATTTACTATCATCAACAACCAGGGGTCATTTCTATTTTCTAGGTCATGTTATCAGATTTTGGGCATTTACACAAAAAATGACGTGAAAAAACCTAGGAGCAAAAATTCAACAACAACACAAACATCACCAATTCCAATTCCTAACAACACCCCGCTTATCTCCTAAAAATTCAGCAGAAAGAGAAAACAAAACCTAAGTTAACCTTGAAAAAGACCAAATTATGAACTAACCTTGGAATATCTGAACAGAGGAAGGGGTGGAGAATCAGGAACTCTCAATGTCGATAGAAACTACGGTATTGTGTTCTTAGAGAGAAAGTTCTTTCAGCGTTGAGAGAGAAGTAGAAGGAAACGTGGTTAGGGATTCTCTTCGCCGCCTGAGAGATGGAGAAAAGGAAAAGGGTTTTTCCGCCGCCAGAGAGATGGAGAAAAGGAAAAGGGTTTTTGAGTTTGATGTGAGAAGAGAGGGAATAGGAATGTTTTTGCGGAGAACAGAGGGAAAAATTGAAGTATTTGGCGCTTTTGTTTCTTAATTTTTTTTAATTATCAAAAGTTCTTTTTAAATCAAATTAACTAATTTAAATGATATTCACTAAGTATGTGTTCCGTGGATCCTAGTTTTTCAATTTTTTAAATCAAGTGGAAAGCATATGATTTAAAATGTCTAATTTAAAAAGTATTTTTTGTACTAGTGGATCATCTTTCCAAGATCTAATTCAGTTACTACGAACGGTGCTGACACGATCAACATTCAAAGATCTAATTCTATCATCACGAACGGTGTAGACACGACCATCTTTCCAAGATCTATTTCAGTTACTACGAACGGTGTTGACACGATCAACATTCAAAGATCTAATTCTATCATCATGGACGGTGTAGACACGATCATCTTTCCAAGGTCTAATTCAGTTACTACGAACGGTGCTGGCACAATCAACATTCAAAGATCTAATTCTATCATCACGAATGGCGTAGACACGATCATCCTTCCAAGGTCTAATTCAGTTACTACGAACGGTGCTGACTCGATCAACATTCAAAGATCTAATTCTATCATCACGAACGGTGTAGACACGATAAAAGAAAGAGACAGACTTAATTTTGGCACTCCTTCAGATAGGGTCTAATGTATGACTCGTCTTGACATTCATATGGTCTAATGTACGACTCACTCCTTCAGATAGGGTCTACTGTATGACTCGTCCTGACATTCATAGGGTCTAATGTACGACTCACTCCTTCAGATAGAGTCTAATGTATGACTCGTCCTAACATTCATAGGGTCTAATGTACGACTCGCTCATTCATATATGGTCTAATGTATGGCTCGCCTAATGTACGGCCTATTCTAAAATAGCCTAATGTATGGTGTCTTCTAATATAGCCTAATGAATGGCTCGCCTAATGTATGGCCTCTTCCGATATAGTCTAATGTACGGCTCGCCTAATGTACGGCTCGCCTAATGTACGGCTCGCCTAATGTACGACCTTGTCTAATATAGCCTAATGTATGGCTCGCCTAATGTATGGTCCCTTAAGATATAGCCTAATGTATGGCTCACTTTGTTATAGTCTAATGGATGGCTCACTCTCTGACATAGCCTGATGGATGGCTCACTTTGTTATGGCCTAATGGATGGCTCGCTCTGATAAAACCTAATAGATGGCTCTCTCTAATACAGTCTAATGAATAGTACTCTCTAATATAGCCTAATGGACGACTCGTTCTAAGATTCTTCAACATGCACATGGCATAGTGTATGGCTCATCATTACACCTCTCAAGCTCAGATACAATCTAATGAACGACTCATTCTTACTCTCATATTATCAAAACCAGATGGCATTTTTAAGCCCATCTCATACATCCTTCTGCCAACATCTGGATGGCATCTTCAAACCCATCTCTGGCAAAGGTCCCCACCTCAGCAAGGGCAAATTTCTGGGTACTCTAGTGTTCAATCCTCTTCCACCTTCAGATACCAATTCGCATACAAACCATTCTACATCCTCAGGTTTAAGAAGATTGAACAGGGGCAACTGTCATACCTCAAAATTGGCCCACCATATTCAAATATTCAAATTATTTCAAAATTGGATTTTTTATAAAATTTTGGAGGTAATTCACATTGACGTCTTGAATTTTATAAATATTCGATTTAAAGTCTATTTTAAAATATAATAATTTACTCTTAAATTATTTATATTTAATAAATAGCAAAATGTTTTCTCATGCTTCATACACTTTCAATTGACTTTTATTTCAAACAAATAATATAGCGCAATTGGTAAGGAGGTTTTCTATGGATTGACCAAGTGGATGGTGCCCCAATTGCTTTTTTGGCCAAAAACTTTTTGGTATTTGACCAAATTAAGGTTATTCATATTTGGCCAACAACCTTTTGGTATTTGGCCAAATCAAAGTTATTTGTAATTTTGTCCATAATTTAATTTGCTAAACCCCAATTCTTTTCTTGTGTTATTATTATTACTAATATTCTTATTCTTATTATTATTATTATTATTTTATTTTTGCAGGTACCTCCTTTGGCCAAAGGGGAGCAGGTGTCAATTCTTTCTTACACTAATTTGTTTGCTTCATTGCCCTTGAAAACCTTGGTAAAATCTCTTTTTTTAACCATTAACCCTAAAATATATATAATAGGTAGATGTTGTCCATTTTCATGAATTAGGGTTAGGATTTTATCACATTCTTTATTTTTAGGCTAATAATTATTTTTAGGCTAATAATTATTTTAGGCTAATTAATTTATTTTTAGGCTAATAATTATTTTAGGCTAATTAATTTATTTTTAGGCTAATAATTATTTTTAGGCTAATTAATTTAATTTTAGGTTAACCTTTAGAGATTTAGTGTTTATCGCCACAAATACTTTCAACCCTTCATTTTCCCTCGCGATTTCTTTTCTCACCTCATACTCCAATGTTTGACGCATGCTTGTTTCAATTCTCGGCCTTTGGGTAAAACTTGTTTATTTATTTATTTTTTGCCATTTAAATTCTAGAAAATGTGTATAGATCACACAAAGTTTTCTTGTAATAGTCTTAGGTTTATATTTCTGCCTTTATTTTTGCATTTATTTTCTGCCTTTTCCCCCCGGTTTTTGGTTTGTAATCCCCCTCCCCGAAGCCTTGTAATAGCGTAGGAACTTTTAATTCTGCCTTTATTTTTAACTGCGTGGTTAGTAACTCTAGGGAGTGATAAACCTTGAATTGAATTTAGAATCACTAACTTATACAAGATAAAATATCTGAACTGAATCACTTGATTGTGGCACACACACACCTTTATGGTAACCCTTCTTATGCCGCCTGTTGCCTTTCGATTTAATAAATAGTCAAGTCCTTCGAATACGAGGATACCTTAGCCTGCTACCTACGAATAAAATCATCATATGAGATCTAGTCTCTCGATGTTGCCTCGAATAAAATGATGATCGTCCCCGATTGCTAAGGTATCCTCGCCTGTTGCCTAAATGACTATTCTATCCTTCCCTAAATACTACCTACCCTCTATATGGTAGGGACAGTTTTATGGCGAACGATACTTCCTCGACGACCCTTTACATCCAATGAAAGGACTTCCTACCCTCTTATGGTATGGATATCCCTTTCAAACTGAAAAGCTAAAAGAACAAATTTTATAACTTAGGGTAGGTGCTCCTAATTGCTTGCTCTATTCAAATTCAAACTCAAATTCCAATCTCTTTTTCCCACTTATTTTTCAAATACTTTCAAAACAAGGCTACGCTTATTTACAAGCTAAAGTCCTTAACAAAGTTTTTTTACTATTCACACACTACACTTCAAACATTTTGAAAACAAAGTGAGCTAAGCAAATTAGGAGCCCATGGATAACCATGGATACAAAGGGTGCTTACACCTTCCCTTTGTATAACCTACCCCCCGAACTCAAAATCTTTTTAAAAGGTCTTTTCCTGTTCTTTTAGCCTTTCCAATTGGATAAAATAAAAGTCGGTGGCGACTCTTGCTATCCGCAACATTTCAAAAGGTCAGTTCTCCCACCGTATTACAGTAGTGTTAACAGGCAAAAAGTGAGCAGACTTTGTTATCCGGTCTACTATAACCCATATCGAGTCATTTTTCCTTAGTCTTTGGTAGACCAATGGTAACTTTCATTAAGATGTTGTTTCACTTCCATTATGGTATGTCTAATGATTGTAATATCCCTGTAGGCCTATGGTGTTCCACCTTTTCCTTTTGATAGGTCGAACACGATGCAACATATTTAGTTACGTGTCTCTTCATACCCGACTGCTAAAAATCATGCCTCAGATCCTGGTACATTTTAGTTTCCCCTGGGTGAATACTCAACTTACTCTTACGAGCTTCTTCTAAGATTGTTTTTCTTAGTTCCTATGCATCGGGCACACACACCCTACCATTGCATCTCAAAATATTGTCTTCATGTACCTTAAATTATGTGGTGGTTCCTCGAGTGATCAAATTCCTTTTTTCTACAATTAAGTCTTCTCCTTGACAATTGGCAATGTTTTCCAACAACCCATTTGATACTTTAATCATTCCAAATTTTAAAGCTCATGGTGCAAACTCCACATTTAAATGCAGGTATCGAAACATTTCTAACAACTTTTTTTATTAACCATGAGAGTTGACAATGCGGAAACACTTTTCCTGCTCAACACATCTGCCACAACATTCCCCTGTGGTATTGTAGTGTGAAGTTAAAATCTTTGATCATTTCCATCCACCTCCTATGCCTCATCTTCAACTCCTTCTGGTCATATAGAGAAAAAAAGGTCAATTTTGCACGTGGATCATATCAGGTAAACAATTTATTAGGTAATTTTTTGATCTCTCGCGATTACAAAAGGACATAGCTAAATTATAAAAAGTAAGATGATCTCTCGTGGTTACATGAATTTTTAAAGAGTGGTGGTTGAACTTTAACAATACAAAACTAATGTTGATTCAAAAGAGGTTGAGCTTTAACAATACAAAACTATTTTTAAAACAGGGAGGGTGCTAAGCTTTAATACTACTAAGCACAAAGTAAAAAAAGAGGGAAAGAGAGTGAGTACCTTGACAACTTTAGTCAATATTATCCTATTCCTTTGGATTTTTAGCAACAATGAGGAAATTCATCTCGAGCTAGCATTAAAAGTGAGTGTCTCAATTGGAGTGTGAGATATGTCATGTGTATCATGGATACAATCAAAAGGGTGAGTTAAGTATAAACAAAGATTTCAATATGAATAGAATTACGTATAAAACTTTGGTGAATAAAAGGGATGACATACCTCAAAGTCAATCCTATCATGTATGTGATGATGAATGGGTATCACATGCATGTGGGGTTAGTAAACAATGTATATATACACAAGGATAAAGACATAACTAAATTGTAAAGCTCAAGGATGTAAATTAACAAGTATCCACAAGTGGATAAACAAGGAGAGATCATGTCAACAAGTTTATATTCAACCATGTATTGCATTAAAATCAAGGGGGGAGATCAAAGGATCAAGTATTAGGGTTTATGTATATACACTAAACCTAATCATTTTAAAAGATGGACAAACCCTAATTAGACAACTAAGGGGATCATGGTATTTGTTGCATAAAAGCTAGGTCTAGCCCTAACGTTATCATTAAGATTTAATTACGAAAACTTGGTTAAGAAATCATTTGAAAAAGGTTTGATTTAAAAGGCCTTTTAAAAGGCATAAAAAAAGATCAAATAGATGATATTTTTTGGAATTTTGAAAATTATTCATAAAGTATATATAATAAATAAGAGGTGATCGTACCTGATCAAGAGGATCGTCAAGGGCTGCAGCATGTTGGATTTCAGTGAACTGGGGGGGGGGTGTACCTGCAAGGTACTCCGACTCCATAGTGAGAAAAGGGAGCAACTCAGAGTGCAAGTACAAAGTAAGAGTGAGAATGGATGAGTTACTCGACCCTATAGTGAAAGAAGGTATTTATAGCCCCCAGCGCTGGGCCAAGATCTAGCCATTGGACTGGATACCCAGGCCCAATTCGAAGACTACCAGGATCCTATGTGTGTAGTGGAGACCAACACGTGATTTCCATCCTGGGTCAACCGCTCTGAAGTTCTAGGGGAGACGCGGTCATTTCGGGAGTATGTGGACTTCGCCTTATTCGGAGGGTTATGGGTGAAGGAACCCTACGAGGAGGAGGGTCCTCGGCCTAAAGGATAGGTGGAGGTGTTCACCGGGAGCGCTTGATCGAGACACCATAGAGAGCCCTGCTTGGTCCATAGCGGTGTTTGAGGTGCTCGTGGGTGTGCCAGGTTAAACGCAGTGTAGCTTATGCCCGACATACGGGCAAGTGTGAACCCCCGAGACGAGGAGCGAGGATAGGTCTTCTATTGGGTCAGGATGAGTTTGGGCCTCTTGCTATACATGGGACAGGTGTTGGCCCAATCCAAAACAAGAGGTATGCAAAAAATCAAGTAAAAATAATTATTTTTGCTATATTAAATAAATATTCAAAGTTGTGAAAGAAAATAAATGAATAAGTGGTAAAAATTTTGTTTTGGTCCCTAGGAGGTTTGAGCCCACACCTCTAAATCACAACTTAAAACCTTTTGCACTGGGCCAAGCGCCCATAGTGATAACATGACCAGCCCAATTGATTAAATATGAAACAAGTTAGAAAACTATGAAAAATAAAAAAAATATCACAAAAGTCTAGGGCGAGGAGGATTCGAACTCCACACCTTGGGTAGAAGGAGACTAAGGGCGTGCTTTCTACCACTGGGGTGGCTATGCATCCAATGTTAAAAACACGTCCACATAATTATATTATAAAACCTGTCAAAAATTCAAAATTTCCATTTCATCTTCAACCTCAAGACATTTGAATTTCTGAAAATCGTCTCTCTCTCAATTCTCAATTATTTCAAATAATGTAAACACGAGAGATGCTCTGAATTTATTCATGATTCCATAAATGTAAGTATCATCAATTGATTTTAACTGTTACTCTTTAATTTTTCAAAAAACATGAAGAACCCTAATTTTCAAAATGAAATTAATGATGCACATCAACAAGAAATGAAAACTAATAGAGGGCTTTTTATCCTCACATGATTCTAAACAAGATAGAATCGAGTTTTGTTGAAAATGATTCAGAAATAAAAGAGTAGAAGTATGAAAAACTTACCTCTGCAGGTGGAGATCAAAAACCGGTTTAGAGGACTTCCAGATGAGCTTTGATGATTTGGACAACTTCCTGGTACCTTGCAGATGCTAACTGAATGATCAATTCACTTAAAAATGGTCAGAGACACCTTACTCGAATCAAGCTTCAAAGATTGAAGTTGAAAATGGAGGTTGAAGATAGAGGTATTACAGATGCAATGTGAGCATCTAGATAGCCTCTATAAGGTATTTGGAAGGTGTTTGAGTGTTCATTCACAAGGACAAAGTTGTAGTATGTAACTTGGATCTTTGTCCTTATTGAAGACCAAAACTTTGTCAAAATCGCAATTTTTTCAAAAATTTGTATTTCAAAAATGATTTTTATGAAAATCTATTTGAAATAGCTTTAAAATTAAGTGATTCTTTGAAATTTTGATATCCAAATTTTCTACCCATAAATAGATGAAATACTTAAAATCACATTTTAAGAATAACTATTCAAACAAAATTTTCATTTGAAGTTTTTATAAAAAGTTTCTTTGTAAAATTTTTTTTCACCAAATTTTATAACATTATAAGAATCATTTTTAAAAAAAGCCAAAACAAACAGGCCCATAAGCTTCTTACAAAAATCCAAATCCATTCACTATCATAGTTTCGGCTATGAATAGTGCATGGAGAAACTCAAGGGTGTAACTATGTATTGTTTTAGCTAATATCATTTTAGTAGGTTCCAAAAATATATTTCCAGAGACAATTTGAAAATACATTTCTGAAATATATTTAGTTGTAAAAATGTGACATAACACAAAAACAAATGAAATGTATGTGTACGAGGTGCGTCCAAAAATGCGTTTTTAAAAATTAGAGGATATTTTTGAAATTTCGTAAGGTCTTTTTCAACCATAAAGTGTGCATGAAAAAATTCTCATTTTTAAATGTTGTTATATTATAATTATATTCATTATTATCAATGTTAAAATTTATAGTATTATTATCCTGTATTTACATATTAGTTTATAAATTAACTTTTTTTTTTTTGGTTATAAAGAATATGGAATACTTTGATGTCTCTTTTTTTTTGTATTATTATATTCTTTGAATATAATATAATTTATATGGTATATATTTATATATTATCTATAATTATATTTTAAAAATGCCAATTTTAAAATAAATTTATATATCATCTATAATTATATTTTAAAAATGCCAATTTTATCTTGAATATATGATATTCTATGCATTTTTTTGATACGAATATTCCATATATTTCTATAGAATGAATAAGTAAATTTAGATCTACTATCATATTTAACTTAAATAAATTTAACAATACAAAAAAGAGAGAAAATCTAATAATTATTTCCCAATTTAAACATCTTTCTTGGTCAAATAGACCCAAATTTGTTAATAAAAAAAATCCAAATTTTATTATAAAAAATAAATAAAATACTATAAATTTGTGCTTTCCTTATAAATTTTTAAACATTCATCAAATTAAGAAAATCATTCAAAATTCAATGGATAATAATTGTAAAAATAAAATAAACTTGAAAATCAGAAACTGAAAATTCGAAAATGACTCACGAGGAATCCAACTCATAGTGATAGTATCTTCATGACTGAAGTATTTGAATAAAACGGCGTCGTAGAGGTTCAATTACCGCGCGCACTATAAAACTTGAATAACAAACCCAATCATCGTAAAGCGCACGCCTCACTAACGTGCGCATCCTTTACGTACCCCAAACCCTATTTAAACCTAACTTCACACAATCCACGATCAACTTTGTCTTCTTTTTCTTTCTCTCTCTAAAACTTCCTCTCTCTAAAAAAAAGTCGCATCACGAACCTTCTCAGAAACCTCCATTGATTCTTCACGAGCCCCTCTCTATCTCTTTCTCTCTTCGGAGAATGCGATTTAACGCGCTGCTTTTCAATTTCGAGAATCGGCGCCGGAGGTTTTTGGTTTGCGGAAACGGTTTGGATAATTAGGGTTTCGATTCGATTGAGCTTTTGGATTGTTGGTGACTATGGCGGATGATGAATTTCAATTTCCAACACTGTTTGGGGAGGATGGAGATGAATCAGATGACGAGAAGCTTGCAATGGATATCGAGTCTTTTCTCAGCGTTCTTGATGAGGATTGTGATCCTTCTGAGGTACGGTTACTGGACTTGGTTGTTGTGGTTTTTGTGCTTGATTTGAGTGTGTGAAGAAAACCCTATCCCTGTCAATTTTATGAATGCTGTGAATGGAGGTTACTAGAGTTCCGATTTGGGTTTAGAATTCAAATATGTACGATTTGATGATTGTCGTTGCATGGCTGTTTATTCGTTGATTATATAGGATGGTTGGATTTGCAGTGTAAACTTTTTGCTTTTTTTTTTCCCTTGAAATTTCACTGTTTTGTTGGTTTTCGTTTGCGGCTGTTTTGATCTGTATAGTTCCGGCGAAGGCCAATTTGTTGTGTATATATTTATTGTATAGTATCTAAGGTATTTCATTATGAGTTGTACAGCTTTGGAAATTTCAGCCACATTTGTTCATGTCAAGGTATGTAGATAGATGCTGAATAAGCAAGTTTGAAGCGGTTTAGGGTCTATTTGGATGGGCTTATTTGAGCTTATTTACTGCCATAAGTTTTGTGACCCTGTTTGGGAGATTTAAACAAAAACAACTTCAAACATTTTTCATAATTTTTTTTGAACTTATTTTTATATATTCTTCAAGATAGCTAATGAAAACAACTCATAACATATATAAAATCAATTTAAATTTATTTTAACTTTTGTTATAAAAATAGCTTATGCGAGCTTATTCATAAGACCTTATTTTGATAAGCATTTGTGCTATAAGCTGCAAATAAGCTGCTAATCTGATAAACGGCTTATTTATCCCAACACGCCCTTAGTCTAGTAGTAAAAGAGTGCCATTTGTTTATAAGACTTTTAGTGAGAACTGCCTTTTAAAAGAGTGCAATTTGTCGAGATTCAGATGGTTGCTACTCTCTAATGAACAAATTCGACTAAAATTGGAGGAAGGTCGAGAGTTTTAAAATCCCCATCCCTATAGCCTTCTTTGATATTTAAAAGATGAAAAATTCCTTGAAATTACTGCTGCTGGTTTGTATGTCTTCATCTTTACACCATTTACATGAAGAAATAAATTTATTTTTACTGTACTTTTGATCCTTAGTTCTTTATTGTAATGTAGAAGAACAATTGATATATTTTTTACAATTCCATGTGGTGTCGCTTCACTCGTATTTGGAGTTAAATTCGGAGGTGCTGAATAGATTGTCAGTGTTGATTCTCTTGGGGCAGTTTTTAGTTAAATTCGGAGTGTTATGTTTATGTTTCTCTAAAACAATATACCTTTCCTGTTGATGTTCTTTGTATTTTTTGTTTGAACGCGTCTTTAGGATTTTGAATTTGATTGGCCAAATTCATATGTATCTCACCAATTATAATAATTTTCTGTATATAATGCTGCAGAATAGTCACGAGGATTCTTCATTGAAAGACGTTTCACCTGGTGAATCTGGGACCCATGATAATTTTTTACTTCACAATGGTATGTAAACTATGGTGGCCTTTTTTGTGGTAATTTGTGGAATATGAATTTTCTTGAGTTTATTTTTACTTTCTGAATTTGGTATGTGTAATTTGTAGTTGCTAATATTTTAGAGTAGATTGTTATTGCCTTGGCTCTCAAGTGATTGAATAATCACTTTTTCCTAGCTTTTACCTTAGTAGATTTAGTCAGCCTGTTCTAAATTCTGCTAAGATGAATAAAATTCAGGGACATAGGTCTCAACTAATTCATCTGATTCTGCAGGGAATTCTTCCATGCTTGACTACGAACATGAAAACCAAGGACCTTCATCACAGACCTGCTATTCCCCAAATGCTTTTGCTGGTGGTTACAGGGACTCATTCTCTGTTGTGGAAAGTGATGTAACTTTCTATGCAGAAAGGGCAGGAGTTTCTGAACGTGAGATGCCTTTTTACAGTACAGACACTAGTTTCGCTGAAGCAAATTCAAATGCCGTAACTGTTTGTAGAGATAATTTGAACTCAAGTCTGTGGAAGGGTCACGATACTAGCCAAATCAAGCATGTGGCAGATGATGTAGAATCTGAATGTATGTGAAATCTTCTGGGTTATCATTAGACTAAGATATTGGCTTCCATCATTCTTTCAAAAGCTTCATATCTTTGTCATCTGAATTTTGCCACTAGTCTGATTTTTTTTTTCCTGCTTGCAGATGCTTCTCACAGCTCTATCATTGAGAATGTTGATGGAACTTTTGCAAATTATGGAACAGCTTTGAAAGACATTATTGGAGTTTCTAAGCAGCAGGAAAATGACTCATGCACAACTTCTGAAATGCCGTCTGTGGATGTTGACATGCCCACACATTTTGGAACTTCAACTGATTCTACTTTTTGTCAAGGTTCCGATGCTCCTAGTGATTTTAGTGGCTACTATCCATCTTTGAATTGTTACCAGGGTATAGATGTTAGACCTGTTGTTACTGATAGTTCTGCTTATTTTCCTAATGGTGTTTATCCTGAATTCTGGAAAAATGAAGAGACAACAATGGACATGAAGGTTGAAAAAATGGAGTTCTTAACTGATTCTGCAAATATGATTGGCGGCATGCATTTGAATACGGTTAGTCCAACCCCTTTTCAGGACAGGCAATTTATGCCAACAGATAGTGAATATCCTTCATTTTTTTCTGGTAATGTTATATTTGAAGACCGTGAATCAGTGCAACAATCATCTTGTGCTCCGTATATTTCTTGTGAAGGCCAGTCATTTAATGTCAAAGCTGAAGGAGATGAAATGGGTATGCCTTTCCAAAATACTTTTCACAATGACCATGCTGAGTTAAATGCTGGTCTTGGGGTGAAACAATTACCTCATATTTTCCCTGCCATTGAATGTCAGAATTATGATTTTTTGAAGGATGAGGATAGTGACACAATCGTAAAATCCGAGGATGGCAATTATTATCAAGATCTTATCGATGAAACTGCTAAACGTTTTCCAGGAAATACAGGAAATTTGAATTTCAGATCCTTAGACAAATCTCTCTCTATTGCCCGGGCATCAATTACCAATGGGAAACAATATAATTGTGGTATGAGTGAACTAGAGAGTAAACCAAGCGAATATAAAAGTATTGATGATTCTCAACTTTCCAGAAGTACTGAGGGATCCAATGACGAAGATGACTGCGATGTTTGCATTATTGAAGAAATCAGTCACCCTGCACCTACAAGTCGATCTGCTGAACTCATTAATTCTCGTAATATGTCACAATCTTCTAGATTTGACTATACTAAACCGTATATGGCGGGAGGCACAAGACCAAAACCACGCGATGAGCAGTACATATTACGAGTTGCATTGCAGGTTGGCACTTTTACCTTGGCAATTACTAGAGTAATCTTTTCACATGCACAACTTATTTTCCCTCTGTTTTTGGTCTTGATGTCAATGTTCTATTTGATAATTGTTATGGCCCTCTTAGGAATACAAATTGATAGAATTTGGTGGAGCACATAATGCAAGTGTGATTTTAAATATTATCTCATTTGCTGTGTTCTTTTTTGGGGGTTTGTGTATAAGAAAAGAAAACTTGGATGCAAAATAGAAGAGCCTGTAGTGGAGAAGTTGGATTTTTCATGCATGTAGCTTATTATCATCATTGTCACTATCATTCAAAACCAATCATTCCTTCCTAGAACTCAGAAAATTGCATATGAAGGGATGAGGGGTTCCAAATGGTTGTGCGGTGCTCTGAAAAAATCAAACAGAAGATGATTTAGTAAATGAATTAGGGTTTTAAAAGTAAAAATATTGGGCCTGACGTTATGGTATATTATTACTCTGTTTTTTGAACTCTTTTTGAAGTTATAATTGGGCCTAATTTTTTATAATATTGAGACCAACGATGATCCTTTATTACTATGGTTTATATTTATCTATAATTTAACACTATATTCATTTATTTATTTACTATCTAGTTGAACTAGTTAAACCATGTCCTGTCAGTCTCGTTGGTTCGATCTTTGGTCTGGTTTTTAAAACATTGGTTTCTCCCCCCTTTTTTTTGCCTAAATTTAAACTTATTTGTTTGATTTGTCGGAGGTATTATAATATATTTGCTTACCATGGCCTATGAAAGTGAACTAACATTGTAGCTGATTGCAGGATCTTTCTCAGCCAAAGTCAGAAGTTAGTCCCCCAGATGGGTTGTTGGCTGTTCCCCTTTTACGTCACCAGGTTACTTTACAAATTCATTCTTTTAAATGTTTTTTGTAGCTGTTTAAAAAATGTTATTATAGGTCCGTTTATGTCTCCCATACCAGTAGATCTGCTTTCAAATTAAAACAAATGGGAATGTGGGTTTTATGGTCTGGATATGGGATTTTCTAATCAAGCTGGAAATGGATAATTTTTTATGATCTATTAATCTTATTAATGAATGAATTGTATCCGTGCTTGGAACTATGTTAAAGAAAATAGGGACAATTTCCAATTACAGATATCAGAGTCACAGGTTTCTTGCTTGCACACACTGAATTAGTAAACACAAGATACACATATTTCAGTCCCTTTTATGGGTCTGCTTCTTTCCTGCCCTAACCTCCAAATTCTTACTGACAACTGTATATGTTCTCTCCCTCATTCTCTTTGCCTTACACACCCTTACCACCCATACCTGCTTCGTTTGCAGGGCGGTACAATTTATATTCCTATCTTGACCCTTGGTCACTGCATCATTGCAGCTTTAGTAATCTGAGTAACCATATGAGCATAGGAACCAATAGTTAGTGGTGTTCTAGTTTTGTTTATGGTTCCGATCTCTTATAATTTTAGACACCTTTGTTTTTGAAGATAGGAGATATCAATCACAGTTTCATTTATTATTTTATCTGATAATTAATTGTTTCCCAATTTTTAAATTACGCTAGGAAGAAATTGAATATTTTTGCATCAGACATTTGCTTTTCTTTTCAAGTTATATTTGTTGGTTGACTTGAAAAAACCTGTGTGAATCGCTTCAGTGTGTTCCTGTGACCCCCCTAATTTATGTTTTGATTTCTCGCTGACTTGCGTACTCTGTATCCTTGGGTCATCTAACTGATAGAAATTATTGTGTCAGAGAATTGCTTTATCGTGGATGGTTCAGAAGGAAACATCAAGTTTATACTGTTCCGGAGGAATTCTTGCAGATGATCAGGTGAGCACACTGTTGCCGTTCTGGGATCGTTATTGGCTGTCAACAAGCATTTGATTTCCTTGTGAAGACTTGATTTAATACCTTTTCTCTTGCAGGGTCTTGGGAAAACAGTGTCAACTATTTCTTTAATACTAAAGGAAAGGCCTCCATTGCTCAAGACATGCAAAAGTGCACAGAAAAGTGTATTAGAAACCTTGGATTTGGATGATGACCCACTTCCTGATAATGGTGAAGTGAAGAAGGAATCTAACGTGTGTCAACAAGATACATCTAACAGAAATGCAATCACAGGTGGGAATTTGTCTGTGCACACAAAAGGAAGGCCATCTGCAGGAACCCTTGTTGTTTGTCCAACTAGTGTCCTGCGACAGTGGGCTGACGAACTGCAAAATAAAGTAACCTGCAAAGCAAATCTCTCTGTGCTTGTGTACCATGGAAGTAGTCGAACCAAAGATCCTTATGAGCTTGCCAAGTATGATGTTGTTTTGACTACTTATTCAATTGTTAGCCAGGAGGTCCCTAAGCAGCCTCTGGTTGACAAAGATGACGGAGAAAAAGAAACTTACGAAGATCATGCTATGCCGAGTAAGAAAAGGAAATGCCCTGCTAGTTCAAAAAGCAGCAAGAAGAAGGGTTTGGACAGCATGATGCTTGAGGATGCTGCACGTCCTCTTGCAAAAGTAGCCTGGTTTAGAGTTGTCCTGGATGAGGCCCAAAGTATAAAGAATCACAGAACTCAAGTTGCAAGGGCCTGCTGGGGTCTTCGAGCTAAGCGCAGATGGTGCTTGTCCGGAACTCCAATCCAGAATTCAATTGATGATCTCTACAGTTACTTTAGATTTCTAAGATATGATCCTTATGCCGTGTACACATCTTTCTGTTCAACAATCAAGATTCCTATCAGCAGAAATCCATCAAAAGGGTATAGAAAGCTGCAAACTATCTTAAAGACGATCATGTTACGTCGGACAAAAGGTAAGGTTTGCATGTGAGAATTTTAGATCATCACATCAGTAAGTTAATTATTATTTGAGTTTATTGTTCTCTGACAAAATAATCATTTTTGTGATATCTATCACTTCCTTAGCTATACACTGCCTTCTAAGTGATAGAAATTACATTTAGAACACGTTTTGATGATATATTTTACATTCTTCTTTTCTTGTATTGTTACCAATTTTACTCCCTCCTTCTCACTATGAGTGTTGTGTTAACAAATAAAATTTGTTTCAAAATGAATGTCATTCTCACTTTTCAATGTATTAATGATTGCTATTTTTTCAATTGTGTCCTTTAATTATTACTTGTACACTACTTCCAATACATTTATAAGGTTAATTTAGTGTAAGTGCAATGTTTTATGACAATATTATTACATTTTTTAAACTGTGTGCAAAAATCTTGAACTACATGTATTTTGAAACGGATGGAGTAATATGCAAGAATTCATTCAATTGAATGACTGGCATTAGATTGAAATATGTTTGTGACCGTGCAAGTGTGATCATTTTCTGTAGGCTCACTTCTGGATGGGGAGCCTATTATATCTTTGCCACCTAAATCTGTGGAGTTGAAAAAAGTGGAATTTTCACAGGAGGAACGTGATTTCTATTCCAAGCTAGAGGCTGATTCACGTGCACAGTTTCAGGTACTCTTACTCCTTTAAAAAGTTGACAGATTAGGATATTCAAAAGCCCTGTTTATTTTCTCAGCAAGATGATTGCTGCCTGTAACTTATTTTATTCGAAACCCTTATTGAGTTTCTGTTTCTGCTTGTGTTATAGGAATACGCCGATGCTGGTACTGTGAAGCAAAACTATGTCAACATTTTATTGATGCTTTTGCGCCTTAGACAAGCCTGCGACCACCCTCAGCTTGTTAAGCGTTATAATTCTACTACTCTCTGGAAATCTTCTGTTGAGACGGCCATGAAGCTTCCTCGGGAAAAACAGCTATATCTTTTGAAATGTTTAGAGGCTTCCTTGGCTCTCTGTGGTATCTGTAATGTACGTTTGCTTTGCTCGTGCTTATGTGTGTGTGTGTGTGTGTGTGTGTGTGTGTATATATATATATATATATATATATATATATGTTTTGATGTTGATGTGGCTGCTAGGGTCTATGCATTATCTTTAGTGTGCACGGGTATTACTATGTTGAAAAAAGTAATTTTAGAGTGAGGAGGAAAAAATTAAAATGATTTGTAGTAGTGTTATTCCTTAATTATAAGCTGATCTTATTTGTCTGTTTATAAGGACTCTTACGTCTTACTTTGGGTGAACTACAAATAACTTTTCAATTTTTTAACAAAATGGTTGTTGTAGTTATGTACTATTTTAGGGCTAGTGGGGGTAATTGAAAACGTGGAAGAAATTAAAATGAAGGATACCTGTTTTCTGTTTTCCCCTTGCTTTTCAAGATAAACAGGATAGTGGATTGAGAATTTTTTTAAAACCTTTTTCTTTATAGAAGTTGAAATTATAAGTAATATTGTGAAGTATATTTTATATTAATACATGATGCTATATTTCATAATTAATGCATCATATTGATTGACCACATCTCTTGACAAAGTGTATTTTGGTACATTATCTTTTCTGCTTTAACATTCGTATCACATGATTCTATGCAGGATGCTCCTGAAGATGCTGTTGTTTCAGTCTGTGGTCATGTTTTCTGTAACCAGTGCATTTCTGAACATCTAACTGGTGAGGACAATCAGTGCCCTGCTACAAATTGCAAAACTCGACTTAGCATGTCTTCAGTGTTTCCCAAAGCCACACTGAACAGTTCTTTATCTGATCAGTCTTGTGATCTTTTGCTTGGTTGCTCTGGTTCTGAGGTTGAGGATTCTGAACCTTGTTCTCAGACTAAGCTATATAATTCTTCAAAAATAAAAGCTGCACTTGAGGTGTTGCAGTCATTGTCAAAGCCACAATGTCGGACTTCCCAAGAAAATTGTGTGCCAAGCACTTCTAAAGAAAGTACTGATTGCAGCTCCACTTCTGCTGACAGTGGAAAATCTTTTAGTGATGTTCACAAAAAGAAAACTATGTTAAAGGAGAAAAGCTCTAATGGTGCAATTGGTTCTCTAGGGGAGAAAGCTATAGTGTTTTCTCAGTGGACGGGGATGCTTGATTTACTTGAAGCGTGTCTTAAGAATTCTTCAATTCAGTATAGAAGACTTGATGGCACAATGTCTGTCCTTGCAAGAGATAAAGCTGTTAAGGACTTTAACACACTCCCTGAGGTTTGTGTAGTCATAGATAATAATTTCAATGCTTGAAGTTCTAGATTTTTCATGCCATGAGCATTGTTACTGAACCAACTTCACATAGAGAAACCTTGGTTGTAGATTATTTTATTTGCGTCTTCAGTAAGTATATGTTTTGGTAAGGTTGATCTGTTGTGTTTCAGGTAACAGTTATGATAATGTCTTTGAAGGCTGCTAGTCTTGGTCTGAACATGGTTGCAGCCTGCCATGTTCTCATGCTTGATCTATGGTGGAATCCTACAACTGAAGATCAAGCCATAGACAGAGCACATCGAATTGGACAGACTCGTCCGGTTACAGTTTTGCGTTTAACTGTCAAAGATACGGTTGAAGACCGTATTTTAGCTCTGCAGGTATTTTTCTTGGTTCCGTTTCATGTAAGCTGCTATTTTCATTGTTGGCATGGAATTTATGGTTGTTGAGACTTGATATGATGTTTGATATATTTGCAGGAAAAGAAGCGAAAGATGGTTGCATCTGCGTTTGGAGAGGATGAAACAGGTGGTCGTCAAAGTCGCCTTACAGTGGATGATTTAAAATACTTGTTCATGATGTGATTAGGCATACATAGAAATATAATTTTAATTTTTTGAAATGGAAATTTTTTCCATGTGAGCTGGCGTCATTGTTGGTAGCTTTTTTGGTGGCAGCTTAAGACATAGTGAAATTTTATAACATGGCCTCTGACACTTTGACATGAAGATTATGTGAATTGTGGTTATAGTTTAGTCTGAGATCATTCATTCTCTTACTTTGGAATTTTGGTTTAGGCTTTTGGATATTGTATAGGTCAGAGAGCAGTAGCTTAGACAGCAACATAGGAATTATTGTTCTTTGTAAATATTATATAAAATAGATAATTCCCCCCGTTTCTATTCTTGCCCTATTGGTTTTTTATTTTAATTTTTTATAAAAGGTTTAGTATATCTAGATTATATGATTATAACAATTGTTTGTAATGAAGCTCAGTAGATATATATATTTTTTGTTTAAAATCTCTAAAAATCATTAATTGCTTAATGTAAAATAATCCGTGAGTTGAATGTTATATAATATCCGTTTAACTTGTTGTATTCTCCGGCTATTATTCTTGTTCAAGCTCAAAGTTTATATGTAACACATCGACTGAAAAATGCTCAACAAGAGCTTCATGATCTAGAAGAAGAGTTTCAACTTCTTCATAGGAAATAAGGGAATTTCTTATTCCACCATACGAGGTGGAAAAGAAACCTATAGAAATTTGAAAATGCCTCCTAGTTTTTGAAAAAGAAACCTATAGAAATTTGAAAATGCCTCCTAGTTTTTGAAAATGTATTTTCGTACGTAGTTTCAGAGATCCTGACCAAAGAATTCAAGGTGTTATTGGTTGAGCCACCTAGTAGGATTTTCAGAAATATAAATTCAACGTGTTATTGGTTGAGCTACCTAGTGACCAAAGAATTCAAGGTGTTATTGGTTGAGCCACCTTGTAGGATTTTCAGAAATATAAATTCAAGGTGTTATTGGTTGAGAGCCACCTAGTAGGATTTTCAGAAATATAAACCTGAAACTTTGAAGTGGGAAGTTGATACTTCTGTCACTTTTGCACGTCAGATATTTTTGGAGATGCATCTTTAGAAAGTTAAATGTGAAATTGTTAAAAACAGCCATCTGCATGATTGGATTTCATACCAGTTTGTTTATATAAATTTTTTCTAAAAACTCTTTCATTCTCAATTAAGTTTTTTCACTCAAAAATTTCATTCTCGTGTTTCATCACATCAAAAGGATCATAAGAAACTAGAATTAAAGGTAAAGTTTTTATTTCAAGCCTCATGACCACATTAATGTTGTTTTTGGGTGGGAAAAATTTACGTTTATTGGATTCAGTATGAACATATCTGAAATACATTTTCGAATTCTGGGCGTTATCATTTTCCACCAATCTGGTTTTAATATTTGTTGTTTTTGAGTATTGTATGTTATTTTTATCAGATATGGTGCACTCCAATGTTTTTCGAAAATCTATTGTGTCTCTGGATGTCAAATGTGTTGCTCTAAAGGAGGTAAAGGTTGACAATCAATTTAAAAATGAACAAGAGTTTGAATTTCGTGATCACATGCTTCAATAAATTCGTATGGAGGCATCCAAATTGAGTTTTGGTGTTGTAATCGAAAAGTTCGATAATGCTTTCGATACAAGAGGTGCATGTTAGAACAAGATTTGTTTCTACACTTCATCTCTAAGTTTTTGATGATAACAACACATGTATTTTATATGTAAACAATTTTGTTTCTAATGTTTTCTTGAGTGTGCAGATCAGAAAGTTCTGTATGATTTGAGACTGTTATCTATAGAATCATCATAAATGTTGTCGTCAGAAAGACTACTCTCTTTTATTTATGTAGGTATATCAATAGCTCCATGGAATGCTGAATGAATCAGAAAAAAGATCTCCTGAATACTTCTAAACAAGCTACTGCTTCAGAAGTCTGAAGTGTCTCCAGAAGAAACAAAATCTACCAAGATATTGTTGCTCCAGATTAGAATCAAAGTCTATATCAGATTCAAGCTGTCACTTCAAGTTCAAATGTCAAAGATATGTTCGTCAGAAGAGTTGTTGCTCAATACTTTGAAGACGTAGTCAAAGATCAAGTGAAAAAGATGAAATCAGAAATACAGTTTAGTTGATGACTCTTGTTCAGATATCGAGACGTGTTCCTCAGATATGCTGTTGCACTATTATCTGATGACATTGTTCTATTCTGAAAGGACTCAAATACTATGACATGTATTGCTCGTGTTGTCTCACTGAAAATTCTGGTAAGACAGACTCAGAATGTCATACAGAATGTCACGACACCTTTTCTGTCATCAGCTTAGCTGAGGCAGTACATACAGATCCCCCAAATTTTGATTACTTCTTGCATGCAGACGTCCATGAGTGCTGGGATCATATTAGTTCAGTTAACACAAATAAAACTGCTTTGCAGAGGTTCTGTGACAACACAATCATTAAGCCAAAACACTAATGTCATGCACGAAGTTATGACATCCAAACTGAACAAACAAATAAACAATGCAGAAACATAAACAACACAGAGAATTGTTCACCCAGTTCGGTTCTAACTAACCTACTCTGGGGGCAACCAAGCCAGGAAGGAAATCCACTATCAGTAGTCTTAATTTAAAGCTAAACTCCCTCGTTTACAACTTCTCACTTAAACCCTACCCAATGTAATCTCTACCTAGGTTCTCCCTAGATATGGAATATCTCCATTTCACTCCCAATCATAGCAATGATGTCTAGCAGTCAACAACTCAGCCATTGCATCGACAACCTAATTCCCAACACTTTAAACACAAATAAACACAACGTTAATTTGAAGTTTCTTACAAGCTTTCTCCAAGAACAAAACTTCACTCATTGCTTCATAGCTTCTGAGTGATTAAAACAAACTTCTCACCTACAGGCTTTGAGGCACAAATCAGTGACCATCCCACACACCGGGTGGTTCACATACACGGCTAACCCTAGAGACTACATCTTCCTAGCTCTGGCTGTCAGCACAAAATTAGGTTACAAAGGTTTCTATTTATAACCTGATCCTAGTTGGACTTGGACTTACAAATCGCAGCACTTTTGCTGTTACGAATATGCAGAAAATATTCTTCTACAAATAAGGTCTTTTAATCATGAGTTTCCTAAATTAGAAACTGTTGAATCTTCAATCTTCTGATCTGTTTCTTCCTGAATCTTCAATCTTTTGATATGATTCTTCAATTATTCTTTTGACCTTTAAATATGCGCCACATAGGATTACATAATATTCACATAGAATATTCTGTATCTGTTAAGTACAAAATGAATCTTTCTTCCAGTTCTGCAGGCGCGATGTCATGAGTTGATGTCATGACATTCCATGTAACATCTTGCTTAACCTGTTTTGTTCTTTATAAACTTGCAAGATTCACAGTTGTATTATGTTTTAGCCAAACATAGATGCCAATCAGCCAATTAAAGCACTAACACTCACTATCAAATCATTATCTCTTCAGATACATATTTGATCTAGGAAGTTCTGCGTCGTTCTTCAAAAAGGTTGCTGTCATTATTTCTGAAAGACAAAATTCTGCTCCTATTTTGTTTTGATGTTCTTATTCTATCCCTACAAAATAGTTTCTGAACTACTCATCAGAAGAAAAAAGGAAAAAAGTGATATCTTCCAAGCTTACTACTTTAGAATCAAAAGTACATATTTGAAGATAAGATCAAGAAACTTTCTTAAGAAGATTGGTACAACGGTCTGCTCAAAAAATCACAAATATCAAGACGTTCGTAACATTCAAAAGATGTCTTCCACGCCATCACGTCAAAGCTGAAAGTTAAAGGCTAAGGAAGTAACATATTTCTATATCCAACATCAACACTTATATCCGTTGGAATCTAACCATTGGCTTATAAGAAAATACTCTTCTATCCTCTCAACGTCTCTTTCTCTGAAAATTATAAATGAAGATTAAGACTTCAGAAGAAATGCAGTTGGAAAGTGAAAAGCCAAAGATGCTAGAAGCTGACCAAGCCAAAGCTAAAGAATGCTACTACAAACACCGAAGATGATGTTAGTGAAAATTCCAAAAGCTAAAGAGGTTGTCCGCCGCAAATGCTAAAGCTGCAATGCTACTATAATGTGAATAACTCGAAGCTCAATCAAGCTGAAGCCGGAGTGGACAGAAAAAGAAGAGAAGATTACTACAAGATGTACATCAACAAATATCAAAACATCTTTGTAGAATCTTGTAAAAGCAAGGAGCTGTTGCTCATATCTTTTTCAACACTTTTGTGTTTCATGTACTTAAACATTTGAGTAATCTGCTTTTAAGAAGCACTCTTGTAAACACAATTTTAATCAATTTTTATTGATTGTTCCTTGAGTGACTAGTCATAGTCTGTATACTAAAGAAGACAATGACATTTTGTCATCGTGGGAAATCTTCTTTAGGGGATCAGTTGGGTCAGAATTCTTAAATGGTTCGTTGATCGTTATATCTCTTAGGTGACCGGTTGGGTCAGAATTCTTAATGGATCACTAACAAAATGGATCAATGTTTTGTTGTTAGTCACTGATAGTTGGCCTGTGCAATTGTAATAATTTCTGTGATTAGTGGATTAAGTCATTTTCTAAGGTAAAATCACTTTGGCGGGTGGACAAGATTAACCTTTTCTAAGGGGACTTGGATAAATGAATATGTCATCTTTCTATTTATTGCATACGCTAATGTTTACCTATACAAATATTTTACTAAGAAGGGAAATTTTTTGAAAACTCAATTCAAACCCCCTATTTCTTGTGTTTTTCTCTACCTTCAATTGGTATCAGAGCCCAACTCTGTTATTGATTTTTGAATCAAATAATTAACCGTGTAGAGAGAAAGCTTGAGAAAAATGTTTAGCTGCAAAGAAAGAAATTAATTATGTTCTAATTCATAGAGTCTTCAACAAAGTCAGTATATGAAGATTATGCATTTCATGATAAAGTAATTCTCAGTAGCAAGGAACCTTTTTTTCCCAGAAAGTTACTTCTTTTTGAGTATGGGATATTTTCAACAATCAGATTAGTCTACCATTGAGTTTCTCAGTATTGCTCAGTAGGAACTCTTCTGTGTAAAGAACAGTGAAATGCTCATTTCCTAAGCTCATATTTGAATGGTTTGGAGTCAATCAGAAGTAAAAGATCTTTGATAAAATTCTCAACAGTGAATCCTTTACTGTGTGAATAGATCCTCAAGTTATCAAAGATATTAACACTATTCAATAAAATTCAGAAGTCAGAATCAGTAAAGATGTCATTCAAGGAAAAAACTAAAGAATTAGATATAAAATGTAGATGCAATATTTTCTGATCCCTTCTCAAGATCATCGGTTGAATCAGAATGATGTTTACCTAAAACCATCATTCTTCAAGGATCAGAATGATGTTTACCTAAAACCATCATTCTTCATGATCATTTTTATGATTAATGGATTAAGTCATTTTCTAAGGCAAAATTGTAACGCCCGTTTATTTTATTCAATTATTTAATTAAATGTTTGTGAATTATTTGGTAGAATTGTGGTTTATTTGTGAAATTGTGTTAATTGGAGGGGTGTATGTCTAAAAGTGTAGAAACATGAGGGTGTGGCTAAACAATAGAGGTTATAATATTTTATTAGAAGTTAAATAATAATAATAGAATAAATGATTATATAATTAGTTGGGTCTATGTTGTTTTAGCATGAGAAATAACGGGGATGTTGTTGTTAAGCCCATTCATGAGATAGAAGTTAGTAAGGGGTTAACTAAAAATAAGAGAGAAAAGGAGAATTGGGAAGAAAAGTTAGAGAACGTGAAAAGAGAAATTGTCGTAGAAGAGGAGAAGAGGCACAAAGAGGCTAGGGCAAGAAATCCATTGTAAGAGTAGAGAATCACCAATCTAAAGTAAGGGTGGGGTTCTAACTCTTTAAAGTTGGGTACGATGATTAGTAGATAGGAATGGGGTTTTAGTTCTATGTTGATATTCTTAGGTTTTAAATGGGAATTTCATAGAATTGATGATTGGTGTATGTTTGATGACAATTTCTTGTTGCTATGTGTTGTATATGTGTTGTATTGTTTATAATTCATGAAATCTAGTCTTGCTGTTGGTTTTCGCAAAGTTTCGTGTTTTGACCCTAAATTCAGTGTCGAAAGTAACGTCGTAGAATTGCGTTTTTATGATTCCAATAGATGTTATATGAGTAGAGGAACATGAATATATGATTCTTTCGTAAATCTGGACTGTTTAAGATGAATTTTTGGTGGAAAAAGTGGCTTGGGCAGTAGCTGGCCGTAGCAGAACTTTTTTGCATAATCGATAGTTCGCTTAGCGAGCCCTGGAAGAAAAAGTTTTATATTTTTGAAAACTGAATTAGGTCTTGGACAATAGTGATTTATCATGAGTTTTAGTGAATTTTCCGTAATTTACTAAAATTGTTTGAATGGTCTTTGAGCTGAGTTTTGATGAAAACCGAATACTTAAATTTTCTAAGTTATGCATTGTAATGGATGATTGTTTGAGAAAGACACTTTAACCTTGTTTTCTAATTGTTGTTTTTAATTGCATGATGTGACTGTACGATGACAATGAGGTGATGGCCTATATTGGCGTTTGTAAAAGACTTATGCCTTGTGGTTGTATAATTGTATCGTTGGATGTCGATGTCGCATACATTGCATTGTTGGGGACTTATGCTCTATTGTTACCCTGAATTGGTGAATCGTTGAAGTCTTATGCCTTCTTCCTGCCTCTATTTATTGGCATTAAGTTAAGGGCTTATGCCCTATTGGTACCACATGTATTTTAGTCGGTATTGGTCTTATTGCTTTTTATAACCAATGATGTGATGATGAGTTGTTTGTTGTTGAATACTCGTATATTACTCGTTGATGGATGACGATGATGATTTTGTGAAGTTGGTGAAATATGTATGACTTTATTCTCCATATACTTATTATCATACATTTCTTTATATTGTTATGATATCTCACCCCTTTTGTTTGAATGTTATCCTTATGTTGGTAACGTGTAGGTGATATGGAGTGAAGGATATTTCCTTCAGTTAGTTCGAGTCGGCGACGTTGCTCTGATACGTAACACTAGGGGGGATGAGTGGTGATTTGTTTTCTTTGTTGGATTTTGAATAACCGTTGAACCTTCTCAAATATTGATGTTGGCAATTGTTGAATTAAGTTATCATGTTGGTTTTTAATTGAGTTATGAATGTTTTCCGCTACGTATTAAAAGAAGTTTTGTGATGGATAATTTGAATGAAAATTTTACTATGATTGTATTATTATTCGCCGGGGTGAATTAGGGTGTTACAAAAATCACCTTGGCGGGTGGACAGGACTAACCTTTTCTAAGGGGAACTTGAATAAATGAATGTGTCATCTTTCTATTTATTGCATACGCTAATGTTTACCTATACATATATTTTTCTAAGAAGGACAAAGTTTTGAAAACATAATTCATACTCCCCTTTTTTGTGTTTTACTCTACCTTCAGTGCATTTGTGACATTGGCATACGGAAGACGTGGGAAATAGAGACCTCCTCTTCGAAATTTCAAATTAGATGACACTCCTACAAGAAAATGTGAGTGTCCTTTTAAGTTGTGTGGTTATTGGTTGGCAAATAAAAAAATGGAAATTTAAATTTGATATGTGGTTTACATAACCGTGACTTGTGTGAAAAATGATTCGATCATCCAATTGTACGTCGCCTCATGCCAGATGAGAAGGAATGCATTTTTGACATGACATTTAATTTGGAGCAACCAAAAAACATACTTGTAACTTTGAAACGTAAAAGACCCGAAAATATCTCAAATATTAGGAAAGTGTACAATATTTGCTACCAAACTAATATAACATGTAGGGGGATAGAACTAAAATACAACACTTATCAAAACTTTTAGATGAAAAAAACTAATGTATCTAGGTACCGAATGTGCGAGGATGGAGTAATCATTAGAGATACATTTTGGACCCATCCTGATTCTATAAAGTTGTTCAATATGTTTCCTACAATGATCATCATTGATTCGGCGTATACGACCAACAAATACAGGCTTCTAGTATTGGAAATTGTTAACGTTACTTTTGTTAAGAAGACTTATTCTGTTGGGTTTGCATTTCTAGAGAGCGAAAAAGAGGAGAAATTTGACTTGGGCTTTAAGGTATGTCGGGCGATGCTGAAGGACTAAGAAGACATGCCGAAAGTAATTATTACCGACCGTGATATCGCTTTGATGAATTTGGTTGCAAAAGTAATTACTATTTCTTATGTATTACTTTGTAGGTATCACATAAAAAGGATGTAAGAAGTCGAGTTAAACCCACGGTAGAGACAAAATAGATAGAGGGCGAAGATGGAAAAATGGTTAAGGCGAGCGTCAAGTGAAAAAAGTAGAGGTGTCCGCGGTGCAGTTTGGGCGGTTTTGACGTAAAAAATCATCCAAACCGCAAGAGGAAAAAGTGTGCGGTTCGGTTGACTTTTAGAAATAAAACCGAACCAAACTAAACCAATGTGGTTTAGATTGGTTCGGTTGGTTCGGTTTTTTTTACAAAAATTTATTGAGCCATACATACACATATTGATGACAACATAAATTTGTATTTAGTCATTTATGCGTTATCAAATAACAATAAAGTTCATCATATTTGGATAACAATTTCCATTTAATATACAAAAATTATATTAGATAAAAGTGGAATAAAAAACATAAAATAGTAGCATAAATAATATCACAAACATTATAATGAAATAGAAAAAAAAGGAGATGAAATATTAGGGAAGATGAAAAAGAAATAGCAGAAGAGATGTGATTAGATAAGAAGAGGAGCATTAAAACGTAATTGGAAGAGAGAACGGTAGAATAAAAATAATAAGATGAAAAAGAAAGAACTTAAGAGATGAAAGACTATAAAAGAATATGTGATATGTATTTGGAAAAGAAGATGAGAAGAAGGTGCAATACTGGTAGGAGATATTTGAGAAGACTTAAATTGAAACCTTAAGTGTGAGGAAAGAAAATCATTCGTAATAGTAAGACTAAGGCATAATAGGTTTGAGATTGGGTCGGATATAAGTTAATTGAAGTTTGGGGGGTTGTAACATAATGCGGTTTGGTTCGTTTTGTAAAATAAAAACGCAAATCGAACCGCGCAGTTTGTTAAAAAATGGCCTAAACACATCGGAACCAAATGCGATTTTTTTGCAGTTTCGGTTTGGTTTTGCGGTTTTCTATTGGGCCGGTTTGTTTTTGAACACCCCTAGAAAAAATGATGGTTGCATGAAATATTATAATAAATTCTTATACAATATTTATATGCCGATGCTATTATACATTTCAGGAATGTGTGTGAGAAATATCTAGATTTACTAAAATATAGTGAAAGTACAATTTTAGACCATGTTAAAGAGAAAATTGTCTGTGCTTGGACCAATCATGTTAGACACTGATCAATGCATCACATTCCTCTACGTTTGTACTTAGGCATTTCCATGGTCTGTTTTCTTTATTTTTCTATTTTATGACGTTTTTATAATTTAGTTTATTTTTTGCCTTTATTTGATTTTTGTATTTTATTTTCACCATTTGCAGCTTTCAATAAAAAATTCATAACTAGAGCTATGAGAATCAGATCGACGCGTTCTCATAATCTCCGAAAATCTGAGAGAAAGAGCTACAATTTTAATGTTGGGGTCAAAGGCTGATTTGGAGTGTATAATTCCCAGAAGTTCGTTGAAGTTTCTGATGGTAGAAATTAAGCTGTTTTGGGTGATTTTTTATGGGCTTGGGTTATGTTTTCGACCCGGTTCGGATTGTAAGTGAAACCCTTAGGTTGTTAAAGAATTTTGGCATGCTACCGGGATATCACATTTTTTACTATTCACAAAAACAATATTGAAACTTTGTACGAATCATGAGGAACTAATCCCCTAAGGAAAATTCTGCTGGTTACAGTTTCCACATACTTTGAGGTTTTTAATCTTTAATCCAATTTATTTTCCCCTTCAATATTAATCTATATGTCTTGTTTGCTTAATTCGAATTATATAGAATACTATTGACTTATGCTAGTTGATTGATGTTCCTTGACTTTTATTCGTATTTTATCGTTGCTTAATCATTAAAATGCGTATGTTAGAATCAAGTTTGCTTAATCCGTGGTTGTGTTGATCTGTTTGCTTTATTCAGAAAATAGAAATGAAATCTTATAATGTCAATTTCGCTTGTTAATTGGTGTTGTAATCAGTAAGAGAATATAATCCTCTCGAGGGATTGCAGTTTTATGAACCAGTGATAAGTTGGTACCCAAAACTTAAACCCCCCATTGTTCCAATCGTTGGTTAATAACAATACTAGAATCCTTGTGATACGATACTCAAGTTGTCATTACCGTTAACTATAAATTCAAAATTACTCGTTTTTGACCCTTGTGCGACAACGGATCATGCCCCTTTGGAAATAAAACATCAAATCGAATGGAGTCTTCCCATGCTACTTTGAAGATTTTGTTGGAAAATAGTAGGGATGATTTGTGTAGAGATTGAGTCTCTTGGAACCAAATGATCCAAAACCAACATAATAAGATACAAACATCATTTGTTCGTAGCATCACATTGTTGGAACATAGATTCAAGCACAACAATTTTTATTCGCTGTTGGTTGGCAACATATCTCGACCAGGTCTGAATTATATTTTTCATGAAGTCAAAAGAGTTGGTAATGTAGGTTCCGATAGCTCAAAGTGTGGTTGCACACTTATGAAAACCCATGGTCTCTCATATGCCTGTCTTATATCTTAGAAGATGAAACTAGATAGCCCAATAGGAATGGGTGAAGTTTGCACTCACTCAAAAAGACTCAGATTTGATGATGATTGTGTCATGAAAGACGGTAAAACGAATATCTCTATGTTGAGCGAATGAGAATTGATACAAGATAGATTTTTGAAAGATGATGACAATATAAAACTCCACATCAAAGAGAAATGGAGGAAGGCTGCATATCTAGAAATCACAGACTTAAAACCACCCTCTCAACCGGTAAAAACAAAAGGTGCTCCTAAGAAGGTCAAACCTATAGCGAGTGAAAATTCAACGATGTAGTCTCCTTTATATGTTGAACATGTTGACAAACGTTTTTCAGATTCACGAACTCTAAAATCTCAAAGAAATGTTTTCAAAGGAGATCGCATTAGCAAACCACCTCATTCATCCACCAAAAATCCCATTCATTGACATGATGCTGATTTTTATGCACAAATACATTGAACAAATCGTCAATATATCGGGTGACAATAACTGTGATTTTTGGATAGTTTCTTCTTTTTGCTCAGTAAAAGAGAAGATGATCACATTATTGTCTGCCATCAATTTATTCAATATTTAAGGGGCAATAAAGAATCATACACACGACTATATGGGAAAAATATAAAATTTTGAAGCAATTTATCACTCTCTTGTTTCTTGCATAAGTGGACTTGCACCGAAGGATAAATGGACGCGCTTCCCTAAAATGAGTCAAGTCATAGCAATTGCGTATGATATAGTGTGCATTGTTCTTACAAGATATGGTTTCTAGGAATCATTTTTCCACTTCGGACTGTACCACCTCAAAATCCAAATGATTGTATTATGTGTCTTGGATGGATTTCAAATCCGCAATATTTTGTTCAAGTTTATTTGAAACCGGGAGGCCCTATACCCCTTACCTCACTAGAGTGGTCAACTCATTCAACAACCAAATTAGAGACTCAGCCGAACCATTTTGTTGAAAGGATGCAAGAGTTCACCGAATTTAGCGAAATTGAAAGATAATAAAATAAATAAAATCAAAAGGGGTACCACTAATAGTTATAGATTTAGCCAAAGACAAGTCTTTAGGTTCATTTAAGTTTGCTTTATCAATTTATCGTACGTAATCTTGTACTAATATTAATGATGTCTAATATATACATTTTGAAGTTTATAAAAAACTTAAGCATTTATTACAAGTTCTGTTTCTGTTTGAAACATAATTTCATTATGTTCTGAGGGGTTTCGAAAATACATCTCTGGATTCAGATAACAGGGTGATACCAGAGATGCATTTCCGAAACATCCCCTGGTACAAGGTAGAATTTTTGAGGTCCATAATTATCTATAACTACTCTAAATATGGGGAACTTGTCTCATTATTTCATACAAAAATGAACATCATAATGAGCATCATTTGGCATGTCGCAAATGTCTACTTTAATGGTGCGAAACCGTCAATTGAATTTAAGATCAATGAGTACACTCCTCTTGAATATTTGAAATATATACTGCAGAGTCTCCTACCATGCAGCGACAATTGGAAAATTGTGAAGATCAAGTACCGTTTGTCGTCTGTTGATAACGAAAGAAAGATTGAGTTCACGAATTTTGAGCTGAAGGCGGATGCAGATTTAAGGGCTATGTGGAATACTTTTTTCCGTTTAGAATCAAAAGTTCCAATTGAGCTAGAAGCGACGATTTCACGATCGGTCGAATATATTAGGAAGATGTTACAACGTCCATCTGAATATTGAAATGTAATGTTTGATGTATGCTGGCATCATCTATGTACTGCTTTTTTAAAGTTATTAATGAAGTTTTTATTCTGTCAACCTCACCTTTATGGTTTTCCTACTATTATGTTTCTGCTTCAGTATAATATGGAAATTCATTTTCGGATGCAGCATAACTACAATCCTAGGGTGTGTTTCAGATTTAGCTGAGGTAGTTTATTTTTGAGTGAGTTCGAGTTTTTCATTTATCAATAATATTGTTGATTCATAGTCGTGATCCATGAGGTAATCTCTTAAGAACCACAATAAAATGTCTGCAAGAGGACATAAATCCATTAATTTCTTGAATTAAGCCCATGGTATTGTCGTTTGTAACTTGATTAGAAATTTTGAAACACTGCAAGGGGATTACTTTTTCCGTGCTCCAAACCCCATCGTGAAAAGTTACAACTCTCTAAGACACTCTTATTTTGAGTTTTACGGAGATGTATCTCCGAATGCTTTTATTTAATATACTCGCGTTTGACCCTTCCCTCTTCCTCCTTCATTTTCTAAAAAGTCACTTAAAAAAAATCTCTTTGAGCTCTTTTGCAACAAACCATTTTCAAACCCTTGAGAAGTTCCATCAAGCTCACTCACTCTATTCTACTTCACTTAAAAAGTCACAATTTTGATTTGGTTAGTTTCTCATAATAGTATAGGTTGACAAATTAGATCTTCTTCCAAATAGCAATACATGGCATCATGTATTTTGTCAACCAAATAGATCTTCTTCCAAAATCTCAACTTTATTACAATAATATAATTGTTCTGCTGATTTTGTATTTTGGAAAGGCATTAAAAAGACAAATTTTTTGTTACTTCTTGTGAGGTATGCCAACAAAATAATATCAATCCTTATTCTCTATTGGCCTTTTACCCATCTCATTCATTCTTTTACAACTAAGCGTGTGTTTGAAAATTTTTAAAAGTCCCGCAATACTGTACGTTTAGGAGAAGCTATCAATAATATTAATAGCTTTGAAAAATCACGGCGAAGAGCTTTCACGGGATTGTTAGACTTCCGATAGAGACAAAATCTTCCTTGTAATTTTTTTTTGAATGACGGGAACCAGTGACGGAGCCAGAAATTTTATACAGCCTGGGCAAAAACTTTACACAATTGATTATTCATCTATTTTAATTTTCACACCCTATTTTTATTAATTTTGCCCCTAATTTTGCCCTTGATTTTGTTTAAAAATCGACTATTATTTTGGGAAGAATATAAAGAAAATAGGGGTTGAGCTTGGGCGCCTGCCCGGGCTAGCTGGGCCTTGGCTCCGCCCTGACGGGAACCAAACTGCAATTTATCACTACAAATCACCCTCAAATAGATGGCCAAACAATAGTTATAAACTGGTTCTTGGAAATTTATTTGGTTCAAATCTAATTACAAAAACAATCGTAACTTCCATAACTACCCTATTGGAGTTAATAACTACAACCAATCAATAAAATGTGCAAAATTCCTTATCATCATTAATGCTAATTACCTTCAGATGCACTATCTTCAGTAATGTATATTCTATCCCAACATTATCATAACGTAAAACTATGAGATGCATGCATTATACTTGAATAGTCTCTGACCTATACAATATCCAAGCCTATATGTCTTCTGCTGCCACCAACAATGATGCCAGCTTACCATTTGTATGCCTAATCACATCATGAACAAGTATTTTAAATCATCCACTGTAAGACAACTAAGACGACCACCACTTTCATCCTCTCCTAACGCAGATGCAATCATCTCTCGCTTCTTTTCCTGCAAATGTATCAAACAGTTCATATCTTCAAGTGTCCTGCAAATGTATCAAACAGTTCATATCTTCAAGTGTCGACAACCTTAAATATTTGATGCAGCTTACATGGAATGGAACCAAGAAAATCTAGCATCCCCGTCCACTGAGAAAACACTATAGCTTTCTTTTTGGGAACATCACAAGACGAAGTGGAGTTGCAAGCAGTACTTTCCTTAGAAGTGTTCAGCATACAAGTTTCTTGGGAAGTATGGCATTTCCGCTTATTAAATGACTGCAACGCCTTAAGTGCAGCTATTATTTTTGAAGAATAAATTGGCCGAGTCTTTGAAAAAGGTTCAGAATCCTCAACCTCAGAACCGGAGGTACCAAGCAAAAGATCACAAGACCGATCAGATAAAGAATTGTTCAGTGTGGCTTCGGAAAACACTGAAGACCCGCTAAGTTCAGTTTTGCAGTTTGTAGCAGGGCACTGAATGTCCTCACCAGTTAGATGTTCGGAAATGCATTGGTTACAGAAAATATGACCACAGACTGAAACAACAGCATCTTCAGGAACATCCTGCATAGAATCATGTGATAAGAATGTTAAAGCAGAAAAGAGATGTGGTCAATCAAGATGATGTATATAAGCGCGTGCAACCGTACATTACAGATACCACAAAGAGCCACGCAAGCCTCTAAACATTTCAAAAGAATAAGCTGTCTTTCCCGAGGAATCTTAACGGTCGTCTCAACTGAAGATGTCCAGTGAGAAGTAGAATTGTAACCCTTAACAAGTTGAGGGTGGTTGCAAGCTTGTCTAAGGCGCAAAAGCATCGATAAAATGTGAACGTAGTTTTGCTTCACATTCCTATAACATGCATGCAGAAACAGAAACTCAATCATCTTTCTACGAAAGTAAACCGGACTTTTGAATATCCTAATCTTTCAAAACTTTATCAAGATAGACTGTACCTGAAATTGTGCACGTGAATCAGTCTCTAGCTTGGAATAGAAGTCATGTTCCTCCTGTGAAAATTTCACTCTTTTGCACTTCACATGTTTAGGTGGCAAAGATATAATAGGCTCCCCATCAAGAATTGTGGCTGCAGAAAATGGTGGTCACAAACAAATTTCAATCTAATGCCAGTGACAGTCATTCAATTTTTTCAGTGTCATAAATTAGAGCATTTATTATACAAACAAATTAATAAAGTATGATGTTGTTTCATATATTAAAATAAAATAGAGAGAAAAACAACGGTTGAGGTTGAGGATGCAGAACAACGTTAGGGGAGGATGGACGACGGTGGTAAGGAACTCTTACAATAGGGGAGGTGGAGGAAGGTGGGATGTAGCGAAAGGTGAAGGAAGCAAGACAGAGGGAGCCGTGGTTTCTTCGTTTTTCTTTACGGAGTTCGGAAGCAAATGGAAGGCTAGGGATTTGTTGTTTGAGTTCAAGGACCTTGTGGCCATCGATGAAGTTGTTATCCCTTCTAAGAGGGATAGGTTTGGAAGGAGGTATGGCTTCGTGCGTTTCTACGACGTCGAGGATGAGAAGTTGTTGGGTATCAAACTGGATAGTATGATTCTCGAAGGACGAAAATTGCATGCGAACCTTCCAAGGTTTCAGCGTCTAGCTAAGGATTCGGCGAAGTCGCTAGGGAATACAGGCAGGGGAGGGAAGGAGGGTGTAAAGGAGAGGAAGGAGGGTTTGGTGCAACCTCAAAGCTCTAAGGTTTGGGTGGACAAGAGATCCTCTGTGGATGTAGTTCACAATCGTTTGGGGAGGAATGTCAGCGGTGCTGCGTCAACGGGGCTCAAGACTATTTTTTTCGTGGCAGATAAGGATGAAACAGATCGTTACCTTAAGGCGTACGTAGGTGTTTTCAAAGATGTGGAGGTGGCGCTAAAGATTAAAAAGTGTTTTTATGAAGAAGTTCTATTCTCCATTAGGGTCACTGTGTTAGGCCCTAATCTCTGTGTCCTTGAAGATTTGGTGTGCGGTGAAGTGGAAGCTTTGATTGAGGAGCGAAGACGGTGGTGGGAGAATTGGTTTTCCTCGATTAGACCCTGGGCTCCCAACGATGTTGATACGGAAAGACTTACGTGTTTGAGAATATCTCGTTTTCCCTGTAATTTTTGGGGTCCAGGCTTCTTCAAGGTGGTTACGGAAACGGTTGGAACTTATATCAAAAGTGCAGAGTCGACGGAAGCGAGAATTAGATTGGATGAGGCGAGAGTTTGTATCAAGACAGGGAGGAGGGAGTTGATCAACGACTCTGTTAAGGCTGTTATCGACGGCGTCCCTTTTCTGATAAGCTTAAGTGAAGACTCTTCATCGTTTAACAAGATGATGACGGTGCGAAGGTGGCCGGATGAAGCTTTGTCGGAATCTAATGTTTCACCGGAAAGTGAGTTCTATGAGGAGGAGAGCATGGGAGAGATGAATGTTAATTTCGAGGCAGAAAGGTGTAAAAAGGTTTCAGAGGATTTGATTAAGACGTTTTAGGTAGGGAGTAGGGCAGAGGGTGGTTCTCAGTCTGTGAGTACAGCAGCTCTTAAAAAACTTACACCATTTGAGGAACCAAGTAAGTTTAAGGGTATAAAGCATACTGATGCTTCTTCAAATCCGTTTAAGGAGGCGCTGGCAAGGGAAGAGGAGGCAGAGGCATTTATTGAGGCACCGTTTATCGTGGAGAAAGTGGACACAGGGGGTGTAGGTGTTTCAGGTGAAGTGAGTAGGGTTGCTAACAGCTTTATAGAAGGTGGGCCCATTGTTAATGACGTGGAGAAAGAAACAGAAGGGGAGAGTTTAATTAATTGTGGGACCACTGGTGGGTGTATGAGGCCTTCTCCGGTTTTGTTACGTGGGCCTGGTTTTAGCGGTCCACCTTTTTTATCTCCTAATGGACCGAATCAGGGTGATAAGGGTGTAGGCCCATGTTCTTTTGATTTGGAATGTAGAAGGCTCAGAAAGAAGAAAAAATCAAAGACTACTCTCAAAAAAAGAAAAATGAAACCGGTGAAGGACCTGGGGAAAATTGTTGACATATCCCCGTCGTTCTACGCGTGCATTGGCCCCAGGAATGATGCTAAGGTGAGGAATGCGAGAGAGCCCTCTGTTTCTGAACCGCCAAAGGGCGATTCCATCGTTTCCGGTGAGTCTTCTTCACAATTCTCTGTAGCAGAGTCTGATTTTTTGCGTTGTAACAATATAATTAGTCATAATTCTTGTTCGGAGGTGGGAAAGAGATTGTGGAATGCCATCACTAATCTAGGTGTCAGTGGGGTGGTAGAAGATAGTATGAGCATTAAGTTGCTGGAAATTCTGGAAAGGAAAGATAAAGCTGTTTTAGAAGGAAAGAAGACGGTAGAAGAGTCGTTGCCATGAATCTGATTTCTCTAAATCTAAGAGGAGGGGGTTCTCTTTTGAAGAGGAAGAGAGTGTGTTTTCTGATTAAAAATTTCAATATTGATGTTTGCTTCTTACAAGAAACCAAGTTAGTTTGTTTTGATGATATGATAGCGAAATCGTTTTGGGGGAGTAGTGATGTCGAATGGACGGCGTATAACTCATTAGGTGCGTCCGGAGGTATGGCGATCCTTTGGAAGAAGGATCTTTTATCCCTTAACTTTAGTTTTAGAGGAAAGGGATATGTTGGTATTAATGCGTCTTGGAAAGGAGTTTGCTATAATCTCGTCAATGTGTATGCCCCTTGTTGTGCCGTGGATAGGAGAGTTGTTTAGAGATCATTAGTTGCTCGGAAGCTCAGCAGTGGTAATGATGATTGGTGTGTTGTGGGTGAATTCAACGAAATCTTAAGAAGGGAGGAATGGTTGGGATATGGTCTCTCTATGAGTACTAGAGGGATGGAGGAGTTTCAGGGTTTTATTGAAGATATGGGTTTAATAGATATCCCGTGTGTTGGAGGGAAGTTTACTTGGTTTAAAGACAATGGTAAGGCTATGAGTCGGCTCGACCGTTTCTTGATATCGAGGAAGTTAGCGGATGATTGGGGAGTGGTGGATCAAAGAATTGAAAAAAGAGACATTTCGGATCATGCTCTGATCCGGTTGAATGTAGGAGTGCTAGATTGGGGGCCGAAACCGTTTAAATTTAACAATGTGTGGTTTAAACATAAAGATTTCAAGACCTTTATCTCGGAAGAGTGGGGTAAGCTCAAAGTTAGTGGTAGGGGGACTTTATTTTGTATGAAAAGCTTAGGCGTTTGAAAGCTAGCCTTCGTGATTGGAATAGGGAGGTTTTTGGATGGATCGATTTGAAAGTTAAAGAGGAGGTGGAAAACCTTAACGAGATGGATGGTTTGTTGGTGGACAATTTTGGTGGGAATGTAGATGATTTGGTTAATAGTAGGGGAGAGGCTTCGCTTGAAATCCGTAACAATTTGCGCTTGAAAGATTGTATGCTTAGGTTAAAGTCTAGAGAACTATGGATGCATGATGGAGACAAAAATTCTAGGTACTATCATAATGCTATTAAAGATAGGCAAAGGAGAGGTGCTATTACCGTTTTGGAGGGGGAAAACGGTAGGCTAGAGGGAGTGGAGAATATAAAGGATGAGATCTTTGGTTACTTCCAAAATTTCTTTAAAGAAGAAAACTTGGAAAGACCTATTCCGGAAGAGGTTCCTCTTAAGTGCTTGAGTGGAGAAGAAGCCGTTTGGCTTGAGAGACCCTTTTCGGAGGAGGAGATAAAAGATGCCGTGTGGGCGTGTGACGGGAACAAAAGTCCCGGGCCGGATGGCTATTCCTTAGAGTTTTTCAAAGGCAATTGGGAGGTGGTGAAAGGTGACTTAGGCAAACTTGTTTCGGATTTTTATGAAAGGGCAAGGCTCACTAAAGCTTGCACTTCGTCATTCATAACTCTTGTTCCAAAGATGAAAAATCCTCAAACTTTGGCCGATTTTAGACCTATTTGCCTTGTTGGTAGTTTGTACAAAATACTAGCGAAACTCTTGGAGGCTAGATTAAAGTGTGTGGTAGGAAATCTTGTTTCAAAGAATCAATCGGCTTTTGTCCCGGGTAGAAGTATCTCGGATGGAGTCCTAGTGGTGAATGAGGTGTTGGATTTTGCCAAAAGAGAGAAGAAAAGTTGTGTGGTGCTAAAGGTAGATTTTGAAAAGGCCTATGATCGTGTTAGTTGGAATTTTGTGAGATTTGTTCTTGTGCGGATGGGTTTTGGTGCGAGATGGATGAGATGGATGGAAGGTTGCATCTTCACTAATAATATGTCCGTTCTTGTTAATGGGGGAACAACTAAGGACTTTAAGGTTGAAAAAGGTTTTCGTCAAGGAGATCCTTTGTCGCCTTTCTTGTTTGTTTTGGTGATGGAGGTGCTTTCGGCTCTTATGAGGAAGGCGAAAGAAGTAGGAGAGTTTAGGGGGTTCAAGGTGGGTGTGGATGAGGAGATTGACTTGCTCCAATTTGCGGATGATACTATAATTATTTCCGAAGGTGATACGGCAAACCTATGGTGTATGAAGACTATCCTTAGAGGCTTTGAGATGATGTCGGGTTTGCGTATCAATTTCAACAAAAGTAATATTTATGGGATTAATGTGGGGGATTGGTTCCTAGAAGCGGCCTCGACCTTTCTTGCGTGCAAGGTGGGATGTATACCGTTTAAGTTTTTAGGTGTTAAAGTGGGAGGTAATCCGAGGAAAATCACAATGTGGAAAGAGTTGATTTCTTTTTTGAAGAAGAGGCTAGTTGCTTGGAGAGGTAAGAATCTTAGTGTAGCGGGCCGGGTGGTTCTAATTAACTCGGTGCTCAACGCTATCCCGATTTATTCTTTATCCTTCTATAAAGCTCCATCCAAGGTGCTTAATGAAATTAGAAAAATTCAAAGTAATTTCTTGTGGAGTGGTGGAGATTTAGTGAAATCGATTCATTGGGTTTGTTGGGATACCGTGTGCAAATCTAGGGAGGAAGGTGGTTTAGGTGTGAGAAATGTGGAAATTATGAATGCGGCGCTTATTAGTAAGTGGAAGTGGAGGATTTTAAGCGAAAAGGAGGCGGTTTGGTGTGATGTTTTAAAAGCTAGATATGGAAATGTGAAACTTAAAGTCTTGATCGGAGATGTCTCGGTGGTGGGTAAGCATGATTCCATATGGTGGCGAGACGTTTTGATATCGGATAATTATGATAGATTGGGAGATAAGCATTTTGCGAGAGGGGTGGTTTGCAATGTGGGGAATGGTAAGGAGACTCCATTTTGGTACGCGAGTTGGTTGAATGAGCAGCCTATAATGGAGGCTTATCCGGAGTTATTTGTTCTGGCGGATAATCATCTTGTGTCAGTGGCTGAAGCGGGGTCAAAAGGGGAAGACGGCTGGAACTGGAACCTTGCGGATTTGCTGGCTGAGAGTAGTATGCAGAACATGGACAGCAGTGCTGTCGTTGATTTGCTGCTGGAACTGTCTGCCAGGCTGCAGCAGTTCTGTTTTAGCGAACAGCAAGAAGACTCCTTTGCTTGGCGAGAAAATTCGACGGGAGTGTTCTCGGTCAAGTCGTGTTATGAGAGGTTCAAAATTAATCTCTCGGACCCTCCTCTTTGTGTTAGATTGGTCAAAGAAGTGAATTTCTTATGGAAAATCAAAGCTCCTGCAAAAATTCTGTTTTTTGGTTGGCGTTTAATTCATAAAAGAATAGCAACTAAAGACCAGTTATTTAAGAGAGGTATTTTGGTGGAATTGAATGATTTATTGTGTCCTATGTGCATGAAGAGGGAGGAGTCCTTAATGCATTTACTAGGAGATTGCGAGATAACTTCGCGGATTTTGGGAGGGTGTTTAGTTGGATCGGTGATGGTATGGAGTTATCCTTTGAAGAGTTTGTAGGTTTCTTCGCCCATTGTGATAAAGTGAAGAATTTAACAAAGAGGACTATTATGGCGGTGATTTGGTTGGCGACGGTGTGGTGTTTATGGTTGAAGCGTAATGCTTGTATTTTTAGAAAAGACTTATTTAGCTTTTTGGAGAGTATGTCGGATATTATCCGTTCCTCTTGGAATTGGCTTTTAGCTTTTTATAAGTTAGGAGATCTTTGTAATTTTCACACTTGAAATATCCTTCCGCTCCTTTGTTTCGAGCTGTAGGAGTTTTCCGTTTTGTTTGGGTGGAGTATCCCTTATGCTCCCTGTTATAATATCATTGCTTATTCAAAAAAAAAATTATACAAACAAACAACACTATTAAACCTAGAATCTTGAACATAAATACATCTTCTTAACGAGCAAAAAATCATCACTTATTACTACTACATTTTTAGTTCATAAGCATTTAAGCAGTGATTATTACAATTTACAACTAATTACTACATTAAGCAGTGAGTGGTGGCACATTTGGCAAAAACGATATCTAAAATTCTCACATGCAAATTTTACCTTTTGTCCGACGTAACATGATCACTTTTAAGATAGCTTGCAGCTTCACATACCCTATTGATGGATTATTGGTGATAGGAACCTTGATTTTTGAACAGAATGTTGTGAGCTCATCATAAGGATAATATCTTAGAAATCTAAAGTAACTGTAGAGATCATCAATTGAATTCTGGATTGGAGTTCCGGACAAGCACCATATGCGCTTAGCTCTAAGACCCCAGCAAGCCTTTGAAACAAGAGTTATGTGATTCTTTATACTTTGGGCCTCATCAAGGACGACTCTATACCAGGCTACTTTTGCAAGAGGACCCGCATCATCCTTCTTCTTTCCGCTTTTTGAGCTAGAAGGGCATTTCCTTTTCTTACTCGTCGTAGCACGATCTTCAATAGTTTCTTTTTCTCCGTCATCTTTAGGGACCTCTAGGCTAACAATTGAATAAGTAGTCAAAACAACATCATACTTGGCAAGCTCATGATGATCTTTGATTCGATTGCTTCCATGGTACACAAGCACAGAGAGATTTGCTCTCCATGTTACTTTATTAGCCAGTTCGTCAGCCCACTGTCGCAGGACACTGGTTGGACAAATAACAAGAGTTCCTGCAGATGGCCTGCCTTTTGCATGAACCGAAGAATTCACACTTGTGATCGCTTTTCCATTTCTAGATATATCTTGACGCGCGTCAAATTCCTTCGTCATTACACCATTCTCAGGAAGTGGATCATCATCCAAATCCATAATTTCTAATACACTATTTTGTGCAGTGTTGCACGTCTCGAGCAACGGAGACCTTTCCTTTAGTATTAAAGCAATAGTTGACACAGTTTTTCCAAGACCCTGATCATCTGCAAGAATTCCTCCGGAAGAACGTAAACTTGATGTTTCCTTTTTAACCATCCACGATAGAGCAATTCTCTGACACAACAATTTATATCAGTTGGAGGATGTAAATGCACCTATTATAATATCATTTATTGAAAAGAATGAATGAATTTGTAAAGTAACCTGATGACGTAAAAGAGGAACTGCCAATAGCCCATCTGGGAGATTAACTTCTGATGTTGGCCGAGACAGATCCTGAAATCAACTACAAAGTTAGTTCACTTGCGGAAATAGGACATGGTAAGCAAATATATTATAATACGGTCGAAAAATCAATGTTAATTAATAACTAATGTTTTAATGAATATAGTGATGAATATTTAAATCATAATAACTAATGCATTTCCTATTTCCAAATTCAAGATGTTATTATTGGACAAACATTAAATTCGGAAATGTTTATCTGGTTTCCTATTAATTTTTATTTTATTTTTTATATATATGATTAAATTTAAGAAAAATGATAAATTAGGTCAACAATTTGCTATTTGTTATTATTGGACAAACATTAAATTCAGAAATGTTTATTTGATTTCCTATTTGTTATTAATATTGTTACCTTTGATGAAACACACCATTTCATCAACTTATTCTACTAAGTGTTGCAACTTTTCGCTAAAGGCAACATTTTACAATTATTTTCTGAAAGTGTTTCCTATTTTCAATTATTCCTATTTCTTAATTCAAGATGTTATATTATTGGACAAACATTAACTTCCGAAATGTTTATTTGATTTCCTATTATTTTTTATTTATTATTTATATATATATGGTTAAATTTAAGACACTACAACACGGAAGGCCTTCTAAAGCGCTTATTTTAGGCTTTAAAAGCGCTTTAAAGCGCTGTAAAAGCCAGCGCTGACGTAGGTAACAAAAGCGCTTTTGAAAGCGCTCTGGTAGACCCCCTATAAGAGCGCTTTTTCCAGAAAAGCGCTCTTGTAGACCCCCCTATAAGAGCGCTTTTCTGGAAAAAGCGCTCTGGTAGCTCCCCCTATAAGAGCGCTTTTTCCAGAAAAGCGCTCTGGTATCCCACCCTATGAGAGCGCTTTTTCTGGAAAAACGCTCTGATAGCCCCCCCCTATAAGAGCGCTTTTCCAAAAGCGCTTTCGTAGGTTGCGTTTTTTTTATTTGTTATGTTTTATTTTAATCTTTGGCAGCACTTTTTGTTAAAAAGCGCTTTCGTATGTAACCCTTTAAGAGCGCTTTTTAAAAGCGCTGTCGTTGCTAAATGAGGTATTTTAAAGTGCAGCCTGTAATTTAAGCCTCCCAGTTTGACCTGTAATATTTTCGACCTGTAATATATTTTCAACCTGTAATATTTTCGACCTGTAATATATTTTCGACGATATATTTTCAACCATAGGTAGGACAATATATATATACTAATATAATACCATTATAATTAATATCCAAAATTATATATATACATCATTATAATTCCTGTCAAACAAACTATTCTCTGTAACATCAACAATATTATAGTACTTCAAATATTGGCAACAATATGAACAAAGTTAGTAACCATATATCCTAGAGTACTATAATTTGATACTTCAAATCGACACAAATCCTACATGAATAGTTGATGAATATAAAATTGACACAAATCCTCTTTGATTTCTTCCAACTTAAGTTTCGTGTAAGAAGCAGCACGAAATTTGTCAAAGTACTACAGAACAAAAACATAATATGAATGATTTAGTTAAATGTAATAAATTATAAGAATTTATCTAATTAAGTTATAAATCCATACCGTGATTGGAATCTCTAATTGATTCATTTGAAGGATTTCTTTCATAAATCTCAAAACATAATATCCGCAATCTGAACTGTTTCGTTGTATCAGACACTACATAGAAAAACAAATAACATTTTATAGTTGTACGTCTTGTTTTATCAAGTAGCATAAATATTATAAGCAAAATTGTGAAAAATAATGTACATGCACTTTGATCCAAGTAATGTTGTTTGATTTTGTCCGGGATACCTGTGCGTCTCGTTGACTTCGAAACACTTGTATTGATCTAACAAAAATATAAAAGCAATTATTTAGATTAATCTCACAAATAATTAAATATATAAATATACAAGAATATTTAGAACGATCCCACTTACAAATCAATCTTTTCCTTCATAGCCGGATAATTGCTCCACTCACCATCTACCGAATTCAGAAAATATACCACTTCTCTTATCGGGTTGATAGCAAGCAACAACCAGTGTGCTCTATAAATTAAAACAATAGGTTATATGAAAATTTTGCTACGCATAAGAAACAAAGATTAGATGAACCAAGAATGAGAAACTAACCCTACTGGTCGGGTATTATACGCCCAAAGAATCAGACTTTCTGTATTGCCGGAGGACATGAATCTATCGACTAAGCGCTGTCTAACTGATTCCGGTTCCGAAGCAATTGTCATTCCGCTGCAACGGGCGGAAGACACGAAACGGAATCTGTTTGACAATGCAGTCCCGCGCAACACTCTGTCATGCAACAACCTTAAATAAAAACATAATAAACATATTAGATTATTTTAATTGAAATGTGTAAATAAATTGTTCGACTAATTAAATAATATATCAGATGAGTGAATATTACCGGATGTATGAGTGCATATTAGCGACGCCTAGTTGTTCATGCGTAAAAATCTCTTCCAAGTCATCTATTTGCAATATGTGACATGAATTCAACACCAAAGAAACCTTCATCCATATTGATATTACAGAGAGCACCATCCTTCAAATCGGACATATCAACAAGTGTTCCGAGCGTCGTCCGGTATCGAGGCACAAAAGCACCACCTTTTTTTCCGCTTGCTTCGGAGGACCCTTAGGTGGTACGCTACGGACTTGCTGTGTCACTTGTTGTGACCCCCGAGCAGATGCCTAAAAATCATATAACAATCGGTAAAATATAAAATCATGTAGTTTTAGATTCAAATTATATATTAACACCTTAAATGTACCTCTTTTAGTGATGCAACAGACTCCTCCTCCTGTAAAATCCCTTTACCCTTAATTGCGGGTTTTGTAGGAGCAGTCTAAAATTAAAATGTAAAAAATAATTAACGTAACGGTGCAGAATTGACATTCGAAAACTAAATGATTCATAATGGTTTTCAATATACCTCATCACCAATGATAATGAGCTCCGAGGGCCATGCAACAAATGACCCTATTGCATCTCGCATCAATGTTGTCTCTGAGACCATGTCAGGTACCGGTAGCACCGCATCATGATCTAATACAACATCAGCTGATACCTTCAGGTGTCCATCCGGGAGCGGTCTATGGTGAAGTAAATCTCCCACAGTGTTGTGCCCTTTTCCCTTGCCAACTAGGCGATAATTCAGCGACGATAAGTATAGTTGGCAAGAAGAAATGCCCTAAACCAATAGTAAATATAAAGTCATTATCATTAATAAAATAGAACAATTTGTAAGGAAAAGAAATTTATAATTACCTCGGGAAGTTTTCTTTGACAGTTGAAACTAGCTTTATCACTAGTTTCTTTCACCGATGCAGTATTGCACTTTTCTCTAATATACATATCTTTATCTCTTTGCAATTCAGAGACTTGTGCTTGCAATTCCTGCAATTTTTGCAACACTTCTTCATTGGAAGGATTTCTTCTCCTAGGATGCTTGTAAAAAGAGGTTGGAGTCACACCATGACCCTTACCCCTCACCCGACCGGGATACTCAGGAGCATCTAGTGCTCTACTAAGTACGCTCCTATCATCCTGGTCCTCACCGGTGGATACCGATTGCGACAAGGTCTCCTGTAATTCATTTACATTTCAATAATTATTAGTGGAGATAAAAAATCATTTATATATTAAAAAACATTTGATTTAATTAAAGACACAATATTATACTTTCACATTCAGCATAAACTCTTTGAACATCGGGATCGACAGCTTGATTCTTGCCCACACGAGCTTCCTTCCACAACACATGTACAGGAAGTGAGGTTTCCTCACTTTTAGTCTCCTCTAACTATGCATTGACACAAATGATAAAATCGTCAAATAAAACACATTTAGACAATTAATTAAAACGCATTTCTATTTACTTAAAATTTTATCCTCTAAGCGTGCATATCCCAAACGCCCTTTTTTGTATGGATACGCGGGTTTTGATGCTCTCGCACTATTTGTGGCACTCCTTTTCCGAAAAGCTTCATCTCTTTGCTCTAAAAACTTAGCCCAATCTTCTTCATCAATGAATAGCTCATATTTTTTTGGCCGTCCCGGTGCCTCTTCAAGAAAGTTTCCATCTTTATCCTTAAGACAAGTGTTTATCAAAAAAACTTTCCACCCTCTATATCTTTTTCCGGCCAAACTAAGTATGTAGCGTCTACGCTCATCTGGTATGTCAAAAGTCCTCTGCAAAAAAACATATGCATAGAGTGTGTTAGTATAAGTAATTTAAACAAATTATCGTCAAGATCATAAGAACAACCATATATGATACCTTAAGCTCGTCCCAAATCGCTTTTTTTTCCGCATCCAACTCTTCGCTTTTCAGATTCCATTTAGCTACGGAGACTGGAATATGCATACGAACAAGTGTACCAATATAGCTTGTCAACTTTGCAGAATTAGGACCAATTGGTTGGTTATCAGAATTCCATTCCAAATGGTATATTAATCCTTGGTCTCTATGTCGAATGATTCCCTTCATAATGGTGATGCCTCGTGCAACTTCTTTTGCTTGAGTATCAGGTGGAGCATTTGTATCCGGAGCATCTTTTTCTTGAGCATCTCTTTCTTGTGAGTTTTCTTGTGCGTTTTCAGGTGGAGCATCTCTATCCGGAGCCATTGAACCTGTATCAAACAAACTAAAGCACATTAGTACACTATTAATAAGATAACAATCTATAGAAGTCAAATGGAAGTCAAACCATGCATGTACAAGTAAATCGGAAACGAAATCGGTGAAATCAAAATAAGCGTCAAAAAAAGAAAGTTGTCGGAATTGAACGAAATTTACATGGCTATGGTAAAACGTCCCCACGGACTCAAAAATAAAGTCGGTTTTCCGAAATTCAGACCCTAAGCTCGACTTTTGATTACGGGCAGAAGCAAAACCGATAAAAAACAGTCCCGAAATGTAAAGATAAGTGCATGAGCAGCTCCGGAATCGTCAATATAGTATAGTTACATGTAAAGAAGTCGACAAACGGATACATGGTTCAAAAGTTATGTACAAAACGAAAATATGCACCAAAATTGAATAAGTATACTATTGAATAAAACAATCGGTACAAATTGAATAAAGCAAATTAGTCGGAATATGTATACATGGTTGAAAAAAACTATACAAATTGAATATATAACAATCGGTACAAATTGAATAAAGCAAATTAGTCGGAATATGTATACTATTACCTTTATCACTAACGTCTCTTTCTTTTCTTGGTAGGATTGTGTTCTACGCGTCTCTTAACAACGCGGACGGTTGGATTGATCCAAATACCCTTATTATGATCATTTCTAGTACAAGATTCATTCTCATTTTGATCGTTTCTTGTACAAGATTCAATGCCAACACCAATATCACCTTGATCTTCAATGTTTTCATCAACTATTTTGTTAGATAAAAGCACTATAGACCATTTCGTACTTGTCGGATCATTGACATAGAACACTTGCTTAGCTTGAGAGGCTAGAAGGAAAGGCTCATCTTTGTACCCTCCCCTATTGAGATCCACTTGCAAAAATCCTGACTTATCCATTCGTATGCCACTATTATTTTCAACCCACTTGCAACCAAATACAGGAATCTGAAACTTCGCGTAATCAAACACCAAAATGCGCTCGATAACTCCAAAATATGACAAATTTGCAAACTTCGGATTTAAGTCATTTGCACTTGATATGTGCATTGCTTCAGCTACCAAGGTAACACCACTATTTTGCATAGTACTTTTATCATCCTGTTCTTTGGTATAAATTGTGTATCCATTAATTGCGTATGCGCTATAAGAAAACACAATTATACTTGGACCATAGGCTAAACATCTCAACCTTTCTGTTACTGAAGCAGGATCTGAACGATACTTTGAATAAATATGTTCCCTAAACCACGGTATGAAACTTCGATTGTGCTCTCGTACTATCCAGTTCTCATTTCTATCCGGATTTAAATCTCGGAGAACAACCTTGTGCATTTCAACATACGGCTCAACCTCAATCTCATTGTGCAGAACATACAAGTGCGCTTGATCCCGTTCGACCATTGATACTGTCACAACTTTATTTCCAATTAGCCTTTTTCCTTATTTTTTTCGACAATATGAGATTTGGGGAGTCCAATTGATTGAACATTTGACAGATATTCAGTACAAAACTCAACCGCTTCTTCAACAACGTATCGTTCGGCAATACAACCCTCTGGTCGACTTCTGTTTTTCACGTACCCTTTTAATATTTTCATATAACGTTCAGCAGGGTACATCCATCTCATATAAGCTGGTCCGCACAATTGTGTCTCTTTCACAAGATGAACGACTAGATGAACCATTATGTCAAAAAACGAGGGAGGAAAATACATTTCAAGATCACATAAAGTAACAACTATCTCTTTTTGCAATGTTGGTAAGATCGCGGGATCGATCACCTTACTGCAAATTGACCTGAAGAAAAAACACAGTTTAGTTATTGCGCTTCTTACTTTTTCTGGCAGAATAGAACGTATACCTATTGGTAAAAAATGTTCCATTATAACATGACAATCATGCGTCTTCAAACTCTTTAACTCGAGGTCTTTCATGGACACAAGTCTTCTAATATCTGAAGAGTAGCCTTCTGGAACTTTAACTTCACTGAGGAACTTACACAATGTTTTCTTCTCCTTTCTAGATAGAGTGTAAACAGCAGGTGGCAAATATGTTCGTCTTCCTTTCGTCACGGGTCCCTATTCAGTTCTTATCCCCATGTTTACCATGTCATTCCTTATGTTAACGCCATCCTTAGACTTTCCTTGTATATTGAGTAACGTACCTATAACGCTATCAAATACATTTTTTTCAATATGCATAACATCCAGGAAATGTCTTACGTACAACGACTTCCAATCTGGAAGTTCAAAAAAAATTGACTTCTTCTTCCACCCACCCTTGACAAGTGAATGTGCAAAAGGCTTGCCAAACTGAGTGCTCACATCTTTCACCTTTTCAAAAATTTGATCACCTGACAAAAAAGGCGGGGCTGTATGATGTTCGGCCTTTCCATTGAATGCTTTTCTCCACCCACGGTAGTGATGATTAGAATTTAAGAATCTACGATGGCCGAGAAAGACATTCTTTTGACAAAGCTCCAATCGTGTCGTATCGGTTTCATCTTCACAAACAGGACACGCTTTTTGACCTTTATTGCTGTACTCGGATAGATTTCCGTATGCTGGAAAATCATTAATTGTTCCAAACAACATCGCCCTCAAGTTGAAACTTTCTTTCCTATACCCATCGTAAACCTCCACACCATTCTCCCACAAAAATTTTAAATCTTCGATTAAGGGTGCCAAGTATACGTCTATGTCATTCCCTGGTTGTTTAGGCCCAGAAATTAGCATAGATAACATCATGTACTTACGCTTCATACATAGCCACGGAGGTAGGTTATAAATCATAAGAATCACGGGCCAGGTGCTATGCGAGATACTTTGAATACCATGCGGGTTCATTCCATCAGTAGACAATGACAAGCGAAGGTTTCTTGCTTCTCTTCCAAATTCAGGATAATCAATATCAACTTTCATCCACTGTGGTGAGTCTGCCGGATGTCGCAACTTTCCATCAATAATTCTTTTATCTGCATGCCAAGTCAAGTGTCTTGAATCAGTCTCACTACGATACATGCGTCTAAATCTCGGAATTATAGGAAAATACCATAAGACTTTGGCCGGAGACAACTTTTTCTTATATCGAGGGACACCGCATTTAGGACACTCATTCAACGCTGCATACTCATTTCGAAACAAAACGGAATCGTTTGGACATGCATGTATCTTATCATAGCTCATGCCAATAGAGGACAACATCTTTTTGGCTTCATACGTTCGATTGGGAAGAACATTATCCTTTGGTAGCATATCTTTCATAAGGGCTAATAACTCTGTGAAACTTTTATCCGGCCATCCATTGTCCGCCTTTAAGTTGTACAACTTTAACACCGCAGACAATCTTGTGAATTTTGAACAACCATCATACAACGGTTTCTCTGCATCGCTTACCAATCTCTCGAACATTTTGGGACAATCCTCAAGATCTTCTTCAAGCGCTTCTGCAATCTCTTGGACTCGATTGCAATCATATGTGTCTGTGCAATCGTCGTTTGAAGCATACTTCCTATTACACCTCAACTCAACATTCCCGTTTGTTGCACCCCAAAATTTGCCCATTTATTTATTTTCCAATTGGCCTCACTTTACATTCATGTGCATACCTCATCTAGGACATTCATCCATTACATTCATCCATATCACAATTACTGCTCAAGAAAATTGACAAAAAGAGGCTGAGGTTGGGGATATTCTTGGTAAAGAAGAATCAGATTTGAGGTCTTATTGAAGAGGATCATTTCCATTTGCATACTCCTAAAATCAGGGTTTTATTCTCTCCGAGTCAAAGCTCTGATTAAAAAGAATTGACCTTTTGAGTACAAAAATGCAAATGCTTGAAGAAATATTCACTGGAGTCTCTCTGGTTGAAAGTTGATTGAGAATTGTATCGGAAACTGATTAATCGGGAAATTCATTTGAAATCAGAAAAATCAGGAATTGTTGACTTTTTGGTCAAAGTCAAAGTCAACTGTCAAATATGGACTTACGGTGGAAAATCTGTCAAAGAAAAGTCAAAGGGCGATTAAATCAAGAAAATAATCAAAGTTGCCAATTATGGAAGTTAGTTGAAATGTGAAGTTACCAAAAATAGAAGGGAAAAATACTTAGGAAAATATTTGAGGATTTGGAAATTGGTTGAGCAGCTGACTTCATGGATGGTTTACACGTGGATCAAGGCTTCAATTCAAGACAAGTTCAACACCAAATTTGTTCAATTCATGGAGATCTACAACTTTGTAGTTGAAAGTTTCTTCATTTGAAGTATGGTTGAAAAGATACTGAGGTTTGAAGTTGAAGTTTTCTATTAGAAGCAAGTCACCTGGCAAGACAAATTCTGGGCAAGCAGGAAGCATTCTATCAAACACTTGGCGTGCCAATTTCAAGACTAATTATAGAGAGATACAAGGGCCCATGAAATGCAATATTGGTGTGCTTCTCTCCTCTTCCATGCCCTCTTCACTACAAGCCAAGAATTGAGTCTTTGTGATAAGCACTGGATCAGTTACAAGGCCCCAACGTCACTGCTTCGTAAGACTAATGTCACACATCCGGCTGGGCAGGATTCCAAGTCATACGCGCCACATTTTCACAAACACCTGGTGGGCTAACTTCATGTCCAATTTTCTCCCTCCTCAGGTCTCTATTTTGAACAATCTTGGTCTTAAATCATTCTTTGTTATGTCCTCTTTCAAACAAGCCACGGGGTGTCCCAAATGGATCTCCATTGAGCAAGATATGGATCCCCAAAGTCGTTCTCTAGCCGAGTCATATTTTGCTAAGAATGATACCCAGCTCCCAGCCATGCGCGTGCAGGTCATGCTAATTACGGCATACCACATTTCCAGCCTTTTTTCTGGACAGTGTAGAGTTCATCCCTTGGTGACTTCAACATGAGTTTTAATCTACTTTGTTCCCTCTACAAAATCAAGCAAAAATTGGGACAAATGATGAACATTAGTGGAATCCATAGGTACATAAAATGAAGGTGTTGGCTGATTGTTGCAAGCACAGGCATCAAGAGGATTTGAGGTACACGCACAGCAAAGTATGAGACACAATGTGCAGCTCATTATGATAAGTCACCATCAGCATTCTACTCAAAACTACCATGCATGTTTCAAAAGAATTTACTACAAATGGCCATGCTTGCTCCTTAAGTTTGATAAAAAGATTCACTACAACAACCCCCTCCATACATAACCATGCAAACCATGTAAGAACAAAGAAGAGGAAAGAATCCAATGCATTCATCCATACCATAAGCTAACCATGCACAACACTTCACTATATAAACCAACACGCTTCATTTTTCAGGGGAGGCTCACATAATTATTCTTTTTCAGTTTCAAACCACTCTACTCTCTCCCTCCATTCCATTTTCTTTCAACTCTCACCTCATCTTCTCTCCACCATAACAACCACCATAACCGTTTCCATAACAAACTTTCAACAAACCTCCAACACACTCCATTATTCAACAACCACCCTCACCAACAAACTCAACCTTCATCCTCTCTCCATCAAACGGTGATCATCTTCATCTTCACCATCTTCATCAACCTTCACCACCACCATAGTCACACCACCACCGTTCCTTCAAGTTCTTCACCTCCTTCTTCAATCATCATCACCACCAGAACATCCATGGCAAGCCGTTAATCATCATCATCGTTGCTCCTTCATCAATCTTATGGAGCGAGTTGTATCCGGTTCGAACCATAAGTCTTGAGTTTATTTCTCAAGCCCTCACTCATTTTTCCGCACCGCGTCCAAGAATCAAGGAGCTTAAAGCTTGTAGAGTCTACCTGGATAATCATCCAAGATCTTCAGGTGAGTTCCTTGAACCTTCTGATCACTGTAGAAGTATGAACTAGGACATATGCATTTGTGTTTCATCTTGAGCTATGATTTGGTTTGCATGAATGAAGTGCTTCTGGAACGCATGATCTCCATGTTTATGTATTGTTTGGTGTGAGGTTTGTCTTGGTACACAGATCTTGAGCTTTTCTTGAAAATATTAGAAGTAAGGGATATGAGATTCATTCTGTTAGCACGTTAAAGGAAGAATTGGAAGAAACGGAGTTTAGATTCGGAATCGTAGTGAAATTCTGAGTAAGGAGATGGTCCCTTTTCTAGTTTCTGTGCGTTTTAGTCGCAGCCCCGACGGTGGTAGATCGGAGAAGACGACCGGAGCCCTAGCTCCGGCGTCTGTTTCATACCATGCGTTCTTTTTCCGTCGCTTAGGTGGCACGTCGGCATTGGTGTGTTTTTTCAGATTTTTGTTAACTTTGCTTTGTGCTAATGATTAGATGTTGTGGTGGCTTGCTGTGATTGGTTATACAAACTTTTTTGTCTTTATTCATTTTAAATGAACCTTGCCCCATTGATATACTTTCATGTCACGTTATAGTTCATGCAAGTAAATCATAGGTTATAGGAAATAATGCACATTCTGGGTGATTGAAATGAAAAAATGAATAAAATGTGGTTGTCTTACTGATGGGCCTCGCCCTTGAATTTGTATATGGGCCTTAGAGACTTATTTTCCACACCCTGCTGTTCTAGCCCATGCGCCAGGTGTATATAACTTCAGTTCAATAAAAATGCTTTCACACCCCTCTGGCTAGACAGATTTGATGTTTGTTTTAATTTTGTTTCCTCCATAACTTTGGTTCCATAAATCAGTTTTAATTGAAACAAAAAATAAATAAAAATATGTTTTAAATAGAATAATGTGTGCAGAAATTTTTGATATTTTTGTTAGATTTTTAGAACTTAGTTTGTTGTTTTTAATAAATCATTTTCTTTAGTGTGTTCATTGTGTTTTTAAGTTTGATCGGTTTTGCAAATTAATTTTGTTTAATACCTTAGGAGTAGAATTTAATTGCCATTTTTTGTGTGATATCAGTAGACTCATATACCATATGGTGTGAAAAAAAATAAAAGTTTAATTCTATGTTTTGGTTAGGTTTTCATTAGATTTTCTATACCCGATTTATATACGTTCCCAAACGGATAACCATGTGAATTTGACCTATAATTTGCTTTACCTTTATGCAATTGACTTAGTTTCTTTTTGTACATATAATTAGGGATGTTTAGAGGTCCTAAGACCTGGAGTTGAATTTTTTAAGTCATGTTTTCTTATTTTACTCGATTTTTCTTTCTTACATGTAAATAACTTGCTTTTGATTAACGATTGTATCGTAACTTGTCCAAATGACCTATAATTTTGTATGAAACTTCTTGACTTGTTTTGTGATTGCTTAGACACCTTTTAGAGGTCATTAGCTACTGACTCATAGCATTTGATTACATCTTTCTAACTTCACTCCTAATTTGAATTCTATTAACTAGTTTTGACCTAGTTTTGTATAGTTTTGTTAGAACTTTGTTTGTTTCAAGTTAATTGATTAACATAGATTGGTATGAGGTCTTGGACCTATAAATGAACTAATTGCTACTGACTTTAAGCTTTGTTCATGTTTTCATTTGCTTTTTGTTTTGATTAATGGATGTTTGTTCGCTAATTGTTAAGTAACGATTCACGTGATACTTTGGTAACTTTTTGTGGATATTTTTGTGAGATGTAATGATGCTTTTGTGTTTGATTTAGGACACTAATTTCCTTGGTTTGCTACTGCCCTAGGGCTTTCTTCCCTCTTTCTCATGCTTTGCCTCTTCTTATACACTTTGATTGTTGTTAGTTTAAAAGGCGACGATTGTTTGTTCTTCCTCCACCTTTTGTGGATTGTTTTCTCTTGGGATTCATTGTGTGTAGTCTCTCTTAGGAGTAGACTTGGTTAGGGACTTCATTAAGTCACCTACCTTGCTTGTTGCTTTTTCTTATCTCTTGCTAATGCTTACCATGTTCCCTTAGGGTGGTGACTTCAATCTTCATTAAGATTAGTCACATAGAACAACTTAGGTTGTAGTCTATGCATGATAACATAGGTAGAGATCCCTTATCCTTGACCTTAGGGCCATTAGACTTAGATTAGAATAACTTAGATTAGAGAATAGGTTAGTTCCCCTTTGTTCATTCTTTTTTCTTTTCAACTTTAAAACACTAATAAAATAAAGATGCGAATCACATCAAGAAAGTGATAGAGAAATGAGTGGGATTCATTCCCTAATCTGTTTCTCAATCACTTAGTGGCATAGAAATGAGTGGGATTTATTCCCTAATCTGTTTCTCGGTCACTACTTAATGGGAGAGAAATGAGTGGGATTCATTCCCTAATCTGTTTCTCAAACATTAGTTAATGGGATAGAAATGAGTGGGATTCATTCCCTAATCTGTTTCTTGAACATTCTATAATGGGATAGAAGTGAGTGGGATTCATTCCCTAATCTGCTTCTCGATCATTATACATTATTATGTGATTCTAATCGCAAAGTAAATTCCCCTTAAAAAATACCCAACCAAAAACATTTAAAACACTTAATAAAGGCTCGAATTAAAACAAAGTGACGAAGTGGTGCGAAACCTTGTATTGGGTTTTGTTCATCATGTAGTTACATAAAAAACACAAACCCAAGTTCATTTTCTTTTGCCTTGTTAGGAGCTTAAGAACAAGTTAAGTCCTTTCCAAAACTAGGCGTATAAGTCTCCAAAGGTCGAGCATCGTGGATTGTGACCTTAACCGCTGTTCAACTAAAAAACACAAAACAAATGGAAACTATGGAGCCGAACTACGGTCGTTCTGATTCCTGAAAAGGATACGTAGGCATTGGGTCGCGGGGCCTAAGCGAACACACTTGTAAATAATTCCTTCTTTTCCCCGTGTTTATTTTGCATGCATTCGCATTTAGGTTTTAGACATTAGACACCCTTTAGATAGAAACAAACATAGGTGGATACCATCGAGTACGATGGGCGTGAGGGGTGATAGCACCTTCCCCTTGCGTAACCGACTCCCGTGCCCTATTCTCTGGTCGAAAGACCTTGTTCTTGTTCCGAGTTAGGTTTCTGATATTCCTTTCCCGCGATGGGATGAATATATTAGTGGCGACTCTGATCCATTTTTCGCGGTAGCGACAGCTGGCGACTCTGCTGGGGATGTTGATAGACCTGTTGCTGGTCCATCCTTAGTGAGTCGATCCTAGCCTGCGTTTGTTTGTTTATTTACTGGGTGTTTATTTGTTTTTATGTCTATACCTTGTATATATGTTTACATGTTTACTTTTCTGCTTGCATATCATGTTTATTTCTGTTTGCACATCATGCATATGGATTATATTCTGTGTTCCTTGGGGTCTTCTGTTCTGTTTTGCAGGTTGGGTGGGTTGTTCTATGAGGTAAAAGGCCCAATACCCAGGCCAGAGTTAACACATAGGATACCTAGGATAGAGTGGATAGTCATGACGCCAACAGAATGTCAGGTTCTGTTGATTGCGATCATGAGACCCACGACCAGCTGAGACTCGAATGGGATACCGTTGTTGGCATGTATTTGCAACAATGATGGTGTTTCAGGAGAGTTGCTAACGCTGGAGACCTTTTGACCTACCTTGACCTAGATTCACCTGTGAGTGGGGTGGGATATACATGACAGGTACCGTTGGTGACTATTCTATTCTGTTGGTGACTATTGGTTCTCCTGGTATTCAAAAAGGTGTCGGACCTTTGATCTCATGACATCTGACCTACATCAGTTATTCAGAGGATTGTACAGTGGTTACTCGGATTATATGGACCTTGATCCCATGCTTTTGCATTGCATAACATCATTACTTTATCCACTTCATTTGTGGGGGATTCTAAAGTCTATTTCCAAAAAAAAAAAAGATGAAAAAAAGTAGAAAAAAATAAAAGATGGAAAAGAAAAAAGAAAAGATACTATATGCAACAAAAAAAGAAAGAATAAAAGAGAAACAAAAGTTGATGAAAAGACTTTAGGATCCCTTAGAAATGAAACATGCATTCATACTATCATGCATTTCATAGTTCTCTCAGAAGCTTATGAGGGCCCTTTCTACTCAAATGCTAACTTCAACAACAAAATGACTTCTCACCGCTATGTGCTTGAAAGTTAAATAATGGAACAACTCCGTGAGGTTTTGAATAAGACGAGGACAGAAATGGGGATTGACGTGAATCAGTGTATGGAGGCTACCCAAGGTTTCTCTCTTAGACCAGAAGAATTGAGACAGGTTCCTCAGAGGCTAAATGTGAATGTTAATCTTACCTCAAGGGAAGTTCTTATGAATCAGAATGTTTGAGTACTGTTGCGATTCCTATTACTGTTAAGGAGGGAACCCATCATGAGAATAATTTGGAAATTGAAGTCTTCAAGTTTTCGATCATTGAAATGAAAAAAGGTTCCACCTCTTGGAGAAAAGGTTGAAAATCATAAAAGGTCGTGACTCCGTTGAGTTAGACATTGCGTGTTTGTACCTAGTGCCTGATATCAAAAAAAATTGCAAGGATCATTTACTCTCACTCCGAATGGTTTGATATTGAAGCTAAAGTGATAATCATCTCTTGTACATATGTGGAAGTTGCTTGGGGCTCCCGATTGAGGGATAAGCAATACATTGTCTATCTTGAGCATTGCACCATTCGCATGCTCGAATCCCTTAAAGCACTACAAATTCTTGTGCAACTTCATCAGAATATTTTTCCATGTGATAATCAAGAGGGTTCTACGAAGACATTTCTCATTCTCAAGCTTTGGCTTCATATCATGAGTCATCTCTTCCCGAAATTTTCTTCTCATTGACATTTGACCGTCGACAGAGAAAGAAAGAATATGAGACAGAAACAATATGGGAAACGAAGTGATGTAATTTCAATGCCTTGTACTCAGTTATATCCTTGATTGTTGGTATTCCATTTGGTGTTTTGGGCTTTCCTTACCACACGTACTCTCCTGAGTGTGATGATCATACTATCTTCTTCCATTTATAATGGTGATTACTATTCTAGCATCTATATTTGGGGCTCCCGACCGAGGGATAAGCAAGACATTGTCTATCTTGAGTATTGCATCATTTGCATCGCTCGAATCCCTAAAGTAAAATATAAATGCACCACTCTTGTACGCCTTTGTTGGAATATACTTCTGGGAAGTAATCTGAAGTGTGTGGAAGGAACATATGATAATGCTAAGTGGTTACCATGCTGGGGCACCTAGCCATTCAACTGAAGGTGGTAGGACATTCAAAGGCAGAATTCAAGTCCTCGTTGATTTCGGAATAACCACAATCCACTCCAAGAGGTCCTATGCACAAGTTGAAGTCTCAGTGGGGCATCAAAACTGAAAAAAGCATTCAAGAGCAATAAGTCCAGACGGAGTCAAGTCTCCTCAACAATGGCATTCATTTAGTTCTTTATTGTATTCTCATTTGTAACGTTTCATTGTTTGTTTAAGTATTTCTAGCATGTAAAAATTTGTTAATTTCTGAATGAAAATCATAATGCATTGTTTATGTTTGTCTTGAAGTAATCCATTCGTTTTCACTCAAAAAAAAAAGTTTTTGGCATTACGATACCAACTTTATTAATCTCTTGCTTAGGAAACGAGCGGAGGGAGAATGATGATGATAAAAAAAAATGCAAAATCCCTAATTGTGTGTTTTTGAATAAAACCCTACTGATGATGTACAGGCATTATTTCAAATCCCCAAACACCGGAGATATAAGGGAGATAGACCCTCGTTAACCCCTTTGAGCCTTGAAGTAGGAGTTTCTTTTTTGATCAGAAAAAACCCTTGTTTTTAACCCTGGGGCAGGGTAGTGTTCATTTAACTTGATCAAGTGTTCAAAACTCATAAAGGGTATGTATCTAAGGATACAACAATGGTTATCCTCCAAAAGGTTGAGGAAATTCAGAATCGTGATCCCTCACCTATCAAGAGGATAAAAGATGACGATACCATAATGGTAATTCTTCGTCAATCATGGAAGGAGGCAGTCGCAATCACTTCCAACGAATCAAAGACAATGCGAGTTCACACGACTTGTTCAAAAAAAGAAAAAAAAAGGGCAAAAAAAAAATGAAAAAAAAAAAGAAGAAAAAAGAAATAGCAATAAAAAGAAAATTTGTGAAAGTAAAGCAAGAACAAGGTCGTGTGATAATGAATCGAAAGAATAAAAGGTGAGCGACTGCCATGTCTGAAAAACCTCATTGATTCCTCAACCATTTCAAAATTCCTTGTGAGGGATGAGCACTCATGATTGAGTTAATTGAACTTATGAGTGGAGAACATCACGAAGGGGGTGGGAACCAAATAATTTTGAGCCTAAAAATCCTTTGTTTCTGAAAACCATGAACCCGGCCAAGATACAACCCTTAAAAGTCCTAATTGAAGTAGGGTTTATTTTGGAGACGCACTCCAATGAGATAGCGTTTAGCTGACTCCCAATGAAGCGTAACACATATCCATGTTGGTATTGTATGCCCGCTTTTCATTTCATTCACAAGAGGTGGCCACCTCATTGCATAAAAAAGTTTTAAACTTCAAGACTAGCATAGGCTTTGCATTAGAATTATCATTCTTAGAATTAACATTCTTTTGTATACAAAACATTTGCTTAAACATCAAGAAAGTTTCCATGATGAGAATCTGTAAAGAGCTTGATCATGTCAAAGTAAAAAGGACTTGAGAACTCCTTAGAATAAAAAGAAATCATTTCAGAAATTGATATCAAGGGGCGTGTTGTCTGAAGACTCCATTGAGCATAATCAGTTGATACTTCCTTTGATTGGTTACCCTGAGGAGAGAAGTCTGAATACTCCGTTGAGCATATGCAGTTTGATTCCCTCGTTGTCCGATCGTTAAGGGGCATGTTGCCTGAAGACTCTATTGAGCATAATCAATCGATACCTTCTTTGATTGATTACCCTGAAGGTTTTTGAATAATCAATCGATACCTTCTTTGATTGATTACCCTGAAGGTTTTTGAATAATCAATCGATACCTTCTTTGATTGATTACCCTGAAGGTTTTTGAATACTCTATTGAGTGTGGTAAAGTTACCTCCACGATTTGTGGGATCTTAAGGAAAGTAAAACTCGAGGATTCTGATAAGATGTACATAATCAGGGGCAGTCACGACGAGGAATCTCTCTCGTGAGGTCAACCAATCTGGGGCAAGCAAATCAAGGTTTGACATCTCAAATTCGACCAATCAGGGTTAATCAAGCCGAGGAGTCTCTCTCTTAATTTCAATCAATCTAAAGTAGTGACGTCGAGGAATCTCTCCAAACTCACTCAATCTGGGGTAGTTACGTTGAGATTCGACAAATCTTTTCAAAGATCTGTTGATCAAGGGAAAGAATATTTCAAATGTATGAATATGCTGGGGCAAATTTTCTCAAGTAATTGTGGTGTAAGGATCCTTCTGAGGGAAATGTCTTCGTGAATCAGATACCTTTGTAAGTCAAGTAGCCTGGGGCATGATCTTTTTGGTTTGTATTGAAGGAACCGTCATTCACTTGTAAAGTGCAGTTGACCATCACAGAGTTGATAAGTATCATAATGCTTTTCCCCAACAAGTTACTCTTTCCTCAAGCATAGGAGTTTATTTCTCCTAGAAAAGTCTCTCCCCGAGCATAGGAGTTTATTGCTCCTGAGAATTCATTCTCTCCCCAAGTATAGGAGTTTATTTCTCCTTGGAGTTGTTCCACTCATCCCATAAAGAGTTCCTCATCAAGGTTTCTCATCCCTAATATGGTAAATTGAGGGAATCTCCTCAAGCTAAAAATTCTCCAAGCTATGGCACATGGTAAGAAGTCAGATATTATTCTTCAAGTCGACTAAAGAAAAAGTATCTTGCAAGTTAAAGTCCAATGTCTATTGGCACCTCCACAGAGTTCTTAACACTAAGGGGATTCTCCCTGGTGTTTACCTCTCCCAAGGTCAGAGACGAAGCTCGATCGACAAGTCAGCAAAATATTCTTTAAAGGGCCCTCGTCATCTTTGCATATAGTAACCATTGCATTCGCATTGCATCTACAAAAAGTGTAGCATTTCCATGAATATGGAGCATTACGTAAAGAAAATTCAAACATGCATCAATGCGTAAGCCAAGTTTGTATGTGATCTAAAGGCACAAGATAATGTATTCCCAGAAGAAGTCTTGTCCTCCTCCTCCTCCAAGGTGGATTGGATACAAAGTTAGTCCTCATTAAGATCATGTTTCGTTGGTCAGTTTTCCACTTGCCGTGTTCAATAAAGTCTAACTACGGTTAGCACCTCCTTTTTCTAAAGTCTAACTAAGGTTAGCACCTCCTTTTTCTAAAGTCTAACTAAGGTTAGCACCTCCTTTTTCTAAAGTCTAACTAAGGTTAGCACCTCCTTTTTTTCCAAAGTCTAACTAAGGTTAGTACCTCCTTTTTCTAAAGTCTAGCTACGGTTAGCACCTTCTTTTCAAAGTCTAACTAAGGTTAGCAATTTGGTTGAGTCGTCTAAGGATGGTTCTTCTTTGTGGAGTCACGCTACGGTTGTGTCTTCTTTTCAAAGTCTAACTAAGGTTAGCAATTTGGTTGAGTCGTCTAAGGATGGTTCTTCCTTGTGGAGTCACGCTACGGTTGTGTCTTCTTTTCAAAGTCTAACTAAGGTTAGCAATTTGGTTGAGTCGTCTAAGGATGGTTCTTCCTTGTGGAGTCACGCTACGGTAGTGTCTTCTTTTCAAAGTCTAACTAAGATTAGCAATTTGGTTGAGTCGTCTAAGGATGGTTCTTCCTTGCGGAGTCACGCTACGGTGGTGTCGCCTCTTCTTCAAGTCTAACTACGGTTAGCACTCTCCTTTTCAAGTCTATCTAAGGATAGCAATCTTTCCAAAGTCTAACTAAGGTTAGCAACTTGTCTGGTCTACCTTTGATACTATTCAACACCTTTGCTTTACCACAGAATGCAAATTTTGATGGTACTTTTGGGTATTCAATCCACTTTCACCTCTCATGGCTAGAACTTGTGTTGTTCGTACATTCAGGTCCAAGCAGATTGAATAGGGGCAGCTGTTGCACCCCAAAATTTGCCCATTTATTTATTTTCCAATTGGCCTCACTTTACATTCATGTGCATACCTCATCTAGGACATTCATCCATTACATTCATCCATATCACAATTACTGCTCAAGAAAATTGACAAAAAGAGGCTGAGGTTGGGGATATTCTTGATAAAGAAGAATCAGATTTGAGGTCTTATTGAAGAGGATCATTTCCATTTGCATACTCCTAAAATCAGGGTTTTATTCTCTCCGAGTCAAAGCTCTGATTAAAAAGAATTGACCTTTTGAGTACAAAAATGCAAATGCTTGAAGAAATATTCACTGGAGTCTCTCTGGTTGAAAGTTGATTGAGAATTGTATCGGAAACTGATTAATCGGGAAATTCATCTGAAATCAGAAAAATCAGGAATTGTTGACTTTTTGGTCAAAGTCAAAGTCAACTGTCAAATATGGACTTACGGTGGAAAATCTGTCAAAGAAAAGTCAAAGGGCGATTAAATCAAGAAAATAATCAAAGTTGCCAATTATGGAAGTTAGTTGAAATGTGAAGTTACCAAAAATAGAAGGGAAAAATACTTAGGAAAATATTTGAGGATTTGGAAATTGGTTGAGCAGCTGACTTCATGGATGGTTTACACGTGGATCAAGGCTTCAATTCAAGACAAGTTCAACACCAAATTTGTTCAATTCATGGAGATCTACAACTTTGTAGTTGAAAGTTTCTTCATTTGAAGTATGGTTGAAAAGATACTGAGGTTTGAAGTTGAAGTTTTCTATTAGAAGCAAGTCACCTGGCAAGACAAATTCTGGGCAAGCAGGAAGCATTCTATCAAACACTTGGCGTGCCAATTTCAAGACTAATTATAGAGAGATACAAGGGCCCATGAAATGCAATATTGGTGTGCTTCTCTCCTCTTCCATGCCCTCTTCACTACAAGCCAAGAATTGAGTCTTTGTGATAAGCACTGGATCAGTTACAAGGCCCCAACGTCACTGCTTCGTAAGACTAATGTCACACATCCGGCTGGGCAGGATTCCAAGTCATACGCGCCACATTTTCACAAACACCTGGTGGGCTAACTTCATGTCCAATTTTCTCCCTCCTCAGGTCTCTATTTTGAACAATCTTGGTCTTAAATCATTCTTTGTTATGTCCTCTTTCAAACAAGCCACGGGGTGTCCCAAATGGATCTCCATTGAGCAAGATATGGATCCCCAAAGTCGTGCTCTAGCCGAGTCATATTTTGCTAAGAATGATACCCAGCTCCCAGCCATGCGCGTGCAGGTCATGCTAATTACGGCATACCACATTTCCAGCCTTTTTTCTGGACAGTGTAGAGTTCATCCCTTGGTGACTTCAACATGAGTTTTAATCTACTTTGTTCCCTCTACAAAATCAAGCAAAAATTGGGACAAATGATGAACATTAGTGGAATCCATAGGTACATAAAATGAAGGTGTTGGCTGATTGTTGCAAGCACAGGCATCAAGAGGATTTGAGGTACACGCACAGCAAAGTATGAGACACAATGTGCAGCTCATTATGATAAGTCACCATCAGCATTCTACTCAAAACTACCATGCATGTTTCAAAAGAATTTACTACAAATGGCCATGCTTGCTCCTTAAGTTTGATAAAAAGATTCACTACAACAACCCCCTCCATACATAACCATGCAAACCATGTAAGAACAAAGAAGAGGAAAGAATCCAATGCATTCATCCATACCATAAGCTAACCATGCACAACACTTCACTATATAAACCAACACGCTTCATTTTTCAGGGGAGGCTCACATAATTATTCTTTTTCAGTTTCAAACCACTCTACTCTCTCCCTCCATTCCATTTTCTTTCAACTCTCACTTCATATTCTCTCCACCATAACAACCACCATAACCGTTTCCATAACAAACTTTCAACAAACCTCCAACACACTCCATTATTCAACAACCACCCTCACCAACAAACTCAACCTTCATCCTCTCTCCATCAAACGGTGATCATCTTCATCTTCACCATCTTCATCAACCTTCACCACCACCATAGTCACACCACCACCGTTCGATCAAGTTCTTCACCTCCTTCTTCAATCATCATCACCACCAGAACATCCATGGCAAGCCGTTAATCATCATCATCGTTGCTCCTTCATCAATCTTATGGAGCGAGTTGTATCCGGTTCGAACCATAAGTCTTGAGTTTATTTCTCAAGCCCTCACTCATTTTTCCGCACCGCGTCCAAGAATCAAGGAGCTTTAAGCTTGTAGAGTCTACCTGGATAATCGTCCAAGATCTTCAGGTGAGTTCCTTGAACCTTCTGATCACTGTAGAAGTATGAACTAGGACATATGCATTTGTGTTTCATCTTGAGCTATGATTTGGTTTGCATGAATGAAGTGCTTCTGGAACGCATGATCTCCATGTTTATGTATTGTTTGGTGTGAGGTTTGTCTTGGTACACAGATCTTGAGCTTTTCTTGAAAATATTAGAAGTAAGGGATATGAGATTCATTCTGTTAGCACGTTAAAGGAAGAGTTGGAAGAAACGGAGTTTAGATTCAGAATCGTAGTGAAATTCCGAGTAAGGAGATGGTCCCTTTTCTAGTTTCTGTGCGTTTTAGTCGCAGCCCCGATGGTGGTAGATCGGAGAAGACGACCGGAGCCCTAGCTCCGGCGTCTGTTTCATACCATGCGTTCTTTTTCCGTCGCTTAGGTGGCACGTCGGCATTGGTGTGTTTTTTCAGATTTTTGTTAACTTTGCTTTGTGCTAATGATTAGATGTTGTGGTGGCTTGCTGTGATTAGTTATACAAACTTTTTTGTCTTTATTCATTTTAAATGAACCTTGCCCCATTGATATACTTTCATGTCACGTTATAGTTCATGCAAGTAAATCATAGGTTATAGGAAATAATGCACATTCTGGGTGATTGAAATGAAAAAATGAATAAAATGTGGTTGTCTTACTGATGGGCCTCGCCCTTGAATTTGTATATGGGCCTTAGAGACTTATTTTCCACACCCTGCTGTTCTAGCCCATGCGCCAGGTGTATATAACTTCAGTTCAATAAAAATGCTTTCACACCCCTCTGGCTAGACAGATTTGATGTTTGTTTTAATTTTGTTTCCTCCATAACTTTGGTTCCATAAATCAGTTTTAATTGAAACAAAAAATAAATAAAAATATGTTTTAAATAGAATAATGTGTGCAGAAATTTTTGATATTTTTGTTAGATTTTTAGAACTTAGTTTGTTGTTTTTAATAAATCATTTTCTTTAGTGTGTTCATTGTGTTTTTAAGTTTGATCGGTTTTGCAAATTAATTTTGTTTAATACCTTAGGAGTAGAATTTAATTGCCATTTTTTGTGTGATATCAGTAGACTCATATACCATATGGTGTGAAAAAAAATAAAAGTTTAATTCTATGTTTTGGTTAGGTTTTCATTAGATTTTCTATACCCGATTTATAGACGTTCCCAAACGGATAACCATGTGAATTTGACCTATAATTTGCTTTACCTTTATGCAATTGACTTAGTTTCTTTTTGTACATATAATTAGGGATGTTTAGAGGTCCTAAGACCTGGAGTTGAATTTTTTAAGTCATGTTTTCTTATTTTACTCGATTTTTCTTTCTTACATGTAAATAACTTGCTTTTGATTAACGATTGTATCGTAACTTGTCCAAATGACCTATAATTTTGTATGAAACTTCTTGACTTGTTTTGTGATTGCTTAGACACCTTTTAGAGGTCATTAGCTACTGACTCATAGCATTTGATTACATCTTTCTAACTTCACTCCTAATTTGAATTCTATTAACTAGTTTTGACCTAGTTTTGTATAGTTTTGTTAGAACTTTGTTTGTTTCAAGTTAATTGATTAACATAGATTGGTATGAGGTCTTGGACCTATAAATGAACTAATTGCTACTGACTTTAAGCTTTGTTCATGTTTTCATTTGCTTTTTGTTTTGATTAATGGATGTTTGTTCGCTAATTGTTAAGTAACGATTCACGTGATACTTTGGTAACTTTTTGTGGATATTTTTGTGAGATGTAATGATGCTTTTGTGTTTGATTTAGGACACTAATTTCCTTGGTTTGCTACTGCCCTAGGGCTTTCTTCCCTCTTTCTCATGCTTTGCCTCTTCTTATACACTTTGATTGTTGTTAGTTTAAAAGGCGACGATTGTTTGTTCTTCCTCCACCTTTTGTGGATTGTTTTCTCTTGGGATTCATTGTGTGTAGTCTCTCTTAGGAGTAGACTTGGTTAGGGACTTCATTAAGTCACCTACCTTGCTTGTTGCTTTTTCTTATCTCTTGCTAATGCTTACCATGTTCCCTTAGGGTGGTGACTTCAATCTTCATTAAGATTAGTCACATAGAACAACTTAGGTTGTAGTCTATGCATGATAACATAGGTAGAGATCCCTTATCCTTGACCTTAGGGCCATTAGACTTAGATTAGAATAACTTAGATTAGAGAATAGGTTAGTTCCCCTTTGTTCATTCTTTTTTCTTTTCAACTTTAAAACACTAATAAAATAAAGATGCGAATCACATCAAGAAAGTGATAGAGAAATGAGTGGGATTCATTCCCTAATCTGTTTCTCAATCACTTAGTGGCATAGAAATGAGTGGGATTTATTCCCTAATCTGTTTCTCGGTCACTACTTAATGGGAGAGAAATGAGTGGGATTCATTCCCTAATCTGTTTCTCAAACATTAGTTAATGGGATAGAAATGAGTGGGATTCATTCCCTAATCTGTTTCTTGAACATTCTATAATGGGATAGAAGTGAGTGGGATTCATTCCCTAATCTGCTTCTCGATCATTATACATTATTATGTGATTCTAATCGCAAAGTAAATTCCCCTTAAAAAATACCCAACCAAAAACATTTAAAACACTTAATAAAGGCTCGAATTAAAACAAAGTGACGAAGTGGTGCGAAACCTTGTATTGGGTTTTGTTCATCATGTAGTTACATAAAAAACACAAACCCAAGTTCATTTTCTTTTGCCTTGTTAGGAGCTTAAGAACAAGTTAAGTCCTTTCCAAAACTAGGCGTATAAGTCTCCAAAGGTCGAGCATCGTGGATTGTGACCTTAACCGCTGTTCAACTAAAAAACACAAAACAAATGGAAACTATGGAGCCGAACTACGGTCGTTCTGATTCCTGAAAAGGATACGTAGGCATTGGGTCGCGGGGCCTAAGCGAACACACTTGTAAATAATTCCTTCTTTTCCCCGTGTTTATTTTGCATGCATTCGCATTTAGGTTTTAGACATTAGACACCCTTTAGATAGAAACAAACATAGGTGGATACCATCGAGTACGATGGGCGTGAGGGGTGATAGCACCTTCCCCTTGCGTAACCGACTCCCGTGCCCTATTCTCTGGTCGAAAGACCTTGTTCTTGTTCCGAGTTAGGTTTCTGATATTCCTTTCCCGCGATGGGATGAATATATTAGTGGCGACTCTGATCCATTTTTCGCGGTAGCGACAGCTGGCGACTCTGCTGGGGATGTTGATAGACCTGTTGCTGGTCCATCCTTAGTGAGTCGATCCTAGCCTGCGTTTGTTTGTTTATTTACTGGGTGTTTATTTGTTTTTATGTCTATACCTTGTATATATGTTTACATGTTTACTTTTCTGCTTGCATATCATGTTTATTTCTGTTTGCACATCATGCATATGGATTATATTCTGTGTTCCTTGGGGTCTTCTGTTCTGTTTTGCAGGTTGGGTGGGTTGTTCTATGAGGTAAAAGGCCCAATACCCAGGCCAGAGTTAACACATAGGATACCTAGGATAGAGTGGATAGTCATGACGCCAACAGAATGTCAGGTTCTGTTGATTGCGATCATGAGACCCACGACCAGCTGAGACTCGAATGGGATACCGTTGTTGGCATGTATTTGCAACAATGATGGTGTTTCAGGAGAGTTGCTAACGCTGGAGACCTTTTGACCTACCTTGACCTAGATTCACCTGTGAGTGGGGTGGGATATACATGACAGGTACCGTTGGTGACTATTCTATTCTGTTGGTGACTATTGGTTCTCCTGGTATTCAAAAAGGTGTCGGACCTTTGATCTCATGACATCTGACCTACATCAGTTATTCAGAGGATTGTACAGTGGTTACTCGGATTATATGGACCTTGATCCCATGCTTTTGCATTGCATAACATCATTACTTTATCCACTTCATTTGTGGGGGATTCTAAAGTCTATTTCCAAAAAAAAAAAAGATGAAAAAAAGTAGAAAAAAATAAAAGATGGAAAAGAAAAAAGAAAAGATACTATATGCAACAAAAAAAGAAAGAATAAAAGAGAAACAAAAGTTGATGAAAAGACTTTAGGATCCCTTAGAAATGAAACATGCATTCATACTATCATGCATTTCATAGTTCTCTCAGAAGCTTATGAGGGCCCTTTCTACTCAAATGCTAACTTCAACAACAAAATGACTTCTCACCGCTATGTGCTTGAAAGTTAAATAATGGAACAACTCCGTGAGGTTTTGAATAAGACGAGGACAGAAATGGGGATTGACGTGAATCAGTGTATGGAGGCTACCCAAGGTTTCTCTCTTAGACCAGAAGAATTGAGACAGGTTCCTCAGAGGCTAAATGTGAATGTTAATCTTACCTCAAGGGAAGTTCTTATGAATCAGAATGTTTGAGTACTGTTGCGATTCCTATTACTGTTAAGGAGGGAACCCATCATGAGAATAATTTGGAAATTGAAGTCTTCAAGTTTTCGATCATTGAAATGAAAAAAGGTTCCACCTCTTGGAGAAAAGGTTGAAAATCATAAAAGGTCGTGACTCCGTTGAGTTAGACATTGCGTGTTTGTACCTAGTGCCTGATATCAAAAAAAATTGCAAGGATCATTTACTCTCACTCCGAATGGTTTGATATTGAAGCTAAAGTGATAATCATCTCTTGTACATATGTGGAAGTTGCTTGGGGCTCCCGATTGAGGGATAAGCAATACATTGTCTATCTTGAGCATTGCACCATTCGCATGCTCGAATCCCTTAAAGCACTACAAATTCTTGTGCAACTTCATCAGAATATTTTTCCATGTGATAATCAAGAGGGTTCTACGAAGACATTTCTCATTCTCAAGCTTTGGCTTCATATCATGAGTCATCTCTTCCCGAAATTTTCTTCTCATTGACATTTGACCGTCGACAGAGAAAGAAAGAATATGAGACAGAAACAATATGGGAAACGAAGTGATGTAATTTCAATGCCTTGTACTCAGTTATATCCTTGATTGTTGGTATTCCATTTGGTGTTTTGGGCTTTCCTTACCACACGTAGCTCTCCTGAGTGTGATGATCATACTATCTTCTTCCATTTATAATGGTGATTACTATTCTAGCATCTATATTTGGGGCTCCCGACCGAGGGATAAGCAAGACATTGTCTATCTTGAGTATTGCATCATTTGCATCGCTCGAATCCCTAAAGTAAAATATAAATGCACCACTCTTGTACGCCTTTGTTGGAATATACTTCTGGGAAGTAATCTGAAGTGTGTGGAAGGAACATATGATAATGCTAAGTGGTTACCATGCTGGGGCACCTAGCCATTCAACTGAAGGTGGTAGGACATTCAAAGGCAGAATTCAAGTCCTCGTTGATTTCGGAATAACCACAATCCACTCCAAGAGGTCCTATGCACAAGTTGAAGTCTCAATGGGGCATCAAAACTGAAAAAAGCATTCAAGAGCAATAAGTCCAGACGGAGTCAAGTCTCCTCAACAATGGCATTCATTTAGTTCTTTATTGTATTCTCATTTGTAACGTTTCATTGTTTGTTTAAGCATTTCTAGCATGTAAAAATTTGTTAATTTCTGAATGAAAATCATAATGCATTGTTTATGTTTGTCTTGAAGTAATCCATTCGTTTTCACTCAAAAAAAAAAGTTTTTGGCATTACGATACCAACTTTATTAATCTCTTGCTTAGGCAACGAGCGGAGGGAGAATGATGATGATAAAAAAAAATGCAAAATCCCTAATTGTGTGTTTTTGAATAAAACCCTACTGATGATGTACAGGCATTATTTCAAATCCCCAAACACCGAAGATATAAGGGAGATAGACCCTCGTTAACCCCTTTGAGCCTTGAAGTAGGAGTTTCTTTTTTGATCAGAAAAAACCCTTGTTTTTAACCCTGGGGCAGGGTAGTGTTCATTTAACTTGATCAAGTGTTCAAAACTCATAAAGGGTATGTATCTAAGGATACAACAATGGTTATCCTCCAAAAGGTTGAGGAAATTCAGAATCGTGATCCCTCACCTATCAAGAGGATAAAAGATGACGATACCATAATGGTAATTCTTCGTCAATCATGGAAGGAGGCAGTCGCAATCACTTCCAACGAATCAAAGACAATGCGAGTTCACACGACTTGTTCAAAAAAAGAAAAAAAAGGGCAAAAAAAAAAATGAAAAAAAAAAGAAGAAAAAAGAAATAGCAATAAAAAGAAAATTTGTGAAAGTAAAGCAAGAACAAGGTCGTGTGATAATGAATCGAAAGAATAAAAGGTGAGCGACTGCCATGTCTGAAAAACCTCATTGATTCCTCAACCATTTCAAAATTCCTTGTGAGGGATGAGCACTCATGATTGAGTTAATTGAACTTATGAGTGGAGAACATCACGAAGGGGGTGGGAACCAAATAATTTTGAGCCTAAAAATCCTTTGTTTCTGAAAACCATGAACCCGGCCAAGATACAACCCTTAAAAGTCCTAATTGAAGTAGGGTTTATTTTGGAGACGCACTCCAATGAGATAGCGTTTAGCTGACTCCCAATGAAGCGTAACACATATCCATGCTGGTATTGTATGCCCGCTTTTCATTTCATTCACAAGAGGTGGCCACCTCATTGCATAAAAAAGTTTTAAACTTCAAGACTAGCATAGGCTTTGCATTAGAATTATCATTCTTAGAATTAACATTCTTTTGTATACAAAACATTTGCTTAAACATCAAGAAAGTTTCCATGATGAGAATCTGTAAAGAGCTTGATCATGTCAAAGTAAAAGGACTTGAGAACTCCTTAGAATAAAAAGAAATCATTTCAGAAATTGATATCAAGGGGCGTGTTGTCTGAAGACTCCATTGAGCATAATCAATTGATACTTCCTTTGATTGGTTACCCTGAGGAGAGAAGTCTGAATACTCCGTTGAGCATATGCAGTTTGATTCCCTCGTTGTCCGATCGTTAAGGGGCATGTTGCCTGAAGACTCTATTGAGCATAATCAATCGATACCTTCTTTGATTGATTACCCTGAAGGTTTTTGAATAATCAATCGATACCTTCTTTGAGTGATTACCCTGAAGGTTTTTGAATAATCAATCGATACCTTCTTTGATTGATTACCCTGAAGGTTTTTGAATACTCTATTGAGTGTGGTAAAGTTACCTCCACGATTTGTGGGATCTTAAGGAAAGTAAAACTCGAGGATTCTGATAAGATGTACATAATCAGGGGCAGTCACGATGAGGAATCTCTCTCGTGAGGTCAACCAATCTGGGGCAAGCAAATCAAGGTTTGACATCTCAAATTCGACCAATCAGGGTTAATCAAGCCGAGGAGTCTCTCTCTTAATTTCAATCAATCTAAAGTAGTGACGTCGAGGAATCTCTCCAAACTCACTCAATCTGGGGTAGTTACGTTGAGATTCGACAAATCTTTTCAAAGATCTGTTGATCAAGGGAAAGAATATTTCAAATGTATGAATATGCTGGGGCAAATTTTCTCAAGTAATTGTGGTGTAAGGATCCTTCTGAGGGAAATGTCTTCGTGAATCAGATACCTTTGTAAGTCAAGTAGCCTGGGGCATGATCTTTTTGGTTTGTATTGAAGGAACCGTCATTCACTTGTAAAGTGCAGTTGACCATCACAGAGTTGATAAGTATCATAATGCTTTTCCCCAACAAGTTACTCTTTCCTCAAGCATAGGAGTTTATTTCTCCTAGAAAAGTCTCTCCCCGAGCATAGGAGTTTATTGCTCCTGAGAATTCATTCTCTCCCCAAGTATAGGAGTTTATTTCTCCTTGGAGTTGTTCCACTCATCCCATAAAGAGTTCCTCATCAAGGTTTCTCATCCCTAATATGGTAAATTGAGGGAATCTCCTCAAGCTAAAAATTCTCCAAGCTATGGCACATGGTAAGAAGTCAGATATTATTCTTCAAGTCGACTAAAGAAAAAGTATCTTGCAAGTTAAAGTCCAATGTCTATTGGCACCTCCACAGAGTTCTTAACACTAAGGGGATTCTCCCTGGTGTTTACCTCTCCCAAGGTCAGAGACGAAGCTCGATCGACAAGTCAGCAAAATATTCTTTAAAGGGCCCTCGTCATCTTTGCATATAGTAACCATTGCATTCGCATTGCATCTACAAAAAGTGTAGCATTTCCATGAATATGGAGCATTACGTAAAGAAAATTCAAACATGCATCAATGCGTAAGCCAAGTTTGTATGTGATCTAAAGGCACAAGATAATGTATTCCCAGAAGAAGTCTTGTCCTCCTCCTCCTCCAAGGTGGATTGGATACAAAGTTAGTCCTCATTAAGATCATGTTTCGTTGGTCAGTTTTCCACTTGCCGTGTTCAATAAAGTCTAACTACGGTTAGCACCTCCTTTTTCTAAAGTCTAACTAAGGTTAGCACCTCCTTTTTCTAAAGTCTAACTAAGGTTAGCACCTCCTTTTTCTAAAGTCTAACTAAGGTTAGCACCTCCTTTTTTTCCAAAGTCTAACTAAGGTTAGTACCTCCTTTTTCTAAAGTCTAGCTACGGTTAGCACCTTCTTTTCAAAGTCTAACTAAGGTTAGCAATTTGGTTGAGTCGTCTAAGGATGGTTCTTCTTTGTGGAGTCACGCTACGGTTGTGTCTTCTTTTCAAAGTCTAACTAAGGTTAGCAATTTGGTTGAGTCGTCTAAGGATGGTTCTTCCTTGTGGAGTCACGCTACGGTTGTGTCTTCTTTTCAAAGTCTAACTAAGGTTAGCAATTTGGTTGAGTCGTCTAAGGATGGTTCTTCCTTGTGGAGTCACGCTACGGTAGTGTCTTCTTTTCAAAGTCTAACTAAGATTAGCAATTTGGTTGAGTCGTCTAAGGATGGTTCTTCCTTGCGGAGTCACGCTACGGTGGTGTCGCCTCTTCTTCAAGTCTAACTACGGTTAGCACTCTCCTTTTCAAGTCTATCTAAGGATAGCAATCTTTCCAAAGTCTAACTAAGGTTAGCAACTTGTCTGGTCTACCTTTGATACTATTCAACACCTTTGCTTTACCACAGAATGCAAATTTTGATGGTACTTTTGGGTATTCAATCCACTTTCACCTCTCATGGCTAGAACTTGTGTCGTTCGTACATTCAGGTCCAAGCAGATTGAATAGGGGCAGCTGTTGCACCCCAAAATTTGCCCATTTATTTATTTTCCAATTGGCCTCACTTTACATTCATGTGCATACCTCATCTAGGACATTCATCCATTACATTCATCCATATCACAATTACTGCTCAAGAAAATTGACAAAAAGAGGCTGAGGTTGGGGATATTCTTGGTAAAGAAGAATCAGATTTGAGGTCTTATTGAAGAGGATCATTTCCATTTGCATACTCCTAAAATCAGGGTTTTATTCTCTCCGAGTCAAAGCTCTGATTAAAAAGAATTGACCTTTTGAGTACAAAAATGCAAATGCTTGAAGAAATATTCACTGGAGTCTCTCTGGTTGAAAGTTGATTGAGAATTGTATCGGAAACTGATTAATCGGGAAATTCATCTGAAATCAGAAAAATCAGGAATTGTTGACTTTTTGGTCAAAGTCAAAGTCAACTGTCAAATATGGACTTACGGTGGAAAATCTGTCAAAGAAAAGTCAAAGGGCGATTAAATCAAGAAAATAATCAAAGTTGCCAATTATGGAAGTTAGTTGAAATGTGAAGTTACCAAAAATAGAAAGGAAAAATACTTAGGAAAATATTTGAGGATTTGGAAATTGGTTGAGCAGCTGACTTCATGGATGGTTTACACGTGGATCAAGGCTTCAATTCAAGACAAGTTCAACACCAAATTTGTTCAATTCATGGAGATCTACAACTTTGTAGTTGAAAGTTTCTTCATTTGAAGTATGGTTGAAAAGATACTGAGGTTTGAAGTTGAAGTTTTCTATTAGAAGCAAGTCACCTGGCAAGACAAATTCTGGGCAAGCAGGAAGCATTCTATCAAACACTTGGCGTGCCAATTTCAAGACTAATTATAGAGAGATACAAGGGCCCATGAAATGCAATATTGGTGTGCTTCTCTCCTCTTCCATGCCCTCTTCACTACAAGCCAAGAATTGAGTCTTTGTGATAAGCACTGGATCAGTTACAAGGCCCCAACGTCACTGCTTCGTAAGACTAATGTCACACATCCGGCTGGGCAGGATTCCAAGTCATACGCGCCACATTTTCACAAACACCTGGTGGGCTAACTTCATGTCCAATTTTCTCCCTCCTCAGGTCTCTATTTTGAACAATCTTGGTCTTAAATCATTCTTTGTTATGTCCTCTTTCAAACAAGCCACGGGGTGTCCCAAATGGATCTCCATTGAGCAAGATATGGATCCCCAAAGTCGTGCTCTAGCCGAGTCATATTTTGCTAAGAATGATACCCAGCTCCCAGCCATGCGCGTGCAGGTCATGCTAATTACGGCATACCACATTTCCAGCCTTTTTTCTAGACAGTGTAGAGTTCATCCCTTGGTGACTTCAACATGAGTTTTAATCTACTTTGTTCCCTCTACAAAATCAAGCAAAAATTGGGACAAATGATGAACATTAGTGGAATCCATAGGTACATAAAATGAAGGTGTTGGCTGATTGTTGCAAGCACAGGCATCAAGAGGATTTGAGGTACACGCACAGCAAAGTATGAGACACAATGTGCAGCTCATTATGATAAGTCACCATCAGCATTCTACTCAAAACTACCATGCATGTTTCAAAAGAATTTACTACAAATGGCCATGCTTGCTCCTTAAGTTTGATAAAAAGATTCACTACAACAACCCCCTCCATACATAACCATGCAAACCATGTAAGAACAAAGAAGAGGAAAGAATCCAATGCATTCATCCATACCATAAGCTAACCATGCACAACACTTCACTATATAAACCAACACGCTTCATTTTTCAGGGGAGGCTCACATAATTATTCTTTTTCAGTTTCAAACCACTCTACTCTCTCCCTCCATTCCATTTTCTTTCAACTCTCACTTCATCTTCTCTCCACCATAACAACCACCATAACCGTTTCCATAACAAACTTTCAACAAACCTCCAACACACTCCATTATTCAACAACCACCCTCACCAACAAACTCAACCTTCATCCTCTCTCCATCAAACGGTGATCATCTTCATCTTCACCATCTTCATCAACCTTCACCACCACCATAGTCACACCACCACCGTTCCTTCAAGTTCTTCACCTCCTTCTTCAATCATCATCACCACCAGAACATCCATGGCAAGCCGTTAATCATCATCATCGTTGCTCCTTCATCAATCTTATGGAGCGAGTTGTATCCGGTTCGAACCATAAGTCTTGAGTTTATTTCTCAAGCCCTCACTCATTTTTCCGCACCGCGTCCAAGAATCAAGGAGCTTAAAGCTTGTAGAGTCTACCTGGATAATTGTCCAAGATCTTCAGGTGAGTTCCTTGAACCTTCTGATCACTGTAGAAGTATGAACTAGGACATATGCATTTGTGTTTCATCTTGAGCTATGATTTGGTTTGCATGAATGAAGTGCTTCTGGAACGCATGATCTCCATGTTTATGTATTGTTTGGTGTGAGGTTTGTCTTGGTACACAGATCTTGAGCTTTTCTTGAAAATATTAGAAGTAAGGGATATGAGATTCATTCTGTTAGCACGTTAAAGGAAGAATTGGAAGAAACGGAGTTTAGATTCGGAATCGTAGTGAAATTCCGAGTAAGGAGATGGTCCCTTTTCTAGTTTCTGTGCGTTTTAGTCGCAGCCCCGACGGTGGTAGATCGGAGAAGACGACCGGAGCCCTAGCTCCGGCGTCTGTTTCATACCATGCGTTCTTTTTCCGTCGCTTAGGTGGCACGTCGGCATTGGTGTGTTTTTTCAGATTTTTGTTAACTTTGCTTTGTGCTAATGATTAGATGTTGTGGTGGCTTGCTGTGATTGGTTATACAAACTTTTTTGTCTTTATTCATTTTAAATGAACCTTGCCCCATTGATATACTTTCATGTCACGTTATAGTTCATGCAAGTAAATCATAGGTTATAGGAAATAATGCACATTCTGGGTGATTGAAATGAAAAAATGAATAAAATGTGGTTGCCTTACTGATGGGCCTCGCCCTTGAATTTGTATATGGGCCTTAGAGACTTATTTTCCACACCCTGCTGTTCTAGCCCATGCGCCAGGTGTATATAACTTCAGTTCAATAAAAATGCTTTCACACCCCTCTGGCTAGACAGATTTGATGTTTGTTTTAATTTTGTTTCCTCCATAACTTTGGTTCCATAAATCAGTTTTAATTGAAACAAAAAATAAATAAAAATATGTTTTAAATAGAATAATGTGTGCAGAAATTTTTGATATTTTTGTTAGATTTTTAGAACTTAGTTTGTTGTTTTTAATAAATCATTTTCTTTAGTGTGTTCATTGTGTTTTTAAGTTTGATCGGTTTTGCAAATTAATTTTGTTTAATACCTTAGGAGTAGAATTTAATTGCCATTTTTTGTGTGATATCAGTAGACTCATATACCATATGGTTTGAAAAAAAATAAAAGTTTAATTCTATGTTTTGGTTAGGTTTTCATTAGATTTTCTATACCCGATTTATATACGTTCCCAAACGGATAACCATGTGAATTTGACCTATAATTTGCTTTACCTTTATGCAATTGACTTAGTTTCTTTTTGTACATATAATTAGGGATGTTTAGAGGTCCTAAGACCTGGAGTTGAATTTTTTAAGTCATGTTTTCTTATTTTACTCGATTTTTCTTTCTTACATGTAAATAACTTGCTTTTGATTAACGATTGTATCGTAACTTGTCCAAATGACCTATAATTTTGTATGAAACTTCTTGACTTGTTTTGTGATTGCTTAGACACCTTTTAGAGGTCATTAGCTACTGACTCATAGCATTTGATTACATCTTTCTAACTTCACTCCTAATTTGAATTCTATTAACTAGTTTTGACCTAGTTTTGTATAGTTTTGTTAGAACTTTGTTTGTTTCAAGTTAATTGATTAACATAGATTGGTATGAGGTCTTGGACCTATAAATGAACTAATTGCTACTGACTTTAAGCTTTGTTCATGTTTTCATTTGCTTTTTGTTTTGATTAATGGATGTTTGTTCGCTAATTGTTAAGTAACGATTCACGTGATACTTTGGTAACTTTTTGTGGATATTTTTGTGAGATGTAATGATGCTTTTGTGTTTGATTTAGGACACTAATTTCCTTGGTTTGCTACTGCCCTAGGGCTTTCTTCCCTCTTTCTCATGCTTTGCCTCTTCTTATACACTTTGATTGTTGTTAGTTTAAAAGGCGACGATTGTTTGTTCTTCCTCCACCTTTTGTGGATTGTTTTCTCTTGGGATTCATTGTGTGTAGTCTCTCTTAGGAGTAGACTTGGTTAGGGACTTCATTAAGTCACCTACCTTGCTTGTTGCTTTTTCTTATCTCTTGCTAATGCTTACCATGTTCCCTTAGGGTGGTGACTTCAATCTTCATTAAGATTAGTCACATAGAACAACTTAGGTTGTAGTCTATGCATGATAACATAGGTAGAGATCCCTTATCCTTGACCTTAGGGCCATTAGACTTAGATTAGAATAACTTAGATTAGAGAATAGGTTAGTTCCCCTTTGTTCATTCTTTTTTCTTTTCAACTTTAAAACACTAATAAAATAAAGATGCGAATCACATCAAGAAAGTGATAGAGAAATGAGTGGGATTCATTCCCTAATCTGTTTCTCAATCACTTAGTGGCATAGAAATGAGTGGGATTTATTCCCTAATCTGTTTCTCGGTCACTACTTAATGGGAGAGAAATGAGTGGGATTCATTCCCTAATCTGTTTCTCAAACATTAGTTAATGGGATAGAAATGAGTGGGATTCATTCCCTAATCTGTTTCTTGAACATTCTATAATGGGATAGAAGTGAGTGGGATTCATTCCCTAATCTGCTTCTCGATCATTATACATTATTATGTGATTCTAATCGCAAAGTAAATTCCCCTTAAAAAATACCCAACCAAAAACATTTAAAACACTTAATAAAGGCTCGAATTAAAACAAAGTGACGAAGTGGTGCGAAACCTTGTATTGGGTTTTGTTCATCATGTAGTTACATAAAAAACACAAACCCAAGTTCATTTTCTTTTGCCTTGTTAGGAGCTTAAGAACAAGTTAAGTCCTTTCCAAAACTAGGCGTATAAGTCTCCAAAGGTCGAGCATCGTGGATTGTGACCTTAACCGCTGTTCAACTAAAAAACACAAAACAAATGGAAACTATGGAGCCGAACTACGGTCGTTCTGATTCCTGAAAAGGATACGTAGGCATTGGGTCGCGGGGCCTAAGCGAACACACTTGTAAATAATTCCTTCTTTTCCCCGTGTTTATTTTGCATGCATTCGCATTTAGGTTTTAGACATTAGACACCCTTTAGATAGAAACAAACATAGGTGGATACCATCGAGTACGATGGGCGTGAGGGGTGCTAGCACCTTCCCCTTGCGTAACCGACTCCCGTGCCCTATTCTCTGGTCGAAAGACCTTGTTCTTGTTCCGAGTTAGGTTTCTGATATTCCTTTCCCGCGATGGGATGAATATATTAGTGGCGACTCTGATCCATTTTTCGCGGTAGCGACACCGTTATGTTTCTCACCATGCATTGTCCAACATGTATAACTTCTATCAATTCCAAACCGTAGTAAATGCGATGCCAACTTATTCCCGTCAACCTTATCCCCATAACAGCAACCCAAGCAAGGGCACGGCATTCGAATCGGGTCTTCGGAGTGCGCAACTGCAAACTTAACGAATTCCCATACCCCTTTCTCGTATTCTTTCGACAATCGGTTTGAATTCATCCATGTCTTATCCATGTCTTAATTAAGCTAAACAAATGCTTCTTGGTTTCTCTATCAGGTACTAAGGAATTATGTCAAGATAATAAATAGCTATCATCATTATGTCTTGATCATAATACCTAATGAGATCTTATAAAGTGTGAATAATAGAATACCTAATCAGAATACCCGATTTCTTAAAGAAGACATTACCTTATTTCAAGGTAATATAAGTCCACAAACCAAAAAACTGATTGAGAGACACTAAATTGAAATTAAATAGAACCATAAACAATAAACTATAAGCAGAAAACAACAAACTATAAGCAAGAAGAAAGGGATAGTAACCTGAGTTAGACTTGATGTGGGAGATGGGTAGGTTTGAATCGGCGTTGTACAAGTAGAAACCAGAGACTTCAAAGTAACTGTAAAATTAAACACACACACAATGCAGTTAAATACACCAACAAATATCAAAATAAACCCAATCTAGAACTCAATTATTTAAAATGATACGAAATCAATTATCAATTAGCTAGTAACTACAAACAAGAGAAAGAACAGATGCATACATGTGTACCACGACACATGGTATATTCCAATTAAGTTCAAAAGTGGACAAAACAATAATTAACTCATGGTTTTATCATGCTATTAGTATCCGGGCAGCCACAACAACAATAGTAAATCATGGATTTATTGTTAAGTAAGCTAAACAAAAACACTAATTATTCACGAAACTAATTAAACAAGAAGAGGCTATTGAATCTTATCTTAACACATATTGAAATTACATAAGAATATTATAATAACAATTCAATTTGAATTAAAACTAATTAGACATGACATATTAGACACAATTTCTTACAATTTATAACAACTACTAAGCTATGTTAAGAAGTTTAATAAGTTCTCAAAGATTAGAAAAGTGTTGCTGCCGCGTATGAATTTTACAATTCCTAATCAAAACATTTCATTTATCAAAATTACTAGATTACTTATAACAACTGGAACCTTTCAAAGGCAAGATTCACCTCAAGAAACTAATACCAGGCAATTACTAATTCAACAAACTCCATAGATAGTTTATCACCTCAAGAATCTAAGGAAAGAAAAATCTTTTATAGTTATGTATCAAAGATAAAAACAGAATTTCAACTATAAAAAACATATGAATAAACATTAAAATCATGTTCATATATATATATATATATATATATATATATATATATATATATATATATATATATATATATATATACATATATATATATAATTTTGTTCTGCAGCAGCAGGGTGTGTAAAAGTATTATGTCAAGAAGTTTAATAAGTTCTCAAAGATTAGAAAAGTGTTGCTGCCGCGTATGAATTTTACAATTCCTAATCAAAACATTTCATTTATCAAAATTACTAGATTACTTATAACAACTGGAACCTTTCAAAGGCAAGATTCACCTCAAGAAACTAATACCAGGCAATTACTAATTCAACAAACTCCATAGATAGTTTATCACCTCAAGAATCTAAGGAAAGAAAAATCTTTTATAGTTATGTATCAAAGATAAAAACAGAATTTCAACTATAAAAAACATATGAATAAACATTAAAATCATGTTCATATATATATATATATATATATATATATATATATATATATATATATATATATATATATATATATATATATATATATATATATATAATTTTGTTCTGCATCAGCAGGGTGTGTAAAAGTATTTTCACAGCAACATATCGATTCGGCAGCATAACGACATAGTAATCTCTCAACATCAAACCAGAAATCAAACATATTATACTCTCAGATTATAGTGTCTGATGGATAAAACCAGCATCAAACCAGCATCAAACCAGAATCAAACCACAACATTGTTATTCAATTGAAATGAAAAAAATATAATTTCAGTGTTATACTCTCAGGTTTTATTCTGGCCGTGTCCTTTGAATAAAATACCTATAAACACTAATCTTTCAAATGTCAAAAACAGAACTGTAAATCGTGTACCTCCTTCGTCTTCTCTTCGTCTTCGTATTCTGGGCAGTGATTCTTCTTCGTCTAGCTTCGTATTCTGGGCAGCAATGGAGTTTTTATGGAGATTAAGTGTTGCGGTTTTGAGGATGAGATACGGTTTTGAGGAGTTTTTATGGAGTTTTTATGGAGTTCTTCGTTCTGGACAGCGATGGAGTTCTTCGTTCTGGGCAGCGATGGCAGTGAAAGAAGATTTAGGGATTATGAAACGCATATCAGAATTATTTTGATTTTAAAAATTTTAATTAACGAAACAGCTATGAAAGCGCTTTTAAAAAGCGCTCTGGTAGCCCTGCCTTTACCAACGCTTTTTAGGGTAAAAGCGCTTTCGTACCCCCCCTTCAAGAGCGCTTCTGAAAGCGCTTTCATAAGCCCCCTATAAGAGCGCTTTTTGAAAGCGCTTTCGTATCCCCCTATAAGAGCGCTTTTTGAAAGCGCTTTCGTAACCCCCCCCTTTAAGAGCGCTTTTTTTGCGTGTTTTTTTATTTTGTTTTTAGCGAAACCTATACCAGCGCTTTTTCCTAAAAGCGCTTTAGTAGGGGTGTTGCTAAAAGACAAATTTGGCGTAGTGAGAAAAATGACAAATTAGGTCAACAATTTCCTATTTGTGATTATTGGACAAACATTAAATTCAGAAATGTTTATTTGATTTCCTATTAATTTTTATTTTTACTTTATTATATATATGGTTAAATTTAAGAAAAAAGATAAATTATGTAAACAATTTCCTATTTGTTATTATTGGACAAACATTAAATTCAGAAATATTTATTTGATTTCCTATTAATTTTTAGTTTTTTTTACATATATGGTTAAAATTAAGAAAAATGATAAATTAGGTCAACAATTCCCTATTTATTGTTATTGGACAAACATTAAATTAAATGTTTATTTGATTTCCTATTAATATTTTTTAATATTTTTTTATATATATGGTTAAATATACGAAAAATGATAAATTAGGTCAACAATTTCCTATTTGTTATTATTGGACAAACATTAAATTCGGAAATGTTTATTTGATTTCCTATTAATTTTTTTTTTATTTTTTTATATATACGGTTAAATTTAAGAAAAATGATAAATTAGGCCAACAATTTCAGATAGGAAACTATTAATTAAGTGCACGCTATGGACATTTTAATATTCATGCATATCTATGTAAGAATAATTTAATTATATAAAAATAATCGAAAGCCTGTTTTGAAAAATATGTCAATGGGTCAAAATTTACGGTTTCATTCGAATAGAAATTGATGGAATATCATATTCATCGTGAAATTTGCATTTCCATAGATTTAAAAGAAAAAGATAATTACTTTCATAACAAACAATGTCAAATATTTTTAAGTTATAGATTTCTCTAGTCTTCTGCTAGGGCTTGTTTTGACTTCTCTGTTGAGAAGAGTTTCTCCATGTTTTTAGTCTTTGTTTCTTGCGCCTGTTTCTCCTTGTTTTTAGTCTTTGTTTCTTGCGCTTTTGCGGTCCGATCCGAATCTGGTTTTACATGGCAGATGTGAATATTGAAGGGTTGTCCATTCAAGATGAGATAGAAGTAGAAGAGGAAGGTTTATGTTTTGAAATTGATGGAGAAGGAGAGGAGGGGAGTGAGCTGAGATGGTGCTTGGTAGGGAGGTTCTTATGTGATCGTCCTATCCATGTGAAGTCGATGAAGATTCGTATGGCTGATTTGTGGAGGCCGGTGAAAGGGGTTACTATAAAACAAGCGAAAGAAGGTTTGTTCATTTTTTTCCCGACCACGTGTTGGATATGGAGGCGGCTTTGAAAGGAGGTCCTTGGACGTTCGATAGCTATCTACTGATTATTGAAAGAGTGCAGATCGGAATGCAGATTGATCAAATTCCATTGTTTCACGTAGAGTTTTGGGTAAACTTGCCGGCGGGTCTTATGGTAGAAAAGGTTGGGAAAGCTAAGGCAAACTATGTTGGTGTTTTCGTTGAGTATGACAAGAACAATAATACCAGCTTCTGGAGACAATATGTGAGGAGTAAGCATCGTCATCCGGCAACAAATTCGGTGGATGTTTCAAGCGGGAGTGAGAACTCGACGGTGATCAGGCAGCCGAAATCTGTGAATGGGAGAAAGTCTCATGCCGAAGGAAACAACTCCATAATTGCAGTTAATGGAAATTCAATGCATTCTGGAGACAAGAGTATCATTTCCCATAATTTTGATACGTTGAATACCTATGGCTATGCATGTTATGGTCCTATTCTTCAGCCAAACACAAGAGTTATTACACTTAACTCAATTGCCACAACTGTCCAAAACAATAAAACATTCTCATCATTACCAAATGATTTGATTGTCGGTCACAGTCGTGTTTTTGTCCCCAACATTAATCACTCATTGTCGGCTTTTAATCAAAATAAAACCAATCACATAGCCACACATGACCCCACCAATTTTCCATATTCTTTTCAAGCTGCTACATTAAAGGAGAATGACCAACATGCCATAACCAATGGCAATAGTCAAAATTTGCACGACCCATAATTAAATATTTCCCAACTGGAACCGAATAAGAATGACCATAATACCAACATCACAAAACCAACCGCAAAGCTCAAAACAAACTCAATACTAAGGCCAAAACCATAAAAAATTCTAGCAACAATACTGGTCGCATATCACCATCTTCAAACCAAAATCTAAACTACCCTATAATGCAAAAAAAGATGGATTCCAAAGGTATGGAGGTGCAGGTGGAAAAGAAAAGAAGGAGGGAGGATGGGAAGGCACATACAAATGATGATGGGGAAAAACTTCAGCATTTTTTATCGGTAGGTCCTGGCAGCCAGGACTGCCGGGAATAATGATCATTCTGAGTTGGAATTGCTGAGGTCTGAGCAGCTTGAGTGCAATTTCTAATCTGCGTAACATTGCTCAATGTGATAGTTCGGACATAATCTTTATTTCAGAAACTCTCGTGAATGCAAGGAAGATGGGAACAGTTAGGGTCACATTGAAGTTTGATTCTTGCTTGGCAGTAGATGTTGATGGAAGGAGTGGTGGTCTTGCGGTGTTGTGGCGGAATAATATAAAGTGTAGAGTGTTGAATTATTCGCAGAACTTTGTGAACATGATAATTAAGGATGATATTCGAGGGCATTGGCAGTTGACTTTTTATTACGATTTCCCGAAGCGAGGGCGTAAGAAATTTGCTTGGGATGTGTTGCGAGACCTTAGAGACATGTCGGACAAATCCGTAGTGTATCATTCGGGATTTTAATGATATGTTATCTCAAGAGGACAAGAGGGGTATCCATTCGCATCCGAATTGGATGTGTAACGGGTTCCATAATGCAGTTGAAGAGTTCAATCTTACTGATATCAACATTAAAGGGTATCAGTTCACTTGGACTAAAAGTATAGGTACTCCACATATGATCAAAGAAAGACTCGATCGGGCTATGGCAAAAACTCAGTGGCTGGAGCTGTTTCTGAATACGAGGCTCCTTAACTTGATGGCTTCGCATTCGGATCATAATCCTATCATTCTTCATACAGACCCTCCGGAAAGACACTGTTACCGTTATTCATTCAAGTTTGAAAATAAATGTCTGTTGGAGCAAGATATTCAGGATGTTGTCGAAGTGGGGAGGGGACCTAACAGAGGGATGGAAATATCAGATAGGTTAGGGGGTTGTGTGGAGGAGCTGAGAAGGTGGAGTAGGAGGAAGAGAAGTCGGTTTAGAGAGGAAGTACAAGAATGTGAAAATGAGATGGAACACTACAACAGAGTTGGTAATCAGGCTAGTTTGGAGGTTGTAACAACAATCATCAAAAGAATGCGCAGTTGCTAGCCCGTGAAGAATTTTTTTGGAAGCAGCGGGCTAACTGGCTTATGTGATATGGCTAAGACTTACTTCACCATGTTGTTCCAAGAAAAACAAAATGTTCATGAACCGGTATTATCGCACATCCAACCTAAGATCATAGAAGAAGATATTTCTAAGCTACTGGGTCCTAATATATGTCTTATTCCTAATTGTGAGAACCCGAAAACGATGAAGGATTTACGATCCATCTCTTTATGTAATGTGGTGTATAAAATGGTATATGAACTCCTTGCAAACAGCTTGAAATGTTGTCTCTAAGTGTGTGTCAGAAGAGAAATCGGCATTTGTGGAAGAGAGATCTATTCTTGATAATGCATTGATAGCTTTCGAGGTTATTCATAATAAAAAATGCAAGACAAGAGGTAACATTGCGGAATTAGCTCTTAAGAGTGATATTAGAAAAGCGTACGACTGGGTTGATTGGAGTTTTTTTGAGAGGGATGTTAGTTAGATTGGGATTTGCAGAAAGGTGGGTTCACTGGATGATAATGTGTGTTACTTCAGTTCATTATTCTGTTTTATTTAATTTGGATCGTGTCGGACCCATTCAGCCAGAAAGGGGATTGAGACAAGGAGATCCACTTTCTCCTTATCTCTTCATTCTCATAGCCGAAGGTCTTACAACCATTATCATAAGCTTAGTTGACAGAGGAGACATTCATGGAATCAAGATCTTTAGGGGGCCACCTTCGGTGTCCACTTACTTTTTGTTGACGATTGTTTTCTTTTTTGCAGGGAAAATCTTACAGAAGTTAGACACCTTATGTATATTTTGAAGGTGTATGCCGAAGCGTCGGGCCAAGATATTAACATGAATAAATCGGAGGCGTTTTTCATCCGTAACATAAGTATTGAAGCTCAAGAAGATATTATTATTATTATGAGCAATTGACAACGCAATGAATATTATTATTATTTGTCATTGTTTATTTATATGTCAATTGTTAAAATTGGGGCTCATTGTAATTTGGACAACTGTGCCTATGGTCGACACTAGTTGGAGTCGAGGCATGGTTATAATTTTGAACTAGGCATCTTCGGGACAACAATACCGGTGGACGATGCCATATTAGAGCTGAGGTATGATTTTAAGCTTGGTGTTGTCAAGACCATTGTGCCGGTGGTTGACATCATATTGGAGCTGAGGCATTATGATTTATAAAACCATGCAATTTCTTTGGCGTTAATGCATTTGAGAGAAATTGTTTAGGACTGATAAAGAAAATAACAGTTGACTAGTTGACAGGGTCTGTAGTATTTGTAACCATGGAAGGTTTTTTGTCAATGAAGAATATAATAATCGCCATGATTCAATACTGCTTGATTTTTGTTAGATGGAGTCATTTATATACTGCACCTGGAATCATACATTTCCTTAAAATGCGACCGAATTTTAAAGAATTAGTCATTAACCTGAACGTCGTTTCAAAATGTATTTTTAAAATTAAAATCACACAATTGATTTTGCCCAAGTGGGAGAATGTTAGAGTTATTTATCATTTTATGGGCTATAATCAATTGTTATTTAGTTTGTGAAAAATGTGTTAGTCATGATTCTGATGGGGGTGCATAAATAGGCTCCTTTATTGGTTAAGTAATCATTTTAATTAAAAGCTTGAGTATCCGAAACCTGATTGATGTGGGCAAAAGTGTGGGTTTTTAACCCTTGCCCGTAATGGGTAGGGACTAGGGTTATATATATTATTTGGCTAGGTCCCCTATGTAATCACAAAATTAGAAACATAACTAGCGGCTCCACAACTTGCCCCAGTGAGAGTTGTGAACGAGGAGTGTGAGATACAAAGGAAGATCCGGTCATTCATCTTTTCAGGGATCGAATCAAGGTGACAATAACGACAATCCTAATTCCCAAATCATGTCTGCAACAAGTAAGTATTGGTGTTCTAATTTCATATAATTGATCCATGAAATTATTCCACTTACAAGAATGTCATCTAAATTTACAAAGGACTAGATTCTCTTCAATGAATGGAGGGTCGGTCCAGTAAAATCATGATCATTGAAAAAAATTTAGGATATTTAAAATTTAAAAATAAAATAAAGGGTTAGGATTTATCATAGAAGGAAACATGGAAAAAATTCAGGCGGAAGAATACATTCCCAACTTATAAGGATGACAATCACATCAATATCTTGGTTCAACTAACAAAAGTCAATATTGTTAAATTGAATGTCATTCTTTAAGTTTAAAATTGAAATTTTAAATAGGTGTATGTTGCTTTTTTATAGTAATTATTATCACTCCGTGCACGAATAAAAAAACTATCAAAGCAATGTCACGTCATTAATGAATCAAACTTTTGAAATTGAATGAGATGAGAATTTGAGGAAAAAATATCAAGAATGTAATTTTATAAATTAAGAAGTTAAAATTGTTAGAATAAATAAATAAAATATGAAACAAAATGCTTCAATTAAAAAAGTAGTAAATTATATAACTCACTATGAAAAAAACACTAATTAAGTCTAAATAAGTTAAGACTATAAGTAATAAATTATACAACACACAACAAAAACACTAGTAATAAATTTTTTATTAGTGGATTTAAGTAGGTTTGGCCTGGTTATTCTTTTCTATATCCAAACACAAATGTAAATTTTCAAAAACCACAAATGCCTATGTTCAATAACACTTAATTAAAATTCATGTTTTTCATACACTTTCACATAAGCATGTAACAGCAGAATCACATTTATTCGGACAACACATTATTGTCTCATAATAGTTTACTTTATTAGAAAAAGGAGGCATCAAATCCAAACATCACATAACTTATTAAAATAACAAAATAAAAATATTATACAAAATATTGCTAAAAACATGAATAAAAATGTTTCTCACTGTTTCATAACCAGAGCATGACTCAAATCCAAAATACGAAAATAAAATAATAATAACTCCTCTAGCTACTCTCTTGCTAGAAGCAACTCTAATCTTTTGTACCTGAGCGATGCCGTTATAAAAAATATTCCAACAGAAGGGTGATAATTCACATCATTATAGAAATTATATAATTACTTATAATGAATAACATACATACACAGTATGAATTCACCACACTTTATATAATTCTGTAGCGGTAAAAATGTGACTCGAGCGCAATCGCACGCTCGAAGTACAACAGAGTCGCCACCGAACTTTATTTATTCCAAAGAGGAAAGGGAAAATATCGATAAAACCCATGAAATGAAAAAGGATGGATAAGATGGTCGTTCGTAACCAAATTTGGGTTCGGGAGTCGGTTAAGCAAGGGGAAGGTGTTAGCACCCCTCACCTCCATCGTACTCGATGGGACCCATTTAGTTAGTTTCGTGTTTGAGTGTTAGTGTTTGTGTTTGCGTTCTTTAGCTTATTAATCGAGAAAAGATGAAAGAAAAGTTTTTTAGGGTTTTTATTATTATGAGGAAAAAAGAAATGATTTTTTATTATTATGCTCGCCAAGACGTTTGTATCTTGTGCCTACGTATTCCCTAGTGCAATGGGAAAGTCAGAGCAATCGTAGTTCGGGCTAGAACCACGAAAAATTTTGTTTAATTGATTTTAGCGAGAGGTACTCGATCGCTTTCAAATGGAAATACTACGCGCACATGGATATGAGATCACTACAAGAATGGATGACTAAATCAAGAGTGAGACGAGATTTTGGCCATCATCGCATTCGAGTGGAAGATATTCGATCTTCACATGTGGAAGTATGTTCGCATTTTGAAATTGAATAAGTGTCTCGTTTATGAGAAGAGTTTTAAAAGCCATAAGGCAAAAAGGTTTAAATGAAATTGAAATTGTGTTTTTATAAATGGATGTTTAGCAAAGGATTGAGCATAGGTGTTCACCTAGCGCGTCTTTACCCAAGGTATTGAACAGGAGCGAGCCCCATTGTCACTTGTTGTCCTTGTATTCAAGAGGTGTCCACCCCTTGTCACTTAACCTCTTGGTTTGATTAAAGAAAGGTTCAAAAGATCAAGGTATTCAAGAGGTGTCCACCCCTTGTCACTTAACCTCTTGGTTTGCTTAAAGTGTTTCGATTCAAAAGATCAAGGTATTCAAGAGGTGTCCACCCTTGTCACTTAACCTCTTGGTTTGATTAAAGAAAGGTTCAAAAGATCAAGGTATTCAAGAGGTGTCCACCCCTTGTCACTTAACCTCTTGGTTTGATTAAAGAAAGGTTCAAAAGATCAAGGTATTCAAGAGGTGTTCACCCCTTGTCACTCGATCTCTCGATTTGATTAATGTTTTTGATTCAAAAGATCAAGGTATTCAAGAGGTGTTCACCCCTTGTCACTTAATCTCTTGATTTGATTAATGTTTTTGATTCAAAAGATCAAGGTATTCAAGAGGTGTTCACCCCTTGTCACTTAATCTCTTGATTTGATTAATGTTTTTTATTTAATGTTTTAATCCAAAAGAATCGAGGTATTCAAGAGGTGTACACCCCTTGTCACACGATCTTTCGGTATAGTTTAAAGGATTTTTGTAAAGAAAACTCGACGTTGGATCGAGAAATTATTTGTATCGACTTGGCGTTGAACCAAGGTTTATTGATTTTTGGATTGAGATTAATCTAATATTTTTGGTATTTTAATACAAGAAGTAAAATCTAACAAACCTACATAATATACAATTTTTTTTGCGTTTTGTTATATCATAAAAATAAAATCAAACTATACAATATTAATATATATATTTTTTGTATTTCTTAATTAAGCAAGCAAGATCATAACTAAAATAATAGAAAAAAAGGATAAAAACAAAAATCAATATCAATAGACTTAAAAGAAAGTAAAATAGGGGTGTGAAGAATGAACAGGGGCGCTGGGCTGTCATTGGAAAAACAGGCCCAAAAGTTGTAAAAAAAACAAATCTCAAGAGGTGGTGTGGCACTGAGTTTAAGGGTGTACATGAGAAATTCGGGTGGGCTGAGACTGTTTAGGCCCAAATTGAATTAAAACAACAACCCTAAATCTATGAGGGATGGCTGCGCCTCTCTTCCTCTCAATTTCTTTGAATCGAGCTTCAACATACTCACATCCCTCTGTTTTTTCACGTTAATCTCTCTTAGTTCTCATCACTCTCATCTCGACTCAGCAAAACAACAAATCACGCATATGGTACAATCATCACAAACAAGCAAAACACATAAACCAAATCAGTACCCTTGTCCCCACGATTCCCATCAAGATTCGAAATAAATCACATGTTATTTAAGCAAATGGAAATTAAACGCAAAATGAATCAGAAAGGAAACAAACAGAGGTAGTCTTCAGGTACTTTTGCAAGATCTCTTCTCTTTCGATCTACTTCTACTTCTACTTCTTCTCTTCTCTTGCGTGTGTATTGCTTCTGCTGCTTCTGATGTTGTTATGGTTTGCTGTGGATATGTTGAAAAGATGATGCGTATGGAGGTTAACTTGAGTGCGGGTGAGTTATGGCAGTGAGTGTTCTGAATGGGAGGGTTGTGGATTTGAGATGGTGTTGAAAGATTGAATGGATGGTTGTTGATTGTAAGGAGTGTTTGAGAAGTTTGTGGTTTCTGGGCAGAGTTTTATGTGTTGATGTTGTGAGGTTGAGTGAAGGTTTTGAGGAATGTGTTGCGTGGAGGGAGTCTGAGTGAAGCTGAATGTAAGGTTGTGAAGGACAGTGAGTTTTGAGAGTTAATTTCAACAGAGTATTGGTTCTGTGAAGTTGTTCCCCCCTTTGCTTATGCTGAGTGTCTGTTTTTATAGAGGTAGATGATAGGGTTTTTGGGGGGAAATTTGGGTTGTTTGAACAATTTTGCTAAGATGCTTTTGGTACTTTTGTTATGCAGGTTATGTATGACTAAATTGATGAAATTTTTGGCTGTTCTTTGGCAGGCTTATGTGCATATTATGCAGGGTTTTTGGACTGTTTTGCTTGCTTTTGTGCAGGCTTTTGGAGTGTTCTTTTTGGCATGGGGGGATGATGGTGATGGCACAGTGGCAGACGTGGGAGAGAGTTGAAGAGAAGACAAAATTTTCGTTTATTTTGTTGTACTATTTTTTGTTTAACTATTTTGTTCTTTTATTAATAACTCTAAACTTAACTAAATCTAAAAAAAAATAAAAAATAAAAATAATAATAACAATAACAATAAAAAATAAAACTTATAATAATATTAAAAATAAACTAATGACTAAAATGAAAAGGTAAATAAAAAATCGAGAAATATGCAAGAAATGCGACGATATAATGTAAATGAAATACGAATGCGATAATATCAAATGAATGAAATATGTGGGTCAAAAATTGGGGTGCGACAAATTCACATACGTATAATTTCTATAAATTATTCTGTGTGATTACCACCAAAGTGAGATCACTCATTTTAATTTATTAAAGCCTTTTTGTAGTTTGAGGAATTGTTTTCATTCATTATTATGATCGACTTCCTAAAGGAGGATAATTGTATGTAGAGATTATGGTTGATTATGGATATAGCTATTGGATATGCTTTAGTCTAAAGAATTTATCTGCCTAAAGGAGATAGATTTCTAAATTCAATGTATGCTCATTGAGTAGACTAATCTTGAAATTTGTGGATTAAGTTTCTAGAGGTGCTTTGGTTTAGAGAATTTATCTATTCAAAGGAGATAGATTTTTAAACCTAATGTATGCTCATTGAGTAACTTATTTGAGGTTCCGACCCGTGTTGTGACCTGGGTTTGTGCATTCCGCCTAAAGGGGACTGCGTGATAATGTTGACCTCTTAGTGATACCTTAGTTCTTTGAACTGGTTTTGAACTTGTTTTGAAAGATAAATTAGTATTGATTTCATGTTTGTTGATCCACTAATCAAGGGACTTAGGCCCATTGTGTTCAAAAACCATGTTGAGAACATGGGTATTTTGAGTTCTTTTGATACACTTGGTTAGTGGGAATTTACTCTTCATGTCATTTTCTTATCACGTTGTATTTTATTTTGGACACTTTAGGTGTTGGTTTATCAAGTATTTTTTACTTAGAGAAATTGACAACACAATTAATATTATTATTATTTGTCATTGTTTATTTATATGTCAATTGTTAAAATTGGGACTCAGTGTCATTTGGACCACTATGCCTATGGTCGATACTAGTTGGAGTTTGAGACATGGTTATAATTTTTAACTAGGCATCTTTAGGACCACTATACCGGTGGACGATGCCATATTAGAGCTGAGGTATGATTTTAAGCTTGGTGTTGTCAGGACCATTGTGCCAGTGGTCGACACCATATTGGAGCTGAGGCATTATGGTTTATAAAACCATGCAATTTCTTTGTCTTTAACGCATTTGAGAGAAATTGTTTAGGACTGACAAAGAAAATAACAGTTAGCTTTTGAATCACATTGGCATGCTATTTTCTTGCCACACTCCACACTGATGACTAGTTGACGGGGTCTATAGTATCTGTAACCATGGAAGGTTTTTTGTCAATGAAGAATATAATAATCGCCATGATTCAATACTGCTTGATTTTTGTTGGATGGAGTCATATTAGTATACTGCACCTGGAATCATACATTTCCTTAAAATGCGACCGAATTTTAAAGAATTAGTCATTAACTTGAGAGTCATTTCAAAATGTATTTTTAAAATTAAAATCACACAATTGATTTTACCCAAGTGGGAGAATGTTAGAGTTATTTAATATTTTATGGGTGTCATACCCCAAAATTTTCCCACTGTATTTCAAGATAGTTTGGCTCATGTATTCTCCACAGGCTCAAACAATCTCTAATGGCAAGCATGATCACTCTTTTCCTAAGCAATGAGGACCAAAACTAGGGTTTTGATTCTCTCGAGGTCAAATCAAATTCTAAGAACTCAAATGGATCCCATGGCCTCTCATATGCTTCAAAGTATCCTCATACCAAGTTTCAAACCCTGGTTCATAAGATTGCTCAGTCAAAAGCTCATATGGTCAACAGTCGACTAGTTTGACCTAAAAGTCAACTATGGGCAAAATACAGTCAAAACCCCTGATTTTTGGCCAACATCTTTCATTTGAAGTAATATTCATCATTTGGTCAAGGGTTGATCATGATTCATCAAGAAAAGCTCAGAAATCATCAAAAGTCCAAGTTTCTAAATTAGGGTTTCTAAGCAAAAGTAAACTGAACTTTGACTGGTCATAACTCTCACATGGTTCATCAAAAATTGTTCAACCAAAGCTCATTCTCAAGGAAATTTTAGTCTCTACAACTTTTAGCTACCAAGTGTGCCTTGAATCTTTCAACTTGGCCATCTTCCTGAAACTTGACTTTGTAAACCCATATGCACCCAATGGGTTTTATGTTTGGTGGTGCATCAAAAGGTTGCCTTGTGCCTGTTATGTCAAGAGCTATCATTTCAGCTTTTATGGCCTGGTTCCAACACTCAAACTTACTAGCTTCAACATATGTCCTTGGCTCATGAAGAATGCTGATTGACATGATGAGATGATGAAAATAAGGAGACAATGAAAAATAAGATATATAGTTAGATAAGGGTTATTATGTATCTGTCCTACCCCAAAATTTTCCCATGATATTTTTAGATATTTTGACTCACCTGACTTTCAACTGCTCAAGAGTATGCAAGAATTGGACGCACTTACCTATCTCTTGAGCAACAAGCCTCCATCTAGGGTTTTGTCTCTCTCCGAGTAAAACCAGTTTCTGATACCTCAGGTGGACTTCATAGCCTCTCGTATGCTTCAAAGTATCCTCATGCCAATTTTCAAGCCCTGATTCATAAGATTACTCATTCAACTTGCTCAAATGGTCAATAGTCGACTGGTTTGACCTGGAAGTCAACTATGGTCAAATCACAGTCAAAACTCCTGATTTTTGGTCAAAATCAATATTTTGAAGTCACATTCATCATTTGATCAAGTATTGATCATGATTCATCAAGGAAAGTTCAGAAATCAACAAAACACAAAGTTTCTAAATTAGGGTTTTGAACCTAAAAGTCAATTGAACTTTGACCAACCATAACTTTCACATGGAACATCAGAAATTTCCCAACCAAAGCTCATTTTGAAGGAAATTGAATTCTCTACAACTTTGTCTATCTAAAGCCAAGGCCAAAAATGCTTCATTGGGGAGATATGAGTCAAGACATTACAGGTCCTTCTAAAAGCTTGCAAAAAGCAACTTTTTGTCAGGAGCCATATCATCAAGATAAAATCTCCAAATGCAAAAAAGCTTACAAAGTGGCTTGTAGAGGATATCTTGAGCTTTCCAAAAAGTCTTAGATCATCTCCATATGATAAATATTGAATGAGTTATGGCTTGTGCAAGTTGGTCTATTTTTGGTGAAATGCATGAAAGAAATAATGACCAAACGGGGAAATTTCCAAATTGGCCTATCTTTTTATGTTGGGAAGTTGTTTCTAACATGGTCCACGACTAATAAGCCCATCCATGCATTATTATTTTATTTATTTTATTTATTTTATTTATTTTTGATTTTTATCCATTAAAAATCAAATTTAATTAAATAAATAATGGAGATATTCAAGAAATGCTCAAAGATTATTTTTCCAATCAATTCATGAATACAATATATAGTTTAAATCATTGAAATTCGTTGGTTTGGTGATAGGAAAGATATGGGGCAAAAATAGAATTTTTGGACTTAATTCAAATCAAATCTCAATTTTTCCAAGGGCATGATTTCTTTCCATTTTCTTTGAACTAATCTCTTCCTTATAAATATGCAAATATAATCAGATGCAAGGGGACGAAAAACTTGGAAGAGAATAAGGGTTTCAAAAGTTACAAAATTTCAAAGAAGGGGGTGAGTTCGTATCAGTCCTTCCAGCCTTATTCAAAGCAAAGAAATCGTACTAATCCTCCCTGGAGGTAATATAGGAGGGAAATGCATCGTTACTAGGCTCCCATGAAACGTGAATCAATATATCATGATCTTCATATTTATTCACATTCTTGAATTTCATAACTCGTGATTTATTATGTTTTAATGTAAGCTAACTATATATTTGAGTTCACGATGTTGATTAGAGGCTATTTGAACCATTGGAATGAATCTTAAAGGCCTATAACACCAATCACCATTGTTAGGGAAAAAGAGATCACCCTCTTCGTTTTCACGTATGCAGGTACTTTTAGGGCATGAAAACCACACCATTAAATTTGTGGCCCTCGATTTAGGTGAACTGGGTTGTCGTTTGTTTTGTTTGGTCGTTATTATGCAGGTTTCAAGTCGTGTCTAAGAATGAAGACGAACTGGCAAGAAAATCCGCAGGAAAGTTCATTGGAATTTCTGCAGAACCATGTGTAGAAGATGATGAATAGTGGCCATTGAATTGCTGACCGTTGCGTGGCGCGTCTTGATTCGTGGGTCAAAAGTCCAAACTCTCTCTCCCTCTCATTGGTGCATGCGTGGGGTGCTGGGTCCCAGTGTTTGACTTTTCATTTAATCCTTTGTTTCATATATAAATTTTCTTTGATGATTATATATTAATGAGCCAAACGCAACACAAATGGTGGAGAAGCATTTTCATTAACTTCAAGGTTCTGGGTTTGAACCCAGGTTATGTGTTAATTTCTTTTGAATTATATTGCATATAGATCCAACGCAGTTCCTCCTTGAATGCCCACGATGCAACCTCCAATGCCAGCCACTGGATCATTCTCTGGATCATTCTGAATGCATATCTGATGGATCAAGACACGGATCCCGCCATGCACCCTCAGGACTTGGCCACACACGATTCCAAAATTGGTTTGTTTGTTTATTTAATATATTTTACTTCTTTTATTTAGTTTTTATTAAAAGATTTTGAACTTCCCTTTTACCTTTAAACTAATTTAGTATTAAGTTTTTTATTTAGTTTAACTTAAGGATTTTAATTAATTAGTTTTATTAAAATAATTAGTTAGTTTTTAATTAGGTTAAATAATTATTTTAGGTTAATAATTTAGGATTAGTTAATTAATTTAATAATTAGTTTAATTTAATTAGATTTAGGTTTAATTAATCAATTGACTTTTCCTTGTAACTTAGTGCAGTTAGGCTTAGTAATTAGTTTCCCGTTAACCCTTTAGGTATTTCAACCATTAGTAGGTTTTTTAACCATTAGGGTATTTAGGATAAGTAAATTAATTTTAGGTTTATTAATTTTTAAACCATAATTTTATTTTTAGACTAACCTTTAAGATTTTGGGTTTATCACCTTGATTACCTCTTTATATCCGCGGATTTCTCTTCTCATCCCATGCTTTATGAATGTCGCATGTGTGTTTATTTTCTGCCATTTCAATTCTAGAAAGTATGTATAGGTCGCAATAAGTTTTCTTGTAATAGTAATTAGGGTTTATATTCCTGCCTTTAATTTATGCATTTTATTTTTGCCTTTCCCCCGGTTTTTGGTTTGTAATTCCCCCTCCCCGAAGCTTTGTAATAACTTAGGACTTTTAATTTCTGCCTTTAATTTTGCTTATATTACTGCGTGGTTAGTAACAATAGGGAGTGACAACAATTTAATGAATTTAGTTTGCCTAATACAAGATAAAAACATCCGAACTGAATCACGTGATTGTTGCACCCACCCACCTTTAGGGTAATTCCTCTTATGCTGCCTTCGATCAAAAATAGTCAAGTCCCTCGGATGTAGGGATACCCTAGCCAGCCTACAAAAAAAATCATCATAAAAGATCTTGTCCATTAGATGTTTCCTACGATAAGTGATCTCGATGATAGTCCCTTCGAATGCTAAGGTATCTTTACTGGTTGCCTAAAATGACTATTATGTCCTTCCCTAAAGACTACATGCCCTCTTTATGGTAAGGATAGTCTTATGGCGAGCGATAATCTTCGATGACCCTTTTCAAATCTAATGAAAGGACTACCTACCCTCTTTATGGTATGGACTGCCCTTTCAAACAAAAGTCTTAAAGAACAGAAAAATTTAAACTTAGGCTACACTTATTTTACAAATTCAAATTCAAATCAAAAATAATTTTCCCACTCTTTTTCAAATCAATTCTAAAAGGCTACACTTATTTTACAAGCTAAAGTCTTTATTCAAATCTTTTTCCTATTCACACATTACACTTCAAACATTTTGAAAACAAAAAGTGAGCTAAGCAATTAAGAGCCCATGGATAACCATGGATACAAAGGGTGCTTACACCTTCCCTTTGTATAACCTACCCGAACTCAAAATCTTTAAAAGGTATTTCCTGTTCTATTTTCCTTTCCTAATTGGATAAAATAAAAGTCGGTGACGACTCTTGCTATCCGCAACATTTTCTAAAAGTCAGTTCTCCCACTGTGTTACAGTATCTAATGATGATTGGTGTGCTTGATCAGTGGAAAAATTACACAAATAATCTTTGAGGTAAGCTGATATTTGTTAAGTGTGAGTAGATTGTTTAAGTGTTAGGTCAATTTGGTTAGTAGGAGCAATTTGTGTATCAGGTAAGATGAGAGCAGTGGTGTCTTCATTGTCAAATAAGGTAGTGTATGAAGATTCATTAGAATTAAAATTATTTACTGGGATTATTTGACATTTTATTGTATTAAGTGGAGAAAAGTTAGAAATAATGTTATTGAACATGGTGCCGTGTTTAATTAAAATGGGGTGCTAAGTGTTAGGCCCTTATCAAAGCTAATTTTTATTTTTTATAAAATAAGGAAAATAGGATAATTGGAAATTAGAAGCAAAAGAGCAAAGAAGAGAAGGAGAAGAGAAGCACGTGAAAGCGCGAAGAACTGAGAAAGAGGAAGAACCTAAGAGATAAGGTAAGGTAAGGGGGGACTCTTCCGATTATCATCTTTTATTGGTTTCTAGATGATAGGATTGAAATAGGTATATTGTTTGTGTCAATTGTGATGTGTGTTAGGTTTTGGGAATTTTGGAGTTTTGGGAGTTATAGAGCAATTTTGGTGAAATTAAACTATTATAGAACATGTATGATGTTAAAGGACCCCTAAGTATGTTAGAAATATGTTAGAATGTGTAAATTGGTGTTGTCTTGAGGTTATGATCGTTTTGGTGTAATTAGGTTCGAGTTGGAGATGAATGATCTGCTGCGGAAAAAGGATTTTTCTACTACAGCAGTCATGTAACCTGTTACACGAGGTAGGTAACCAATTACATGGTCTCTCCGTAGGCAAAGAATTATTTTTTGCAGTGATGTAACCAATTACATCAAATAGGTAACCGATAACCACTGAGCGTTTTTGAAAAATAAAAGTTTCTTCCACCGATGTAACCGGTTACATCATTTAGGTAACCGGTTACCACTGATGCTTTTTGAAAAATATTTAATTTTCTAAAATTCATAACTTTCAAACTGTTGATCTATTTTGTGAATTAGCAGAACAATGGCTGGAAGAGGTGGAAGAAACGATGACTCAATTGCTGAGGCTTTGGGCATGATTGCTGGGAGAAAATCCCAATGGAGCGAGAATTGGTGCTAACAGACAACTGAGATATTTTCAGAGGAAAAATCCTCCATTGTTCAAAGGCACTCATGATCCTGAGGGTGCTCAGAAGTGGCTGAAGGAAATTGAAAGGATTTTTTGGGTTATCGATTGCGCTGAGAATCTGAAGGTAAGGTATGGTACGCATATGTTGTCTGAAGAAGCTGATGACTGGTGGGTTGCTACTAGAGCTGAGTTGGATGCGGATGGTGTAGCAATCACTTGGGCTATATTCAAAAGAGAATTTCTGAGGAGATACTTTCCTGAAGATGTTCGGGGAAGAAAGGAGATTGAATTCTTGGAGCTGAAGTAGGGTAGTATGGCGGTGCCTGAGTATGCTTCCAAATTTTTTTGAGCTGGCGAAGTACTACACCCACTACGACAATGATAAAGCCAGTGAATTCTCAAAGTGTATCAAGTTTGAGAATGGTCTTCGTGATAAGATCAAGCAGCGTATTAGATATCAGAGGATTCATAGGTTTGCTGATTTGGTGGATTGTAGTAGGATCTTCGAAGAGGACAATGTTAAGCTGAAGTCATATCACTCTCGCAAGTTGTTTGACAAGAAAGGTAAGAAGCTTATGGATCGAGGTAAGCCATATGGTAAGGGAAATCCAAAAGCTGGTGATTGGAGGAAGCCTAGTGGGGGAGACTCCGGTGCTTTTGTTAGGTGCTATACTTGTGGTGAAGTCGGACATCGTAGGAATGAGTGTAAGGTGGAACAGAAGAAGTGCTTCATGTGTGGTAAGGCGGGTCATGTTACTGCTGATTGTAGGATGAAGACTGTGACTTACTACAATTACGGTGAAGAGGGTCACATCAGTCCATAGTGCATAAAACCAACGAAGAACCAATCTGGTGGAAAGATTTTTGCTTTGTCTGGGTCAGAGACTACTCCTGAGGATCGATTGATTGAAGGTACATGTTTCATCCATGGCACACCTTTAATTGTAAGTATTGATACTGGTGCGAAACATTCGTTTATTTCATTGGATTGTGCAAAAAAATTGAATTTGGAAATATCTGATATAAATGGAAGTATGGTTATTGACATTCCTGCGTCGGGTTTAGTGACTACTTTGCCTGCTTGCTTAAATTGTCCAAATGATCTTTTTGGTAGGGAGTTCGAAATGGACTTAGTGTGCCTTCCGTTAGAACAACTTGATGTTATCCTGGGAATGAACTGGTTGGAATTCAACCGGGTTCATATAAATTATTTTACGAAGACAGTTATTTTTCCTGAAGTTGTCAGTATTGAGGATTTAGCGATGACTGCTAGACAAGTGAATGGAGCGGTTAAAGACGGGGCCGTCGTGTTCATGTTGTTTTCATTAATGGAAGGGAAAGGAAAAGTAGTGAGTGGTGAATTACCGGTGGTACGCGACTTTCCAGAGGTTTTCCCAGAAGATGTTAGAGAGTTGCCACTTGAGAGAGAAATGGAATTTACTATTGATTTAATTCCTGGAACTAGTCCTGTGTCGATGGCGCCTTATCGTATGTCGGCCTCTGGGTTGGCTGAATTGAAAAGTCAATTAGAAGAGTTGCTTGAGAAGGAATTTATTCGTCCTAGTGTTTCACCGTGGGGTGCGCCGGTGTTGTTAGTAAAGAAGAAAGATGGTTCAACGAGGTCGTGTGTGGATTACAAACAATTGAATAAAGTTACTTTCAAGAATCGGTATCCGTTCCCGAGGATTGATGATTTGATGGATTAGTTGGTTGGCGCATGTGTATTCAGTAAAATTGATCGGAGGTATGGATATCATCAGATTCGTGTGAAGACAGACGATATTCAGAAGATTGCGTTCAGGACGAGGTATGATCATTACGAGTATATAGTGATGCCATTTGGAGTGACTAATTCACCTGGTGTTTTTATGGAATATATGAATAGGATCTTTCATCCTTACCTCAACCAGTGTGTTGGAGCTATTGAAAGAAAAGAAGCTTTATGCAAAGTTGTCAAAGTGAGAATTCTGGTTGAGCGAAGTTAGTTTTCGTGGTCATGTGATTTCCCAGAATGGTATTGTCGTTGATCCAACGAAAGTAGAAGCGGTATCTCAGTGGGAAGCTCCGAAGTCAGTTTCCGAGATTTGTAGTTTCCTTGGTCTTGCAGGTTACTACAGAAAGTTCATAGAATGATTTTCGAAGTTAGCATTGCCGTTAACTAAATTGAAAAGGAAGGGTCAAGCATTTATTTGGGATTCGAAGTGTGAATAAGGATTCCAAGAGCTAAAGTTAAGGTTGACTAGTGCGGCGATCTTGATTTTGCCGAGTTCAGCAGAATATTTTGTAGTATATTGTGATGCTTCGTTGATGGGTTTAGGTGGTGTATTAATGCAGAATCAACAAGTTGTGGCTTATGCGTCGAGACAACTCAAAGCGCGTGAAAGGAATTATCTGACCCGTGACTTAGAGTTAGCAGCTGTAGTATTTGTGTTGAAATTATGGAGACATTATTTGTATGGTTCGAGATTTGAAGTATTCAGTGATCACAAGAGTCTAAAGTATCTCAGATCAGAAAAAGCTTAATATGAGGCAAAGGAGATGGTTAGAGTTCCTTAAAGATTATGATTTTAGGTTGAACTACCATCCAGGTAAAGCGAACGTGGTTGCTGATGCTTTGAGTAGGTAGTCTTTACATATGTCTTAGGTGGCAAAATGGATGGATCGGATGGATATGGATTGGATCGTTAATGGATGGACCAAACCAATCAATTAATCCATTACAATCAATTAAACTCTTTTAATAAAAATTCAATCCAATCCATCCATTAAAGAATAAAATCCATCCAATCCATCCATTAACAAATTTCTAATGGATGGATATCCATCCATCCAAAAGATAATTAATTTTTTTTTTTAAATTTCATAAAAATAATAATTTAAATATTCTAAAATATTTTTTTCGTTTTTTCGAAAAAAATTGATTTTTCGTTTTTCCAAAAAAACTCGATTTTTTCGTTTTTCCGTAGAAACACGATTTTTCGTGTATTCGAAAAAAAGTCGATTTTTTAGACTTTCTGAAAAAAAGCGATTTTTTCGTTCTCCCGAAAAAAAACTTGATTTTTCATTTTTCCCGAAAAAACTCGTCTTTTTTCATTTTTCGAAAAAACACGATTTTTCATTTTTTTCGGCAAAATTCGATTTTTTCCAAAAAAACTTGATTTTTCCGTTTTTCGAAAAAACTTGATTTTTTGTTTTTCCGAAATAAAACTTGATTTTTCCGTTTTTCGAAAAAACTTGATTTTTTGTTTTTTCGAAAAAAAACTCGCATTTACATTTTTGCGAAAAAAATCATTTTTTTGTTGTTTCGAAAAAACTCGATTTTTTTGTTTTTCGAAAAAACACGATTTTTTATTTTTTAAAATAATTTGATTTTTTTCGTTTTTTCGAAAAAAACTTCGATATTTCAATTTTATGAATAAACTCGATTTTTATATTTTCAAATTTTATTATTTTTTTAAAAAATAATTTAAACCCTTCAAAGTATATAATAAAAATACCTTAGAGAGTGTTTATGCGAAGACCCAGCAGATTTAAACCACCGAGCAGATTTATGAGAAGACCCTCAGGGGTATTTGTAGAATACTGCCGTGTCAATGAATAAGTCATGTGATATCTTCAATGCTGATAAATCATGCTCCAAGGAATGTCCAACAAGAATGGTTTCTTTCTTGACAAGTTTCACAAACTCGTCCTGAACAACAGAATTAAGTGAAAGTTATGTCAACAGAATGAGTATATAGTTTCATATGAAATAGCTTAGCATTGTAACAACTGCACAACATGAATGTCTGCCAGACTTGTCGTCACCCAGTCTAACATGTCAGTCGTTATTCCACTAAATCTGCGTGAAATCAATATTATTATCTTTGGCAATTTTTGTTCAAATAAAACTAAAAACTCGACAATAGGCAAATTACCTTGTATTGTACTCAATGATACGATTGGAAGGTTTAACTAATTTATCTAGCACAACCTGTCCTTGGAGATCCACTAGAGTAACTCTTGTCAATTCAAACCCCTTTCTTGTTATGCACTATGCATAAAAATAGGACAAATCAAAAATCAAGCAAAAAAGAGAACAATATTGACGAAGATTACATCAGCACTACTTCTACTATAGAGTACCATCTCACACTCAACTGCTATCATCCGATAAAAAGAACACCCCGAGTTGTAAGGAAATGTAGACTCAAAACCTGTACAAAATTGACAAAGAATTTTTTTTTCAGTAAGCAAAATGGTCAAAAAGACTAACATAAAATTGGTAAAAGAACTAAAATCACCTGGCTTATCAACAGGATATTTATTCGCATCCAGCTCTGTATCTGTTAGTGTATAGTCTCTCACAGGGAAACATATGTCTTTCGTAAGCTCCGTAAATGATAGATTGAGTATACCATCCCAACCTTCTATTGCACAAAGATGACACGAGTTTCGTACATATACCAGATTCATATCTGATTAACTTAGTGCTTTAAAATATACATAGAAGTAGTGGCGGAGCCGGGGGTGATGGGGGAAGGCCACGACCACCCCATTACTTTTCAAAAAAATTTATATATTAAAAAAGCTACCATGAAAACAACTTGTATTTGATATAAATGACATCATGTTTAATGGTATTATGTTCAAACCCCTTTCTTGTTATGCACTATGCAGAGAAATAGGACAAATCAAAAACCAAGCAAAAACGAAAACAAGATTGACCAAGATTACATTAGTACTATTACTAGGGGTGACAAAATGGATGAATTAGATGGATATGGATTGGATCGTTAATTGATGGATCAAACCAATCCATTAATCCATTACAATCCATTAAACTCTCTTAATAAAAATCCAATACATCCATTAAAGAATAAAATTCATCCAATCCATCCATTAACAAATTTCTAATGGATTGATATCCATCCATCCAAAAAGATAATTAAAAATACTTTTTTTTTTTTAAATTTCATAAAAATAATAATTTAAATATTTTAAAATAGTTTTTTTCGTTTTTCTGAAAAAAATTGATTTTTCGTTCTTCTGAAAAAACTTGAATTTTTGTTTTTCTGAAAAAAACTCGATCTTTTCAATTTTTCCAAAAAAACTGGACTTTTTTCGTTTTTCCAAAAAAACTCGATTTCTTCCCTTATGTTTAATCTAGTTTTCATAAAAAACGAAAAACTCGAGTTTTCCCCTTATGTTTAATCGAGTTTTCCGAAAAAAACTCGACTTTTCATTTTGTAGAAAAAAACTCGATTTTTTCAATTTTCTGAAAAAAAACTCGTTTTTTTGAAAAAACTCAACTTTTTCATTTTTCCAAAAAACTCAATTTTTTCGTTTTTCGAAAAAAAAAAGTTTTTTTCGTTTTTCCAAAATAACTCAATTTTTTCGTTTTTCTGAAGAAAAAAAATCGACTTTATTGTTTTTCCGAAAAAACCTGATTTTTTTTCGTTTTTCCAAAAAAACTCGATTTTTTCGTTTTCCTGAAAAAACCCGACTTTTCGTTTTTTCGAAAAAAATATTTTTTCCAATTTTCTGAGAAAACTTGGTTTTTTCGTTGTTCTGAAAAAACTCGACTTTTTAGTTGAAAACTCAATTTTTTCGTTTTTCTCAAGAAAACTCGACTTTTTATTTTTTCGAAAAAACTCGATTTTTTCGTTTTTCCCAAAAAAACTCGAATTTTTTTGTTTTCCAGAAAAACTAGAATTTTTTCGATTTTCCAAAAAAACTTGATTTTTTCGTTTTTCTGAAAAAAACTCGACTTTATTGTTTTTAGGAAAAAACCTGATTTTTTTCGTTTTTCGAAAAAAAAAACAACTTTTTTGTTTTTACGAAAAAAATTCGCATTTACGTTTTTGCGAAGAAATCAATTTTTTCTTATTTCGAAAAAAAATGATTTTTGGTTTTTTGAAATAACTCGATTTTTCGGAAAAAACTCGATATTTCAATTTTATGAAGAAACTCGAGTTTTTGTATTTTCAATTTTTATTATTTTTTTAGAAAATAATTTAAACCATTTAAAGTATAAAATAAAAATAATCCATTGGATTATCTATTCATGTATATAAATGGATGGATTTAATCCATCCATTCACATATCTTTTATTTGGTGGATGGATTGGATGAATTTTTGCTAAATGAATCCAATTGCCACCCCTAATATGTCTATGGTAATGGTAAGAGAATTAGATTTAATTGAACAATTCAGAAACTTTAGTTTAGTAAGCGAAGGTACTCCTACTAGTGTTAAGTTAGGTATGCTGAAGCTGACAAGTGGTATCCTTGATGAAATTAGAGAGGGGTCAGAAAACTGATGTTGAGTTGGTTTATAGATTGACATTGATTAACCGGCACAAAGGAGGTGATTTCCGAAGTGACGAGAATGGTATAATGAGGTTTGGTGATCGAGCTTGTGTTCCTGATGTTGCCGAGCTTAGGATGAGTATCCTTGAAGAAGGATACCGTAGTGGATTGAGTATTCATTCTGGTGCTACAAAGATGTATCATGATTTGAAGAAGTTGTTTTGGTGGCCTGGAATGAAGAAAGAAAATGCCGAGTTTGTTTATTCTTGTTTAACTTGCAAGAAGTCGAAGATTGAACATCAAAAGTCGTATGGAGCTATGCAACCTTTGTTTATCCCTCAATGGAAGTGGGACAACATATCTATGGATTTTGTTTCTGGATTTCCGAGGACAGTTAAGAACTATGAAGCTATTTGGGTAATTGTAGACAGATTGACGAAGTCTGCTCATTTTATACCGATGAGAATGGGTTATCCAATGGAGAAGTTAGCTCAGTTGTATATCGAGAATATTGTTAGCCTATATGGTATTCCTTCGAGTATTGTGTCGGATAGAGATCCAAGATTTACATCGAGATTCTGGGAAGATTTGCAGAAAGCTTTGGGTACTAAGTTGAGATTGAGTCTTCACTCCCGCATGAAGCTTTTGATAATACTCTTATCTGTGTATAATGATTGAACAATGCAATCCAAAATCCTCACTCCCGCATGAAGTTTATGAATATAATCTTCTTGTCCAAGCATCATTATCTTCTTTCATCAAGAAGGTACAACGGCTCTAGTCAAGTTGGTATAGTCTTCCACAAATAGGTCCGTCCTCCACTTCAAGGGACCATACAATATGAACACTCCTAGTTCAAACAATCTTCTACCTTGTACACAACCAGAAAGTATCCCTCATAGATATCATCCAGAGTCAGTCAGGACGCCTGCTCTGATACCAATGGAAATTCTGGTAAGACATAACTCAGATGTCATATATGGATGTCATGACATCTGATCTGACATTATAAAACAGACAAGATAGGAATACAAATAACAGTGCAGAAAATAAATAACACACAGAATTGTTCACCCAGTTCGGTATACAACAATACCTACTATGGGGGCTACCAAGCCAGGGATGAAGTCCACTATTAGCAGTATCAATTCAAAGCTAAATTCCCCCGTTTACAACTTCTCACTTAATCACTACCCAATGACCGTTCTACCTAGGTTCTCCCTAGATATGGAATATCTCCATTCCACTCGGAATCATAACAATGATGTCTAGCAGTCAACAACTCAGCCACTGCATCGACGGCCTAATTTCCAACAATCTAAGCACACAAATAAAGATCACTTGAAGTTGCTTCAAAGCTTCCTCCAAGAACAATACTCCTCTTGCCTACAGGCTTCGAGGATCACAATGGTAACCTTCCCACAGACCAGGAGGTTTACCTTACAGTCTCAGCCCTTAAAAACTACATTATTAAAATTACGGCTGGTACTAAACTTAGGTTACAAAGCTTCTATTTATAACCTATTCATAACTGGACTTGGGCTTAAAATCACAGCTATATTTGCTGTTACAAATCAGCAGAAATCTTCTGCTAAAAGAAAGGTCTTTAATCATAAATTTTCGAAATTGTCTCCACAACTAGAAACTACACAATCTTCATTATTCTGACTTGATTCTTTTGACCTTTAAATCATAACAAGCTGACATAACAAACTTTTGCTAAAATTACTCCACAATATAAGCTCCAAGATATTCTCCACAAATATCTCCATAAAATGTGCTCCAAGTAACAACAATAAGTTGTTACACTTTTGCAACAGATTCTCCTATAAAATCTTTCCACATTTAATTTCCTAAATGTTCTCCTTAGATATAGCTCCTCATAGAATCCAATGTTGTAGGAATATTATGTTTATGTTATAACAGAATCCAAATTGTCAGCTCAAACACGATGTCATTCACGAAGTCACGACATCTTCTTCGACATGTTGTTCTAGATGTTGAAACATTTCAACATAACATGTTTCTCCCTTAAATAGAACTTTAACCTGCTTTCTCTTACAATTTATAATTCTATTTAACCTATTGCTGCTAAATTAGTTTTACCAAACATAAATCCAATCCTCAAAAGCACTAACAAGTTCTGCTTATCATCTGCAGACTGATGGTCAGACTGAGATAACGATTCAGCCGTTGGAAGATTTTATGCGTGCTTGTGTGATGGAGAAAGGTGGTGCTTAGGATAGTTATTTACCTTTGATTGAGTTTACCTACAACAATAGTTTTCATTCGAGTATTGGTATGGATCCTTTCGAGGCGTTGTATGGTAGGAGATGTTGGACACCATTATGTTGGTATGAATCTGATGAGAGTGTTGTGATTGGGCCAGAAATTGTTCAACAGACTACAAAAAAGATTAAGATGATTTAGGAGAAGATGAAAGCTTCTCAGAGTCGTTAGAAGAGCTATAATGATAAAAGGATGAGAACACTTGAATTTCAAGAGGGAGATCATGTATTTCTGAGAGTGACTCCTATGAATGGTGTTGGTAGAGTGTTGAAGTCAAGGAAGTTGATGCCGCATTTTATAGGTTCGTTTCAGATTACAGAAAGAGTGGGAGAAGTAGCTTATCGTATTGCTTTACCGTTGATGCTTGCGAATTTTTACAATGTATTCCATGTATCTCAGTTGAGGAAGTATATTGCAGATCCGTCTCATGTGATCCAAGTGGATGATATACAGGTGAAGGACAACTTAACAGTCGAAGCGTCACATATGAGGATCGAAGATCGAAAGTTGAAACAACTGCGTGGTAAGGAGATAGCATTGGTCAGAGTAGTGTGGGGAGGACAAGCAAGTGGTAATGTTACTTGGGAGCTGACGAGTTAGATGAAGGACTCTTATCCTGAACTCTTTACTTAAGGTATGTTTTCAAGGATAAAAATTCTTCTAGTGGGGGAGAGTTGTAACATCCTATATTTCCCCTTATTTAATTTAATTAGAAATTAAATTATTTACTGGGATTATTTGGCATTTTATTGGATTAAGTGGAGAAAAGTGAGAAATAATGTTATTGGGCTTGGTGTCGTGTTTAGTGAAAAGGGGGTGCTAAGTGTTAGGCCTTACTAAAGCTATCTTTTATTTTTCATAAAATATAGTAAAGAGAAGAATTAGAAATTAGAAGCAAAAGAGCAAAGAAGAGAAGGAGAAGAAAAGCACGTGAAAGCGTGAAGAACAGTGAAAGAGGAAGAACCCAAGAGCTAAGCTAAGGTAAGGGGGGACTCTTCCGATTATCATATTTTATTGGTTTCTAGATGATAGGATTGAAATAGGTATATTGTTTGTGTCAATTGTAATGTGTGTTAGGTTTTGGGAATTTTGGGGTTTTGGGAGTTATAGAGAAATTTTGGTGAAATTAAACTATTATAGAACATGTATGATGTTAAAGGACCCTTAAGTATGTTAGAAATATGTTAGGTTGTGTAAATTGGTGTTGTTTTAAGGTTATGATCGTTTTGGTGTAATTGGGTTCGAGTTGGAGATGAATGATCTGCTGCAGAAAAAGGATTTTTCTGCTACAGCAGTCATGTAACCGGTTACATGAGGTAGGTAACCGATTACATGGTCCCTTCGTAGGCAAAAAATTTCTTTTCACAGTGATGTAACCGGTTACATCATTTAGGTAACCGGTTACCACTGAGGGTTTTTGAAAAATAAAAGTTTCTGCCAGCGATGTAACCAGTTACATCATTTAGGTAACCGGTTACCACTGAAGCTTTTTGAAAAATACTTTACTTTTTAAAATTCATAATTTTCAAACTGTTGATCTGTTTTTAGTGCCGTTTCGAGCATGATGAAGCTCATGAGATATTCTATGTGTTGAGATGATGAAAGGGGCATAGGATCGATTTTATTTTAAAAATCATGATTTTATGACTTTGAAGAAATTATATAATGTTGGCATGTATAACTGAATGTAACCATGTACAATTGTGTTTATGACGTGATTATGTGGTGATTGTTGTGATTATTGTGGTGGTGAATGATTTGTTTTGAATGATTCTATGATATGTACATACTTTATTGGTGATGATAATGGTGACTTATGATGAGAAGATGTAGTTCATCGGATCGATGATGTTGTAAGTATGTTATATGTGTGCATTCATTCATAAATCATTTTGGTGGCTGAATCCAGGTGATGTTTTGGATCAGTGGAGGGCATAATTCCCATCGTGTGGAATTTGTGCTAGCAGGGCCGTATCTTGGTGATGTTTGGATCGGTCAGATGGGTTAATCCCATGTTTGGTACCACATGCATAGTGTCAGTACATTGCATATGCATACTGTTATAAATGATTGGATGGTTTCTAGTGTTATATTTTGGTGATGTATTTGTTGCTGTTGTTGATGATCACCTTTATGAAAATCTGAATCTATTACAATTGGGTGAATAATAAACTTATGATATGTTATTGTTTATGAGCTAATAACATTTGTTAACTGTGAGTGAGACTCACCCTTACATGTTGACATTTTCAGATTGAGGAGTAGCGACTCTTGATTTGGTGAGGATAGCTTATAGGATAGTCCGTTAGTTCGCGTCGGTGTCATGCTCTGATTTGTAACACATTGGAATGCTAGACTTAGAGTTTAATTATTGTACTTTATCTTGTTGGTTTTTGGATTATGTTTTATTGGTTTATGCATTGGTGATGTTTATACTATTCCATTTGAATAAAATTCTGCTGTGTTGAACATGAGTTTTGTTATTTTGGTGACTCGTTCCTAATAAAGCATGACAGATGACTTATAATTTGGTTTTATTTTAAATTGTGGCACCCTTGTTTCATGTTTACTCTGAATATTATCGTAATTGCCGCAGGGGTTTAGAAGAGTGTTACATCTTGACACAAATATTTCATTTGTGTGTATTGAAGGAGTGAAAAACACTTAGAAAGGGGGGATTGAATAAGGGTTGTTTCTAAAAATGGTAAATAAAAAATAATCACACAATTATTTTTATCCTGGTTCATTGTTAACCAAACTACTCCAGTCCACCCCTGACAGAGTGATTTACCTCAACTGAGGATTTAATCCACTAATCAATCTTGATTACAATGGTTCTCCACTTAGACAACTTCTAAGTCTTCTAGAGTATACAAATCACAACTTGATCACTCTAGGAACTTCATTTAAAAAAGATATAAATAATTATTACAAGAGTTTAATGTGCTTCTTAATAAGCTATAATCACCAAGTGGTTTTTCTCTCAAGATTAAGTTCTAACACTCACTAAGATATTTCAATGTTGTGAGGTTGAAGATGAAGTTTCTTGCTGTTTTTGTGTGACAACGTTTGGAGTTAATTTGGCAGCGTAAGGTTACTTAGAGTGAGCGTTGTTGGCTGCTTCAACATCAGAACTTCTTTATATAGGCAGTAAGAAAATGTGACCGTTGAGTAGCATTTAATGCTTTGCGTGAATAATACACTACTGCATTTAATGTTTCACTCTTTTGTCAACTACCTCGAGCCATGCTTCAACTGCTTTTGCTGACTTTGCCTTTTATAGCTTTTAACATTCCTTTTGTCAGTCAGATAGATTTGACGTTGTAGCCTTTTCATCTTGTACTTGCTTCTGGACTCAGACTATTAGAATAACGTTTGAATATCAGAGTCTTTAGCGTTGGTGCAGATGCAACTTCAGTCATCAGACTTTGGAAGTTCTTTGGAGCGTGATACCAACAGATCTTCACAGCCTTGCTTCTGACTGCCATCTTCTGATGCTTTCCAGATCATGTTCTGATTTTCTCAAGACCATCTTCTGATGTCTGCCAGACCATGTTTTGATGAAGCCATCCAGATCTTCTGGTTCAGAGCTTCTGAATGCTGATTTTGTGCATACTCTTTTAGACTTTTCCTGAAATGGAAAACGTGAATAATTAGAGTACCACATTGTCTTATACAAAATTCATATATAATGTTATCATCAAAACTAGAAATATTGATTAGAAAATTTCATGTTCTAACAATCTCCCCCTTTTTGATGATGACAAAAACATACAGAATTGATATGAATTTGTATCCAGAATATCAGATGAAAAAGACAATACACAGATATAGCATAAAAGCATATTAGTCAGAGAGTGTGAATATGTCTCCCCCTGAGATTAACAATCCCCCCCTGAAATTAATACTAGAAGAATTTATAAATAAAAGACTTCCTTGAGTATTTTACATTTCAAATGAGACTTTCACATTGAACTTTAATCTTCAGATGATTCAGAGCTTCCTTTCAGAGCTTCCATTGGACAGCTTCAGAGCTTTGAATTTTCCTTTAGAGCACCTGGCTTTATTAGAGCATCAAAAAGACTTGCTTTAGATTTTGTGTAGAGCTCTAAATTCTTGTATAAGAGCATAGCTTGCTTCAGATCTTGAAACTTCTTGTATTAGAACATTAAGCTTTGTTTACTTCAACTCTTTAAGAATTTTCTCTAGATACGTTTCTCCCCTTTTGAGCTTGTTCAGATTATCACATTCCTACAAAACTATCAGAGACAAAAAACTTGCATTTTTTTGTTAGGAATGTTGAGACTTAAGCCCAACAACTGATATTATAAATCAATTCAAATAATACGTTTCTCCCCCTTTTTGTCATAACATCAAAAAGCATAAAAGATTCAGATGAAAGACACATAGAGTGAAGAAAGAAAATCTTCATTGATACCAAAGGGAAGATGACAATCAGATGCAAAAACAAAATAGATGCAAGAAACAAAGAAAACTACTAAGACACAAGACTCAGACTGGTTAAGCTTAGAGGCTAAGGCTTCTAGAAGATTCTTAATCTCAGCGGTGTCTTCTGCTTGCTTTCTTGAAGATTCTTCAGATCTTTGCATCCAAGTTCTGAATTCAGCATTTATGTCATCCTGCTTGTCTAGACGACTGAACACTGAAGCTTGATTCTGTTGAAGTTCCTTCAGAGTGTCCAACAAGACAGACGTTGAAGGGCCAGCCGAAGAAGCAACAGGATTTTCCTCAAAAGCAGTAGGAACAACAGAAGCTGGAACCATTTTATTATCAGCAACATGTTCCTCTTCAGCAGGGATCTCTTTAGCAGGATGCTCTTCATCATGATTCTCAACACCAGGATTCTCCTTAAGAGGATTCTCCTAGAACCATTCAAAAAGCGTTTAAAGTCTCTAGTCAAAACTGAAAGAGGATAAGGAACCAGAGGCTTATCAGTCCAGACAACCAAAGGCAGAGGATTATCCACTTCCATATCATCAGAATCCACAGCCAAATCATCAACAAATGGAGCTTCTTCCTGAGGTTTCTAATCTGAAATTGGATGAAAGTACTTACCAACATCATACTCCAGAGCTAGTCTAGCAGGACCAGGAGCAGCAACAAGACAATCATTCTGGAGATCCAGAAACTCTGCTTGTACACCTTCAAAGAAAGCCTTCTAGAGCTTTCCAGGAGCCACATGATCCAGCTTGGAGTCATGGGCAACCTTAAGATAATCTAACCCTGTTCATACCTTATGTTTTAATATTTCAAAACGTATATCAACAGAAGGTGGTGGAGGGTTGGTTCTGAAAATGGTTATTGGATCTTTTGGGTGAGATATGAAATATGGTTCAGGGGTTCTTTCAAACAACAACAACAACACGTTTGAAGAGGATGGAGGTGGTGAAGATTATGCTTCATTGTCAGAGTCTACGACTATAACAACTGGGTCAAAAAATGTTGATGGTGGTGAAGGGTCAGAAATTGGTGAGATTGGTTGAGAAATAGAGGAGGTTGGTTGAGGTTGATTTGTGGAGAAGATATTTTCAGATGGAATTGTTAGGAAGATAAAATTTAGAGGTTTGGGGTTCAGAATTTGTGGTTTAGAATGAAGTGGGCGTTTTCCTTTTGAGATGGTGGAGGAAGATGAAATTTTAGAGGATGGTGGTATTTGCTGAGGGGGAAGGTCAGAATCAGAGTGTAAACTAGAGTTGTCAACACTATCAATATCTTCTATTAACTTCTTAAGTTGTTCAAAAGTTCTAGGGATTTTGAGAGATAAAGGGTCAACTGTTGATGCTTGTTCAGAACTATTAACAGGTACAGAGTCAGAGATAGTAATACCTGAAGGTTTCTTCTGCTTCTTAGCTTTCTTTGTAGCAGGACCTTCACCAGTAGTCTTTCTCTTTTTCTTTTCTTTCTTCTTCTTATCCCTTTTGATCAATTCATCCAAAGATGGAAGAGTTCTGCCACGAAGCCAAGCATAATCAAATTCTGACTTGTGTCTTTGTAATACGGTGGGAGAACTGAATTTTTGAAATGTTGCCGATAGCAAGATTCGCCACCGACTTTTATTTTATTCAATATATAGAAAGGCTAAAAGAACAGAAAAAACCTTTTTTAAAAGACTTTGAGTTCGGGGGGTATGTTATACAAAAGGCAGGTGTAAGCACCCTTTGTATCCATGGTTATACATGGGCTCTTAATTGCTTAGCTCACTTTGTTTTCAAAAATGTTTGAAGTGTAGAAAGAGAATAGTAAAAACTTTGTTTAAGGAATTTAGCTTGTAAGTAAGGGTAGCCTTGTTTGAAAGTATTTGAAAAAGAGGTGTGAAAAGAGATTTTTGAATTTAAATAAGAGCAAGCAATTAGTAGCAATTAGCCTAATTTTAAGATTTATGTTCTTTAAGCTTTTCATTTTGAAAGGGCTATCCATACCATAAGAGGGTAGGTAGTCCTTTCTTTGGATGTTGAAGGGTCATCGAGAAAGTATCGTTCGCCATAAAACTGTCCCTACCATAAAGAGGGCAGGTAGTCTTAGGGAAGGATATAATAGTCATTTCAGGCAACTAATGAGGATACCTTAGCAATCGAAAGGGACTACCATCATTAATCGTAGGCAACCTCGAGGGACAAGATCATATATTCGTAGGCAACATCGAACGAAGGGACTTATGATCTTTTGACGATGATTATGAACTGAGGGCAACATTTGTTTTGATTTAGGTATCCTCGGAATCGAGGGACTTGACTATTTCAGAATCATTAAAATGCAACAGGCAACCAGGCAACAAGAGAGGTTACCCTAAAGGTGTGTGTGTGGCACAATCACGTGGCTCAATTCAGTTATATTTATCTTATAATTTAGGCAAACTAATTTTACTAGCAGGCTTGTCACTCCCTAGATTACTAACCACGCAGTTAATATAAGCAAAATTAAAGGCAGAAATTAAAAGTTCCTACGCTATTACAATAAACACCTGTGGGCAGAAAAATAAAGGCAGGAATTAAAAGGCAGAAAAATAAAACTAAACTATTACAAAAAAAACCTTGCAAGCCTATACACATTTTCTAGAATTAAAATAAATAGTAAAAGCGAAATTTAAAAATAAATAATTAACATTAAAGGCAAAAATATAAATAAATAAACAAGTTTTACCCCAAGGTTGGGAATTAGCACAAACATACAACAATCATAGAATATGAGGTGAGAAGAGAATTCGCGAATAAAATATGAGTTTAAGAAAAGTCAAGGTTTAAAAACCTTATGGTAAACCTAAGGGCAGAAACCTGGAGGGTTAAAAACCTAGCTTACAGTTAATGGACAACATCTACCAAAGTGTGTGATTTTTTAGGGTTAAAGGAAAAAGTTAAAGAAAAACCTAAAAATAATAATCACTAATATAAAAATTAATTCTTGATTAAGGTTTAAAATTATACCAAAATTAACCTAGTAAAAACCTAAATCCTAATTTGATTAAATTAACCTAAGTCTAGAAGTTCATTATTGATTAAAAATAAATTAGTCTACTAATATGAACCTAAAAAATTCAATTGGTTTTTTATTGTTAAAAGAAAAAAGTTTAGTTTTAATTAAAAAAGATTTTGTAATTTTTTAAAGGTAAAAAGAATAAAAAATAGTTATATAAATAAATTTTAAAAAAATTAGAAACCTGGGTGCTGGATTCAGTGTGGCTGAAGGTTGAATGCCTACGGTGTGCCTTCGTCTCCATAAGCGTTGACTATTTCAGAATCATTAAAAGGCAACAGGCAACAAGGCAACAAGAAAGGTTACCCTAAAGGTGTGTGTGTGGCACAATCACGTGGCTCAATTCAGTTATATTTATCTTATAATTTAGGCAAACTAATTTTATTAGCAGGCTTGTCACTCCCTAGATTACTAACCACGCAGTTAATATAAGCAAAATTAAAGGCAGAAATTAAAAGTTCCTACGCTATTACAATAAACACCTGTGGGCAGAAAAATAAAGGCAGGAATTAAAAGGCAGAAAAATAAAACTAAACTATTACAAAAAAAACCTTGCAAGCCTATACACATTTTCTAGAATTAAAATAAATAGTAAAAGTGAAATTTAAAAATAAATAATTAACATTAAAGGAAAAAATTAAATAAAGGCAAAAATTTAAATAAATAAACAAGTTTTACCCCAAGGTTGGGAATTAGCACAAACATACGACAATCATAAAATATGAGGTGAGAAGAGAATTCGCGAATAAGATATGAGTTTAAGAAAAGTCAGGGTTTAAAAATCTTATGGTAAACCTAAGGGCAGAAACCTGGAGGGTTAAAAACCTAGCCTACAGTTAATGGGCAACATCTACCAAAGTGTGTGATTTTTTTGGGTTAAAGGCAAAAGTTAAAGAAAAACCTAAAAAAAATAATTTCTAATATAAAAATTAATTCCTGATTAAGGTTTAAAATTATACCAAAATTAACCTAGTAAAAACCTAAATCCTAATTTGATTAAATTAACCTAAGTCTAGAAGTTAATTATTGATTAAAAATAAATTAGTCTACTAATATGAACCTAAAAAATTAAATTGGTTTTTTATTGTTAAAAGAAAATAGTTTAGTTTTAATTAAAAAAGATTTTGTAATTTTTTAAAGGTAAAAAGAATAAAAAATAGTTATATAAATAAATAAAAAAAATTAGAAACCTGTGTGCTGGATTCAGTGTTGTTGAAAGTATTTGTGGGTAAATATTTTCGGTAATATATCGTATCCACAAGGATTGGTTTAATATCACTGCCGTTCTATAGTTGATTATTTTGAGTGAGAAAAGTTAATTGGATTTGTTTTATGATTATAGTACTATCAAATGTAAACAATAATGTAAATGCAGATAATGAATGTTTGTTAACGATTAAGGAAATATGTTGAGCTTTAGGGTTCATCAACCTATTCCTATACAATTTATCAATTAATTCACAACTGAACAATCTTTTGAATTACTATCTTCACTTATCCTCAAATATGATTCCATATCTGCAAATCAAATTAGATAAACTTTTACCGGTATGAGATTCGATCTCTCCAAATATCAATATCGATAATAGTAATTAAGAACGATAATTATGAAAACCCAATCACAATTCCATCTCTGCAAATTGGGATTGACTCAATATACTAACCTAGGGCAAAAGTTAGAATCCTTTCTTTCGATCAAAGATTCAACAATGGTGTAAAGTAAAAACAAGGTTTCTTATTGATAATAAATTCAAACAATTGTTCATAGGAAATAATTAATGGCATTGTATATTCATAGGTTAACTACTACCTTAAACTCAACACGAGGAATTTAGCTCTCCATAGACATGAAGAACACATAAGAATTAATAGAGGGATTCATCTTCATCAATGGAATATCTTCGATTGGTAAAGATTTGGCCTTCAATTGATTTTTCTTGGCTGCAAACTCAGAATGCTCTCCTAATTTCGTTCAAAAAAAGATCCCTTCTTATGAGGCCTAGGGCTTCTATTTATAATATTTTAACTTTGTAATGCAGCCACCGCGCCTCGGCACGCAATGGCGTGGCGCGAACCCAAACAGAAGGGTTTCGCGCGTCTCGCCCCTTTATTAGCGCGGCTCGCCCTTTAATTCTTCTTTCTTCTTTGTGATTCTTCCTCTCTAGAGCTTTACGCCAGCGTGTTTCCTAGTCTTTGCCTCTTAGCTTCAATGTCTGCATAATTAACACCCAAAGTGATGCAATTTGTTCTAAGATTAGCTTCGAACCTTGAAAGTTCAATTCTAACTATAAAATCCGTAAAATGCATAAGATCTATTCACTTTTAGCTCAAAAGGCAGTTAATCTAACACATGAAATTACCATTAATTCACTCCTAACAAACTCTCCCCAACTTAGAGCTTTGTTTGTCCCTAAACAAAATTACTTACCTCAACACAACATACCAACAATCATGCACAAGTTTTTCAAAAAGGTTTTTTTTTCAAGTGGTTCAATTCAGCAACCAAATCGGCTACTCCTCGTCTCCCTGCAAACTTAGAACATATACATGAAACAAATTTTGAAAGGAAATTACCTCCAGAAGTTCAAAACACTACACAATTGCAATTGAATTAGCACTAATCACTCGCATCAAAAAGTATGAGGAATAATAGAGGGGTTAAACACTCATCCAAACAATTAAATCAACAAAAATCCATATCATACGTTCACCATGTTGTTTGCATCAAGTCCTGTGGAATCTGAGAATCAGAAGGTCTTTCCAGGGTTGTAATGTGGTTTAAGATTCAAAGAAAAAAGACAAACGAGGGTTGTTCCTATTTTAGGGAAGCATCCGAATCATAACTCTTTTCCTTTTCCTTCATACCTTCAACTTTTTCACCCCTTCTTCTTTTTCATTCATAGCTCGATGTTTCTCTCCTTTTTTTTTTCAACAATAGTTTTCTTTCAAACATTGTTTTTCTTTTGTTTTCTTTTTTTTTCAAGCTACGAATTTCTTTCGTTCTTTGCAAATTACCACCTACAAACTTACTCTTCTTTTGATTATAATTCTCCCCAACTTGGAGATCAACCTGTATTTAGATTATATGAATGCTCCCTTACTTCTATGAAGGTCAAAGAGAAAACACATCACCAAATTTTATGGTTGATGGTCCAAAACAATTTTTTTTTATTGAGATCAAAACTCACCAGGTTTTTCCTTGGTACATATGATGAACTTTACCTTGATCTCAGGCTCAAAGAATGGCTAGCAAGGGATGACACTCTCACAAAAAAAAATTTAAGATGGAATCGGCTCAGAAAAACTCTCAGATTCAAACAAATGCCTAAATCACTTTCACAAATTTCCACAAGCGATGCGACAAACGGTTTAGCATGATACAAACAAGTCAAAATAATTGATGGTCTCCTGCATATAGTAAATAATGGAAAGCTTTCCTCACAATGGTTAAGGCTAAGCCGATCCAACAGAATAGTGTATCATAAAGAACTTCTGCAAAGTATTTACTAACAACTTACGTTTCATGCACACAGTAAAAGTTTGAGTTTGAAAATTCATACCTGTCTTGTTACTTATTGAAAAAGAAAAATGAACTAAAAATATTTTGAACATTCACTCACTACCACTTTCATACATGTTGCTCCATTGTTGGTACTTTGCTTGAGATTTTCTTCGCGTTTTCAGAAATACTCACTCTAAATTTGGGACATCATAAATAAAATAAAATAGTTCAAACAGAAAACAAGGTCAACAATATCATCATATCCGTTAGCAAACATAGGATCAATCTCATCTGCTTTCTCTTGTGGTGGGTTATTGGTTTCAACACATGTACCCCCCCCCTTACTGGACAAGGGTTGGGTTCCAGCCAACCATAATCTGCGGATTCTCAAACGACCGCGCCTCGCCGAGTTACACCCGAGGTGCGCCAAACTCTCTGTTTGCCTTCGCGACGCGAATCCTTGCTCCCGCGGCGCGCCAAACTGTCTGTTTGGCCTCGCAGCGCGGTGATTGCACTCTCATAGCGGGTTTGCGAAGATAAGATGATGCATAAAAATAATAGATGAAAAACAAAAGAACTTACTCCGTTGGGTTGCCTCCCAACAAGCGCTTCGTTTAACGTCGCATGGCTCGACGGTTGATATCTTTCTCTTATGTGCTCAAAAGTGAGATTGTGCACACTTCTCTATCAAATTCTCCCCCAAGGTAGTTCTTTAACCGTTCTCCATTAACGGTCCAACTTTCTTTAGTCTTACTATCCTCAATAGTAATAGCACCATATGATTTAACTTCCTTGATTAAGAATGGTCCTGACCATTTAGACTTTAGTTTCCCTGGGAAAAGCTTAAGTCTAGAGTTGAATAGTAGAACAAGGTCTCCCACTTTGAACTCTTTCTTCTTAATTCTCTTGTCGTGATACCGCTTCATATTTTCCTTGTACATCTTATTGGATTCATATGCTAGGTACCTGAATTCTTCAAGCTCATGTATTTGATTCTTCCTTTTCTTATAAGCCAAGCCATCATCTCTATTGAAAAATCGTAAAGCCCATAACGCCTTGTGTTCCACCTCAACCGGGAGGTGGCATGCTTTACCATAAACCATTTGAAACGGAGATGCACCAGTTGGTGCTTTGTATGCTGTCCTATAGGCCCACAAGGCATCATCAATTCTTACCGACCAGTCTTTTCGGGATTCTGATACAGTTTTCTCCAAAATATTCTTGATTGCTCTGTTTGAGATTTCTGCTTGCCCGTTGGTTTGGGGGTGGTATGGTGATGCTATCTTATGGTTGATATGATACTTATCCAGCACCTTAGCTACCTGCTCATTAACAAAGTGAGACCCACCATCGCTTGTAATCACTCGAGGCATCCCAAAACGTGTGAATATGTTTCGATTTAAAAATTTCAGCATCGTTTTGGCATCCGCTTTTGGTGTAGCGATGGCTTCTACCCACTTAGAGACATAATCCACTGCAACTAGAATATATTCATTAGCAAAAGATGGAAGTAAAGGCCCCATGAAATCTATGCCCCAACAATAAAAAACTTCTACTTCAATAATGGTTTGAAGCGGCATCTCATCACGTTTACTTATCCCTCCAACTCTTTGACATTTGTCACAATTCTTTGCATGATGGTGAGCGTCTTTGAAAATAGTAGGCCAGAAAAATCCGGATTGGAGAACTTTTGTTGCCGTCCTCCATCCGTTGAAATGCCCACCACTAGGTGCATTATGGCAGTGCCACAAAATTTGTTGTGCTTCTTCTTCAGTAACACATCTTCTTAAAATGCCATCCTTACCTATCTTAAACAAATATGGGTCATCCCATACATAATATTTTGCATCAGCTACCAACTTTTTCTTCTTATTCCAATCAAAGTTTTCTGGTATGATACCTGTTGCTTTATAATTAGCAAGATCGGCGAGCCAAGGTCTTATTTGGAGTTGAAAAAGTTGCTCATCCAGGAATTCATCATTTATTTCCGCTTCTTGGTTGGTGACGCTTACATTGACCAAACGGGATAAATGATCTGCTACCACATTTTCTGTACCTTTTTTATCCCGGATTTCTATGTCAAATTCTTGCAAAAGGAGAACCCAACGAATGAGCCTTTGCTTCGAATCCGGTTTAGTAAGTAGGTATTTAATGGCCGCATGGTCTGTGTGGATTACCACTTTTGACCCAATGAGATAGGATCTAAACTTTTCAAGGGCATACACTATGGCTAGCAATTCTTTTTCTGTGGTGGCGTAGTTGACTTGAGCATCATTTGATACCTTACTTGCATAGTGTATGACATGAAATATCTTTCCTTTTCGTTGGCCTAATACTGCACCAATGGCATAATCGCTAGCATCACACATTAGTTCAAAAGGGTTTGTCCAATCGGGTGCTACGATCACAGGTGCGGTAGCCAGCCGATCTTTTAGGTCATTGAAAGCTTGAACACATGATTCATCAAAATTAAAACATGTATCTTGGTTGAGTAAATTACTCAATGGCTTGGTAATCTTTGAAAAATCTTTTACAAATCTTCTATAGAATCCAGCGTGACCTAAGAAACTTCTTACTCCTTTGACGTTTATTGGAGGTGGGAGTTTTGAGATTACCTCCACCTTGGCTGGGTCCACTTCAAGTCCTCTGGAAGATATTTTGTGTCCGAGTACAATCCCTTCAGTCACCATGAAATGGCATTTCTCCCAATTTAATATCAAATTGGTTTCAATACATCTTCCAAGTGCCACATCCAAATTATTCAAGCACATCTCAAAAGTTTTTCCAAATACGGAGAAGTCATCCATGAATACTTCAATACTTTTTTCAATGAGGTCGGAGAATATGGCTTGCATACACCGTTGGAAAGTAGCTAGAGCATTACATAATCCAAATGGCATCCGTCGATACGCGAAAATTCCAAATGGACATGTAAAAGCTGTCTTCTCATGATCTTCTGGGTTCACCACAATCTGATTATACCCGGAATACCCATCTAAAAAGCAATAGTAATTCTGCCCCGATAACCTCTCAAGCATTTGATCGATGAATGGTAGGGGAAAATGATCTTTCCTCGTAGCTTTGTTGAGTCTACGATAATCGATGCACATTCTCCACCCGGTTACTGTTCTTGTTGGTATGAGTTCATTCTTGTCATTACGGATCATCGTCATGCCTCCCTTCTTTGGTACAACATGTACTGGACTCACCCATGCACTATCAGAAATTGGGTAAATCATACCTGCTTCTAGAAGTTTGATCACCTCTTTCCTAACTACCTCTTTCATTGTTGGATTTAGTCTTCTTTGCGGTTGGGCTACCGGTTTGAATTCTTCTTCTAACATAATCTTGTGCATGCAATAGGCAGGACTTATTCCTTTCAGATCCGCCAACACCCATCCAATTGCCGCTTTGTTCTTTTGGAGAATTTGAATGAGTCGTGCCTCTTCGTCTGGAGTCAACTTAGAACTGATAACGACAAGTTTATCTCCTTCTTTATCTAGAAAGACATACTTCAAATGAGATGGTAGTAGCTTTAATTCTATCTTTGACTCTTTAACTCCTTTTTTTAACTCCAAATCCTCTATCCTTTCCGCCTTTGTGACTGTGTTGCCACCTTTTTCTAATTCCTTTAAAAGCAACTCAATCTCTTTTTCTTCTTCTTGAGTAAGTACATTGAAAGATTCAACAAGAGATCTCTCTAAAGGGCTAGATAGATGAATTTGGTTCGCCACTTCCACTACACTCTCTTCAGTAACATCCATGCGAAAGCAGTCATTCTTATCTTTTGGTTGCTTCATGGCATCGAAGAGATTAAAGCATACTTCTTCATCTTGAACTCTTAACTTCATTATACCATCATCAATGTCGATCATCATTCGGGCTGTTTTCATGAATGGTCTCCCCAGAATGATAGGTGACTCCTTGTCCTCTTCCATGTCAATCACAACGAAGTCTACCGGAAACAAGAATTTGTCAACTTTCACTAACATGTCTTGTGCAACACCGTAAGGTAGAGTGGTTGATTTATCTGCTAACTGTAAAGTCATTCTTGTTGACTTCATCTCAATATTTCCCAACCGCTTTACTATTGATAGAGGAATTAGATTGATACTTGATCCTAAATCAATAAGTCCATTCCCGATATTTTGATTTCCAATTGTAACCGGCAATGTGACTCTTCCGAGGTCTCTTGCCTTTTGAGGAAGGCGTGATATTATGGCACTACATTGTGCGTCAAGTAGAACAACTTCTTCTTCTTCCGGTCTTTTCTTCTTTGTTAAGATATCTTTCATGAATTTGGCATATTTTGGCATTTGAGCAATTGCTTCGGAGAATGGAATATTAATTTGTAATTGTTAAACCTTGCATATTGCTTGGCGTGGTCCTTCTTTGATGGCGCATGAGGATATGGTAAATGTTGACTGGGTATCACGTTGCTTGCCAACTTTTCTCTACTGCTTCTTCTTTTCAGCTTTTCTTTCTTTTTGACTTCTTTATTCACATTCTCTTCTTCAGCATTAGTATTGATAATTTCATATTCTTCATCTTCTCCGTCATGTTTTTCAGCTTCCTCTTCCATATTATCTTCAACCACGTTCCTTTCAGTTTCATTATTACTTCCTTTTTTCCCAGTCCTTGTCACTACCGCTTTGCAGTGCTCTTTTGGATTCTCTTGAGTGTTGGCTGAGAATGTTGCATTTGACTGATTAGCTGCAAGTTGTTTAGCCAGTTGACCCACTTGAGTTTCCAAACTTTTTATTGCTGCCTCTTGATTCTTGTTATTCGTTATTGACATTTGTATGAACTGATTCATGGTTTCTTTCAACTTAGAGTGTCCTCCTTGTTGTTGTGGCGACGGCTGGGTGTAAGGTTGAAAGGCTTGTTGTTGGTATCCCTGATTTTGTGGCCTTTGTTGATAACCTTGATTGTTATTCCTTGGTGGATACCCTTGTTGATACGGAGGATTCTGATATTGATTCTGCCTTTGTCCTTGGTTATTATTCATGTAATTTACTTCCTCTTCCAGAACTGGTGGACAGAATCCTGTTTGATGATCTCCCTTGCATAACTCGCACTTAGCAACTTGATAAGAATTAGATACCCTATTCAGCTCCTTGATTTGTTGTGGTAATTTAGACATTTGTTGTGCCAAAAGTTCCACTTGTGATGTTAGTAGCTTATTCTGGGCCAGCAGAGCATCACTGTTGTTCAACTCCAATACTCCAGGTTTCCTATCTCTGACCGTTCGATCATGGTTGCCCTGACGATCATTTAGAGCCATTCGCTCTATTATCTGAGTAGCTTCAGCAGGTGTCTTGGACATAAGTGAACCACCAGCTGTGGCATCCAAGAGTGTCTTGTTTGTAGCTGTGAGACCGTTACGGAACATGTGGATTTGGCCAACTTCCGCAAAACCGTGTCCTTTTCACTTTCTCAACATAGCTTTATACCTTTCCCATGCTTCATTCAATGATTCATTGCTGCCTTGAGAAAATACTGCTATCGCTGTTTTTGCTTCAAAGAATCGATTTTGAGAGTAAAACCTTTCTAGAAATTTTTCTTCTAATGTATTCCAATCAGTCATCACTGTTTCGGGTTGATCCAGATACCAATCTTTTGCCTTAGATAACAAAGAGTGTGGGAACAACCTCTTGAACAGTGCTTCTTCATCAGCTTGAGCTACACCAGTTGTACCTGCTAACTCATAGAATCTAGTGAGATGTGTATACGGATCTTCATGATCCAATCCGGCGAAAGGGCTTGCACAAACCAACTGTATGATACCGGTCTTCAATTCTGAAATCCGCCCGTTGGCGGAAGTTCTAGCGAACTTTGGGTTGAGCCTTGGGCTATTAGCACATGGACCAGTAGCAGCCATGTTGACAACAGTAGGTTGTATAATAACTTCCGGTTCTTCTTCCGTGAATAGTTCATGAAAGAAGAGTCCTTCTTGCGACTCGTCAATAGCTTCAAGTTGTTGTGACGATGTCGCGGTTGCGTTGTCTCTTGTTCTTTCTATGTTTGCTCTTCTTCGTGCTTTGCTGTTTAATCTCCTAGCGGTCCTTTCGATCTCGGGATCAAAAAGAAGTTGATCACTGGTGACTTTACTGCGCATACACGAATTTCTGAACAAACTAACAAACGAGTGAAACAACCAAATCAATGAAATAGTAACAAAAACTCAAAATAAAACTATTGCAATGCGTGCAATATTGACACCAATCCCCGACAACGGCGCCAATTTGTTGAAAGTATTTGTGGGTAAATATTTTCGGTAATATATCGTATCCACAGGGATTGGTTTAATAAAACTGCCGTTCTATAGTTGATTATTTTGAGTGAGAAAAGTTAATTGGATTTGTTTTATGATTATAGTACTATCAAATGTAAACAATAATGTAAATACAGATAATGAACGTTTGTTAACGATTAATGAAATATGTTGAGCTTTAGGGTTCATCAACCTATTCCTATACAATTTATCAATTAATTCACAATTGAACAATCTTTTGAATTACTATCTTCACTTATCCTCAAATATGATTCCATGTCTGGAAATCAAATTAGATAAACTTTTACCGATATGAGATTCGATCTCTCCAAATATCAATATCGATAATAGTAATTAAGAACGATAATTATGAAAACCCAATCACAATTCCATCTCTGCAAATTGGGATTGAATCAATATAGTAACCTAGGGCAAAAGTTAGAATCCTTTCTTTCGATCAAAGATTCAACAATGGTGTAAAGTAAAAACAAGGTTTCTTATTGATAATAAATTCAAACAATTGTTCATAGGAAATAATTAATGGCATTGTATATTCATAGGTTAACTACTACCTTAAACTCAACACGAGGAATTTAGCTCTCCATAGACATGAAGAACACACAAGAATTAATAGAGGGATTCATCTTCATCAATGGAATGTCTTCGATTGGTAAAGATTTGGCCTTCAATTGATTGTTCTTGGCTGCAAACTCAGAATGCTCTCCTAATTTCGTTCAAAAAAAGATCCCTTCTTATAAGGCCTAGGGCTTCTATTTATAATATTTTAACTTTGCAATGCAGCCACCGCGCCTCGGCACGCAATGGCGCGGCGCGAACTCAAACAGAAGGGTTTCGCGCGTCTCGCCCCTTTATTAGTGCGGCTCGCCCTTTAATTCTTCTTTCTTCTTTGTGATTCTTCCTCTCTAGAGCTTTACGCCAGCGTGTTTCCTAGTCTTTGCCTCTTAGCTTCAATGTCTGCACAATTAACACCCAAAGTGATGCAATTTTTTCTAAGATTAGCTTCGAAACTTGAAAGTTCAATTCTAACTATAAAATCCGTAAAATGCACAAGATCTATTCACTTTTAGCTCAAAAGGCAGTTAATCTAACACATGAAATTACCATTAATTCACACCTAACAAGTGTGACTGAAGGTTGAATGTTTACGATATGCCTTCGTCTCCATAAGCGTTGGATCCAATGAGGCGCTAATCCACTGGCTGAGATGCTAGGGTGTATTGTACATGTGTAGAGGGAGAGGCACTGGATCTGCAAGCTAAGAAATTCAAAGAAAGAAAGAAAAAAATCTGTAGGAGGCCTGGATTCGATCCCAGGTGTTTGAGATTAAAGGGACCTCATGCTGCGCCACCTGTGCCAATTATTTGAATTGTTAAATGGATGGTTAGTAATAAATAAATAGGGAAAACAAAGATCAAATGAGATGGTCAACGTGGCACCATTTCTTATGCACGCGGACCAATTATGGTTGGAGAGAGGACGCTGACGCTTTGACTGGCCAATGACAACGAAGCAAACTGCCACTCATATGAGTCAACTTTTCAAAGCTCCTGTTCATTTTCTTCTTCATCAAGTTACCTGCGAAAATTGCTGCGAGCTTACCCATGGAATTACCTGCGGATTTTTCGTAGGTTTTTCGTCCTCCATGGTTACAATTCTAAACCTGCAAAACCCCACTCAAACAAGAGACAAAGCTGCCCAGAGAATATATTTAGGGTATTACAAATTCGATGGTGTAATTTATTTGACTTAATGATGGCTGCAACCTTAAAACGAAGAAGAATATTTATCATGCCCGAATCATGGCATCTCTTGATTCATACGTGAAAGCTTTACCATAATGGCGCTAATCTCTTCTAAACTTCCTGCTTGACTCAAATATACCATTAGTATACACTAAAACACGATAGCACATGAGATATGAGATTTCAAATTTAGAACGATTATGATGAATATGATATGAACATGCCGAACGTCATAATGCTTACTCATTGATACACACTTAACCTTTGATATCTCAGGAGTCGAAGGAGATCGTTTGTTAGCTCTGAAAGTCGCTGTGGATTATTTTGCAAATTGTCCTAAAACTTGAAAATTTGGAGCTATGATCTCATGCCTTGCACGCAGCTCTTTCTCCCCTATATTTCGTCCTCCCCTAATGCTGATTGTATTGTGAATATATATATAGGAGTGAATTAGGGTTCTTCATGGGCTTCGATCATTGAGTTTAGAGAAAGAAAGAATTTGATTAAAAATCATTCTAAATCTTTCTAAATTTGCATGATATCTTTCCCATGGTGTATTCCACGAATTTTTGGATGGATTTGGACTTGATTTGGTCCATGAAACAATCACATGATTTTATTTGGGTTTATTTAGATTTTATTTGATTTTATTTGATTTAAAAATGAATTTATATGAATCAATTCCAACATAAATAAAATAAAACCATAAATTATAATACAACTGGTCCTTGGGCCTATTTTGATCTTGAAATCACATGTGTAATCCATAATCCATGGCCCACTATTTAAAAACACAAAATTCTTCACTTCGCATTTCATGCACTTCCTCAAAATTGCCCAACTTGTGCAAGCCATAACTCCTTCAATTTTTATTGTATGGAAGTGTTCTAGGACTTTTTGGAAAGCCCAAGATGTCCTCTACAAGCCACTTTGGAACATATTTTTCATTTGAAGAGTTTATCTTGATGATATGGCTTTTGACAAAAAACAGCTTTTTGCGAACTTCAAGAAGGACCTGTAATGTTTTGGCTTATATCTCTTAGGCGGAAGTATTTCTTGACCTTGGGCCCAACATCAAAGTTGTAGAAAATCAAATTTCCTTTAGAATGAGCTTTGGTTGATGAATTTCTGAAAAAGAAAGAGAGATATGGCTGGTTAAAGTTCAGTTGACTTTTACCTAGAAACCCTAATTTAGCAACTTTGTACTTTTGATGATTTTGAAGCTTTCCTTGATGAATCATGATCAACTTTTGATCAAATTTTGACCACAATCGTCTTTTAGATCGAACCAGTCGATTGTTGACCATTTGATCTCTTTTGTGAATCAAAGCTTGAAATATAGTGGGCAAATTTTGGGGTGTGATAGCTGCCCTTGTTCAATCTTCTTAAACCTGAGGATGTAGATTGGCTTGTGTGCCTGTTGGAATCCGAAGGTGGAAGAGGATTGAACACTAGAATACCAAGAAATTTGCCCCTGCTGATACAGGGACTTCTTCTGGAGATGGGTAAGATTCCATCTGGACGTTGACAGAAAGTTACCGGGGATGGGCTTAAAGATGCCATCAGGATATTGAGAGACTTGATTAAGATGGGCTTAAAGATGCCATCCAGCTTGATAGATTTGAGAGTCAGAATACGTCGTACGTTAGACTTAATCTGAAGGATATACTTGGGATGAGTCGTACGTTAGACTGAATCCACTGTATGGATAAGTTTCAAATTAAGCCGTACGTTAGGCTACTTTTAGGACGAGTCATACGCTAGATTGGGTCCAGTTTGCATTGTTAAATGTCTGGAAAAGTAAGCCGTACGTTAAGCTGTAGGACGGGTCATACATTAAACCGGGTCCAATTGCATCGATAGATTTCTGGATAAGTAAGCCGTATGTCAGGCTGTAGGATAAGTCGTACGTTAGACCAAGTCCCCTATGTTAATAATTGTCAGAATACACCGTACGTCAGGTTGTATCCTAGGACTAGTCATACATTAGACTGAATCCTTTGCTTTAAGTACCAGAATGAGCCATACGTTAGGCTGTATTTGAGCTTAGTATGTTGAGAAGTGTCTGTTAGAGATGGGCTTAAAGATGCCACCTAACTTGTTAGATTGATTTGGATGTCGATCGTCTCAGTACCTTTTGTAGTAACTGATTTAGACCTTAAGAAAATTATCGTCTCTACCGTTGTGAGGATAGATTTAGATCTTGGATCGTCGATCGTCTCAGTACCGTGTATAGTAAATGATTTAGACCTTAAGAAAATGATCGTCTCTACCGTTGTGAGGATAGATTTAGATCTTGGATCGTCGATCGTCTCAGTACCGTGTATAGTAACTGATTTAGACCTTAAGAAAATGATCGTCTCTACCGTTGTGAGGATAGATTTAGATCTTGGATCGTCGATCGTCTCAGTACCGTGTATAGTAACTGATTTAAACCTTAAGAAAATGATCGTCTCTACCATTGTGAGGATAGGTTTAGATCTTGGATCGTCGATTGTCTCAGTACCGTGTATAGTAACTGATTTTAGATCTCAGAATGTCGATCGTCTCAACACCTTGTGTTAGAACAAGATTTGTTCTTATCAATTATCTTAGTTTTGATGATAACAATAATATGAATTTTGCTTAAGATAATATGGTACTCTAATCCAATGCAATTTCCCTTTCAGGAAATATATATATAGAGTACGCATAATTCAGCGCTCAGAAGTTGTGTCTCAAATGGTTCAGCATGCAACATCAGAACATGGTCTGGCAAGACATCAGAAGATGGTCGAAGCAGAATCAGAACATGGGTCTATGGAAGCATCAGAAGAACATGAGATCAGAAGCACTGAAGATCAGAAGATGGTATCACGCTCAGAAGCACTTCAAGGTCAGAAGATCAGAAGATGCTATGCACCAAGCTGTTTTGACTCTGATGATATTCAAACGTCGTATTCACAAACATCAGATCAGAAGGAAGTACAGGTGGCAGACTACGCTGACTGACAAAAGGAACGTTAAAAGCTACTAAAGGCTACGTCAGTAGACACAGCGTGAACAAGGCTCGAGGTAGTTGACAAAAGCGTATAACATTAAATGCGATGCTGTACGGAACACGCAAAGCATTAAATGCATTCAACGGTCATCTTCTCAACGCCTATAAATATGAAGTTCTGATGAGAAGCAAGGTTAACGATCCTGAACAAAGACAATTCAAATAAACTTGCTGAAACGCTGTTCAAATCAAAGCTCAGAATCTTCATCAACTCACTACATTGCTGTTGTAATATCTTAGTGAGATTAAGCTTAAACGTTAAGAGAAATATCACAGTTGTGATTATCGCTTTTAAGAAGCATTTGTAAACTCTTAGAATTGATTACATTAAGTTGTAAGGAACTAGAGTGATCGTGTGATCAGTATACTCTAGGAAGTCTTAGCAGTTGGCTGAGCAGTTTGTAACTAGAGTGATCGAGTTGATCAGAATACTCTAGAGGAAGTCTTAGGAGTGAACTAAGCCTAGAGTGATCGTGTTGATCAGTAGACTCTAGAAAAGTCTTAGAGGGTATCTAAGCAGTTGTTCCTGGAGTGATCAAGTTGTGATCAGAAGACTCTGGAAGACTTAGTTGCGGACTAAGTGGAAAACCATTGTAATCCGTGCGATTAGTGGATTAAATCCTCAGTTGAGGTAAATCATCTCTGCGGGGGTGGACTGGAGTAGCTTCGTTAACAGTGAACCAGGATAAAAATAATTGTGCAATTTATTTTTATTGTCCAAAATTTAAAGTCACACTTATTCAATCCCCCCCTTTCTAAGTGTTTTTCTATCCTTCAATTGGCATCAGAGCGCCGGTTCTAAGGTGCAAGCACTTAACCGTGTTTAGAAAAGATTCAGGAAGAGAAAAACGCTTCAGTAAAAGATGGTTGATGAAAGTGAAAAGACTACACCTACACCTGCATCTACATCTGGCTCTGCTGAGCAATACAACGGTAACAATGGTTATACTAGACCGCCGGTATTTGATGGTGAAAACTTTGAATACTGGAAAGATAAACTGGAAAGTTACTTTCTGGGTCTAGATGGTGATCTATGGGATCTTCTGATGGATGGTTACAAACATCCAGTAAATGCCAGTGGCGCAAAGCTGTCAAGGCAAGAAATGAATGATGATCAAAAGAAGCTTTTCAGGAATCATCATAAGTGCAGAACTGTTTTGCTGAATGCTATCTCTCATGCTGAGTATGAGAAGATATCTAACAGGGAAACGGCCTATGACATATATGAGTCCTTGAAAATGACTCATGAGGGAAATGCTCAAGTCAAGGAGACTAAAGCTCTAGCCTTAATCCAGAAGTATGAAGCCTTCAAGATGGAGGATGATGAAGACATTGAAAAGATGTTTTCGAGATTTCAAACTCTGACTGCTGGATTGAGAGTTCTTGACAAAGGATACACCAAGGCTGATCATGTAAAGAAGATCATCAGAAGCTTACCCAGAAGATGGGGTCCGATGGTGACTGCATTCAAGATTGCGAAGAATCTGAATGAAGTTTCTCTGGAAGAGCTTATCAGCGCCTTGAGAAGTCATGAAATAGAGCTGGACGCAAATGAGCCTCAAAAGAAAGGTAAGTCTATTGCATTAAAATCAAATATCAAGAAATGCACTAACGCTTTTCAGGCCAAAGAAGAAGATCCTGAAGAATCAGAATTTGAAGAAGAAGATGAACTGTCCATGATTTCCAGAAGGCTAAATCAACTCTGGAAGACCAAGCAAAGGAAGTTCAGAGGCTTCAGAAGTTCAAGGAAATTTGAACGTGGAGAATCTTCTGATGAAAGAAAATTTGACAAGAAGAAGGTCATGTGCTATGAATGCAATGAGCCTGGACACTACAAGAATGAATGTCCAAATCTTCAGAAGGAAAGTCCAAAGAAAAAGTTTCATAAGAAGAAAGGTCTTATGGCAACCTGGGATGAGTCAGAAGATGATTCAGAAGATGAGCAGGCCAACTGTGCGCTGATGGCGACAGAAGATGATGGATCAGAATCAGATTCTGAAGAGGTATTTTCTGAACTTACTAGAGATGAGTTAGTTTCCGGATTAACTGAACTTCTGGAATCCAAGTCTCAGATTTGTATTAAATACAAAAAGCTGAAAAAGCTATTTGAATTTGAAACAAAGAGGCTTGAATTGGAAAATTCTGAATTAAAAGAAAAACTTTTAAAATTATCCAATAATGTTGGATCTCCTTCTGATTCAGAAAAATCCACTCCCAGTCTAAACCATATTCTGAAAGAATATGATTTAAGTTTCAGGAAGTTCTTATCTAGAAGTATTGGCAGAAGTCAGCTAGCTTCTATGATATATGCCGTATCTGGAAACAAAAGAGTTGGCATTGGTTTTGAGGGTGAAATCCCATACAAACTTGAACCTGTTGATGAGATGAAAATCACATACAAGCCATTGTATGATCAGTTCAAGTATGGCCACTCACATGATATTAGGCACACTTCACATGCACAAAGTTTTCACATAACACACACCAAAAAGCATGTGACACAACCTAGGAAATATCATGAAACTCATATTAAAAATTATCATGCTGTTCCTCCTATTGCTTATAATGTCAAACCCAAGTTCAATCAGAACTTGAGAAAATCTAACAAGAAAGGACCCAAGAAAATGTGGGTACCTAAGGATAAGATTATTCCTATTGCAGATATCCTTGGCTGCAAGAAGGACAAAGCACAACATGTCATGGTACCTGGACTCTGGATGCTCGCGACACATGACAGGAAGAAGGTCTATGTTCCAAGACCTGGTGCTTAAGTCTGGAGGAGAAGTCAAGTTCGGAGGAGATCAGAAGGGCAAGATAATTGGCTCTGGAACTATAAAGTCTGGTAACTCTCCTTCCATTTCTAATGTACTTCTTGTAGAAGGTTTAACTCATAACCTCTTATCTATCAGTCAATTAAGTGACAATGGTTATGATATAATCTTCAATCAAAAGTCTTGCAAGGCTGTAAATCAGAAGGATGGCTCAATCCTATTTACAGGCAAGAGGAAGAACAACATTTATAAGACAGATCTGCAAGATCTTATGAGTCAGAAGGTGACTTGTCTTATGTCTGTTTCTGAAGAGCAGTGGGTCTGGCACAGGAGATTAGGTCATGCTAGTTTGAGAAAGATCTCTCAGATTAACAAACTGAATCTTGTCAGAGGACTCCCTAATCTGAAATTCAAATCAGATGCTCTTTGTGAAGCATGTCAGAAGGGCAAGTTCTCTAAACCTGCATTCAAGTCTAAGAATGTTGTTTCTACCTCAAGGCCATTAGAACTCTTGCACATTGATCTGTTTGGACCAGTCAAAACAGCATCTGTCAGAGGAAAGAAATATGGATTAGTCATCGTAGATGATTATAGTCGCTGGACATGGGTAAAATTCTTGAAACACAAGGATGAGACTCATTCAGTGTTCTTTGATTTCTGCATTCAGATTCAATCTGAAAAAGAGTGTAAAATCATAAAGGTCAGAAGTGATCATGGTGGTGAATTTGAGAACAGATCCTTTGAAGAGTTCTTCAAAGAAAATGGTATTGCCCATGATTTCTCTTGTCCTAGAACTCCACAACAAAATGGAGTTGTAGAGCGAAAGAATAGGACTCTGCAAGAAATGGCCAGAACCATGATCAATGAAACCAATATGGCTAAACATTTCTGGGCAGAAGCAATAAACACTGCATGCTATATTCAGAATAGAATCTCTATCAGACCTATTCTAAATAAGACTCCCTATGAATTGTGGAAGAATAGAAAGCCCAACATTTCATATTTCCATCCTTTTGGATGTGTATGCTTTATTCTGAACACTAAAGATCATCTTGGTAAGTTTGATTCCAAAGCACAAAAATGTTTTCTTCTTGGATATTCTGAACGCTCAAAAGGCTACAGAGTATACAATACTGAAACATTGGTTGTAGAAGAATCAATCAATATCAGGTTTGATGATAAGCTTGGTTCTGAAAAACCAAAGCAGTTTGATAATTTTGCAGGTTATGATATTGACATATCAGAAGATGTTGAGCCAAGAAGCAACGCATCAGAAGCAGAGCCTCTCAGAAGCAAAGAATCTGAAGATCAAGTATCAGCTTCTCTGGAGGATCTAAGCATATCTGAAGAACCATCTGTCAGAAGATCATCCAGACTCATCTCTGGTCACTCAGAAGATGTCATTCTTGGAAAGAAGGATGATCCAATCAGAACAAGAGCATTCCTTAAGAACAATGCAGACTGTCAATTAGGTCTTGTATCTTTGATCGAGCCAACTTCTGTTGATCATGCTCTAGAAGATCCAGACTGGATAATTGCTATGCAAGAAGAGCTAAATCAGTTTACAAGGAATGACGTTTGGGATCTTGTTCCTAGACCAGATGGATTCAATATAATTGGTACAAAATGGGTCTTCAGAAACAAGCTCAGTGAGAAAGGTGAAGTGGTAAGGAACAAAGCCAGACTGGTGGCTCAGGGTTATAGTCAGCAAGAAGGGATTGATTATACCGAAACCTTTGCACCAGTGGCCAGGTTAGAATCTATTCGTCTATTAATTTCTTTTGCCACTCAACATAACATCACTCTCTATCAGATGGATGTTAAGAGTGCCTTCTTGAATGGTTATATAGATGAAGAAGTTTATGTCCATCAACCTCCTGGTTTTGAAGACTCTATGTCTCCTAATCATGTTTTTAAACTTAAGAAATCATTATATGGATTGAAACAGGCTCCCAGAGCTTGGTATGAACGCTTAAGTTCTTTCCTTCTGGATAATGGTTTCACTAGAGGAAAAGTGGACACTACTCTCTTTTGTAAAACCTTTGAAAAGGATATTTTAATCTGTCAAATATATGTAGATGATATTATTTTTGGAACATCTAATGCTACACTTGGAAAGGAGTTTGCTAAGTCTATGCAGGCTGAGTTTGAAATGAGCATGATGGGAGAACTCAAGTATTTCCTTGGAATACAAATAAATCAAACATCAGAAGGAACATATGTTCACCAAACCAAGTATGTGAAGGAACTTCTGAAGAAGTTTAATCTTCTGGACTGCAAAGAAGCCAAAACTCCTATGCATCCAACATGCATCCTAGGTAAGGATGAGGTAAGTAAGAAGGTAGATCAGAAGTTATACAGAGGTATGATTGGATCTCTTCTATATCTGACTGCTTCTAGACCTGACATTCTGTTCAGTGTTTGTTTGTGTGCTAGATTCCAATCAGATCCTAGAGAATCTCATTTAACTGCTGTTAAGAGAATTCTAAGGTATCTGAAAGGTACTACTAATGTTGGTTTAGTTTACAGAAAATCTAAAGAATACAACTTAGTAGGATTCTGCGATGCTGATTATGCTGGAGACAGAATTGAAAGAAAAAGTACTTCAGGAAGTTGCCAATTTCTTGGAAGTCATTTGATCTCCTGGTACAGCAAGAAGCAAGCAACTATTGCTCTATCAACCACAGAAGCAGAATATGTCGCGGCTGCTGGTTGTAGTACACAGATGCTCTGGATGAAGAGTCAGTTAGAAGATTATCAGATATTTGAGAGTAACATTCCTATATTCTGTGATAATACTTCTGCTATATGTTTATCTAAGAATCCTATTCTTCATTCAAAAGCTAAACATATTGAGATAAAACATCATTTCATAAGGGACTATGTTCAGAAGGGTGTTATTTCTTTAAACTTTGTTGATACAGACCATCAATGGGCTGATATCTTTACAAAACCCCTGGCTGAAGATAGGTTTAAGTTCATTCTGAAAAACATCAGTATGGATTTATGCCCAGAATGAGAAGATGAGAAGTTCTCATGTATGAGTATCTTCTGAAATGAATGTGGAACATTTCTTTTAATCAGAAGTTCTGATTGAATTCTTTTAGAAATTATGATTCGGTTATTACTAACGTTTCATTGTCTAAGTTGATTCAGAACCTCTTTTAAAGCAAAACAGCTGTTACGTTTTATCTCGGGATGGTAAACCTGTCGTTACTATTCATGGATAAGCGCGCGTGCAGTTGAAGGGACGCCGACCATAGGTAACTGTGCTAGTCACCTCATTTGTCTTTATTATCTCTCCTCACGTCACGTAACATTAAATGTTTTTCATCATTCGTTTCATTTCATTTTCTTTTAAATACTCCTCTAAATGGTTTTTGGTTTCCTATCTCTCTGTTTTCCTCTTAAAGTTTTTTTTTTTTTTTTTTTTTTTCTCTCTTTCTCTCTCGTTCTTCATTTCTTCTCTCAAAACCTAGCGTTCACCCTAAGCCTGTTGAAGCTCCATGACTCAAAGGCAACAGATCTCTGTGCATCTCGGGATGGCTCTTCTAATACCTCTCAAGTCAGATCCTTCTTTGATGTTGTTATCAACTTTCATCCAAAGACAGAAGACTTTCTTGAGTTGTAGGAAGATATGCTCAACTTCTATGTTGAGTTTCTTGACCGAATGTTGTAGTTTTTAATTTTTGTAGTCATTTCCTCTTTGGAAATTCTACTTTGTATTTGCTAGGAATGTTTCTCCTCTTGTTAAACATAGGAACCTTTTGTAATATCTTTTGATTATCAATGAAAAGTTTCTTTGTGTTTTACATTCCAGTAAATGTTTTCTTTTGTCGTCTTATGCATATGAATCTTTTGAAATATTTCTTTTTGATGTTATGACAAAAAGGGGGAGAAGATAAATGATAAATGATTTGATTAAATCTATCAGTTGCTGGGTAAAGGCTCTCACACATTCACTAACAAGAACTGCAAGTTCTATATGGTTTAAGTGTTTTGCAGGTACAGAGAAGTGAAGTGAATCTTCAGAAGCAAACACTAGAAGCAAAACCATAAGAAGTGTTATTCTGTAAAAGGAATAAGCTCTTGGAAACTGAAGCAAGCTGAGTGCTGTCAAGCTTCAGAGATCAGAAGCAAGAAAGAAGAATGAATCAGAAGCACTGATAATAGAATTTGAATATCATTGTCTATCCTGTTCTGACAAAATTCTATTTACTCTGATACATATAATGTTATGGCTCTGATACATTATCTGCTCTAATACATTATTTCAGCCTATATGGCTCTGATACATATAATGTGGTCAAACATACATTTTATGTTCTAACTCGCTCATGCTGACTTTTGTCGTTTAGTTTTTGTTCTGTAACATTTCAGGATGTAGAGATGCTCTGATGATGCTCTGGTACATTCAACAATGTTCTGATACAAATCTAGCATGAAGTGATGTTGGTAGACATTCAAAGTTCTGAAGCTATCCGAGGGAAGCAGAAATCAGAAGATGTGAATGTTCTAAAAGATCCAGAAAATTCAAGTTCTGAAGCTGTCCTGAATGGAAGCAGAAATCAGAAGCTGTGAATGTTCTGAAGATCAAAGAAATTCAAGTTCTGAAGCTGTCCAATGGAAGCAGAAGTCAGAAGCTATGAATTCTCTGAAGGCAGAAGCTTATATGATCGTCTCTACCGAAATAATCAGGGAAGTCTTTTATTAAAGTTCTTCGAGTATTTATTTCAGGGGGAGATTATTTATCTCAGGGGGAGATTGTTAATCTCAGGGGGAGACATATTCATATGCTTATGCTATAGCTGTGTAATTTGTCTTTTGCCGTCTACTCTTTCTGATCGCAAATTCATATCATTTATATATGTTTTTGTCATCATCAAAAAGGGGGAGATTGTTAGAACAAGATTTGTTCTTATCAATTATCTTAGTTTTGATGATAACAATAATATGAATTTTGCTTAAGATAATATGGTACTCTAATCCAATGCAATTTCCCTTTCAGGAAATATATATATAGAGTACGCATAATTCAGCGCTCAGAAGTTGTGTCTCAAATGGTTCAGCATGCAACATCAGAACATGGTCTGGCAAGACATCAGAAGATGGTCGAAGCAGAATCAGAACATGGGTCTATGGAAGCATCAGAAGAACATGAGATCAGAAGCACTGAAGATCAGAAGATGGTATCACGCTCAGAAGCACTTCAAGGTCAGAAGATCAGAAGATGCTATGCACCAAGCTGTTTTGACTCTGATGATATTCAAACGTCGTATTCACAAACATCAGATCAGAAGGAAGTACAGGTGGCAGACTACGCTGACTGACAAAAGGAACGTTAAAAGCTACTAAAGGCTACGTCAGTAGACACAGCGTGAACAAGGCTCGAGGTAGTTGACAAAAGCGTATAACATTAAATGCGATGCTGTACGGAACACGCAAAGCATTAAATGCATTCAACGGTCATCTTCTCAACGCCTATAAATATGAAGTTCTGATGAGAAGCAAGGTTAACGATCCTGAACAAAGACAATTCAAATAAACTTGCTGAAACGCTGTTCAAATCAAAGCTCAGAATCTTCATCAACTCACTACATTGCTGTTGTAATATCTTAGTGAGATTAAGCTTAAACGTTAAGAGAAATATCACAGTTGTGATTATCGCTTTTAAGAAGCATTTGTAAAATCTTAGAATTGATTACATTAAGTTGTAAGGAACTAGAGTGATCGTGTGATCAGTATACTCTAGGAAGTCTTAGCAGTTGGCTGAGCAGTTTGTAACTAGAGTGATCGAGTTGATCAGAATACTCTAGAGGAAGTCTTAGGAGTGAACTAAGCCTAGAGTGATCGTGTTGATCAGTAGACTCTAGAAAAGTCTTAGAGGGTATCTAAGCAGTTGTTCCTGGAGTGATCAAGTTGTGATCAGAAGACTCTGGAAGACTTAGTTGCGGACTAAGTGGAAAACCATTGTAATCCGTGCGATTAGTGGATTAAATCCTCAGTTGAGGTAAATCATCTCTGCGGGGGTGGACTGGAGTAGCTTCGTTAACAGTGAACCAGGATAAAAATAATTGTGCAATTTATTTTTATTGTCCAAAATTTAAAGTCACACTTATTCAATCCCCCCCTTTCTAAGTGTTTTTCTATCCTTCACCTTGTGGGGTAACCAATTTAGATCTTGTAATGTCGATCTTCTCAGCACCTTGTGGGGTAACCAATTTAGATCTTGTAATGATCGTCTCCACCATTTGTATTGATGAATTTAGATCTTGAATTGTTGATCGTCTCGGCACCTTGTGAGGTAACCAATTTAGATCTTGTAATGATCATCTCCACCGTTTGTATTGATGAATTTAAATCTTGAATCGTTGATCGTCTCGGCACCTTGTGAGGTAACCAATTTAGATCTTAGAATGATCGTCTCCGTTGTTTGTATTAATGAATTTAGATCTTGAATTGTTAATCGTCTCGGCACCTTGTGAGGTAATCAATTTAGATCTTAGAATGATCGTCTCCGTCGTTTGTATTGATGAATTTAGATCTTGAATTGTTGATCATGTCAGCACCGTTCGTAGTAACTGAATTAGACCTTGGAATGATGATCGTGTCTACACCGTTCGTGATGATAGAATTATATCTTTGAATGTTGATCGTGTCAGCACCGTTCGTAGTAGCTGAATTAGATCTTGGAAAGATGATCGTGTCTACACCATTCGTGATGATAGAATTAGATCTTTGAATGCTAGAGATATTATTTATTCGCTTGTACTTGTATCCTGAAAAAGGTAAAGTTAGTCTCTATGCAATGTCATGATGCATGTATTATGTGATAAGTTTCTCAAAATAAATTAGAAACCTGTATGTTGTGCATGAGTTTATCATGAGACACTATATGCAATGTATGGATATGTATATATGATGCATGAACATGATTTATGCTATATGGAGTATCTTGATCGAGAAAATAAATCTCCAGATCATTGGGACTCTGATGCCTGATCTTGTTTTGAAGATATACAGCTGGGGATTTATGATTTATGCTTGGGGATGAAAGCAATTCGATTGATCTTGATGTACCCTGACTGGGGATTAGGGAGATGAATAACTCGGTTTGGAGAAAAGAAAAGTATCGGCAGTGTCGAAGATGTAAACTCGTTGGGGAACTAAATCTCTGTTGGGAAGGGAACATTTTAAGATATCTTCTCAAGGATTACTCTGTGGGGATATGATCCTGTGAAACCGTCACTATGGGAAGGCATGGATGCTTTGAATATTTCCCCCAGTAGTTATTGTGACTGTCATTCCTGGACTTGTATTGAATGGAACATACCGGTGAGTATTGATCGAAGTGTCCAACTAGCCTTGCATAGCTTTGACCTAGCTAGTAGGGACTTTGAAAGAGATTCGCCTCATTAGGACTTTATGAGACGTGTATTATGGATGACATGCCCCCAGTAATCATAAACTGAGGATGATGCCCTGATTGATCGAGAGGTAGCTTCAGACCCACTTGGGTGCATGCCCCTAATTGTTTGGCATTCTTGAGAGATTCTTGGAATCTTTACTTAATTGCCCCAGATTGATTGGACAAAGCATGTCATGCCCCTTGTATACATTGCTTCTGGAGTGATCTTGTTTGTCGAGATAATTGTTATTCATTAGTCGTACCCTGTGCAGATTCTTCCTGTTTCTAACATTTGAAATTATGTAGCAGAATATGTTTAATAATGAATTCATGAGATGTAATGCATATGTCTGTCTTGCGTTTTTGAAAAACATTAAAACAGGAGATGTAAAAGCGTGATACTTGTAAAAACGTGATGTTTGTAAAAATGAAATACCAACTTAGCATTTTTGGTAAACTTTAAGGAGTCAGGATACCTTTTTGGTGACAGTATGCTTTCGAACTAACCATGCTTCAGTTAGGACTTTCAAGGGTTGTAACGTGGCTTGGTTCACGGTTTTAAGAAACAAACGATAATGGCTCAAAGTTTATTTGTACCCATCTCACTCTTCATGATATTCTTCGATCCTATGCTCAGTTAACTTTACATTTAAGTTCTAGCAGGTCTTGAAGGCATACCACTGACATTTGATGATGGTTAAGGCGTTGTAAGTTTATTTGGATAGGCAGTCATCCTTTTTTGTAATATTTTTTTGTCGAGGATTTGTAGTGACCTCTTTTTTGAATTTGTTATCCTTAACTTTTGCCTGAGCTGTTTATTTTGATATTATAGTCAGCGGGATGTTTCAATTTTTGATAAGTCTCCTTCATAGGTTTTGACTTAACGGTTTCTTCTCTTTTTGACGGATATTGACTACCTAACTTGAGAATTACGGAAATCCATCATCACTTGTGTAAAGCAACTGGTATAATTGAGTTAACTGAGAATCTACCCTGCCCCGGGTTATGATAAAAAGTTTCAATTTGCACATGAAAGAAAACTTCTACTTCTTAGGCTCAAAAGGGGTTGACAAGGGATTAACATCCTTATATCTCCACTGTTTAGGAATTGAAACAATGCCTGTACATCGTTAGCATAGTCCGTTCAAAAGCATACTGTATGAGGTTGCGGTATCGTTTTCGTCATCCTCCCTCAAAAGGCTTACAACTTAGCAGGAGTTGAATAACACAAACAAAATGAAAAGTAAAGACACAATTTAAAATGAGTGATAGCGAAATAATTTATTCAAGACAAACATATGCAATGCACTGATGATGATTATTAAAACAGATAATGTCTATCATAAGTCAAATGTTTAAACAAACAGAATAGAAATTGCAAATGAAAGTAAAACTAATGATCTGAAAGTCCATCCTTCTAGCCATCCACAACATTAGCAATCTTGTTGTGATTAGGCATGGGAGCAGTGATCACGTTAGGGGTTGCAGGAGGGTCGAACTCAATTTCACCTGCGTCGATCATATCTTGGATCTTAATCTTTAATGCGCAACAGCTATTATTGTCGTGCCCGAGACTATTTGAATGGTAGGCACATCACACGTTTGGATTGTGTTTAGCAGAGGAAGTGTTGATGTGTTGAGGAGGATCCCTCACAGTAATCATTCATGCTTTCAACAAATGTTGCAGCACCTGATCTAATGACATGTTAACTTTGGTGAATTGACGCTTAGGTGCATCTGACTTGCGTTGTTGTTGTGGCACTGGTGTAGAGATCAGAGTTGCCCCCACAGATTGGTTGCGTTTATTACGACCTTTCGGGTTGCGCATAGTATCAGCCATACGAGGCTCCTCAGGTGAGTTAAAATCAATGATCTTGTTGTCAATTAAGTCTTGAATCCTATGCTTCAATGGTCCACAATCTTCGGTATCAAAGTTAGGATTGTTTGAATGGTAAGCACATCTTGCATTGTACTTGTACCCAGGAGCAGGATTGGCAGGAACTGAATACAGAGGCAATAGAGTTATCAAGTTCTGAGAGCATTTGTTGCATAACTTGAGACAGCGACGCGTACAACGGAGTAAATGATTGCTTAGGTTGGGATTTCCGATTATCTTGACTACCTTGCTGCCTATGATGATCCTTCTCTTTCTTGATCAGTAGTGCCTTCAATTCTTCTTGCCCCTTGGCCAAGTTAAGGATCATCTCTTGGAACCGGTTGTTCTGGGCTTGAAGATTTCTGACAGATTGCTCGAGATTCATGATGCTAAAATAAACAGCGAGGAGGTGAGAAACCTGTGGTAGAAACCTGTGATGTGATGTTATGAATGCAGATGCAATGTTTTCAAGGATCTTTAAGGAATTTAGTTAGAAACATTAGAAATTGATTTGGCCGCGACTTTGTCTGAAGAATTCTGACTTTCGTCTTTGAACGTCCTTCTTTAAGAATCAAGCTCACCATATCGAGTGGGTCATCGCCTCTGATACGGGGTACTCGTTTCTGAGTTTGAAATCATATGGCTAGAGGAAAATAAATCCTCTTGCTCCTTGATAGGTACTGAGTCTGTGAATCGGAAGACAAATGGCCAGAGGAAAATAAATCCTCTTGCCCCTTGGTAGGAATTTAGTCCTTGATAAGAGCACCTGAAATTGTGCGTCCTAAATCCCTAAGATCCTTGAAAGGGTTAGTTAACATGCTATGTTGTGATTCCATGATGTCATGATGTCATGCAGAGGTAATGCATTAAGTAAAGCATAAGGTAACAAGGACGAATAAGTCCTACAAACAGTTCCTACAAGGAAATGAAAGGTTAGTAGCACACATAAGCAAGTCACACAAATGTCCTTAGGTTTAAAGTCTTGCATGAAGTCTGACCAGGTAACTACCCTTCCCCAATAGGAACTTCTAAGGATAAGGATGAAATTAGCAACAGGTTCTACAAAGTTACCCAGAATTGTCAGTCCTTCTAAAGCACCCTCGAACATGATACATACATACCATACAATGATACTTTGAGAAAGAACCTATCTGAGTTGTAGTATCGGGTAGCGACTATGCCCTCAACATACATCGAGAGTAGTCCCCCCATTACGTTCCTAAAGGCCAAGATGGGTTAAAGGTAACTAAAGGTCCTTAAGCTCCGACTCACCCACAGATATCCACACGAACCTCCCTCATACAAGAGAAGCATGAAAACACCCATTGAATTTAAATCAGAGCAAGCAATTAGTAGCAATTACCAAAATTTTAAGATTTCTATTCTTTAAGCTTTTCAGTTTGAAAGGGCTATCCCTACCATAAGAGGGTAGGTAGTCCTTTCTTTGGATGTTGAAGGGTCATCGAGAAAGTATCGTTCGCCATAAAAATGTCCCTACCATAAAGAGGGCAGGTAGTCTTAGGGAAGGATATAATAGTCATTTAGGAAACTAATGAGGATACCTTAGCAATCGAAAGGGACTATCATCATTAATCGTAGGTAACCTCGAGGGACAAGATCATATATTCGCAGGCAACATCGAACGAAGGGACTTATGATCTTTTGACGATGATTATGAACTGAGGGCAACATTTGTTTTGATTTAGGTATCCTCGGAATCGAGGGACTTGACTATTTCAGAATCATTAAAATGCAACAGGCAACCAGGCAACAAGAGAGGTTACCCTAAAGGTGTGTGTGTGGCACAATCACGTGGCTCAATTCAGTTATATTTATCTTATAATTTAGGCAAACTAATTTTACTAGCAGGCTTGTCACTCCCTAGATTACTAACCACGCAGTTAATATAAGCAAAATTAAAGGCAGAAATTAAAAGTTCCTACGCTATTACAATAAACACCTGTGGGCAGAAAAATAAAGGCAGGAATTAAAAGGCAGAAAAATAAAACTAAACTATTACAAAAAAAACCTTGCAAGCCTATACACATTTTCTAGAATTAAAATAAATAGTAAAAGCGAAATTTAAAAATAAATAATTAACATTAAAGGCAAAAATATAAATAAATAAACAAGTTTTACCCCAAGGTTGGGAATTAGCACAAACATACAACAATCATAGAATATGAGGTGAGAAGAGAATTCGCGAATAAAATATGAGTTTAAGAAAAGTCAAGGTTTAAAAACCTTATGGTAAACCTAAGGGCAGAAACCTGGAGGGTTAAAAACCTAGCTTACAGTTAATGGACAACATCTACCAAAGTGTGTGATTTTTTAGGGTTAAAGGAAAAAGTTAAAGAAAAACCTAAAAATAATAATCACTAATATAAAAATTAATTCTTGATTAAGGTTTAAAATTATACCAAAATTAACCTAGTAAAAACCTAAATCCTAATTTGATTAAATTAACCTAAGTCTAGAAGTTCATTATTGATTAAAAATAAATTAGTCTACTAATATGAACCTAAAAAATTCAATTGGTTTTTTATTGTTAAAAGAAAAAAGTTTAGTTTTAATTAAAAAAGATTTTGTAATTTTTTAAAGGTAAAAAGAATAAAAAATAGTTATATAAATAAATTTTAAAAAAATTAGAAACCTGGGTGCTGGATTCAGTGTGGCTGAAGGTTGAATGCCTACGGTGTGCCTTCGTCTCCATAAGCGTTGGATCCAATGAGGCGCTAATCCACTGGCTGAGATGCAAGTGTGTATCGTACATGTGTAGAGGGCGAGGCAATGGATCTGCAAGCTAAGAAATTCAAAGAAAGAAAGAAAAAAAATCTGTAGGAGGCCTGGATTCGATCCCAGGCGTTTGAGATTAAAGGGACCTCATGTTGTGCCAGCTGTGCCAATTATTTGAATTGTTAAATGGATGGTTAGTAATAAATAAATAGGGAAAACAAAGATCAAATGAGATGGTCAACGTGGGACCCAGTTTTATGCGCACGGACCAATTATGGTTGGAGAGAGGACGGTGACGCTTTGACTGGCCAATTATAACGAAGCAAACTGCCACGCATACGAGTTAACTTTTCAAAGCTCCTGTTCATCTTCCTCTTTTTCTTCAAGTTACCTGCGGAAATTGCTGCGAGCTTAGCCATGGAATTACCTGCGGATTTTTCGTAGGTTTTTCGTCCTCCTTGGTTACGATTCTAAACCTGCAAAACCCCACTCAAACAAGAGACAAAGCTGCCCAGAGAATATATTTAGGGTATTACGAATTCAATGGTGTAATTTATTTGCCTTAAAGGTGGCTGCAACCTTAAAACGAAGAAGAAGATTTATCATGCCCTAATCATGGCATCTCTTGATTCATGCGTGAAAGCTTTACCATAATGGCGCTAATCTCTTCTAAACTTCCTGCTTGACTCGAATATACCATTAGTATACACTAAAACACGATAGCACATGAGATATGAGATTTCAAATTTAGAATGAATATGATGAGTATGATATGAACATGCCGAACGTCATAATGCTTACTCATTGATACACACTTAACCTTTGATATCTCAGGAGTCGAAGGAGATCGTTTGTTAGCTCTGAAAGTTGTTGTGGATTGTTTTGCAAATTGCCCTAAAACTTGAAAATTTGGAGCTATGATCTCATGCCATGCACGCAGCTCTTTCTCCCCTATATTTCGTCCTCCCCTAATGCTGAGTGTATTGTAAATATATATAGGAGTGTGATCCGCTGTCGCACGCGGGTCAAAAACGAGTTAATTTGTAAAACTGTAGTAACGACGGTAACGGTAACTCGAGTATCGTCTCTCAAGGATTCCTATTCTTATTAACCAATGTAAAATACAATTGGGGGGGGGGGGGAGTTGGTTCAGTTTCGAATTACATAAAAAATGCTTAAAATAAGTGATTCTGAAAATAAGCTGTTTTGAAAATAAGTGATTATGGGATAAGCCAATCTACCGATTCAGTTCCTACCAATCATCGATTATTATAATTTTACTATCCTAAGCGGATTCCATTCCTGTTCGATTATACCATCAATCAACAAGCGCGACAACATTATCAGAATTATATTTCCCGTTTGCCGAATTAAGCATTCGGTTAAGCATACAGCGGATTAACGATTAAGCAACGATAAACCGCAAATAAATTGGAAAGCATAAATCAATCAAACCAAACAATCTACTCTACGAATAATCAGATTAAGCAAATGATAAACACAAAGTAGAATTGAAGGATTTGGAATTATAATGCAACATTATATTAATCTCATAGTTTTGGAACCTGAATACGGAAGATTAACTCGAAAGGATTAGTTCGCCATGGATCAATTCGTACAAGCCTTGTTTTTTTCGTGAATGGGAGATGATTATGAACAGTACCGCGGCTGCTACCCTAAGGGGAAAGATTACAACCCGTTTTACAACCCAACTGGGTCAAACATACGACCCAGGCCCAAAACTAATTGACCCGAAACTTAACTAAAACTAGTGCTGCAACTTCAACGAATATTCTGGCCCTTCTACAATCCGATTCTGACTTCGACTCCAACATAAGAATTGTAGCTCTTTCTCTTAGCTTTCCGTCTATTATTAGAACGCCTCAATCGGACTCCTGGAACTCCAGATATGATCGTTTCCGTGCAGACTGCTAATGCTGAAAAATTAATACGAAAAACAATTAAGTGCAAAAATAAAATAAAATATTAAAACATATTAAAACATAAAAATAAATAAAACAAACCGAAGAAATGCTTGAGTACAAACATGGAAGAATGTGCATCAAAATGCAGTGATCAAATTCCCCCACACTTGAACTTTTGCACTCCGAGCAAAATGAAAAGAAAGCAGAAATACATCAACAGTTACTCATCCTAGGCTACAAATCTTCTTCGGTTAAGTTTGCATCGACAGGTACTAATCTTGCATACTAAGGACATCGTAAGAACACTAACCACAGATATGCAGACATAAGGCTCCTAAATACACAAACCAATTCAAATCATATTATTATACCATAGCCTAACTTACTCATCCTTTTTGCTCTTTTTCATTCAGGCGCAATCACATTAAGCCCGTTATCTCCACACACTTATAGCAGGACAACCGGTTAGTGACTCTGATCCTTTTGCACGGGGTTCCGGTACTTCCATGGCATAACCCTTTGCTTACTCAGATGTAGTTGCGGGGGATCGGACCGTAATCCTCCCTACCAAGTTCAGCACCAGAAACCGCTGAACCAACTAACAAAGAGTTTTGAAAACTTTTTTTTTTGAAGATTACACAACCGTTGGGTTAAGTGACCGGGTGAGGGTCACCAAACTTAGAAGGTGTATTACCTTTTTCTTTTCTCTTTTTTTTTCTTTTCTTTTCGGAACATTCACTTATATTCATCGGCTTCCTGCGTAAAGTGTGAGAGATGGTGCCGACTGCTGAAATAAACTACTCAAGAGCTGTCAAAGAATGAGAAATTAAGGCTAAAACATAATAACAAATTCAAATCGATTTCCGTATGCAGGAGACTTACGGTGTTAGAACGATACCGATCTTGTGAATTTTTCCCAAGTCTCCTCAAACCCGACTCAAATCAGTGTGTAGCCTAAAACTTTCAAGAAGATGCATTTTTTTATTGAAATTAAACAAAATACTAACAAACAAAAAACAAATAAAACACACGATTTCCTCCCCCACACTTAAACTAAGCATTGTCCTCAATGAAAGGACATTACTAATAAAGTAGAGAGAAGGAAAGAAGGACTCCCTGATCAAGTTGCAGTGTAGTCAGGTGCTTCTAAGGAAAGCTCCTCTATGCTGACATTTTCAGGCACCGATCTTTCATGGAATAACTTCAGCCGCTGCCCGTTAACCTTGAAGACTTTGTCAGTACCTGCACTTTTTATTTCTACTGCACCATGAGGGAAAACATTAGTAACAACAAAGGGGCCAATCCATTTGGATCGAAGTTTCCCAGCCATTAGCTTAAGGCGGGAGTTAAACAGTAAAACCTGTTGGCCCACAGAAAATTCCTTCCTAGAAATCATTTTATCATGGAAGTGCTTAGTTTTTTCTTTATAAATCCTAGAGCTCTCGTAAGCCTCTAATCTAAGCTCTTCTAACTGTTGCAATTGGAGTTTTCTTTCATTACCTGCTTGTTGCATCTCCAAATTACAACTCTTCATCGCCCAAAAAGCACGGTGTTCTATCTCAACAGGAAGATGACACGCCTTACCAAAAACAAGTCGATAAGGAGACATCCCAATGGGTGTCTTGAAAGCTGTTCTTTGAGCCCAAAGTGCGTCTTCTAGACGACGGCTCCAGTCTTTCCTGTTTGGCTGCACCATTTTCTCTAAAACCTGTTTGATCTCCCTGTTTGAGATCTCAGCCTGCCCATTAGTCTGTGGGTGATATGCAGTAGAGACTCTATGCACAACTCCATACTTCCGGAGTAAAGCTTCCATGGCGCGGTTACAGAAATGAGTGCCTTGGTCACTTATGATAGCTCGCGGTATTCCAAACCTGCAAAAGATATTAGACCTGACAAAATCTGCAACAACTCGAGAATCATTAGTCCTAGTGGGGATAGCTTCCACCCACTTTGAAACATAATCAACAGCAAGTAAAATGTAAAGGAAACCAAATGATACAGGAAAAGGACCCATGAAATCAATTCCCCATACATCAAATACCTCACAGAAAAGCATAGGCTGCTGAGGCATTTCACTCCTGCGAGTGATGTTGGTACCTGCTATCTGGCACTCTTTACAAGTGCGATAAATCTCAAAAGAATCCTTAAAAATAGTTGGCCAGTAGAAGCCTGAATCAAGGACTTTTCTCGCAGTCCTTTGAGGACCGAAATGTCCGCCGACTTGAGATGCATGAGAAAATTTCAAAATAGATTCAATCTCATTATCGGGGACACATCTCCTGATTACCTGATCACTACCAAACTTCCATAGATATGGATCATCCCAAACATAATATTTGGAATCACTCTTGAGCTTGTGAACCTGTGATCTAGATGCACCTGTAGGAAAAACACCAGCAACAAGAAAATTAACAATGTCAGCAAACCAATGTGTAATCCCATGCAAAAGAAACAGCTGCTCATCAGGAAAGTCATCCTTAATAGGAAAAGGATCTTCATCTCTCTCTATCCTGCTCAAGTGGTCAGCCACTAAGTTCTCAGCTCCACTTTTGTCTTTAATGTCAACATTAAACTCTTGGAGCAGCAACATCCACCGAATCAATCTTGGTTTCGCGTCCGGCTTCTTCAGCAAGTACTTTAAAGCTGCATGGTCAGTAAAAACAACAACCTTGGAACCTAGCAAATAAGATCTGAATTTGTCAAGAGCAAAAACAATAGCTAGCAGTTCTTTTTCAGTGGTAGTGTAATTTGACTGTGCAGAATCTAAAGTCCTAGAAGCATAGTAAATAACATGGGCAGCCTTGTCAACCCTTTGTGCAAGGACAGCCCCAACAACATAATTCGAAGCATCACACATAAGCTCAAAAGGAAGTGTCCGGTCAGGGGGCTGAATGATGGGAGCGGAGGTCAATGCTTTCTTCAAGAAGTCAAACGCTTGTTTGCATTTGTCATCAAACTCGAAAGTGACGTCATTCTTCAACAAGTTCGACAGCGGAAGAGCTATCTTGCTGAAATCCTTGATGAAACGCCTGTAAAAACCTGCATGACCAAGAAAAGAACGAATCTCGCGAATGCAAGAAGGGTAAGGCAGTGTAGAAATCACATCAATCTTAGCAGGGTCAACAGAAATTCCTTTTTCAGAAATAATGTGACCAAGAACAATTCCCTGCTCAACCATAAAATGACACTTTTCATAATTCAACACAAGGTTAGTCTTGATGCATCTTTCTAAAATCAAGTTTAAACTGTTCAAGCATGCATCAAAAGAAGAACCATAAACAGTAAAGTCATCCATAAACACTTCCATGCAATTTTCAATAAAATCAGAGAAAATACTCATCATGCATCGTTGGAAAGTGCCAGGAGCATTGCAAAGGCCAAAAGGCATCTTCCTGTAAGCAAATGTACCGAATGGGCACGTGAAAGTGGTCTTTTCTTGATCTTCAGGTGCAATACGAATCTGAAAGTAACCTGAAAAACCATCAAGAAAACAATAATGTGATTTACCAGCTAGCCGTTCAAGCATCTGGTCAATGAACGACAAAGGAAAGTGATCCTTTCTAGTAGCCTGGTTCAGTCTCCTGTAATCAATACAAACTCTCCAGTTGTTCTGGACTCTAGTGGGAACAAGTTCATTCTTTTCATTTTTTACCACTGTGAGTCCAGATTTCTTAGGTACAACCTGCACTGGACTTACCCACTTACTGTCAGAGATAGGATAAATGATACCTGCTTGCAAGAGTTTGGTTACCTCTTTCTTTACAACATCAAGAATCAAAGGATTAAGCCTCCTTTGGGGCTGCCTTACTGTTTTCGCTCCATCCTCAAGTAAAATCCTGTGCATGCACATCGAAGGACTAATACCTGGAAGGTCGGCTAATGTCCACCCGATTGCTTTCTTGTGCTTCTTCAATACCTGCAAAAGTCTGTCCTTTTGATTGAAATCAAGGTTAGAAGAGATAATAACAGGAAGTTTTTCATTATGCTCCAAGTAAGCATATTTCAGGTTCCCAGGGAGCTCTTTTAGCTCTAAGGACGGGGGCTGAATGATGGATGGAAGGCTTGGGGCAGCCGGGATGTCAAGAGCATCGACGGCAAAAACAACCTCATCGATAACAACTTCACCTGTAGGAAATGTATCAGGCTGCAAGGAAGCATCAGTCTCAGCACAAAGGACACAAACATTAGTGTCAGTGCAGTCAGGACATGAATAATTATCATCAAAATCAGAGAGAGATGGAAAATCAAGTGCAAATAATTCAGAACAACTCTCATCAACTAATTCAGAAATCAACTCAATGTTAAAAACCGAATGCTCCTCCACGGGGTGTTTCATGGCATCAAAGATATTAAATTTTGCGACGATGTCACCAAATTCCATGGACATGGTTCCATCATCAACATCAACTTTTGTCTTCGCCGTTTTCATGAACGGTCTGCCTAAGATGATGGGAGCTCTGCTTGACTTAGTTTCTCCTTCCATGTCCAAAATGTAGAAATCTGCAGGAAAAATTAAATCGTTAACTTGAACGAGGACGTCTTCCACTATGCCGGTGGGACGTGCATTGCTCCTGTTCGCCAGTTGAACGATTAAACCTGTATGCTGCATGGGACCAAGGCAAAGGTTATTATAAATAGAAGTAGGCATAACATTAATGCCCGCTCCTAAATCAAGCAAACAATTATCAAATTTCTTATCCCCGATGGTACAAGGAATAGTAAAAGTTCCCGGGTCCTTGCACTTTTGTGGCAAGACCTGAGAGATGGCCGAAACACTTTGTTCGGGCTGAATGAAAGCAGAGATGCTTCTTCCCAAGTTGACTCTGTCACTTCCTTTTACTTTTCTCTTGTTTGTACACAAATCCTTCAGAAACTTTGCATATCTTGGAACTTGCTTAATCACATCAAGAAGCGGAATGTTTACCGCTACTTTCCTAAACATATCCAGAATTTCTTTTTCTTTGTCTCCCTCCTCAATTCTTTTATTTTTCAGAACTCTATGTGGGAAAGGAACTGGTGGCACATACTCCTTTTCTTTATTTTTTTCAGTTTCGACCACAACAGAAGAAGGAGAAGAAAGCTCAGCTGGAGAAGGTTCCGATGGAGAAAGTTCAGAAGTTACCTCAATGAATTTTTATTCTTTTCAGGGGCTGTTTCTGTAACTTTTCCGGATCGCAAAGAAATAGCGCTCACATTAGCATTACCATTCGGATTGACAACAGTTTGTGCTGGAAGTTGGTTCGAACCTTGAGCTTGCATATTATTTATTTGAGTAGCAAGTTGTCCCATCTGTGTGGTCAAGGTCTGAATGCTAGTGTCGGTTCTTTGTTGAAACTGAAGGTTGTTCACGGCCATTTGCTTAACAAGATCTTCCAAGGATGGTCCGGAAGTAGTAGCTGGAGGGGTGTGATGTGGCTGGGGTAATGGAACGGTGAGCTGTTGTTGGGAAGGCTGCTGATTTCCATATCGAAGGTTGGGATGATTCCTCCAATTGGGGTGATATTTGTTGGTAGACAAGTCAGGGGTGTTGGTGTACCTGTTCTGGTTGTAAAGGTTGGCTGCATAAGCTTGAGGTAGCTCGGTAACAGTATCATCTTTCAGAAGAGGACAAGTATCAGTGGGGTGATCATGAGTTGTACAAATGCCACATACAGTTGCTGTTTGAGGTTTCTCTACTGCAAGTTGTTTAACTAAAGCGGTCAGCTCATCAAGTCTGGTTTCTAAAGCTCTGTTCGAGGAACCTTGAATTTGATGTACACCCTTGGTCTGGACAGAATTGGTTCGAGTGGTGAACTGCTGGGAATTTAAGGACATATTTTCAATGAGGGCTCTGGCAGCAGCTGGAGTTTTGTCAACAAGTGCTCCACCACTAGCAGCATCAAGAATGTTTCTATCCATAGGTAACAACCCCTCATAAAAGTACTGAATGAGAAGTTGATCTGTAATCTGATGTTGAGGACAGCTTGAAACTAACTTCTTGAACCTATCCCAGTACTCAGCCAATGACTCGTTATCTTGTCTAATGCCACATATTTCTTTTCGGATTGAAGCAGCTCTAGAGGCAGGAAAGTATCGCTCCAAGAACACTCTCTTGAGAGCATTCCAGCTTGTGATTGAATTCGGTTCGAGATCATATATCCAGTCCTTCGCTGCACCCTGCAAAGAAAAAGGAAAAGCACGAAGTTTGATATGATCTTCAGTGATCCCTTCAGGCTTCAATGGTGTAGAACACACCACCTGGAATTCCTTCAAATGTTTGTGTGGATCCTCACCTGCAAGACCATTAAACTTTGGCAACAAGTGTATTAAACCTGATTTTAATTCAAAAGGAACAGCAACAGCATCATATTCAATACACAAGCCATTATAATTAACATCAGGGGCTGCAAGTTGCCTTAGAGTTCTATTTTCAGCCATTTCAAAAGCAAGTTCAGAATCAGAATCAAACAAATTATGCAAAAAGTCAGACTCAGAATCAGACTCAGCTATGGTCGGTGAAGGTGAACTATTGCTAGCCTGGCCTGCTCTACGAAGTGTGTGCAAGGTTCTCTCTACCTCAGGATCAAAAGCAACAAGTTCAGGACAGGAAGACCCAGTAGCCAGGACTAGTGCACAGCAATGCAGCAACAATCGTGAAAATGCCAACTATGTCCCTAAAACAACACAATGAAGCAAATCGATTAAAAAAAATTCAAAAAAATAAACTGACACCGAAAATAATCTAATGACGTAAAAATAAAATTTTGATATTTTTTTCGGAATTTTTCGACTCTATGAAAACAGAAAATAAATCATTAAAAATAGTAAAAAGGCTTTTTTCGCGATTTGAAAAATTTGTCACGTAACTACTTTTGATCAGGGATTTTTTTCACACCTAACTGTCGGGACAGATTTTCAAAACGGTGAAATTTTCCCAAAAACCGATTTTTTTCGACTCTAGAGGCGTTATGGCCGAAACCGCGAGGAACCTATGGCCAAAACGCGCAAACACTACACCTAAGACTCTAATATCAGTTAATATTCACAAGAATCCCCGGCAACGGCGCCAATTTGATCCGCTGTCGCACGCGGGTAAAAAACGAGTTAATTTGTAAAACTGTAGTAACGACGGTAACGGTAACTCGAGTATCGTCTCTCAAGGATTCCTATTCTTATTAACCAATGTAAAATCGAATTTGGGGGGGGAGTTGGTTCAGTTTCGAATTACAGAAAAAATGCTTAAAATAAGTGATTCTGAAAATAAGCTGTTTTGAAAATAAGTGATTATGGGATAAGCCAATCTACCGATTCAGTTCCTACCAATCATCGATTATTATAATTTTACTATCCTAAGCGGATTCCATTCCTGTTCGATTATACCATCAATCAACAAGCGCGACAACATTATCAGAATTATATTTCCCGTTTGCCGAATTAAGCATTCGGTTAAGCATACAGCGGATTAACGATTAAGCAACGATAAACCGCAAATAAATTGGAAAGCATAAATCAATTGAACCAAACAATCTACTCTACGAATAATCAGATTAAGCAAATGATAAACACAAAGTAGAATTGAAGGATTTGGAATTATAATGCAAAATTATATTAATCTCATAGTTTTGGAACCTGAATACGGAAGATTAACTCGAAAGGATTAGTTCGCCATGGATCAATTCGTACAAGCCTTGTTTTTTTCGTGAATGGGAGATGATTATGAACAGTACCGCGGCTGCTACCCTAAGGGGAAAGATTACAACCCGTTTTACAACCCAACTGGGTCAAACATACGACCCAGGCCCAAAACTAATTGACCCGAAACTTAACTAAAACTAGTGCTGCAACTTCAACGAATATTCTGGCCCTTCTACAATCCGATTCTGACTTCGACTCCAACATAAGAATTGTAGCTCTTTCTCTTAGCTTTCCGTCGATTATTAGAACGCCTCAATCGGACTCCTGGAACTCCAGATATGATCGTTTCCGTGCAGACTACTAATGCTGAAAAATTAATACGAAAAACAATTAAGTGCAAAAATAAAATAAAATATTAAAACATATTAAAACATAAAAATAAATAAAACAAACCGAAGAAATGCTTGAGTACAAACATGGAAGAATGTGCATCAAAATGCACTGATCAGAGTGAATTAGGGTTCTTCATGGGCTTCGATCATTGAGTTTAGAGAAAGAAAGAATTTGATTAAAAATCATTCTAAATCTTTCTAAATTTGCATGATATCTTTCCCATGGTATATTCCAAGAATTTTTGGATGGATTTGGACTTGATTTGGTCCATGAAACAATCACATGATTTTATTTGGGTTTATTTAGATTTTATTTGATTTAAAAATGAATTTATATGAATAAATTCAAACATAAATAAAATAAAATCATAAAATATAATCCAAATGGTCCTTGGTACTATTTTGATCTTGAAATCACGTGTGTAATCCATAATCCATGGCCCACTATTTAAAAACACAAAATTCTTCACTTCGCATTTCATGCACTTCCTTAAAATTGCCCAACTTGTGCAAGCCATAACTCCTTCCATTTTTAATGTATACAAGTGTTCTAGGAATTTTTGGAAATCCCAATATGTCCTCTAAAAGCCACTTTGGAACATATGTTTCATTTGAAGATTTTATCTTGATGATATGGCTCCTGACAAAAAACAGCTTTTTGCAAACTTCTAGAAGGACCTGTAATGATTTGGCTTATATCTCTTAGGCGGAAGCATTTCTTGACCTTGGACCCAACATCAAAGTTGTAGAGAATCAAATTTCCTTGAGAAAGAGCTTTGGTTGAGGAATTTCTGAGAAAGAATGAGAGAGATATGGCTGGTCAAAGTTCAGTTGACTCTTACCTAGAAACCCTAATTTAGCAACTTTGTACTTTTGATGATTTTGAAGCTTTCCTTGATGAATCATGATCAACTTTTGATCAAATGATGAATGATACTTCAAAATGAGTATGTTGACCAAAAATTAGGAATTTTGACTGTACTTTGACCACAGTCGTCTTTTAGATCGAACCAGTCAATTGTTGACCATTTGAGTTGTTTTGTGAATCAAAGATTGAAATATAGTGGGCAATTTTTGGGGTATGACACTCTTACACAGGACTCCAGATAGAGTTGGACATATTCTGATATTTCTTCCTTGAAAAACATAGGGAAATCAACAACTGGATTTCTTCTGGACAAAATATCATTGATCACTGTTAGAGGAGAGAGCACCTTTCCAATTAATTGCATTATCCTCAGAGTATGGGAAGTCAGAGTACTCCCACTAACAGTAGTTAGATCTTGAACTGAACCAACTGCTTTCAGAGTATCAATCATACCACTCTCCGTTAGAATGTCTGATATCAGCCTTCCCATAGGAATGGTATTCTTCTTGATCTTGGGATATTTCAGTCGTTCTGCTTCGCTTGATTCCTTTACATGAGTCCTTAGATGATGGAATAGAATGTGAGGTAGGTTAACTCTCATTCCCTTCCCAATGCAATACAGAAGTAACAGTTGATTTTCGGTGGTTGAGAGATCCCAGTATGATCTTTACCCAAACTCTGTATGAAGACTTCAGATCCTTGATGTTTGGTGAACCTTTATCATAAGTTAATATTTTTGGGTAAACAGTCTCTCAATAAGTTCTTCCAGGAATGGCACCAGTTACTCCACCCAAACCTTGGAGATTCAATAACTTCCTTATGAGATTCTCAGTAATTGAAATCTCTTGCCCTAAGACGAAGGAAATGATAGTATTTGGGGTTAGGTTAGAATGAGTCTAAAATTCCTTTACTAAATCAGGGTAAACTGGTCCAATGAGACGATCAAAATAGTTTGCCCAGCCTTGAACTAACATGTTCGTCTTGATGTTGAAGTTATGCGCTTGAAGATTTTCAAAATCTACCATAAGTTCACAAAGAACTTCCAAATCTGCGTATGGAATCAAACAGGTCTTTAATGGAGAAAGAACAGTTTGTTGTTGTTGCTGTTGTTGTTCTTGTTGTTGAGAAGACGAAGCATTGGTTTGAGTAGATGAAGAAGCCATTGAAGAACACTTGAGATTTCTGGGTTTCTTTCTTTTAGGGTTTAGATGACAACAGAAAAGAAGACAGAAATGCATAAACTATGAAGATGATGAAGGAGTGAAAAGAGAGAAAATGAATATGAAATGGGTTTATATAGACACGGATTTGAAAATGAAATGCAATTAGATTCTGAATGCAAGCGGTTATAGAATATAAATCAATCACATTTAATGTTGAGAGACGTTAGAGGAGATAGCGTGAGATTTGAAAATATTTGCACAGTTACCTAGGGTGTCGTTTCATCAACTGCACGCATGCTTGTCCCTTCAGAATAAACATGTGGTCATCATCTGGAATAGCTGGTGACAGCTGTTTTTCTTTAATAGAAGTTATGTATCATACTTATCCATATGAAACGTCAGTAATAACAGTTTCAGAATATCCATATAAACATACATAAACAGAACAACTGATAAGAAAATAAATGAATTAACATTTTTAAACTAATCCATAATCAGATTATCTCAACACCTTCATTCTGGGCATAAATCCATACCGATGTTCTTCAGAATGAACTTAAACCTATCTTCAGCAAGGGGTTTTAAAAAGATATCAGCCCATTCATGGTCTGTATCTATAAAGTTTAAAGAAATAACACCCTTATGAACATAGTCCCTAATAAAGTGATTTTTAATCTCTATATGTTTAGCCTTAGAATGTAAAATAGGATTTTTAGATAAACAAATAGCAAAAGTATTATCACATAATATAGGAATGTTACTCTCATATATCTGATAGTCTTCTAACTGACTTTTCATCCAGAGCATCTGTGTACTACATCCAACAGCAGCTACATATTCTGCTTCTATAGTAGTGAGTGCAATTGTTGCTTGCTTCTTGTTGTACCAGGAGATCAGGTTACTTCCAAGAAACTGACATCTTCCAGAAGTACTTTTCCTTTCAACTCTATCTCCAGCTTAATCATCATCACAATATCCTACTAAGTTGTATTCTTCAGATCTTCTGTAGACTAAACCAACATTAGTAGTACCTTTCAAATACCTAAGAATTCTCTTAACAGCAGTTAAGTGAGATTCTCTAGGATCTGATTGGAATCTAGCACACAAGCATACACTGAATAAAATATCAGGTCCAGAAGCAGTCAGATAGAGAAGAGATCGTATCATACCTCTATAGATCTTCTGATCTACTTTCTTGCTTACCTCATACTTACCTAATACGCAAGTTAGATGCATTGGAGTTTTTGCTTCTTTGCTTTCAGATAGTGTGAACTTCTTCAAAAGCTCTTTGACATACTTAGCCTGATGAACTTAAGTTCCTTCAGAGGTTTGATTGATCTGAATGCCTAGAAAATATTTGAGTTCTCCCATCATGCTCATCTCAAATTCTGCCTGCATACACTTTGCAAACTCCTTTCCAAGTGTAGCATTAGATGTTCCAAAAATAATATCATCTACATAAATTTGACAAATTAACATATCCTTTTTATAGGTTTTACAGAAGAGAGCTGTGTCTACTTTTCCTCTTGTGAAACCATTATCTAGAAGGAAAGAACTTATTCTTTCATACCAAGCTCTGGGAGCTTGCTTCAAACCTTATAATGATTTCTTTAGTTTAAAAACATGTTCTAGAGACTTAGAGTCTTCAAAACCAGGAGGTTGGTGAATATAAACTTCTTCATCTAGATAACCATTTAAAAAGGCACTTTTAACATCCATCTGGTACAGAGTGATGTTATTCTGAGTGGCAAAAGAAATTAATAATCTAATAGATTCTAACCTGGACACTGGTGCAAAGGTTTCAGTTTAGTCAATACCTTCTTGCTGACTATAGCCCTGAGCAACCAGTCTGGCTTTATTTCTGATGACTTCACCTTTCTCACTAAGCTTGTTTCTGAAAACCCATTTTGTTCCAATGATATTAAATCCTTTAGGTCTTGGAACCAGATCCCAAACATCATTCCTTGTAAACTGATTTAACTCTTCTTGCATAGCAATCATCCAGTCAGCATCTTCCAGAGCTTGATCAAAAGAAGTTGGCTCAATCAAAGACACTAAACCTAATTGACATTCTGCATTGTTCTTCAGGAATGCTCTTGTTCTGATGGGATCATCTTTCTTTCCAATTATAACATCTTCTGGATGGGCAGAGTTGATTCTAGAGGATCTTCTAAGTGTTGGATCTTCAGATATTCTTAGATTCTCTAAAGACGCTGCAACTTGATATTCTTAGATATTCTTAGATTCTCTAAAGACGCTGCAACTTGAAAACTTCCCTTTCTGACATGCTTTACAAAGAGCATCTGATTTATATTTCAGATTATGGACTCCTCTAACCAGATTGAGTTTGTTAATATGAGAGATCTTTCTCAAACTAGCATGACCCAATCTTCTATGCCAGACCCACTGCTCTTCGTTCACAGACATAAGGCAAGCAACCTGTTGGTTCTTAAGATCTGAAAGATCAATCTTATAAATGTTGTTCTTTCTCTTGCCTGTAAATAGGATTGAGCCGTCCTTCTGACTAACAACATTACAAGACTTTTGATTAAAGATTATGTCATAACCATTGTCACTTAATTGACTTATGGACAATAAGTTATGAGCTAATCCATCTACTAAAATAACATTAGTTATAGAGGGAGAATTACCAATACATATGGTTCTTGAGCCTATGATTTTGCCATTCTGATTCCCTCCAAACTTTACTTCTCCAGCAGATTTAAGTTCCAGACTTTGGAACATAGACCTTCTTCCCATCATGTGACGTGAGCACCCAGAGTCCAGGTACCATGATATGTTTATCTTTTGCACAGTGAAGGAGATCTGCAACATGAATTATCTTTTCCTTAGGTACCCACATTATTTTGGGTCTTTTGGGGTTAGTCCTTCTCACGTTCTGATTGAACTGAGATTTTACATAAGATTTTCCAGAATGTGCAACAACATATTTCTTTGTGTGTGTGATATGGAAACTTTTAGAGTGATATGTGTGTTTGATATCATGGGAATGACCATACTTAAACTGTTCATACAGAGGTTTATATTTTATGATCATCTCATCAACAGGTTCTACTCTATATGGGATTCCCCCTCAAAGCTTATGCCTATTCTTTTGTTTCCACTAACACCATAAATCATAGAGGCTAACTGACTTCTGCCTATACCTCTAGATAAGAACTTTCTGAAGCTCAAGTCATATTCTTTCAGAATATTGTTAGTGCTTGGAATAGACGTGTATGAGCTTGAAGATGTTTTCAGAGTTTCAACATCTTTAGATAATTTTAAAACTTTTTCTTTTAGCTCAGAGTTTTCTATTTCAAATCTCTTAGTTTCAGATGCAAAAATCTCTTTGAGTTTTTTGTATTTGAGACTAAGTTTACTCTTGACTTCCATAAGTTCTGATAAGCTGGAAACTAAATCTTCTCTGGTGAGTTCAGAAAATACCTCATCAGAGTCTGAATCAGAAGTAGATTCTTCTTCAGCTTCCAGTGTTGCCATGAGTGCTATGTTGGCTTGCTCATCTTCAGAATCTGACTCTTGATCAGATGAATCAGAGTCATCCCATGTAGCCATCATGCCTTTCTTCTTTTCAAATTTCTTTCTGGGCTTTTCCCTCTAAAGCTTAGGACATTCATTGATCAGTGCATTTTGATGCACGTTCTTCCATGTTTGTACTCAAGTATTTCTTCGGTTTGTTTTATTTATTTTCATGTTTTAATATGTTTTTATATTTTATTTTATTTTTGCACTTATTTGTTTTTCGTATTAATTTTTCAGCATTAACAGTCTGCACGGAAACGATCATTTCTGAAGTTCCAGGAGTCTGATGGAGGCGTTATAATAATCGCCGGAAAGCTAAGAGAAAGAGCTACAATTCTTATGTTGGAGTCGAAGTCAGAATCGGACTGTAGAAGGGCCAGAATATTCGTTGAAGTTGCAGCACTAGTTTTAGTTAAGTTTCGGGTCAATTGGTTTTGGGCCTGGGTCGTATGTTTGACCCAGTTGGATTGTAAAACGGGTCATTCTCTTTCCCCTTAGGTTAGGCAGCCGCGGTTACTGTAGCATTCATCTTCCAATCACGAATTTCGAGAGCTTTCACGATTTGCTATGGAGAACTAAACCTTCCGGACGAATTTACTGTATTCAGGTTCAATACTTTGAGATTGTTATAACTACAAATATAATTCTATTCCTTTCAATAATATTATATGATCATTGTTTGCTTAATTCGATTTCCTTATAATATTGTTGATTAAATTTGAATTGATACATGTTCTTGACTTTTGATCGCAATTCGACTCTGCTTAACCGTTAAATTGCGATATCTTTAACCGTATGCTTAATCCGGCAATAGGAATATATATCTTACGATGTCGATCACACTTGTTGAATGATATTGTGTTCAAATAGGATAGAGATCGTAGTTGTATCAATTGATGATAAGTAGAACCCGAAGCAGTGAATTCGTTTGCCTTTTAATCACTTATTTTCAAAACAGCTTATTTTATAATCACTTATTTTAAGCACTTTTTCTATAAATCGAACCTGAACCAAACCCCCCCCAATTTCGACTTACATTCAGTTAATGAGAATAGGAATCCTTGAGAGACGATACGCGAGTTACCGTTACCGTCGTACTACAGTTTTATTAAATTAACTCGTTTTTGATCCGCTGTCTCATTCTTGTAGTGTCCAGGTTCTTTGCATTCATATCACACTACCTTCTTCTTGCCAGATCTTCTGTGTTCAGAAGATTCTCCCTTTTCAGGTCTCTTGAAGTTCTTTAATCTTATCTGCTTGCTCTTCCAGAGTTGATTCACCATTCTGGATAAGAGAGACAATTCATCTTCTTCTTCTTCTGACTCTGAATGGTCAGATCCTTCTTCTTCAGCCTGAAAAGCTTTAGCACAATTTTTATTTTTAGATTTTAAAGCAATAGACTTATCTTTCTTCGGAGGCTCATTTGCATCTAGCTCAATCTCATGACTCCTCAATGCACTTATAATCTCCTCAAGAGATACTTCATTCAAGTTCTTTGTAATCTTGAATGTTGTAACCATTGGTCCCCATCTTCTAGGATGACTTCTGATTATCTTCTTAACATGATCAACTTTTGTGTATCCCTTGTCAAGAACTCTTAGTCCAGCAGTTAGAGTTTGGAATCTGGAGAACATTGCTTCAATGTTTTCATCATCTTCCGTTCTGAAAGCTTCATACTTCTGGATTAGAGCCAGAGCTTTTGTCTCCTTGACTTTTGCATTTCCTTCACGAGTCATCTTCAGAGATTCAAAGATGTCATGAGTAGTTTCTCTATTTGTGATCTTCTCATACTCAACATGTGAAATGGCATTTAACAATATATTTCTCGCTTTGTGATGATTTTTGAACTCTTTCTTTTGATCATCATTCATAGCTTGTCTAGTAATCTTGACTCCACGAGTATTCACCGGATGTGTGTAACCATCCAACACAAAATCCCATAGATCACAATCTTGACATAGAAAATAACTTTCAAGTCTATCTTTCCAGTATTCAAAGTTTTCACCATCAAAGACTGGTGGTCTATTGTAACTATTGAAGCTATTACTTCCATTGTTACCATTGTTGTTCTGCTCAGTAGGAGTTGAAACTGGATCAACCATTTTGTGTTTTTCTCCTGAATCTTTTCTCTAACACGGTTAAGTGTTTGCACCTAGAACCGGCGCTCTGATGCCAATTGAAGGAGTGAAAAACATTTATAAAGGGGGGGTGAATAAGGGATGTTTCTAAAAATGGTAGATAAAAAATAATCACACAATTATTTTTATCTTGGTTCGTTGTTAACCAAACTACTCCAGTCCACCCCTAATAGAGTGATTTACTCAACTGGGGATTTAATCCACTAATCAATCTTGATTACAATGGTTCTCCACTTAGACAACTTCTAAGTCTTCTAGAGTATACAGATCACAACTTGATCACTCTAGGAACTTCATTTAAAAAAGATATAAACAAATATTACAAGAGTTTAATGTGCTTCTTAATAAACTATAATTACCAAGTGATTTTTCTCTCAATATTAAGTTCTAACACTCACTAAGATATTTCAATGTTGTGAGGTTGAAGATGAAGTTTCTTGCTGTTTTTGTATGACAACGTTTGGAGTTATTTTGGCAGCGTAAGGTTACTTAGAGTGAGCGTTGTTGGCTGCTTCAGCATCAGAACTTCTTTATATAGGCAGTGAGAAAATGTGACCATTGAGTAGCATTTAATGCTTTGCGTGAATAGTACACTGCTGCATTTAATGTTTCACTCTTTTGTCAACTACCTCTAGCCATGCTTCAACTGCTTTTGCTGACTTTGCCTTTTGTAGCTTCTAACGTTCCTTTTGTCAGTCAGACAGATTTGACGTTGTAGCCTTTTCATCTCGTACTTGCTTCTGGACTCAGACTATTAGAATAACGTTTGAATATCAGAGTCTTCAGCGTTGCTGCAAATGCAACTTCAGTCATCAGACTTTGGAAGTGCTTTGGAGCCTGATACCATTAGATCTTCAGAGCCTTGCTTCTAACTGCCATCTTCTGATGCTTTCCAGATCATGTTCTGATTTTCTCAAGACCATCTTCTGATGTCTGCCAGACCATGTTCTGATGAAGCCATCCAGATCTTCTGGGTCAGAGCTTCTGAATGCTGATTTTGTGCATACTCTTTTAGACTTTTCCTGAAACGGAAAACATGAATAATTAGAGTACCACATTGTCTTATACAAAATTCATATATAATGTTGTCATTAAAACTAGAAATATTGATCAGAACATTTCATGTTCTAACATGCATGTCAAGCAAAATGCTACCTATGATGTCTGCCATGTAGCCCTAAAAAACTACTTTTCTAGATCTTGGATCAAGTTTGGACCTATGATATTGAAGAGTAGATGCATAGGTGAGGTAGCCAAAGACTTTGAAGTCATGAATATTAGGTAGTTTGTTATAGAGGATTTGGTAAGGTGATATATGATTGAGTAAGGGTGAAGTTATCCTATTCATAAGGAAAACAACTTTCTTTCGAGAATTGATTTTAGATTAGGACAAAACTTTGAAACCAATACCTTTTAAGATAGGTCTATTATGACTTGGTTTGATGAATTTTAAGTGAAAATTCCTTATAACACTACTACAAAAAGGATATACAACAACGCCCACATTACCACGGCCAAAGGATCCACCATAGTATAATCTATTCAATTAGGCGCTCTCTATTATTTTCATTTTAAGCAAATTTTACCAAGGTTGGAAGTTCCAGCCGTGATAATAAGTGGCGTGTGGTCATGAGTTCGAATCTTGGTGTTGTTGTTTTACTGCTGCATTTTTTATATTTTATTAAAAGACATGTTAATGCCTTGATTTATGTGATTGGCAATTATGTTTGGCTAAAACATAGTAGCAGCAATATGTAATAGGATCTATAGAACTTGCAAATATAAATATGAACAAAATAGGTACAACAGCAAGATGTTCCATGGAATGTTAAGACATGGTCTGTGACATCGTGTCTTATAAGATGTCATATGCAGAAACTCATGACATCGTGCCTGCTAAGCTGATATTTAAAGATTCTAGGTGCAATCAACAGATACATAATATTCTAATGGAATATTATGCAATCCTAAGTGGCGCAAATTTAAAGGTTAAAAGAATCAAGTCAGAATATTGAAGATTATGCAGTTTCTAATTATGGAGATAATTTAGGAATCTTATGATTGAAGACATTTCTTTTAGCCGAATATTTCTGCTGATTTATAATAGAAAATAAAGTTGTGATTGTAAGCCCAAGTCCAATTGGGAATAGGTTATAAATAGGAAACTCTGTAACCTAGTTTTGTAAGCAAATCGTGTATTGAAAAGATGTAGTCTTTAGGGTTTGTCAAGGTAGACCACCCGAGTTGTGGGATGGCTGCCATGTTCTTCTCGAAACCTATAGGTAAGAGAAGTATTGTTCTCACTCGAATCCTGTAGGTAAGAGTTGAGTGTTTTGTCTCTTGATTGAAGCTGTTAAGCAAGATCAAGTATATCTTTCTGTAGTTGTTTAAATAGCTGTTACAGGGTTGTAATAGTTAGGTATCACTAGGGAGTGAGCAGAGCTTCTCTTGTCTTAGATGGAGTTCTAAGATAAAGGTTACATTGGGTAGTGACTAGGTAAACTAGAGGTTGTTTATCTGTAAACCAGAGGTTGTTTATCTATAAACCAGAGGTTGTTTACATAAAATAGTACTACTGATAGTGAAATATTCTTCTTGGCTTGGTAGCCCTCAGAGTAGGTAGTTTGACCGAACTGGGTTAAAAATTGATTGTGTTCTTTTGTCTTTCTGCACTGTTAGTTGTATCCTTACCTTGTCTATTTTATAATGTCAGATCAGATGTCACGACATCCTTATATGACATCTGAGTCTACTGTAACCAGAATTTCAATTGGTATTAGAGTAGGCATCCTGTCTGTTTCTGGATGAGATCCATGGGGGATACTTTCTGGTTATGTACAAGGTAGAAGATTATTTGAACAAGGAGTATTCATATTGTGCGGTCCCTTGAAGTGGAGGATGGACCTATTTGTGGAAGATGAGACCAACCTGACCAGAGCTGTTGTACCTTCTTGAAGAAAGAAGATAATGAAGCTGGAATAAAATTCAAAGAATTCATGCGGGAGTGAAGAATTTGAATTGAATTGTTCAACTTATATTTAGCACAAAGAAGAAGATTATCAAAACCTTCATGCGGGAGTGAAGATATTGATAAGTTATTGCTTGTGCTTATATGGATCTATCTGGTTAGGATATTGGTTAGATATAGTCTATTGCTTGGTGAAGAAGCAAGCGTTTAGAAGGGTTGAATTATTGTCAATCCTTGGATGTCATTCTTACAATTGGATTATGGAGTAAAAAGTGTGTGAATTCTGTTGAAGTATGGCTATTTTCCGCTGCATAGCCTCTGGTGTAACCCCTATAGTAAAAGAAAGATTCTAGGGTTATTTATATTCAACATAATATATGGCATATTATTACAGCTATAGTAAAAGTGTTAAAGATACTTGAGAGCTCTCTCAAGTCCACTCATAAAGGCATGAATTATTAGAGGTGTTGGGAATCACCTGATCAGTGAACCCAATATGTATCTGCAACGTGTTACCTTGAAAATGTTCAAGGATAATGTGTTCCAAGGAGATGGAACTGATGTTCTATGGGATGGTATAACATTATTACCACTGGTATGCAACTACCATTTGAAGAACAGATGTTCTGGTGCTAACCTAATATAGTGTGAGTACATTGGTTTGGAACCTACTTCTGAACTGGAAGAGGAGAAATCTAATTATAAGTTGATCAGGACACAATCAACATGTACTTCTACTCAAAATCTTAATTTATGGGAGTTTAGAAGTAAAAGCTCAGTACTAAAGAAGACTCATGAAGGTATTCCTTTATGATCCTTTATGTTTAAATCAAGATGAGCTTATATCTGGTATCTTCTTCTGATCAAAGGAACCGGATATGTGGATTTTCATTCATAACCATAGAGTAGTTGTTGGAGCTGAATAATGTGTCTCAACCACAGTGAAATATGGTCACGAATGTTGACTGCCCTAGTTGTTGTCCAGAAAGGGTAGAGTTATTTAGAATCAAGGAAGTCAAATGGCTCAGAAGAATCTGACTAATTCAGTGTTATGCCATAACTGAGTCTGTTCCAGAAACCTAAATGAGGGAATCTCCTCTATAGGTACAGACTATGGCATCCATCATCTCAAAATCAGAATGAAAGTCTGAAGAAAAGCTTATTGAGATGTTGGCTATTCTATTCCTTGATATGTCTGGATATTGCTGATAATTAAACTATATTGTTTCCACCCCATGTGCTATAAATTAGATATTAGAGTTGTTAACCAAGAACCATGAAGGATGATGTCGTATCAAATGTTGAAACATCATCCCCATGTCTTCAGTTATTTAAAAGTATTTTATTGCTAAGATGAAAGTCTATAAGTGTGAAGAGGTAATCAGTCAGAATGATATAGTGTGAGTAGTAAATTCTAATGGACTAACTGATGGGTACTTTGACGGGAGACTTAATACTTATTAGATGTGCAGCCTGAATGCAAGATCCATATACTCTGTCGGGAGCTGAGTATTTGTATTCATGGACTAGTATGAACTAAACATTAGTATTAAAGTTCTCTGTTATCTTCACAAGTTTAGGAAGTGTGGCAATGTTTTCTGGTGACTATTTGAAGAGTTGATTCAAACAAGAAGAAACATATAGGTTCTGTTAAAAATCTTGATGGGAGCTGGATATTAATAATAGCTGTGTGGAAATTTGAATAAAGAAAAGAAGAAGTATGTGATGTATAGAAAATAATATTCTACATAAAGAAGTAACATCACAACTATTGAAGACACCATAAAGAAAAGGTTCAGATTTATCTGTTGAAGACAAATTCACGGTTATACATAAAAGGTTTCTTCTATTACAAGTTGCAGAGTGTGGCAATCTGAATCTTGTGTAGCAAGCAACTAAATATTTCCAGTTTGGAAACTGTTGCAAAATCCAAATAATGAATACTTCAAGGACCTACATCCAAGATGTCCTTAATTTGTATATCTCAGGGGGAGTATAGAGTATGGAGATCAGCAAGGACAATGTATTTCTGCTTCTAATAATTCAGAAAGTCTTTCAAAGACTAATCTTTTTAAGCTAGAAGAACAATGTCAAACAAGAAGTCAGGACATAACTCAAGACATGTTTTATCCTTGGAAACCAGCAGGGATAGTTCTCAAACTGTTGATCTAAAAACATGTATTGATGGTGTGTATCACTTTCTCTGACTTAGTGCATGTTCCAACCAATGCACAATTTCAAGTGATGCAGTCCGTATTCAAATAACATCTCTTGATCAAGACATTTGTTACAATCTAGGTATTTTATTTCCATTACTCGGGTTTTTAGATTCATCTTTTTCCCTTCTTTTTCTTTTCTTTTGAGTCTTGTTCGAGTCTCTCATATCCTTTCTTTAGATATGGGTAAGTTTAGAGTCTATATAGGTTATGAGGTCCTTCTTTACAGTTGTTTTTGCAAAGATATTGAATAGGCTTTCTATTCTAAGTCAGTTTTTCCTTCAGTTTCGAGTCATGAACACAAAGTGTGTTTTGTGTTCTAAGTCATCTAATATAGAGGAATGTTATCTCTATGGATAGTCCAAGTAATTGAGTCCTGTTTAGAATCATGAACACTAATTGTCTCGTGTTCTGTGTCATTCCATGTAGAGGTCTGGTTCTCTATGCTTGTAAATGGATGGTTCAAGTGAGTTTGTCTAAGTTGAGTCTGTTCTCAGTGTAAGGGGGAGAAAGCTGATCAAAGAGGATAATGCTGCAAACATGGAAATCTAGTTGAGAAACAATATATTTCTTCAGAAATATGGCAGATGGACTTTGCATAGGTGTCCCAAGGGATGTTGGAACATCATCTCCAGAAGTTTTATTGACTCCTCAGTCAAGTAGGTGATGTATATCCAGAGTGAATTTAAGGGCAAGCCTCTGATCTAATCTGGAATGTGTTAGCTGCTTCAGCAAGTACCACAGATGTGATGAAGAAGGATGCCAGATCAATGTCATACCTTGTGTAAGAAGTATGAACATTTTGATTCTGAGACTGTGCTTAGAATTCTCTTTTGATGTGAAGCTGATGTCCTACATGATGCTACGACATCATTGCTTGTTATTATCCTGGAAGATCGTCTAGGGCTGTGCATATGAAGGTTTAAAAAGCAACATTATTGTCTAAAGTGGTAGTTTTGACATAATGTGGATGAGAATGAACAAATTCTAATCTAGGTGTTAGTGGTATGTTTTGGAAATACACTACTACTATCATGGTGAAGTCTTCAACTAATGCTGATGACTGTCTGGGCAAAAGTTTTGGTGTCAGAAAGTGTGATCTGATTAGAATGGCTTCTTCTACTGCAAGTAAAAGATTGTGGGAGTCTTTATCTAGCAAGAAACCTAAAGACATCTGTTATGGAATATGTGAGAAATTCCAAAGCAAGTGGATTTTTGTGTTGACTTGACAAACTATGTATCTGAAATAAACATGGTGAGGTTATGCTCAAGTGTAAGAAGTGGCAGCTCTTCCTGTTGAGAATGTGGCATTCTCTTTGTGGTTTCATATGGTGTCAAGTGGTCATCTACAGAAGGAGCTTTGGTTGTTCATGTCAGGGGAGTCAATGGATTGATAAGTGTATGAAATTTTGTTTCCTTAAAAGGATAATTTTTTAAGGTGTGATGCTACTTTATTAGCATGTGAGATGAAACATGTGATTGTGTGCAAAGTTGGAGTCCTGTGCCTATGACAGGGGGAGATAGTAGAGTTGTTGGAAGTAAGCTTAGTCTGTGTGCAAAAGTGATGGAAAAGGAGCAATGTTTGATAGGATGTCATGACATGTTTAAAGACATAGTATCTGCTGAGTCAAACAAGGATTTTTTTTGATACTATCTATACGCATCAATGGACGGTGTAAAGCGTAATTGCTGACAATGCATGCGTTGGTTTTAAATAGATAACTCATTCCAGAAGAAACAGTCAAAAACTGCTTTGGAAAGAGTAATTGTGTTTAGGGATGTTTCCTAATAACACGTTTGACCAAAGACCAAAACCATGACCATCGTTAACTTTTATGCTCTCAAATTACTATAGAAAGAAGTCTTTTATCTTCTCAAGTCTCAATAGAATTTATATTTTTTTCACAGTCAGTATGTCCTTTGTGTGTGTTCAAATTAATTGTGTCTGGGTTTGATACTGTGATGGGTTTCTATGCCAAAGTTTGGCCAGACAAAGAAAAACACGGGCTGGTGATGTTATTCGTTTTTGTCTCGAGTTATTTTGTGAGATCACCAAAAGTGTTCCATCATATCCAGAGTCATGTATAGGAACTATGGTAGTTGTGATTTGTGATCTGAGTTAGGAACACAATTGTGATTTGTGTTATGAGTTACGATAAGTGATGGTAGGAATGCATTCAAAGTCTCTCTTAGACTTCAAGCTAGGATTTGGTTTCTAGTTGAAGACTGAGTAAGAGTTCTCTTATACCACCATTGGTCGTCAGTGACAAGAATTGATGCTTACACTTAGAGGCTTCTCTCCCATCTTCTTCCTCACGTACACCACAATGTGTGTACTTTACAGAAGGAATACATGAAGATGTTCCACTGCATGTTATGACATCGGTGATATCTTTGTCATATTATGGCTAAAAAGGGGGAGAGTTGACCGAAGGTGTTCTGAAGTGAAGGTGTTTTCATGTTGGCTGCATTAGTGGTAAAACATACCTGATTGATATTGTGTTATGCAGGTTGCATATGTGTGAAGCTAATACAGGTTCTGTAGTGAATGTCATGACATCCGTGTGTGAAAGCAGGAGCTATTATTATTTATTAAATGTATTTCCGGATTTATCTCAATTATCAGTTTAGGAAACCTTTTATTGTGTGCTGAATAATTCGTCCAGAAAATCCTGCAAACAGCACATTCTATAACAACCAGATGGCGTGTAAAATAGGTTAACATGGTTAACCCTAATTTTTTTCTAAAAAAGCCCAAGGCCCAAGACTGCATATAAAAAGACTGCAATCCTATTTTTGAACGCAGACAGAAGATTTTGTGTATTGTGAAGAACTGTTGTTCTGTAGCTGTCTCGTGTGATCCAAGCAATTGTCCTTGATGATTGCGTTGGAATAGGTTGTGTGTGTTTAATGTCACTCTAAGATTTTAACCACGAGTGTGTGTCTCTTGATTGAAGATTTTAAGTAGATCAAGGTGTGTTTTTGAAGAGTGTCTTCTCTCTGTAATTGTTTATGTTTATGTGTAATCACTGCTGTGATTGAGGGGGAGTGAGTGGAGATACTCAGGTCTAGGAATAGATTGGAATTGCATTGAGTAGGTCTTATGTGAGGAGTTGTAAACGGGGGAGTTTAACTCTGAAATAATTCTTCTTATATTGGATTGCCTCCCTGGATTGGTAGCCCCAGAGTAGGTTGTTTGAACCAAACTGGGTAAACAATTCCGCGTGTTCTTTATTGTTTTTAGGCTGTTTTGTTATAACTTTATGTGATGTGTAATTTAGGATGTCATAACATCCAGTAAGACATCGAGCGTGTGTTACTAGAATTTTCAATTGGCATCAGAGCAGGCACCCTGCCTGTTTACATATGGGTGAGATCTAGGGATAACAAAATTCTAGTACTATGGAGAAGGAACTGTTAGTGTTTGGGAATAAACCACCCATCCTGGATGGCTCTAACTATGACTATTGGAAACCTCGTATGGTAGCAGTCATAAAGTCTGTGGACAACAAGGCCTGAAGAGCTGTGGAAAGCGGATGGAAGCATCCTGAGAAGATTATGGAAGATGGAACCACTATTCTAATTCCTGAAACTCACTCGAGCAAAAATATAGAAGAGCTAGCTTTGGGCAATTCCAAAGCCCTAAATGCCTTATTCAATGTAATTGACAAGAACATATTTAGGCTTGTGCAACACTGTGACCTAGCTAATGAAGCTTGGGATATCCTTAAAACAACTCATGAAGGCACATCCAAGGTAAAGATGTTGAGACTTCAAATGCTTACAACTAAGTTTGAAAATCTCAAGATGAAAGAGGATGAAACCATTTATGAATTCTATATGAATGTCCTTGAGATATCAAACAACTCAGGATCCTTAGGAGAAAAATGACTGAAGAAAGATTGGTAAGGAAGGTTCTCAGATCACTGCCTAAGCGATTTGATATGAAGGTAACTGCCATAAAGGAAGCCGAAGACATCAGCAACATGAAGCTCGACGAACTCATTGGGTCTCTTCAAACCTTTGAGTTGAGCATCTGTGAGCCTGTTGAAAAGAAGAAAAAAAGCATATCATTTATCAAAAACACAGATGATAATGCAAGCAATGGAGGAAATAATGACAATATATCAGAAGCCATAGGCATGCTTGGAAAAAATTTAACAGACTTATTTAAAGGGTTGGTCAGAAGTCCATATTCAATGTCAAGAACACTTCCAATGACATCAACAAAACCTATGTTCCTAACAGAAGAGTCACAACTAAAGAAAAGGCAGATCAGGAAAGAGGGGTCCAATGCCACGCATGTGAAGGATATGGACACATTAGAGCTGAATGTCCCACCTACCTCAAAGAGCAAAGAAAAGGTATGTCTGCCACTCGATCTGATGGAAACTCAGATAGTGATGCTGAAGAGGAATGTGCTGCTCTAACAAGTGTGTGTACACTTGAACACAAAAACGGAAAAAAGGCCTCTACCTTCGAAGAACTGGCTATCTCATACAATGATCTAAGAACCAAGAGTGCCGAAATGTGGAGAATAAGGGAGAAACAAAAGAAAATTATAGAAGAACTGGAAGTCGAGAAGAGAGAACTTCTAGTAACCATAGCACATCTCAATGGTGAAATCAACACTCTCAATTTCAAACTATATCAGATGGATATAAAAAGTGCTTTTCTAAATGGATATCTGAACGAAGAAGTATATGTGGAACAACCTAAAGGGTTTGCTGATCCAAATCCGCCTGATCATGTATACAAACTAAGAAAAGCTCTCTATGGGTTGAAACATGCTCCCAGAACTTGGTATGAAAAGTTAACTGAATTTCTAACCACGAATGGATATAAGAAAGAAGGAATAGACAAAAACCTCTTCGTCAAAAACACAGATGGAAGAATCATGATTGCACGGATATATGTGGATGACATAGTGTTTGGGGGAATGTCTGATACAATGGTAAAACACTTTGTCGGTCAAATGCAGACTGAATTTGAAATGAGTATGGTTGGGGAACTGACTTACTTTCTTGGTCTTCAAATCAAGCAAATGGAAGACTCCACTTCATGTCTCAAAGCAAATATGCCAAGAACATCAAAAGTTATCCACAGATGAACTCCTGCACCAACACATCAAAAGTTATCCACAGATGAAGGGGGCATAAGTGTTGACCAGAGTTTGTACAGAAGCATGATTGGAAGCTTGCTATATCTACCAGCCAGCAGACCAGATATTGCATTTGCAGTTGCATTTGCATTTGAATCAAGTCAAGAGAATCCTTAAATATGTAAATGGAACTTCTGACTATGGCATATTGTACACCAACGAAAGTGACCCTGTCTTGACTGGATACTGTGATGCTGACTGGGCTGGAAGTGCTGATGACAAAAAAAGCACATTGTAACGCCCGGAAAAATAATTATTTGTTTAATTTAGACATTTGTGATGTTTTCTGAAATTTTTGCGTTTTGGGGCGATTTAGTCGGTATTAGTTCGGGATAGCGGATCGACATTTAATCGATAATTTTAATATTTTTAGTATTAGAAATATTAATGAGTTAATATTTAGCGTTTTGGGAATTTTCTGAGTAATTAAGTTTAAACCGGAAATATGAGACACTGAGTAATAAGTCGGTATATTAAAATAATCAAATTTTATTTTAATGGAGTTTTAGTGGAAGTATTATTTTTATATTAAGTGTGGAAATAATATTGGGCTTAATTAATGACATCTTTAGGTATTAAGGGGTATATTTTATTAGGCCCATTTGAGTATTAATAATTAATATAGTTTTTTTTAAAATAGAAATAGAAGTAGTGTTGTCTTTAAGAGAGAAGAAGAGAGAAACCGAGGAAAGAAGAGGAGAGAAAGAAAAGAGGGGTTAGGGTTTGAAGAGGAGACCCAAAGTGTTGCTCTATAGTGTCATTTTCTCCAAATTTTTCCATTGAAACTTCTTAGAGCTGCACTCAATCCAAGGTAAGGGGGGATTCTTACTACCTAAATGGAAATATGATGAATTTTATGTGGGTTTATGGTATAAATTATAAGTGTTGTGTTGAATTTATTTTCTGTCATCGTTTGAAATTGAAATTGGAAATATTATCGTACTTTGCGTATGGAAAATTGCTGTGTGCTAAATTTGTTCTCTTTCCTGTGCATTACCTTTTCGTTTCTGTTATGCAATTTCCACTATGTGCTCAATTGTTCTTTTCTTGTTCATATATAATGGCTTGTGTATGCCATATTACTTACTGTTAGAATATATACATATTTAATGTTATATATATATATATATATATATATATATATATATATATATATATATATATATATATATATATATATATATATATATATATATATATATATATAAAGGAATATAATATATAATAGAAATATAATAGTATAATAAAAGTGGAAATGAACATGGTTATGAAGATTGGAATAAATTGATACAGTAGTGAATTAATGGTGAAACAGTGCCAATTTTAGAACAAAATGTTATTTAAAACATTCCCATTTGACCGAAATAGCCGAATTAAGCGGTATAATTAGTTATTCGGAATTTGATGAAAATTTACGTGGTAGCTAAGTTTAATTAGTAGGTTAATGTGGTAGTGATATTTTGTTGAAATTGTGATACTTTACGAATACATCGAAATTGTGTTTGATTTGAATCTCCTTTATAATTAATGTTGGTCTTGAGATGAAAAATAGTAGAAATATTAGGATATTAATTAATTGGAAAGGAATTGAAAATAGAATATTGAATTGAATTAATATAATATGATTATTAATTGGTTGATTTAATCAATACTAGGACTAATTCAATAAGTCTATTTAATTGGAAAATACTTAGACTTGGATAAATTATTCGGTTTATCGGTAAATTACGGGATCTCGAGAATTTGACTGTAATTGTGTTTTAGTTGAATAATTAAATTGAGAATAATATATTGCTATGTCAATGATGTTGTTTTGATAATTAAAGTTATCTCTAATTGAGTTAGATGTTAATTTGGAAGTTGTTTTGGCTTATTTAATATATTGGCATATTGGGATTATTTTGCGAATTGGTCGCAATTTGTGATTTTGTTTTGGATGCTTTTGTTGCGATTAATGTTATGATTTCCAATATGATTATTTTGTGCATTCTTATGTGAATAGCCTCATAGTGTGAATTATAGCAAATTTTGATATTGTGTATATAACGCTATGAATTGATAAGTTGTGTCGTGAGCCTTTGGCTAAAGTGGAACGGTGTGATGTTGATATGTGACCGTTGTTGTGTTGTTCTTATGTCGTGTTTCTTGGTCAAATTGTATTCGTTGTATGTTTCCGCATAGCATAGCATAACATAAATTTGAACGGTGTGATGTTGATATGTGACCGTGTTGAAGGCTTTGCCTTATGCCTCGGAATTACTGGCAATGTTCTAAGTTGGTAGTTTTACTCCAATGGTACCACATGCATATGCATAGTTGAGTCGCATTCGAGTCGTTGTCAGTTGTTGTTGGTTGAAGTTGTTGTTTATGCATTGTGATGCTTATGTGTTGACTTGTTGAAGATGTCGATGTGTTGATAGCAAGACTATTCTTTGATGATGATCTTTGTGTTGTTTATGTTGATGTTGTATGAAATGGTGATTCATATATATTCCTTACCTAATATATTATTTATCATAATCCTATTTATATAGTTTGATATCGCACCCTTTCTGTTTGAATGTTGCCTCCACGTGGGTAACGTGCAGGTAATCCAGATGAGTAGCTGTTTCCGCTTATAGTCGAGTCTTGGGTGTCATTGCTCTGATACGTAGCACTTGGGGGGGAATGAACACTTGCTTGATGTTATTATTTGCTTATTGAACCTTATGATGTATTTGAGGATTTGTTTGTATTGTTTCTTTTTATGATTCAAAAGATGTTATGTCTTAATTGTTGAATCATTGTGAATCTGTTGCATGTTGAACCTAAGTTTGGGTTATGCTATGAATACTGTGTTTTTCAAAAGTAGAGATATATGTTATGAGTTTTGTTCACTCCAATCTTGATAGTGTTATGTATTAGTTTAAAAAGCATGACAGGTTTACGTTTATGTTGAATGTGTGACATCCTGATTCTGTTGAGAATTTTTATACTCTGATATTTTATGCATAAATGCTTGGGGTAGATTTGGGGTGTTACATTAGTGGTATCAGAGCCTGGTCGATCTTGTCCGGCCAAGTGTCGAGTCGTAGTGTAGTCTAACACTCGTGTATTGTTGTTTGTGCTGAATTGTTTTTGTGTTGTAGTGACGCTATGGCTGGGAGGAATGATGCTGTGATAGCTGCTGCTTTGGAAGCGGTGGCTCAGGCTATGCAAAACCAACCGAATGCTGACGAGAATGCTGGATCTCGTAGTTTGGCGACTTTCCAAAGGGAGAATCCTCCGGTGTTCAAGGGTACGCATGACCCTGATGGTGCTCTTGATTAGTTGAAGGAGCTCGAGCGAATCTTCCGTGTTATGGATTGCACTCCTGCTCAGAAGGTCAGATATGGCACTCATATGCTGGCTAAGGAAGCTGATGATTGGTGGTTAGAGACGCTTGCTAGGTTGGAGTTTTCAGGTGAGGAAGTCACTTGGAATGTGTTTCGTAGGGAATTTCTGAGGAAGTATTATCCTGAAGATGTTCGGGGTAAGAAAGAGATAGAATTCCTAGAGTTGACGCAAGGGAACAAGTCTGTGACTGAGTATGCTGCCAAGTTCACTGAGTTGATTAAGTTCTATCCTCACTTTGATGGCGAAGGTGCTGAATTTTCTAAGTGCATCAAGTTTCAGAATGGATTACGCTCAGAGATCAAGAAGGTTGTTGGGTACCAAAAGATCCGTTTGTTTTCTGATTTGGTTGACAGTTGTAGGATCTTTGAGGAAGATAGTAATGCTCATCACAAGATGGTTAGTGATAGAAGGGGCAAGAATCAACAAAGCCGTGGGAAACCGTATGATGCTGGTAAAGGGAAACAAAGAGTTACTCATGGTCAGAGGTCTAGTGGGGGAGATGCTCCTGCTAGGATTGTATGTTTCAAATGTGGTCAACCTGGTCATAAGAGCAATGCTTGTACTGCTGATGCGAGGAAGTGTTTCAGATGTGGTAAGATGGGACATGCAATGTTTGATTGCAAGCATAAGGACATGGTATGTTTCACGTGTGGCGAAGAGGGACACATTGGTAGCCAGTGTCCAAAGAAGAAGGCACAATCCGGTGGAAAGGTGTTTGCTTTAGCTGGGACTCCTACAACTAGTGGAGACCGACTCATCAGAGGTACATGTTTCATTAATAGTACTCCTTTAATCACTATTATTGATACTGGTGCTACTCATTGTTTTATTGCTTCTGATTGTGTTGAAAGATTGGGTCTTATGTTGTCTTCCATGAATGGAGAGATGGTTGTCGATCTCCCAGCTAAGGGATCGGTGACTACTTCTCTGATGTGTTCAAAGTGTCCTTTGTCGATCTTCGACAAAGACTTTGTTGTTGACTTGATTTGTTTGCCGTTGAGTGGATTAGATGTGATCTTGGGTATGAATTGGTTAGAGTATAACTATGTTCATATCAACTGTTTTAACAAGTCCTTGAGGTTTTCTTCTCCCGAGGAAGAAGGAGTTGGTTTGTTGACTGGTAAGCAGTTGAGGCAATTGATGCAAGACGAAGCACAAATGTTCTCGTTGATGGCGTCGTTGTCTTTTGAGAATCAAGTTAGAATTGATGAGTTAAAGGTGGTGCGAGAATTTCCTGATGTGTTTCCTGATGAAATTCCTGATGTACCTCCAGAAAGAGAAGTTGAGTTTGCGATTGATCTTGTACCTGGTACCAGACCTGTTTCTATGGCACCGTACCGGATGTTTGCATCTGAGTTGTCTAAATTGAAGAAGCAATTAGAAGAGTTGCTTGAGAAAAAGTTTGTAAGACCAAGTGTATCACCGTGGGGAGCGCCCGTGTTGTTAGTAAAGAAAAAAGATGGAAGTATGAGACTTTGTGTTGATTATCGACAATTGAATAAAGTGACGATCAAGAACAAGTATCCGCTTCCAAGAATTGATGACTTGATGGATCAATTGGTGGGTGCTAGTGTGTTTTCTAAAATTGATTTGAGGTCCGGATATCACCAGATTAGAGTAAAAGAAGATGATATTCAGAAGACCGCGTTCAGGACTCGGTATGGACACTACGAGTATTCGGTGATGCCCTTCGGTGTTACTAATGCGCCGGGAGTATTCATGGAATACATGAATCGTATTTTTCATACTTACTTGGATCGGTTTGTAGTGGTATTCATTGATGACATTCTGATTTACTCTAAATCTGAAGAAGAGCATGAAGAGCATCTGAGAATTGTGTTGCAAGTTCTGAAAGAGAAGCAGTTGTATGCCAAGTTGTCTAAGTGTGAATTCTGGTTGCATGAAGTTAGTTTCCTTGGTCATGTCATTTCTGGTCATGGCATTGCCGTAGATCCTTCTAAAGTTGATGCTGTGTTACAATGGGAAGCTCCGAAATCAGCTACTAAGATTAGAAGCTTCTTGGGCTTAGCCGGTTACTATAGACGGTTTATCGAAGGATTCTCTAAATTGGCACTTCCGTTGACAAGATTGACTTGCAAGGGAAAAGCTTTTGTGTGGGATATTCGATGCGAAGAAAGTTTCAATGAGTTGAAGAAGAGGTTGACGTCGGCTCCGGTTTTGACTTTGCCTAATCCAGGAGAGCCTTTTGTTGTGTACTGTGATGCTTGTTTGATGGGGTTAGGTGGCGTGCTTATGCAGAATGGTAAAGTGGTTGCTTATGCGTCTAGGCAGTTGAGAACTCATGAAAAGAATTATCCTACGCATGATCTAGAGTTGGCTGCAGTGGTCTTTGTGTTGAAAATTTGGAGGCATTATCTTTACGGTTCTAGATTTGAAGTGTTTAGTGACCATAAGAGTTTGAAGTACCTTTTTGATCAGAAAGAGTTGAATATGAGGCAGCGAAGGTGGTTAGAATTATTGAAGGATTATGATTTCGGTTTGAACTATCATCCCGGAAAAGCTAATGTTGTAGCCGATGCTTTAAGCCGAAAGACTTTGCATATGTCGACTATGATGGCTAAGGAATTGGAGTTGATTGAGCAGTTCCGAGACTTGAGCTTAGTTTGTGAAGTGACACCGCATAGTGTTATGTTGGGAATGTTAAAGATTAACAATGACTTTCTCGACAATATCAAAGAGGCTCAGAAGCTAGATGTGAAATTGGTGGATTTGATGGTATGGACCGATCGACTTGAGAAGGATGATTTCAAGTTAGATGTGCATGGTGTGTTGAGATTCCGAGATCGTATTTGTATTCCTGATGATGAAGAGATTAAGAAAGTGATTCTTGAAGAGAGTCATAGAAGCAGTTTGAGTATTCATCCAGGAACTACAAAGATGTATCAAGACTTGAAGGGTTTGTTTTGGTGGCCTGGTATGAAACGTGATGTGGCACAGTTTGTGTATGCTTGTTTGACTTGTCAGAAGTCAAAGATCGAGCATCAAAAGCCTGCAGGGTTGATGCAACCGTTAGAAGTTCCAGAATGGAAATGGGATAGCATTTCAATGGACTTTGTGACGGGATTACCTAATACCTTGAGAGGATTTGATTCGATTTGGGTGATTGTTGATAGGCTTACGAAGTCGGCACACTTTATACCTATTAACATCACATTCCCGATTGCGAAGTTAGCAGAGATATATGTCAGGGTGATTGTAAAGTTGCATGGTGTTCCTTTGTGTATTGTGTCGGATAGAGATCCGAGATTTACTTCTGATTTCTGGAAGAGTTTGCAAGAGGCATTGGGTTCTAAGTTGAGGTTGAGTACGGCGTATCATCCACAGACAGATGGTCAGACCGAGAGGACTATTCAGTCATTAGAGGATTTGTTGAGAGCATGTGTTCTTGAGCAGGGAGGTTCATGGGATACTTATCTTCCGTTGATTGAGTTCACTTACAATAACAGTTACCATTCTAGTATTGGGATGGCACCTTTTGAGGCGTTGTATGGTAGGAGGTGTAGGACTCCATTGTGTTGGCATGAATCGGGTGAGAGTGTGGTACTTGGACACGAGATTGTTAGGGAGACTACTGAGAAAGTGAAGCTTATTCGAGATAAGATGAAAGCTTCTCAAAGTAGGCAGAAAAGTTACCATGACAAGAGAAGGAAAGATTTGGAATTCCAAGCTGGTGATCATGTATTTTTGAGGGTCACACCTGTGACTGGTGTTGGGCGAGCTCTGAAGTCTAAAAAGCTCACTCCTCGTTTTATTGGTCCGTATCAAATATCAGATCGAGTTGGGAGAGTTGCTTACCGTGTGGCGTTACCGCCAAATCTTGCTAATTTGCACGATGTGTTTCATGTGTCACAACTCCGAAAGTATGTTTCTGATCCGTCACATGTGATTCAGATGGACGATGTGCAAGTGCGTGATAATCTCACAGTGGAGACGATGCCTGTGCGAATTGTGGATCGTCAGATGAAGATTCTAAGAGGTAAAGAGATTATTTTGGTGAAAGTTGTCTGGTTAGGAGCTGCTGGTGAAAGCTTGACATGGGAATTAGAGAGCAAGATGCGAGATTCCTATCCCGACTTATTTGAATCAGGTAAATTTCTATTTTCGAGGACGAAAATATTCTAGTGGGGGAGAGTTGTAACGCCCGGAAAAATAATTATTGGTTTAATTTAGACATTTGTGATGTTTTCTGAAATTTTTGCGTTTTGGGGCAATTTTGTCGGTATTAGTTCGGGATAGCGGATCGACATTTAATCGATAATTTTAATATTTTTAGTATTAGAAATATTAATGAGTTAATATTTAGCGTTTTGGGAATTTTCTGAGTAATTAAGTTTAAACCGGAAATATGAGACACTGAGTAATAAGTCGGTATATTAAAATAATCGAATTTTATTTTAATGGAGTTTTAGTGGAAGTATTATTTTTATATTAAGTGTGGAAATAATATTGGGCTTAATTAATGACATCTTTAGGTATTAAGGGGGTATATTTTATTAGGCCCATTTGAGTATTAATAATTAATATAGTTTTTTTAAAATAGAAATAGAAGTAGTGTTGTCTTTAAGAGAGAAGAAGAGAGAAACCGAGGAAAGAAGAGGAGAGAAAGAAAAGAGGGGTTAGGGTTTGAAGAGGAGACCCAAAGTGTTGCTCTATAGTGTCATTTTCTCCAAATTTTTCCATTGAAACTTCTTAGAGCTGCACTCAATCCAAGGTAAGGGGGGATTCTTACTACCTAAATGGAAATATGATGAATTTTATGTGGCTTTATGGTATAAATTATAAGTGTTGTGTTGAATTTATTTTCTGTCATCGTTTGAAATTGAAATTGGAAATATTATCGTACTTTGCGTATGGAAAATTGCTGTGTGCTAAATTTGTTCTCTTTCCTGTGCATTACCTTTTCGTTTCTGTTATGCAATTTCCACTATGTGCTCAATTGTTCTTTTCTTGTTCATATATAATGGCTTGTGTATGCCATATTACTTACTGTTAGAATATATACATATTTAATGTTATATATATATATATATATATATATATATATATATATATATATATATATATATATATATATATATATATATATATATATATATATATATATAAAGGAATATAATATATAATAGAAATATAATAGTATAATAAAAGTGGAAATGAACATGGTTATGAAGATTGGAATAAATTGATACAGTAGTGAATTAATGGTGAAACAGTGCTAATTTTAGAACAAAATGTTATTTAAAACAGTCCCATTTGACCGAAATAGCCGAATTAAGCGGTATAATTAGTTATTCGGAATTTGATGAAAATTTACGTGGTAGCTAAGTTTAATTAGTAGGTTAATGTGGTAGTGATATTTTGTTGAAATTGTGATACTTTACGAATACATCGAAATTGTGTTTGATTTGAATCTCCTTTATAATTAATGTTGGTCTTGAGATGAAAAATAGTAGAAATATTAGGATATTAATTAATTGGAAAGGAATTGAAAATAGAATATTGAATTGAATTAATATAATATGATTATTAATTGGTTGATTTAATCAATACTAGGACTAATTCAATAAGTCTATTTAATTGGAAAATACTTAGACTTGGATAAATTATTCGGTTTATCGGTAAATTACGGGATCTCGAGAATTTGACTGTAATTGTGTTTTAGTTGAATAATTAAATTGAGAATAATATATTGCTATGTCAATGATGTTGTTTTGATAATTAAAGTTATCTCTAATTGAGTTAGATGTTAATTTGGAAGTTGTTTTGGCTTATTTAATATATTGGCATATTGGGATTATTTTGCGAATTGGTCGCAATTTGTGATTTTGTTTTGGATGCTTTTGTTGCGATTAATGTTATGATTTCCAATATGATTATTTTGTGCATTCTTATGTGAATAGCCTCATAGTGTGAATTATAGCAAATTTTGATATTGTGTATATAACGCTATGAATTGATAAGTTGTGTCGTGAGCCTTTGGCTAAAGTGGAACGGTGTGATGTTGATATGTGACCGTTGTTGTGTTGTTCTTATGTCGTGTTTCTTGGTCAAATTGTATTCGTTGTATGTTTCCGCATAGCATAGCATAACATAAATTTGAACGGTGTGATGTTGATATGTGACCGTGTTGAAGGCTTTGCCTTATGCCTCGGAATTACTGACAATGTTCTAAGTTGGGAGTTTTACTCCAATGGTACCACATGCATATGCATAGTTGAGTCGCATTCGAGTCGTTGTCAGTTGTTGTTGGTTGAAGTTGTTGTTTATGTATTGTGATGCTTATGTGTTGACTTGTTGAAGATGTCGATGTGTTGATAGCAAGACTATTCTTTGATGATGATCTTTGTGTTGTTTATGTTGATGTTGTATGAAATGGTGATTCATATATATATTCCTTACCTAATATATTATTTATCATAATCCTATTTATATAGTTTGATATCTCACCCTTTCTGTTTGAATGTTGCCTCCACGTGGGTAACGTGCAGGTAATCCAGATGAGTAGCTGTTTCCGCTTATAGTCGAGTCTTGGGTGTCATTGCTCTGATACGTAGCACTTGGGGGGGAATGAACGCTTGCTTGATGTTATTATTTGCTTATTGAACCTTATGATGTATTTGAGGATTTGTTTGTATTGTTTCTTTTTATGATTCAAAAGATGTTATGTCTTAATTGTTGAATCATTGTGAATCTGTTGCATGTTGAACCTAAGTTTGGGTTATGCTATGAATACTATGTTTTTCAAAAGTAGAGATATATGTTATGAGTTTTGTTCACTCCAATCCTGATAGTGTTATGTATTAGTTTAAAAAGCATGACAGGTTTACGTTTATGTTGAATGTGTGACATCCTGATTCTGTTGAGAATTTTTATACTCTGATATTTTATGCATAAATGCTTGGGGTAGATTTGGGGTGTTACACACATCGGGAGGATGTTTCTTTCTAGGTAACAACCTTATATCATGGTTCAGTAAGACACAAAATTGTGTCTCCTTATCTACTGCTAAAGCAGAGTACATAGCAGCTGGTAGTGTTTGGGAATAGATAATTGAGATAAATCTGAAAACACATTTGATCATTTGGACGAATTATTCAGCACACAATAAAAGGTTTCCTATATAGATAATTGAGATAAATCTGAAAACACATTTAATAAATAATAATAGCTCCTGCTGTCACACACGGATGTCATGACATCGATTATGATATTCCCTACAGAACCTGTATTAGCTTCACACATATACACCCTGCATAACACAATATCAACCAAGTATGTTTTACCACTAATGCAGCCAACATGAAAACACCTTCAATCTCCCCCTTTGGCAAATTTTGGCTAAAATAACATGTCACACCATACCAGAGAAATACTTGCAGCATCACCAGTATGCACATAGTGCTTAGACAAACCATAAAAACAGCCACAAGAGCAGCAGAAACGCAAATAGATCAACACAAAAATAGGCAAATTAGAATTGTTGATCACACACAACCACCATTCTTGTTGTTCTGGGGTGACATGTATTATTTCTCCCCCTGTTTGGCCATAAAAGTTGCCAAAGCCAACAAAATGTCTTCTCCACCTGTTTTTTTTGTTGACTCTATGGTTCTTCAAGGATGCAGAGTCCTAACTTGCTTCGCAAGTTCACAAACAGTGTAGTATCAAGAGCTTTTGTGAAAATGTCAGCTAGCTGAAGTTCAGTGTTCACATGCTCTAGGAAAATTACCTTTTCTTCGACGAGTTCTTTGATAAAGTGGTGTCGGATATCAATATCTTTCGTTCTGCTATGCTGAATTGGATTTTTGGAGATATTGATAGCAGTGAGATTGTCACAGTATAAAGTCATGACATTCTGTGGAACATTGTACTCAGTCAGCATTTGTTTCATCCAGGCCAATTGTGAACAACTACTACCAGCTGCTATGTACTCTGCTTTAGCAGTAGATAAGGAGACACAATTTTGTGTCTTACTGAACCATGATATAAGGTTGTTACCTAGAAAGAAACATCCTCCCGATGTGCTTTTTTTGTCATCAGCACTTCCAGCCCAGTCAGCATCACAGTATCCAGTCAAGACAGGGTCACTTTCGTTGGTGTACAATATGCCATAGTCAGAAGTTCCATTTACATATTTAAGGATTCTCTTGACTTGATTCAAATGCAAATGCAACTGCAAATGCAATATCTGGTCTGCTGGCTGGTAGATATAACAAGCTTCCAATCATGCTCCTGTACAAACTCTGGTCAACACTTATGCCCCCTTCATCTGTGGATAACTTTTGATGTGTTGGTGCAGGAGTTCTTTTGTAACTTTTGTAGTACTTTGTCTTTGTTGTCTTGAAAGTTGAAGTTTATGTTTTTGTTGTTTTGCTGCAATTTAATGTGTAGTTTTATCCAAAATAAGCCAATGGGGGAGATTGTTAATCCTTGATTTATTCATTGGCATTTATGTTTGGCTAATACATAGTAGCAGCAATATGTAATAGGATCTATAGAAGTTGCAAATATAAATATAAACAAAATATGTACAATAGCAAGATGTTCTATGGAATGTTAAGACATGGTCTGTGATATCATGTCTTATAAGATGTCATATGCAGAAACTCATGACATCGCTCCTGCTAAGCTGATATTTGAAGATTCTAGATGCAATCAACAGATGCAGAATATTCTAATGGAATATTATGTAATCCTATGTGGCGCAAATTTAAAGGTCATAAGAATCAAGTCAGAATATTGAAGATTATGCAGTTTCTAATTATATAGATAATTTAGGAATCTTATGATTGAAGACCTTTATTTTAGAAAAATATTTCTGCTGATTTGTAATAGCAAATAAAGTTGTGATTGTAAGCCTAAGTCCAGTTGGGAATAGGTTATAAATAGGAAACTCCGTAACCTAGTTTTGTAAGCAAACCGTGTATTGAAAAGATGTAGTCTTTAGGGTTTGTCAAGGTAGATCACCCGAGTTGTGGGATGGCTGCCATGTTCTTCTCGAAACCTGTAGGTAAGAGAAGTATTATTCTCACTCGAATCTTGTAGGTAAGAGTTGAGTTTTTTGTCTCTTGATTGAAGATGTTAAGCAAGATCAAGTATATCTTTTTGTAGTTGTTTAAATAGCAGTTACAGGGTTGTAACAATTAGGTATCACTAGTGGGTGAGGAGGGGTTCTCTTGTCTTAGATGGAGTTCTAAGATAAAGGTTACATTGGGTAGTGACTAGGTAAACCCGAGGTTGTTTATCTGTAAACCAGAGGTTGTTTACATAAAATAGTACTACTGATAGTGAAATCTTCTTCTTGGCTTGGTAGCCCCCAGAATAGGTAGTTTGACCGAACTAGGTTAACAATTCATTGTGTTCTTTGTCTTTCTGCACTATTAGTTGTATCCTTACCTTGTCTGTTTTTATAATGTCAGATCAGATGTCACGACATCCTTATATGACATCTGAGTCTGCTGTAACCAGAATTTAAAGATATATAACAATGGTTGTTTAATACAACTGTTGTTGTATGTAGTGCGTTATCCACTTTACTACTACGGTTAAAAGTTACAACTGTGGTGAAAAGATTCATAGGTTCGAATCCTAGCACCTACCATTTTGTTTTTTATTTATTTTTAAGCTACTTTTCACAACGGTGAGAACTTCCAACCATGGTGAAAAGTCACTCAGGTTTATGGGAAAATATAAGCGTGTTTATTGAGTTTTTTCACCATCATTTTAAACATATCTTTGTCATTCATTTAAGGAGTATCAATGCTCAATACACTACCACTAGTGATCCACGTGAAACTTAAAACTTCTAAGAACTTTCAGCTTATACGAACTTCATCTTCTACCTTCAAATGTCATCTTTCATTTACGACACTCTATTTGTCCACTAAATCAAGCTTGAAAAATATCATTTCTTCCATAAACAAAACTTGAAAACATCATTTCTTTCTTTAACAAATTTCAAATCTTCATCATCTCTTCTACAACTTGAATGAGACAAGAAAAGTATGGATTCAAGTTAGCAATGTTAGTTGTTGTTGTTCTTGTTTTTCTTGTTATTGTTATTGTTTTGTCGTTGTTGTTGTTGTTATTGTTGTTCTTGTTATTGTTCTTCTTCTTCTTGTTTTTGTTGTTGTTGTTGTTCTTGTTATTCTTGCTGTTGTTGTTGTTTTACTGCTGCATTTTATTTTATTAAACATACAACAACGGTTGTTTAACACTACTGTGGTTGTATGTAGCACGCTATCCGGTTTACTACTACAGGACTGTGATTGTAAATAACCCACTTACAACTACACCCTACCTAATAACGGTTGTTCAATCGTTATTATATGTCTTTCGCAACCGCTGTTAAATGTATTTTTCATAGTTGTGTAACTTCCTCCTTAATAATTACATCGTATCCACCAAACCTATCTCCGGATGATTGTGCGTTAATACATGTAATTTTTTCTAATCTATGTATGGAATGACGGTAATATCAATAATCTGTGAAAGATTGTTATTTATGGAAATTTCTGATAAGATAAAAACAATTTTCTATTATAGAAATAAATTGTAGAATTCTAAATAAATATATAAAACAAACTAAATAACTGATTTTGCTAATGTAAATGAGTAATATTGTTTTATTGAAATAAGAGTTTGTTTGTCCTCAACATATCATAACATGGACTCATAATAATGTTCCTTAAAATGAGAGTATTTTTTATCTTTTAGAAGGTAGTGATTCCCCCAGAAGAAAAGATGAGAAGAACACAAGTGAATTGCTTGGTTTGAAAGTAGGTACATCATGGCCAGCTCCTCTAAATGTAGCAAATGTAAGTCCCTTATATTCTTGATACCATCCACTAACGTGTTCAATCAACCACATAACTTTCCATTGATAAATTATGAATGATAATGCAAAATATTACATCAATTTATGACCCCTTACCTCCTTTTCATTGTACCAAGGATTCCATGACTTGGTGATTGGCAAACCAAGAAGATTTATGTTGTATCTACACTACTAGAAATACACGTATTACCTGCGGAATTTCCTGGGACTTTCTTAAATAAACTAAATTTTTCTATGATCTACAATTGGCAGAAAATTCCGCAGGAATACCTGCGGATTTTTCTGCGGTTCATATATTTCAAACAAAAACCGAAACTATAATGCAAAATTCGCAGGTAATTCCGCAGGAATGTCTCCTGCGGATTTTGCTGCGAATATCTATTTTATAAAAACCAAACTATTGTACAAAATCCGCAGGTAATTCAGCAGGAAACTTTCCTGCGGATTTTGCTGCAAAATTAACTATTTTCTTAAAATAATAGTAGTTTTTGTCTATTTTTTTTAAAAATTAATAATTATATTTAATGGTTAATTATTTAATATTATTATATTAATTAATGTTTTAATATGAGTTGTGTTATTTTTAAATTTTTTGTCTTAATTTCTGATGAAATAAAAGGTATAAAAAATTTGAAAAATAAAATTAATAAAAGATTTTTTATAATAATCAATTTTTTAAAAAAATTACATAAGTAACTCATTTCAAAAATATTATCTGAATAACCCAAACATGGTTGACACTTCAATTACTTTTACACTGTCAACCAATGAAAACTATATATCCTGCCAACTATATATATATATATATATATATATATATATATATATATATATATATATATATATATATATATATATATATATATATATATATATATATATATATATATATATATATGAGAAAATTGATTTAAATATTTTTTAAAAATAATAGTAATTTTTTTAAATTAATATAATTCTTCGATTTGTATTATAATAATATATTTCTTTTATTTTAGTATTTATTTTTATGGTGTTTTTTTTAGGCTAAATTACAGTTTTGGTCCCCGTATTTTGGCTAACTCATGAAATCAGTCCCCCTATTTATTTTTTAAACAGTTTTGGTCCCCCATGTCCATTTTTGATTCAGAAAATGCCGGTGTGTACTATTTTTTAGATATGTAGCATACTTTTATTAACTTGGAATGAGAAATATTAATTATTGACGACATGTTCTTCCTTTAATCATCTTTTCTGAACGTCTTCTTTTTCTCTCATCTTGTTCGTTCATCTCTTTCATTTTCCAAAAAACGCTCTCTACGTTCTCTCTCATTCAAAAAGTATGTCACGAATACATAAAACTGAAAAATCAGCATTTTTTGGACGAAAAATGGATATGGGGGACCAAAACTGTTTAAAAAATAAATAGGGGGACTGATTTCGTAAATTGACCAAAATAGGGGGACCAAAACTGTAATTTAGCCTTTTTTTTATTTTAATTTTTAATCCTTATTTTATCTATGTTATTACTTATTTTTATAATTTATTTTAATTAATTTTTAATTTTAATCTTAGTTTTTTAAAAAATAAATGGTATAGAAATTTTGATATATATTTATTTTAGAGATTAATAGATATGTAGGGTAAGTATAAAAAAAATTTCAATTGTTACATTGTATACATCAATTGTTCACTCTTCATCTCCACAAACCAGCTGAACGTTGAGCTTTATCGTTATTTTCAATGGCATTGTCACAATTTCGTTGTTCTCTCAAATTCGGTAACCCATTTCCAATGGCAACACTCTCTTCCTTCACCATCTTCTCCAAAACCCTAACCCCACCTAACCCCAAAACCTCATCTCTCAATTTCAACAACCTCTCCATCCGTACCAAAATCCGTACCCGGAACCCTATCCAAATTCGCGCGGCTGCCAAGGAAGATTTCTCTTCCAACAAAAGCGGAAGCGATGAGCAGAAGGAAACGATTATGCTTCCCGGTTGTGACTACAACCATTGGCACTTACCTTCAAACTCTTGCTACTGTCTTGGGAAGGTTAGTTTTCTACCGTTGCTTCTCTTTTCGTAATTTCGAATAACGTTTGGGATTTTCTGTTGAATGGAGTTGGTTGTAGTTGAAATATACTGATACATGATGTTTTGAAATTGAGAATAGTTGCAAGTTTTTCTATTGATTATGTTTTAAATCTGAATGTTTAGTTTAGCTTTTGGAAGAAAAATGCAGAATTTGTCCTCGCTCGCAAGGTGTTCGATGAAATGTCCCAACCGAATTCGTCAGTCTTCTTCTTCCGCTCTCAACATTTTCATTTCTTGGATTATTTTTTTTATTTGTTGAAAATTGAAATATTGTTTCAGCTTTTGTGGCGAAGTTAGCGGTGAGAGAGGAATTTGATTTAGTTGATGTTAACGGCTCAATATACTTAATCCCGACACTAGGAATTTGATTCATTGGCCAAACGGCCAGGTTCTGAGTGGAGAACTAGTAAGAACATTGTTGGTGTCATTAGATATTATTTCTTTTTACTTAGCACGAACATCTTTACTGACACTTGAGATTACGCTATTAAGTTTATGTTGCCGTGTCAGTGTCGATGCTTCATAGGTTTCTTCATTTATTATGTTTTTCTATGATAAAAGAAATTAATGTTGATATCTAACTTTGGTGAATCACAACAGGACAATGAGAATGGAGGCAAAATTGTGTATAATTGGAGGGAACAAACATCTACTCCGGAATGTCTTTCAACACAGCTTAGAACATGTTTGATTAAACAATTTACATACACAGAATGTGGTCTTCAATTTGCTGAATATATTTTGAGGAATTCAAAGGTACTGGACACAATGTCAATCAAGAGTGCTTCATTCATAAATGAAAATGTCAAGCACCAAATGTTAATGATATTAGCTTCGGAGGAATTCAAAGGTATAGTTCTCATATGTGTCTATACACTTGTTATATTTTGTTTTAAAGACATTGCCATTGTTTCACTTTGACTCATTTAGATATTTAAATATATTCACTTTTATGTAATTAATTGATGCTAGATTCTTTCAAATTTTAAATTTCTAAGCTTATTGATGATTGTGTTATACTTAGGTTATAAAAATATAGATACAATGTTGGTCATTAGACAGTGATGGATAAGTTTATATCCCTAAATCAACCAGCTTTTCTTATGGGAAGGTTGTTGGTTGAGGGAGTGATGGGTGTCACTGAGGTGGACGACATGGCCAAGAGAACTAAGAAAGACAGAAGAAAGTGAAATGTGTGTTTCATGAATGATGATGAGGTTAATGTTGTCATCTGTGTATCAACAATCTAAATTAAGTTTACCAATTAATATAATCAATACAACATCTCATAGCAAGATATGAGAGTAGTACATATAATGGTTAACATTTCGCCAAAATAAACTCTTTCATGCAAAGGATATTCACTATATATCCTCTATTTAATTTTGCAGGAGTACGCATTACCAAGGAGGAATACTTAAAGTCAAAAGAGAAAGTAAAAGAAAAGCCCAAGGTATCCATAAGGTTGTTTGTGACATCAGTTATTAGTTTTCTAGCTCTGCCTTGTAGTTCTTGAATTTCATTGCCTCACCTAAGTGTTGCATGTCGGGATTTGTTGTGAGAAACAAAATATATTTCATGAGGTGTGGAACTTGTTGGAAATATTATATTGACCCTGTTACTTACACAGGTGAGCGTTTAAGTCCGTGGGTAGCTATGGGTTGTTTCATGATGGGTGTTTCAATAATCTTCTTCTAAGATCTGTCTTCTTCTACTCAACAGTAAGTTGTCTGTTTCTTTTTGTCTCTTTCCTTTATATAATTATACTAGCAAAAAAACTAACGTTAAGAAATAAATGTGCTGAGTTAGTATTTTCAGACATGACACATGTTCTTTTCATATTGACAACAAAGTTTAATGTTGATATATGACACCAAGAAATAGGAGAAAATTATTAGTCATACACTAATAGTAGCACACTATATATGAGCTGTAAATATTGTTTTGTTCATAAGAGATCACATTACACTGTAAAGAGGTCTTTCTTAAGAGTTGGCAGAGTTAAAGTAATGTCACACATTACAAATTTGTTTCAAATTTGAAAACTAAAGTGCTATATGCACAGATAAGAAAACCTATTAATTTTTAGAGGCTTAAAATGTCTAAAATTTACTTCAACAATTAATTCTGATGGTTACATACCCTGGCATTTTCTGAATAGATTTTCTAATTTTTAAACTCTAAGTTTTCTCTACAAATTAATTTAGCAGACATACACAGATGTGTATGTGGTCACTTGTAAGGCACTTGAAAAGAGGTTAGAAAAAGTTATGTTTTGGTTTGAGATTCTAAATCAGTACATGTTGTTTCCTGATAAGGAGATACAAAAGAAAGTAACTTACAGATCTATAATATTTTCTCATCAGTTAGACTTCAAATAAAACCATGATGACTAAAACTTAAAACAATCCAAAGGAATGAGAATCAGTATGATTTTAAATTATTCAATAATCTTTAAACAACAAGCATACTAAAACATCATATAGATTATTGGTACATTGGAATTCGTTAAAGTTTAAAAAAGCATCTTAAACGAATAAAAGAAACCGGTCTTCTAGGGATGTCGCATCTCTTCACACTGGAGGGTCTATTCCTCATCGTTTGCATTGGAAAAAAATGAAATGTATTATATGTTTTTCATTATATTTCGGTACAGAAAATATACTGACTTGTTAATAGACACTGGAGAATATGAGTGTAATTTCACACGTTAAGTCTCACTAAACCAATATCATATACTTTGATAGATAAAATTATTGAGTTCTAATTCTTTTGTAATTTGTAGAGAAAGGAAAAGGGTGCAGATCCATCATTGACCGAGTTCTATTTTCGCACACATCGAAAAAAGGATCAAAGTTGGATTGGAGTTCATGCTGAATCTACATATGTAAGTATTTAGGAAAATATCACTTTTATTGAATTTAATTCCTTACTATTTTCTCAATTTTCTTTTAGGATAAATTTGAACAGAAAAAGTTGGAGATTTCTTCTCAGAATCCAACTATTCTAGGAGAGGACGAAGCTGATAGTCAACCAACTAATGAAATGCCACCTGATTTGGATATATGGGTAGAGTCGGTTGGAAAGAAGAAAGGGAATAGGGTATTTGGTCTTGGAACCGCATCTAAGACTTTGGTTTATGTATCAAAGAAACCCTCAAGTCTTTCAAGTGACTCTCAAGAGGTTGATGTCGTGAGAAGTCAAGTCCATGCTTTAAATGCATCGTTGCAAAGACAAGAACAAGAGAAGATGGTGATGAGGCAACAATTGCATCGACAAGAAGAAAAGATGGCCAAAGCAAATAATAAAATTTCATTTTTAATGAATCATTTAGGATTTATTGGGTCTTCTTCTCATCCACCACAACCCACTAATGAAAGTGATCACACTAATTTGATTGAATTTCAAATCTGCTAACTTGTCTTTTGGAAAATATCACTTTTATTGAATTTAATTCCTTACTATTTTCTCAATTTTCTTTTAGGATAAATTTGAACAGAAAAAGTTGGAGATTTCTTCTCAGAATCCAACTATTCTAGGAGAGGACGAAGCTGATAGTCAACCAACTAATGAAATGCCACCTGATTTGGATATATGGGTAGAGTCGGTTGGAAAGAAGAAAGGGAATAGGGTATTTGGTCTTGGAACCGCATCTAAGACTTTGGTTTCTGTATCAAATAAACCCTCAAGTCTTTCAAGTGACTCTCAAGAGGTTGATGTCGTGAGAAGTCAAGTCCATGCTTTAAATGCATCGTTGCAAAGACAAGAATAAGAGAAGATGGTGATGAGGCAACAATTGCATCGACAAGAAGAAAAGATGGCCAAAGCAAATAATAAAATTTCATTTTTAATGAATCATTTAGGATTTATTGGGTCTTCTTCTCATCCACCACAACCCACTAATGAAAGTGATCACACAAATGAAGATGGCGTCGATGAAACAGATGAAAAAGACCTTAGTAATGAATTTTGATTTGTACTTTTTTTCATTTTGACTTAGTTTTTGGATTGTATTATCTTTTTAACTTGGTTGACAAATGATTAGTAATAACTTGATTTTTTGAATCATTTTTAGTAATGACTGTGTAAGTACTTCTTACCAATTATGTTCTATGTTCTATGAATTCAAGTTTAATTTAAATTGAAAATTATAATTTTATTTTATATTATAGTTATTTAAATATATATATATATATATATATATATATATATATATATATATATATATATATATATATAATGGTTCAAAAGTTTATTAAAATAAAAAATTATGTAATTTGAGAAAGAAATTTCCTGCGGATTTACCTGCGGATGTATATTTCCTGCAGATTTACCTGCGGAATTAGCTGCGGATTTTTCTGCGAACTGTTTCCTGCGGATTTAGCTACGGAAATACCTGCGGAATTACCTGCGAAAAATATTACCCACGAAGGTTTTAGCTGGGAACATAAAATCGCAGGAAAATCCGCAGGAAACGTGTTTCCTGCGGAAATTTAGCAAAAATCCGCAGGTAATTCCGCAGGAAATACGTGTATATTTAGTAGTGATATCTGAAAAAGGTATTTGTCATGTTTTAAGTAGATGTTGTAAGATTAGACATTTGAACTTGAGCGATTGTTGTGAAATAAGGCTACTTGAAATGAACTTTCTAGTTCCTCAGTTGGAGGTGTTGAACTTGTCATATACAAGAGTTGATGATAAAACACTCTATGAGATCTCAAAGAGTTGTCATGGGCTTTTGCAACTAAAATTGGCATATTGGAATTATGTCACAGAAAAAGGATTGATACATGTGGTTAAAAATTGCACACAACTTAAGGAGATTGATTTGAGAAATTGTGAAAAAGCGGAGGCTGATGTCATTGTCTCAGAGGTTTTATCAAGGTCGCCTTTTAAAAAAAGGAAACTCTTCTCGTGTGATGAGCATATTTTCTTCTCCTAAATTTCAACTCTAAATTGTAAGATGTTTTTGGTATTTAGATTTGCTTCATTGAGAAATTACTCTTTTATTTTTAAATACCAATGTAATGCATACAGTTGAGTGTTACATGAAGTTTTAAGATTTAAAGTTTTTCTTTACTCTTCATTGAATTATATTTTCTTGGATTTGATTTTTGTGTCATGCTTATTGGCGCCTTCATTGACAATATGGGTGGAAAGATAATAATTTAACTTGGAAGTCAGCTTAATTTCTAATTTGATTCAGCTTTTAAACTGTGAATATTTTTCTATTTAATAAGATATTTTCTCATTTGTAATTCGAATCTTTCTGTCCAGTTTCCGAAAAAATTTAGCAGTTGAGTTGAAGTTGTTAGTTAAGGATTAAATAGGTATTCTTGTTCAAAGAGAAACTAGTCATTTGATTCATTCTACAGTTATTTAATTTGTATTTTTTTAGTGACATTTAGAGAAACTAATGACGCTAAAGGTGGGTGTCAATTTTCTTGTAGTGTCATATCATCATTGTAAGAGTATCTAGCCCATGATGGCCAAGTATTAATTTAAATTTGGCACATGAAATCAACAAGTTAAAGGTTGATTCAGGTTTATATTTGAGTACTTACATGCTTAGGTTTAGGAAATTACCAGCATGTTGTACTTACTACTGATCAATAATCTTCTTTTCAATATATGGCAAGAGCCTTGGCTGCGAACTTGGAATTGTGTATTTTTGCTGCTAGTATTAGATAGGATATTGAGAAGAACAAGGTCCATTTGATGGTTGTAGAAATTTTGATAACACTTAGTTATATGGCTAAAGAGAACTTGAAATTATTTATTTTTCAAGGTTATACATTGCAGATAGGAAATAAAATGTCTCGAGAGAACAAACTTCCAGGCATTAGACAAACAAATCGAGGCGTCACAAGGTAAGTTCAATGAATTTGATTTCCATTGCTTGATAAAGATAGAGATTTTTAATTATACATGTCTTGGCACGATGATAGACGAGCATCCAATTTTGCTCCAAACCTGCAATACAATAGTACAGGTTAACATCACATACCTTACTGCTCCTTAGGCCTCCTCACATCCACAACATGAATTTGGACAGTTAATCACCCTGGTTCGGAGTTGAGCACATGTAGGTAGTGTGTTCGGCAAAGTCTCCATAGGAATGTTTTTACTTTAGGCGCTATATGCAGGCTCCACAAATTTTTAGTCTCCCAACACTGCCGATAACCCTGCTTTTGTGAAATCATTGACATAAAGGTTGTCGGTTGTCTTAACTGAGTAGTTTCCTTGACGAACACCTGTCCAGTTCTGTTGATCAGTTTCATTTTGATGCAGAGTTTGCGTGCACACGTTTATGCTGAATAATTGCAGATAGCATCTTTGAGGTTCCATCTGTTGTCATTGGTCTGCATAAGATCAGAGACTCCTAAAGCGGCAGATGGTTCCATCTTCGAAAGGATTTTATGTGAAGAGGTTATAATATTATGAATTTTGGCCACCTGTAAATAATCCTTTGACTTTTTTTTATTTTGGATGTTTAAGAAAATTATCGAAATCTGAGTTCAAAATCTGCATCCCATGAGATATTAATTGAAAGAAAGATGAACAAATGAATCTGTTTCCCTTTTCCTTGTACATTAGTTTTGCTTCTCATAGTTATTTTGTTTTATTTCTTAAGCTTCGAGGCCTTTAACCCCCAAGAAAAATTAAAGAAAAAGAATAAATTCTTGTTGCTCAACATTTGACAAATATCCACATTAGTGAGATGTTGGTAGCAAAATAAAAAAAAAAAATGAAGTGTTGCTAGCTACAATCAATTGGATGGTGGTCATTTTTCAGACGATCTTGCATAACTTTGCCAGCATCGGGTGGAAATACTGACTTTTAAAATCATGTTCAATAAAAGTCCCAATGTTAGCATAGAAGATGATTAGAAAATGTAACAATAATGAGAAATGTTAATATAAATAAAAGAGAAAAAAAGGACAGAATAATTCTCTATGAACACGATATTCAAGCCATTTCTGCGGAACGCTCCATCGGCATTTGAGGCTACCATGAACACGATATTCAAGCCATTTATGTGCAAGTTTATCATCGTATTATTTGATGATATTCTGATCTATAGCACTAATTATGAGGATCACTTAAAGCATATGGATCAAGCATTTCAGGTTTTACAGGAGGGGCAGTTTTTTCTCGAGCACCGCACCAATTGCGATTCTCCCTAACTTTACTTTTCCTTTCATGGTAGAAACGGATGCCTCCGGTGTCGGCATGGGTGTCGTGTTATCTCAGCAAAACCAACCAATTTCTTTTTTAGAAAACCATATTATCACAAGTTGTTGAATGCGTCTACATATGCCAAAGAACTCTTCGCCATCACAGCAGCAGTGAAAAAATGGCGACGAAATTTGTTTGGCCATTCCTTTATGATTCTGACAGATCATCGCAGCTTAAAGGAGTTGATGTCACAACTAACAAGTGGTACAAACTCCTGAACAACAGCTGTACCTGTCGCAGTTGATTGGTTATGATTACACAATTCAATATCGTTTCGGAAAAACGAATATGGTTGCAGATGCTCTTTCTCCCATACCAGAAAATTAGTCTCTTGAGTTCTACATGTTGTTAGTTCTGAGTTTTTCCTTCCTGAAAACATTAAAGCGTGAACTCTCCTAGCAACATGAATTTCTCTCCAAACTGCAAGACATTAACAATAACAGTGAGGGAGCACAAGTTTTCAAAATTGTTTAGGGTCTTATCTATCATAAAGATCGCATTTGGTTTTCGCGCACCACGTCCTTCATAATGGTTCTGTTGGAGGAATTCCACAAAACATCCACTGGAGGCCATATGGGTGTCACCAAGACTTTGGCACGCTTAAGCTCAAACTTCACATGGACCAAGATGCGTAATGATGTCCATAGGTTTGTTCTCTCTTGTTTGGACTACCAACACTCCAAGTATGAAGCGAAGAAAGCTGGTGGATTGCTCGGTCCATTGCCAATTCCTCATGCACCGTGGGAAGACTTATCTCTTGACTTTATCATGGGTTTACCTCCTTACCAGGGGAACACCATAATCCTAGTCCTCGTTGGCCGCTTTTCCAAAGGGATTCATCTTGGTATGCTGCCTTACTCTTTATGAACATTGTAGGAAAGATCCACGGCATGCCACACAATTTGGTTTCAGACCGTGATCCATTATTTGTGAGTCGTTTCTGGCAAGAGCTGTTCAGATTCAGTGGCACTAAGTTACGTATAAGTTCGTCCTACCACCCACAGACTGATGGCCAGACAAAAGTGGCAAATGGAGTCATTGAGCAGTATCTCCGTGCGTTTGTGCACACAAAACCAGCAACTTGGGCCAGTTTCTCCTGTGGGCTGAGTGGTCTTCCAATACGTCTCAACACTCAGGCACTGGAAAATCTCCCTTTGAGATTACTTTTGGGAAAACACCACTCACCATTCCTCGATATTTGGCAGGCACCTCCACTATTGAAGTTGTCGATGAAGTGTTGGCTAATCGTGAGACTATGCTTATCACTATGCGTAGAAAATTGACCAAGGCACAACAAGATATGAAGAAATGTGTTGATGCACATAGGCAGGATGTGTAATACAACATAGGGGATTGGGTGCTACCACTCCTTATTCGAAACTCAGCAAATTTTTATATGGTCCATTTCAAATTCTCGAGAAGGTGGTAAATGTTGCTTACAAAATACTCTTGCCAGTTGCCACGAGGATCTAAAATTCATCCGGTTTTTCACTGTTCAATGCATTTGTTAGTCAATCGTCAACCATTAGATATTCTTATTTACGTTATCCTGTGAGGTAACTTACTCATTTTAGAGAAAATGATGATTTTCAAAAGATTTTATTTGAGTTATAAATCTACAACAAACACATTTTAGTTGTTATCTATTTGGAATCTTTTCTTTCCATATTTTACTCACATTTTTCCTTCATCCTGAGAATGACATCAACAAGTTTAGTTTTTTCAATATTATACAGTCATATCATTATGATTTAGTCTTTTCATATTTTCTATTTGATTATATGTACGCAATAATATTTTTTAAATAAAGATATTTGTATGTAGAAGCATCAACAAATCAACTTGTCATTCTTTGTAAATTCTATGTTTGAATGATGCCTAATCCATTTATGAACTCTGAAGTTACAATGTTGATCTCACAGAAAATCCATTGGTGATGTTTCATCTTTATAGCTTCGTCATACTTTGTAACACAAGCCTAGTCAATACCAATATGTCTGAAGCACGACTTCTGAGAAATATTTTGCTTCAATTGTGTCAGGTTGATATTATCACTTTTTGTTTGAAGCTATTGAAGTTGCTACAAATTTCTAGAGTATTCTTAAATATAATATGTATGAAAATATAGAACATCCTAGAACTATAAGTTGTATGAATATGGTAGAACAATCTAGATGTATAAGTGTATGGCAAAGATAGAAGAATCTAGATTTATCATGACAATAAAATATCATGAAAACTCTAGAAAGAACTAATGTAATGTAGAAACATTCACCACCATTGAGAGGTTGGTGACTTGAGCCTATAAATAGGCAATTGCTACATTGTAAACAATCATCCAAGAAATCAATGACATAGCCTTCTTTCTAAACAACTCTCTAAAACTATCTTTTATCAACTATCAACTGATCAACCACTAACAGTGGTATCAGAGTTACGTTCGGTCATACATTGGGCGTAGTTATATTACCTACCTAACATTACAAAATCCTCCCAACTACTTCAAAAATTTCCTTTGTAATATTAACCCATTTCAAAAACAATTTCTAAGCTATGGATAACACCACTCAATCATCATCTATTTCTGTCCCTATTTTCAATGGTGAAAATTATGATTTCTGGCGTGTTAAAATGGAAACATATTTTTCATCTCAAGATTTATGGGACATAGTAGAAGAAGGTTTCACTGTTTCCGCGGATACTTCAACTCTTAATGCAACTTCAAGAAAAGGAGTTGAAGAAAAATAAACAGAAAAATTCAAAGGCGTTGTTTACCTTGCAACAAGTCGTGACTGATGCAATTTTTCCAAGAATTATGGGAGCTAAGACTGCCAAAGATGCGTGAAACACATTGAAGGAGGAGTTTCAAGGAAGTGATAAGGTACGTGTTGTTAAACTTCAATCTCTAAGAAGAGATTTTGAACTATTGAAGATGAAGGATTTTGAGACAATTAAAGATTACTATTCTAAAGTCAAAGAAATAGTTAATCAAATGAGAGCTTTTGGGGATGATATTCTTGACAAGAAAATTGTTGAGAAAATTCTAATTACTATGCCCCCAAAGTTTGACCCAATTGTGACAACGATTGAGGAAACCAAAGATTTGTCCACTCTATCAGTGACAGAACTGGTGGACTCTCTTGAAGCATATGAGCAAAGACTGAATAGGCATAAAGAAGATACGCTTGAAAATGCCTTCCGATCAAAGCTCAAATTTCGGCCCCAAAATAAAGATGAAGGAAAGAAGAGTTATGGAGAAACTTCTAGAAGAAGAGAAGCTTCTAGAAATTTCTTTAAGAACAAGCTAGATAAAAATCCTCCATGCAATATATGCAAAAGACCAGACCACGCAGAGAAAAATTGTTGGTACCGTAATATGCCACAATGCAACAATTGCAAGAAGTTCGGACACATAGAGAAAAATTGTCGCAACAAAGATAGGCATCAAGCTAATATTGCAGAGGAGCATGATCAAGAACAATGTATGTTCTATGCCACTCAAGACTCAATGAAAGAAAAAGGAGGAAGTTGGTACTTGGATAGTGGATGTAGCAATCACTTAGCCAAGGATGAGACTATTTTCAAAAGCATTGACGAGTCTGTCAAAGTGAAAGTCCGACTAGGAAATGGTAGTGTGGTTGAATCAAAAGGAAAAGGCACTGTCATAGTGGAGACTGATAAAGGTACGCGACTCATCCATGATGTCTTACTAGTTCTCAGCCTAAAAGAAAATCTTCTAAGCATTGGTCAAATGATGGAGAGAGGCTGTACACTTCACTTTGAAGGAGGTGTATGCAAAATGTTAGACAACAAAAATAAAAGGGCCGAGATTGCCCAAGTGAAGATGAATAAGAGCAATAGAAGCTTCCCGCTAAATTTAAAATATGCAACTAACATTGCCATGAAAGTACAAGTTGATGATTCATGGCTCTGGCATCGAAGATTTGGCCACTTCAACACACATGCCTTGAAGCAGTTACATGAGAAGAACATGATGAGAGATCTTCCAAGCATAAAGGAAAACAATGAAGTGTGCGAAGGGTATCTCCTTGGAGAGCGAAAGACCTGTTGGAGCTGATACATACCGACGTATGTGGACCGATGAGTACGCCATCACATGAGAACAACAAGTACTTTATACTCTTCATTGACGACTTCTCTAGAATGACATGGGTCTATTTCCTAAAAGAAAAATCAGAAGTCTTTGGAGTATTCAAAAAGTTTAAGGCCCTTGCGGAAAATCAAAGTGGAAAACGGATAAAAGTACTAAGAAGTGATCGCAGCAAAGAGTACACCTCTCGCGAGTTTGACAGATTTTGCGAGGATGAACGCATAGAGAGACAACTTACAGTCGAATATTCACCTCAACAAAATGGTGTGTCCGAGAGAAATAATCGCACAATTATGGAGATGGCTAGATCGATGCTCAAGGAGAAGGGAATGCCTAACACATTCTGGGCTGAAGCGGTCTACACTGCTGTTTACATACTCAATAGATGTCATAATCAATCGAGATGTTGAAGTTGATGAGAATGCTTCTTGGAATTGGGATGAAGAAAAAGTGGAGAAGAACATCCTCATACAAGCTCAACTACCTCAAGAAGAACCCGAGGACGAAGAACCTGAGGAAGAAGAATCAAGTGAACCTCTTTTGCCTCTACCACAACAACAAGAACAATAATTATCTTCACCAGAGTCTACTACAAGACGAGTAAGATCTTTGGTGGACATATATGAAACCTGCAACATGGCCTGCTTGAACCTGGAAGCTTTGAAGAAGCGTCAAAGCAGGAAGTATGGTTCAAGGCAATGGAAGAAGAGATAAAGATGATCGAGAAAAACAACACATGGGAATTAGTAAATCGTCCCCATGGAAAAGATATCATTGGGGTTAAGTGGGTCTATAAGACAAAGCTCAACCCTGATGGCACCATACAGAAACACAAGGAGAGGCTAGTAGCTAAGGTTTACTCACAACAACCTGGGATTGACTACAATGAGACATTTGCATCAGTAGCTCGTCTTGATACCATAAGAGCTCTAATAGCTCTCGAGGCACAAAAAGGATGGAGTATCCATCAACTAGATGTCAAATATGCCTTCCTTAATGGCGTACTTGAAGAAGAGATCTATGTGGAGCAGCCACGAGGATTCATATCTGAAGGTGAAGAAAGCAAAGTGTTAAGACTAAGAAAAGCACTTTACGGTTTGAAGCAAGCACCTCGAGCATCGTATAGCAGAATCGATCAATATTTCAAGGATCGAAGATTCAGGAGGAGCAAGAGTGAGCCTACACTTTACATCAAGTCCCAAGGTCAGTACACTCTCTTACTCTCTCTATATGTAGATGACCTTATCTACACGAGAAACAATACTAAGATGATGATGGAGTTTAAAGAAGACATGATGAAGACCTTTGAGATGACCGACCTTGGTTTGATGAGTTACTTCCTCGGTATAGAGGTAAGTCAGAGAAATGAAGGGATATTCATCTCACAAAAGAAATACACAAAAGGCTTACTTAAGAAATTCAAGATGCACGGTTGCAAACTTGTCGCTACTCCACTCATAACAAATGAGAAACTACAGAAGAATGATGGAGCACCAGAAGATGATGCATCCAAATACAGAAGTCTAATTGGAAGTCTCCTATATTTAACAGCTACACGGCCAGATATAATGTATGCTACAAGTCTTCTATCAAGATTCATGCAAAGCCCAAGTCAAATACACTTTGGAGCAGAAAAAAGAATTTTGAGGTATCTTCAAGGAACAAAAGAATATGGTATATGGTACACTACCGAAACCAACTTCGGATCACTTGGCTACACCAACAGTGATTGGGCAGGTTCACTAGATGACATGAAGAGCACCTCTGGCTATGCTTTCTCTCTAGGATCAGAAATTTTTTCTTGGGCGTCAAAGAAGCAAGCTACAGTTGCACAATCAACAGCAGAAGCAGAGTACGTGGAAGCTACTAAAGCAACGAGTCAAGCTATATGGCTTCGCAGGATACTCGAAGACATAGGAGAAAAACAAGATGAGCCTATTAAGATCAACTGTGACAACAAATCGGCAATTGCAATGGCAAAAAATCCAGTGCATCACAGCAGAACAAAACACATAGCAATCAAGTATCACTTTATCAGAGAAGCTGAAGCAACTAAAGAGATCAAACTCGGCTACTGCAGGACAGAAGATCAAATTGCAGATATATTCACGAAAGTGTTGGCGAGACCAAGATTTGAAGATCTACGAGCTATGCTTGGAGTCAAAGAAATTTGTATCAAGGAGGAGTATTGAAGTTGCTACAAATTTCTAGAGTATTCTTAAATATAATATGTATGAAAATATAGAACATAGAACTATAAGTTGTATGAATATGGTAGAACAATCTAGATGTATAAGTGTATGGCAAAGATAGAAGAATCTAGATTTATCATGACAATAAAATATCATGAAAACTCTAGAAAGAACTAATGTAATGTAGAAACATTCACCACCATTGAGAGGTTGGTGACTTGAGCCTATAAATAAGCAATTGCTACATTGTAAAGAATCATCCAAGAAATCAATGACATAACCTTCTTTCTAAACAACTCTCTAAAACTATCTTTTATCAACTATCAACTGATCAACCACTAACAGAAGCATTTTCATTTTAAATGCAAAAACGGATATTATTTCATTATGCATAAAAACATCAATTCAACAAATGCTACAATCAAAGTATAAAATGTGAGCGACACAATTGGCTTGAATATAGAGGCTACTTCTACCCTTAGACACAATAAAGCCAAATTGATTTCCAATGTTACAGCTGCAACATAATGCATCTATTAGTTGCATGCAGTATGATTCAAATGTAACATTTCCCAAATGCATACTTCTTACGTGATATATAGTATAGAACAATATCGATGTCTCGGTTATTTAAGGTAAGCGCACCCTATCTTCCATACCGTCTTGTCTTTGCTACCACCAATAATCCTGTAAGGCAGGTTTACAATTATTGCAAAAAGGATTGTGTAGCGGGGAAAATCTGATATCGAAGCCATAGGATTGACTCGAATCAATATTCCGTTTGAAATCGCCACCGCGCTTTATTGTTTCAAAGGAAAAGGGAAAAGAACGTAAAACCCAAAGTTTTGTTTTTAAAACAAGAAAGAGATCTTAGGTACGGGTGTTGATTATATGAGGGGAAGGTTTAAAGCACCCCTCATATCTGTGGTACTCCACAGGAACCTTTTTGAAAATCTGTGTTGTGTGTGTGCTAAAAAGAGTTTGTTTTATTTTTAAAATAAGCTCGGCAAAGCGTTAAGCTTTGGACCTACATACCTCCTCGGTGCAATGGAGAAGTCAGAGCTAATGTAGTTCCGCTAAAAGGGAAAACGGTTTTTTAAAACGAATAAACACTTTATTGTCGTCGGGGAGAAATACTCAGCCATTGATCTTGAGCAGGAGAACAAACAAGTTCTTTGCATCGCAAATGAAAGAAGGGCTCCAACTCGGATAAAATCAACGAGTATGCCACTAGCTCTCCCACGCGGAAAAGATCTCATTATATCAATCAATTTCAAAATCGTGGGGTATAACCACTCGTTTCGACAATTAACGGTGTCTAAACTTTGAAGAAAAGACCACTAAGTGTAAAAGATATTTTAAAAGAAGAGGTTTTGAAAAGGTTGCAAACATAAGAAGATTTTTGAAAAAGGGAGAAGATTTTGAAAATCTAAGAAATGGGAGGAGATGAAGAGGCTAACCTAGTGCATAAAATAAAAGCTAAGGAAAGAAACGGTCTAACCAAATTAAGAAGCCAACACTTGACATTATGAGTCAAGGTAGATTTCCCATCCTTTGGAATATCAATACTAAATCAAAATTATCACTTGGGGATCCAGATGAACTTATTATCTTAGCACCATTTTGCATTAAGCACATTAAGATCCTGACGGAAATCGGGCAGAGTAACGGCTGTTTTCGGGTAAAATCCTTATCTCAATGCCTTGGAATTAACCATCAAGGGCTTTCAAGGAAATACCTGCATATACAAACAGACAACAATCCAATGCCAGACAGACAGAATAACAGCAGAGTAATAACAGAATAGGGGTCCAGAGGTCCAAAGTCCATAAGTCCGAATCTCCAAAATGCTAGGGATAGTAACCAATAGTCCAAAAGAGAGCCTTATGTGTTTTTTAGATTTTTGGTTGTTTATTAGTGTTTTAGCATAAAAGTAAAGTATGGTCCAAGTGGACAAAAAGAAAATAGCGGAAACATAAACATATGTCCAAATGGACAAAGGGAAGATAGCGGAATATAAACGTCCAAATGGACAAAGAGAAAATGGCGGAATGTAAATATGATGAAATGATAAAGTAAAGCATAAAGCGAGAAATATAAAGAGCAATATAATAAAAGTGCGGAAATTAAAGTCAATTGTTAGATGTTAAAGATAACCATCTTGAAACTTGTCAAGCATGCTATCAAAGTTAGTAATTAAGATCGATGGTGAGTAAAGGATGTACTCGGATTTAAAGTCAACGGAAACTTATCAGAAGCTTGATAAAATCATAGCGACTACACGATAAATTTCCATAAGTCATAAATCAACCGCATACAATTCTCTTCCATATTTGATCTTTTTTATTCGGGACACGAAATATTGCGCTATTTTAAGCAGATCGCCAAGTGATTTATGTAGAAATCACCCTACAACGAGGCCGGTCAAAACTTTATGTGCTAATGCATGCGAGAAGAACGATATGTAGATCGCCTTCCGAAAGCAATACCGCACGAAAAGAAAATAGGTAACGATCTAGTCTTTACTAAGAATCCATAAGAATTCTCAAAGTATTAAGACTTTCATCGATCAAAAGAAAAAAAGGAGAAGAAGAAGATAAAATGCATAAAGTAAGATCAACTCACACTATCATTAATATCATTCATCTAATATTATGGATTTGGTTCTTTCAAACCTATCAACATCCTAGATCCAATGATATTAATGAAGTGGAGGAAGTAGGAAACCAAAACAAGCATAAAAAAGGCAAAAAAACCACATTCTGCCAGCAGGAAATCGATTTCATGCAGGAGGAAATCGATTTCCATAGTGCAGTTTTCAAAAAAAACAAGTTACGTTCAGCAGGAAATCGATTTCAGCCTTAAGGAAATCGATTTCCTCAGTGTAAATTTCAGCAAAAACAGCATTTAAAGGCATGAAACTTGATTTGAACAAATATACAAACACCTTATGATCACACATCAATTGGAGCACGAATTTTCCATCAAATCACCATCAAATAGCACCAATATAGCATCAAAGATGCATTGAACACAAGCAATAAAGATCTACATCATGGATCTAGCAAATTACCACTTCTTGAACAAAAATCTTGGAGTAGCTTCAAGAGCAAGCACAAAGTGTGTAGATCCTTCAAGTTTGGAGATGAACAAACAAAGAAAAGAGTGAAATGTAGGAGGTTTAGTTCAAAATTACCAAGATTCAATGTGAATCTCACTAATCTTATGAAAATGAACTTTGGGTGAGGGTTGTAGAAAGGGTGAGAAATGAATTTGCAAGCAATTTTTTGGCTCTCCAAGCTTGTGAAATGAGAGAGTAGAGGTCTCTATTTATAGAATTGGAGCAAGAGTAGTGGCAAATTGGTCTTTTTGTGTTTGGTAATTAATTTGAGGTTAATTGGTAATTAAATGGCATTTAAATGGTAAGAAATGGTAAAATGAGGTTTAAGTGGTTTTAATGAAGGGGTTAATTTTGATGAGGTGGAAAATTGGTAAAATGATCAAATAAAAAAGGTGCCAAAATGATGTCAAGCTTCCCTCCTTATATTTTTTGAATTTCGCCTTAAGGAAATCGATTTCCCCAGGAGTGAAATCGATTTCACACTGTTCCAGAAGAGAATTTGACGCAAAATACACTAGGGAAATCGATTTACCCAGGAGGGAAATCGATTTCATGTTGTCCAGAATGTGATTTTGTTGAAAATTGCTGCAGGGAAATCGATTTACCCAGGAGGGAAATCGATTTCATGCTGTCAAAAATGTGGAAAATGCCTTGCTTATGGATGTCTTGGCTTAGTACCTACAAAACAAAATCATACAAAGAAACAAAGAAATATTTTTGGTATTTGGGTTAGTATAATATGCATACAAGATAAACAATCATTGGTGCTTGATGGTCCCTCTTATTGATGAGGTGAGTGCAACACCACAAACAAAACTTCCAAGTGAAGCTCTTGATTAATGATTGGGATATGAATGATGTATGATCTTAGGGTCAAAAATTGGGGTATGACAGATTGCTGCGAATGAAACCATTTCAATCAGAAAATGATAGATACTGAGCCATAATTACTCCTCTAGGTACTTCATTATAGCAATGACCATGTATTGAGCATAGAGCCCCTTCGGTTATGTTCCTCACCCTCGTTGATAAACATCCTCTAGATTCTAGAAACTCTCCACAAAATACACTGACTTTATTTAGAACCGCAAATTCCACAGTGCTTTCCACTTTCTTGGGTTCCTCAGCTCATTAGAATCAAGTAGAGTCCATTATGCAACTGCATGAATATATTTTGTGTTTTTTCCATCATTGTTTCAATGCCAAAATGCACCTAGGGTCTGTTTGGTAAAAATAGTGGTTGACTGTTAAGCTAGCTGATAGCTTATAGCTTATGACTGATGGCTGATGACTTATTTCTCATAGCTGATGATTGAGATACATTATAAGCTAATTGAAGTGTTTGGTAAAATTAGCGGTTCAATTAACTTATAAATGTAAAATGACATAAAGGATATTTAATATATATTTATTTTATTTTAAATTAAAATAAATTATAAGGGTTAAAAATGGAATTTAATTAAAATAATAAGGATAAAAAAGAAAGAAAAAATGATAAGCTATAAGACATAAGCTAAAACACTATTTGAAATAGCGTCTGGAAAATAAGCTATAAGGTAGTAAAATAAGCTATAAGCTCGTGATGAAAATACTGTTACCAAACAAGTCTAAATTATCATATGAGCTTATAAGACATAAGACATAAACTATAAGCTCGAAAACATGACTTACCATACAGAGTCCTATCCTTTCATCCAACAGTGGGATCTGCAAAATCTTCACAATGCCACGATGCATAACTATATTATGGGTCTGTTTGGTAAAAATAGCGGTTGACTGATAAGCTAGCTGATAGCTTATAGCTTATGACTGATGGCTGATGACTGATGACTTATAACTTATAGCGGATGGTTGAGACTGATAGCTTATAAGCTCATTAAAGTGTTTGGTAAAATTAGCGGTTTAATTAACTTATACATGTAAAATGACAAAAAGATATTTAATATATAATTATTTTATTTTAAATTAAAATAAATTATAAGGGTTAAAAATGAATTTAATTGAAATAATAAGGATAAAAAAGGAAGAAAAAGTAATAAGCTATAAGACATAAGCTAAAACGCTATTTGAAATAGCGTCTGAAAAATAAGCTATAAGCTAGTAAAATAAGTTATAAGCTCGTGATGAAAAGACTGTTATCAAACGGGTTTAAATTATCATATGAGCTTATAAGACATAAGCTATAAGCTCAAAAATATGTCTTATCAAACAGAGCCTATGTAGCATATCCCCTACGTCTCAATTATGCATCAAGGATGTGTTTTGATTATACATATACTTTGTTTTCTCTCAAGAATTTTCATGATCATATCCTTATTATTCCAAACTTTGTTTTCACGTGTTCGTATTAGAGCTTTTCAATTACTTGGTATTTCACATTTCATCACAAGCATATTAAGATAAAACTCTGATAAAAAAGTGATAAATCAAAGACAAACAGATCCAGAATATATGAGAAAATCCCAATTAGTACTAATCAAGAGTTGGGCTTGAATTTTGAAGAAAGATAGGGTATAAATCTGCTAGAAACAACACTTCTGAAACAAAGTAAAGAAAAGGAGTCTAGCATTGCAGTGATTTTCATAATTTATAGTGGAATTTCATGTATATGATTTTGAAAATGAAGTAAAGTTTGTGATTTCCATACAAACTAATAAATCAAATTTTTTTGAGGCAATTCTAAACCATTAAATTTGAAATTCAAAGTGAGTTAATCCATTTAATGTACACATACACATGTATATAAATTAACACCGAACAATTAACTAAAGACCAAGATTTGCTCTTGTTCCCAGACTGGGAAGTTTTAGCATTGATGCCGGGAATACACACTCTCTTTATCTTTGAAGGAATCCGCATGGAAGGCTCTCGACCGGGTTGTGGCATTGCTCTGGAGTGGAGCCGGGGAAGGAGGGAAGGGCAAAGAATTTAGCTTTGGCTTTGGTTCGGTTGACCGAATGACTATAGTTTATGTGGTCTTGTTCAAATAGAATAGTTCCCTTTAGGTGCTATCATATAGCCCTAAGCAGGCAAGGAAGGTCTCTATAACAAAGAGATATGCCAATTAGCGGCACACTTACTAGAAACCTATTTTCGTTAAATTCTATAACAACTCTTATCTTAGTGACTCTTCTCAAATCTCTTGAGGGAGTGAATGGCTCTTGAGTATGGTGGAAGAAGAAAGAATAAGTAATAAATACGACTAGACTTTTAACTTGAAGATATGGGACATAACCTGTTTTCAAATATGCATAGCCAAATTGTACGTATAGAAAAGGATCCCAGATATAAAATGTAACCACATTTACATAATTACAATGCTATATCATTTAAAATAAAACACTAATTGGCCAATCTCGAACCAGAATCATCTTTAAATCAATAAGGGGAAATTTCACAATAAATCTTTCTCTTTTTAATGTTATTTGGCCACATCATAGGTTCTTGTTGTTACCTCTGGTCAAGTAAAAATGACAATATAAGCTTCATTTTTATAAAATATACATTTTATTTTCTAAAAAAAGAATTCATCCTACATTGCATAAATATATTAACCAAGACCTTAACATAATTTACCATGTATTTTATTAATTTTAATCATGAAATTAATAAAAATACATGATAAATTATATTTATTGAACAGATCAATATATTTATGCATGGTAGGAGTTTAAGGTAATGTATGATATTTTTTTAGATAGTGAAATATATATTTTATAAAAATAAAAAATAAACCTCAAATGTAATTTTTACTTAACTATTGACTAAAGAGGTATCAACCTGAACCTTTGACATGGCCAAATAGTATAAAAAGAGAAGCTTTATACTGAAATTTTCTCATACTGATTCAAATATGATTCTGGTAGTAGACTGTCCAATTAGCAGAGTCTAAATATAGAGAGAGCAGTTCACACTTTTTTTTGGCTTTATACCATCGGACTCGGGGGCGAGTTCTGGCATCAAGTGGTTCCATCTCCCTCCCGATCGAGAGCAGTTCACACTTTAACAAATAAATATTCACACTGTTATTAGGAGGATAATTTCATGAGTAATGCTAAATGATATGAAACTCACATTCAACGAATTACACATATAAGAAGCATCAAATTTTATCCTTTCATTTCTTAGCTGGAAAACTGTTGGCCAAATGAAAAGACTTTAATGGAGAGTTTACAACAAAACCCTTGAAAGGAAAGCATACCGAGATAAGAACCACGTCTTGAATATGATTTTTCGCAAAATCAAATCTTCATATTTTGACACTTTGATGTGAGCTTCAAATCACTAAAAAATTAGAGAATCTACATTGAATTTAGAGAATATTTAAAACAAAAATAAGAAACAAAACAACACAGACAAATCTTCATAGCCTGGACAAAATTGAGCATATTCATAATTCAACAATGGAATAAATTCATTTATTTAATAATTCATATTTCAAACCACAAATGTATTTCTCGGAGAAACATCTAAAAAGTACAAAACCCACAAAAACCATATTGTAAAAGAAATTCAAACCGTCAGAATTCGTTTTGAGTCCTTGGTAGGTAGATGCGATTGAATCATGGTTATAGTTGATGTGAGGAAAACAATGGAAAGTGATTGTGAGAAACTTGATTGAATTTTGAATTGTGCAATGAATCAACTGATTGAAGCTTTCACTGTTCTTATAATGATGGTCATGATCAATGAATTAAGTGATGAACTTGTTTGGTTTAGAGAGATTTGTGTGACTGTTTCTCTAGAGTCGTCGAGGAACGAGTTTCTAGGGACAACTCATTGTTTACCATTTGATGGAATTAAAAAAATTAATTAATATAGTAATAGTTGATTCGGTCTTCCCTATTTTTATTCCTCTTACACCCGTATGGTTAAAAAATTAACAGTTGTTTTTCTCTTCACGAGATAACTAGTTTTTTTTTTTAATTTAAATATTTTTTTTCCTTCAATTTTGGTTGTATTTCTTTCTTGTAGGTGTTTTTCTGTTACAACATTTGTATGTGCTTTTATTTGTGATGTAAAGAGATGGTATGGATCAATTAAGCATCAATGTGTGCAAAAAAAAACTAGTTTCATTTTTGGTTGTATTTCTTACTTTTATGTGTTTTTTTGGTACAACATTTGTATGTGTTTTTATTTGTGATGTAAAGAAATGGTATGGATCAATTAAGCATCAATGTATGCAAAAAAAAGTGTTTATAAAAATAAATATTTGTGCTATTTTTATTATAATACTATCATAATGGTCTCATGTTTTATATTAAAATAATCATTTGTGCTATTTTTATTAAAAATACTAATTAATTATCATAAACAAAATGCTAACATTTTTTTAAGTTAATTTTCTTTCTTCTTCTAACTTGTCATAATATCATATATCAATTTTTTTTTATCAAAAATATGATTTTTTTTAAAGTCTATCCAAAATATTAAATAACTGATTGTTCTCATTTCTCATTATAACCAAGTGTTCTCACTTGAGTCGCCCCCATATATATATATATATATATATATATATATATATATATATATATATATATATATATATATATATATATATATATATATATATATATATATATATATATATATATATATATATAGGGGACGTATCAAATAAGAACATTGGTTATTATGAGAACTTTTAATAACAACCATACGATTTAAAATCAACGTCTCAGTTCTCATAATAAATATATATATAGGGCCGGTCCCGACCTTTTAGAGGCCCAGGACAAATAAAATAAATGGACCCCCAACAATAAATAACCATCAAAAATAAAATTTGATTTAAAATCTTATTATAAATTTTAATTGATTATATATATATATATATATTATTTTTAATTAAAATTTGAGAAATGTTAGTTGTAAAAAAAAATTTCAACTGAGTTAATTGTATGAATAACTTTTAAATATTTAATTATAAATATATCTCATTATAAATTTTAATAATTATATATAAATTATTTTATAGTTAAAATTTGAAAAATGCTAATCTATAATATAAGAAAGTTCTATCTTTTTGAACTTTCTGTGTGGTGCTGCCAAGTGGCTTAGTCTTACAGCACAATTTGTTTCTTCTTGATGCGCCATGTGTAATTTTGATGATTAATGAACGTATGTTGTTCCATATTCCACCATTGATGTCTCATATAATTGGCATTAAGTTCGGTTTGTCCATGCAGCTTCTATGCTTAATGAGGACTTTATATGCTTCTTTCCATTCAGCTTCAGCATCGGTTATGGTTATGTAATGAAGAGTGGAATGAAGAGTTTGTAACTCCTACATGGTTTGGTTATTTATGATATTGGTTGGCTACACTTTTCTGCAGTATCATACCAGTGTTCAATATGGCAAGACCATTAGCAAAAATATGTGACATCAATGACAGCAAAGAACTTTGGAAAGTTTCTGTTCGTGTGCACCACAAATGGACAGTTGTTTCGAACAAGAGGGAGCATTTTGAGATGATTTTTGTTGATGTATCGGTAATGAAGTGAATTGTTCGGTTGTTTTTACATATATTATTTCTGGTTTGTTGTATGTTTGATTTTAATGTTTTTTCCAGGGTGGTGACATACATGTTGTTGTTCCTGCACCGCATGTATCTCTTTTTTCTGAAAAAATGGTCTTGGATCATAGTTACACTGTTTCCAATTTTAAGGTTCAGGCTAATGTTGCGGCTTTCAGACCTTCGTCTCATAAGTTTATGTTGAAGTTTACTGCTGGCACTACGGTTACGGATGATAACAACGCTGAAATACCTCCAAAGCCGTTGGTGTTTACTAAATTTACTGATATAATAAACGGCAACTTTAACAAGGATGTTTTAATAGGTAGAATATTTTATCTCTATTCTGTTTGACTGGATTTCTTTTTTATGTGTTGTTTCATTTTAAGGTTTTTTTGGCTGTATGTGTTTTAGATGTCATTGGTATGGTGGAAAGTATTGGGTATTCACAGACAACATCAGGTGCCCGGAAGCAGCAGATTAACATGATGCTGCGTGACGGGGGGTTTGTTTTCATATTTATTGTATAATTTATCGAACATATCTTATGTGACTATGTAGATGACATGGTTTGTATTATTTCTTCAGTGAGAATACTATCAATTGCACGCTTTGGGAATCCTATGCTGAACAATTCATGAAGTTCAAGCAGGAGCGCGGAGATGATTCTGGTCCTATTTTTGTCATGATTCAATATGCTAAAGTCAAGGAACAGGGTTAGTAATTGATCAAGTTTGGTGTTAGATATCCTTGTATTTTGATACAAATGGTTATGTAACATTCTATTTGAATAGGTAAGTTTCCATTGTCCGTGACAAACACGTTTAATGTTACCGTCCTTGGTCTAAATACTGATTTACTGCCGATGAAAGAGTTTATAAAAAGGTATGCTCCCTGGATTTGCTCTTGTGTGGTTTTAATTTTTATGCAATGTGATTGTTACATTACTGTCTTCCTTTGACAGTTTTCCGAAGGATTCCATGATTACGTTGTCTGGCCAGGAGGGTTCCAATTCACAGCTTTCAGCACAGAACTCTGAAAATCAACAGATGACTCCTGTACAGAAATTGCTTATGTTTGGAAGTTGTTGGCCATTTATTCTGATTTAGTATATATTTCCATTTTTCCGTTGCATTTGACTGCGTATCGTATTATCTTTTGGTTCCATAATTGCAGATTACATTTTGTGCGACTGTGGGAGAAACTAAAATGCTGGTTGCCTCTCCGTATGGCTGGTATTATCGTGGTTTTCATGCTTGCTCATGTATTGCGCATGGTGAGAGAGCTCCGTTTGAGTGTGAGGCTGGACATTTCACTGAGGCAGAGATTTTTAGGTTAACATCCTTGTCACATGTTTTATGTTATTTCATTTATATGTGTGATTGTCAAGGTACTGAACATGACCTTTTTGAGTGCTCTATGTATACTGTGAATGTAGGTATAAGATTGAGATTGAGGTTACTCATGCCGGGAATAGCTGTAACTTTTTATTTTGGGACCGAGAGTGTGAGTTACTTTTAGGATTTTCTACTTCTCAGCTGCGTCATACAATGATTAAGGTATTTCCGTTTACATACCGTTGGAAAAACATAGACAATTATGCCAGAGTTAACTGATCTTTGTCTTGCAATCTCCTACAGGCTGGCATTCATGATCCCTTGGAATTCCCACTGGCATTGGATCAGATGTTGGATTGCAAGATGGCTTTCAAAGTTAAGTGGCAACCACGTTGGAAGAATGCCTCTGTCGTTATGCTATTGAAGAATGACCCTTTTGTGAAAGAGCTTGCTGATCAGTTTGACACAGATGAGGTATTTGAATTTAATCTTTGCATGTGTTATGCAAATTAAAATCATTGTAAACTGACTTTGCGCATATTATGATTTTGTACTATGTTTCGAATGATTTGTAGATGAAACAGCCTGCTGTCGAAGCAATGACCACTATTCGATCCGAACCTAATTTTGTCGTCGTAAGGACGTTTACTGTACTCAAATGTACTCCACTTTTAATGTACTGTTGAATATTAATTGTGTGATGTTTGTTCACTTATGTAACATGATCTTGATGTGAGTTCAACGCACAGCACAGATCCACTTACTCCTACTGGAAAAAGACACTTTCCAGGCGCATCAAGCGAGTCAACAACCTCGGATGCCACGTGTGATGGAGAACTTTCATCAAACAAGTTAAAGAAAATTATAAAAATAGAGAAGATAGATTAGTAGTTCCTGCATAATTTTAAGTATGTTTGGGTGTGTTTTTGTTTTATGGTGTGGACATGTTTTATTTCCTTTCCACTTTATTTGTTTTTTGTTTTATTTGCCACATAAACAAATCAGACTTGTAAGTCTGTTTCTGTTATCTTAATATAAGACTTTTCTGTTTTTCCTTAATCATCTATTCAACTGCTATGATATTCTTTGCTTTTTACTCATTTCCAATATCCAAACTAGCAATCTTGGTTACGACTACACGGGTAAAAGACACATAAACCTTATTCAAGAGTTACTCACGTGAAAATGAACTTGCCTTTTTACTGAGAAGTCCACACAACTAGCATGCACCGACAAAATGCTCTGTTGAATGTTATAAATAATCAAAATTAATATAGCTGCGCATATGACATTGTATGTATTCTCTTCAAATTGTTGACATTTATCTGAGCATCTGTTGCAATTTGATTGAATGGGATCACCTACTGAGTTAAATAAAGGTACACATGAGAGTTAGAAATATGTTAATGTCCATTCATGTTCTCATTAATAAGGACTGTTATAATAGGTAATATAAAGATTGTGCATAACGTTTTGAAATTATAATGACAAGACCTTCCATTTGCATTGTATAAAGTATATAGCAGATAATGCTTCACTTATTGCCTCATCCCAATCAACTTTCCAACATACCCCATTAATATTATATTTGTTTGTTTCATAACAGCTGTTATCACTTGAGTAATGTGAATCCATACAGTTTAATATTGTAGATTTCATACAGTTTAATATTGTAATTGGAATTGATATTGTTACTTCCAGGAGGTAACAATATATATGTGTAATAATATTTCAGTTCAACGATGATGTTGCAGACATGTTACGACAGACAAAGCTTATAATATGGGATGAGCCACCAATGGCGCATAAGTATGCAATAGAATCGCTTGACAGAACTTTGAAAGATGTTATGAGTGCAAACAAAAATTCAAATGATGTATTTGGTGGAAAGGTTGTTGTTTTTGGTAGCGATTTCAGACAGATTTTACCTGTCGTCCCCAGAGGCAGATATTGTACACTGTGCCATAAATGCATCTTACATATGGCATTCAGTTGAGGTATTAACATTGACAAGAAACATGGCCATTCAAACTGAATAGGAGACAGTTCCCTATTATAGTTTCCTATTCTATGACAATCAACAAATCACAGGGACAGTCATTGGATAACGTTGGTTTGTACTTACCAAAAGATGTATTCACACATGGCCAGATTTATGACGCATTATCAAGAGTAACAACAAAAAAGAGAATCAAAATACTGATACATGATGAAGAAAACAAATTCAGGGGGAAAACTACAAATGTTGTGTATAAAGAGGTTTTTAACAATGTCTAAGTGTTAAAAATCAATCACGGTAAATCTGTAACAGCAGTAATATATATTACTAACAGCATATTAGTAATGCAAGTAACAGCAGTACTATATATTACTAACAGCATATTAGTAATGCAAGTAACAGAAGTAATATATTTATAGCATAACATCTAAATACCAAAATCATATATATTAATATAAAGGTGGAGCTAAGTCCACCAGGGAATTACAAAATGTTTAATAGATAGATACTTATAACAAACTTTTACATCATTTTTCAATTTTTCAACATTGTTACAAGTATCTCCTTGCTGACGGGATCCTTAATGCTGAAACCCATAGAGTCTCCATCAAGCAGGCACCTTTCCTTGGAAAATTTGTACCAACCACGCCCTAAGAACATCTGACCCTTTTCGGTATGATGAACTTCACATTCATACCTGACTTCTCTTTCCCAGTCAACCAAATCTACAAACCTTGCTCCATTGAGCCAGCGACTTGCCACAATATGCTCAGGAATTTCCTGCAATATTAATATAAAACAACATTACATTATCCCATTAACTGATAGGGAAAGACAATAAGCTTAAAACGAATAACAACTTACAAGAAGACATGACTGAGCCATCTTCCCATTAGCCACATCTTGCTTCCAGATACAATATCGTAACTTAGCAGGCTGCTCTGCATGGCAACTAACATCCTCACCATCCGGTTCATGGCATCTGAAACATAATAGAAACAAACAACATGGTGAATAAATAAATGTGTTATCAAACATTCTAAATTCAAGCATAAAAACATATACTCAACATAAGCTAATTCAAACATACACAGAGTTATCACAAGTGACAGCTTTCTCCATAGCCATTTGGTTCACCGAGTTTTCTTCACCTGCATGCAACCATATATAACTTTTAAATTCAAAATGTAATAGAACAACCATTCAAATGATATGTTTACCTTTACCTCTCATTGTTTGATCAACACTTCCTTCCATCTTTTCAGAAGTTCGCGGCTTACACTATTGGTTGCAGAGTAATGATGACTGCTTCAGTTTTTAGTGCTTTCAAACTTCCTACACATTACTTATATAACACTCTAAATGGACTCTTCACATACCTACAACTTTTCCACAGTCCAATAGAATTCAATGCAATTGTTCAATTAGTCTTCTTTGCATTTACATCACTTCAAAACAGTTTTCATTTTATTTATATTCCTCACGAAAAACATTAACTGCCCATAACCCAATTGATCTTTCACATCCCAATATAATATAACACATTACAGCTATTTTATAACCATTTAATATTACCATACTACTCTTTAACATATACTCCTATTAAATTGGATTTTCAACTATTCATAAGTCCATTGTTGTATGTTCACCATTTAGATTTAATAGCCTACCATTTACAGGACCCATACCCCTACTTATACCAACAATAATGAAATTAGGAACCCTATTCTGATCAATTTTAATAGAAATCCTGTTCAATACTTATAATAAGCAATACTTAATTTAAAAACAGATTGGTAATCAATTTTGCATATAAAACCATGGCAGATTAAAACCAAATTTGATAATATTTAATTTAAAACCATACATAGTACCATAATTGTTAATATTTGTTCACATCCACCATTACAACAAAAAAACAAAACGATAATTCCCATACAAACCAAACTGCCAACAAACAGTCCTATACATCCACCACAAACATTGCCTAACCAACAGCTCTATCAACGATCACCACTGCGCTCCACTATAACCATAATATCTAACACTGGCGGGTAATAAATCACAAAGTGCACTTTATCTCCTTCTTTCAATTCAGCTGCCCTTACATAATCAAACCATTCTCCATACAAATATGTTTCATTTTTTTTTGCCTCTTCTTCACATTGCACTCATATGGGTACCCGTTGTCCACATCATTAAGGGTAATCTCTGCCATTCCAGCAAGTCCACATTTGTCTACTATTTCTACAGGAATATGCTGCACTCATTGACAAACAATATCAGTTACATTACTTCTGTGTATAACACCATTGTGCCAACAACTATAGACTTTGAACACTGCTTACCATAACATTTGAGCAAAACTTCTTTACATCATGAACTTCACGAGTCCAGTATGCTTCTTGCAGCTCCTCCTGTATAGGACTCATTTCCCTGAAATTAACACCACATTTACAACAAAATCCCAACACAACAACATCAGTATACCTATAACTATAATATATTCCCTATCACTTATAAATAAACTTTACCTCTCACTATCAGAAGATATCATTATGTATTCATTCAAATCAGCAGTATCTGATAATCCCACAGAACTTCCTATCCCATCTCCATCATTCCTTCAACACAATAACATACAAACTATTCATTAAACTAAGTTCTAACACATTATTCGGGAAACACATTCAATTTTGTGGAGGTTAAATGGAATTCAAGGCAAAAAATTAAATAAAACTATAAGATTACCGTTTATTTTCGACAACACTGGCAGCCTCTTCAACAAGATTCAATCTTTCATGTTGTTTCTTCCATTCCTCCATAAAATCCTCATTCTCATGTGACCCACTCAGAATCCTCTCAACTGTGAGCCGCTCCCATGGTGTTTGCAACTCCAACCGATCGGGTGAACTAAAATCAAAACAACATTGCGACCTCTAAATGGATGAATATCTTCTAATAAACTCTGCAAACAACATAAACAGTAACACATGCACATACCTCATTCGAAGAGAATACCTTCTTGGTTGTGACATTTTGTTCTTCAAACGTATCACTGGACCCTGCGCTTCTTACAGCAACAATGCCAAACACAGACTTAAGAAGACACAACCTTTCATTGCCAACACGTTGAAGAGTTATGAAATCCAACGTTTCTTTAATTTTAAATGCCAACGTTATGTAACAATAACAATAATAGGATTCTTTTGTGGGCCTATTAACATATTAGGTCTAACAATTAAATTAGGTATTCTGCACCAAGGCTAACCATCTAAGGCCCAATAAACTTTAATGTCCTATTAACTTACATATATTAACAAACTATAAGGCCCAACATATATTTTTAACCTATTTAAATTATTTTACCTTATTATATTAACTTACACATATATATTCATTTTCCCTATTTTATTTAAGTGCCCTAAAACCCAATGCGCAAGACCGACGGGTACCCGTGGTATGCATAATCAAAATATATTCAAATAAATATTTATCAAAACATCAAAAATATTTACAAAAATTTAAGGTAGACAAATAACTATTAGTTGACCTAAATGACACGCCACCAACACGTACCCGTGCGCATGCACGGGTATCGCACTAGTTGTCACAAAAATTATACATGAAACCTGAGGAAGTGTGTAATTACTTGACACTAAGATATAATTAATTGAATTTTTATTCTTTCTAAATGAACCATTGCAATTTGAAATTTTTTGAAGCCAGTAAGTCTCGAATTAGGCTACACCCTCAATGAGGCCCCCGTTTTTTTGAGGCCTTGTGTTGTGGGCCTACTTGCCCAGGCCCAAGGCAGATTTTAAAATAAATGATGAAGATTATGTGTCATTTTTTTTCTCCTTCGTTAAAATAACCTAATACTTAAACCCGTGGATTTTGAGGAGGATTGTCTAGCGAATTTTGTGGATTGGTTGGTGTATTGTAAGGACAAGAAGGTTAGGGAATGAAATTGGGGAGTTGTTTGGCTTGCAACAGTATGGTCTATTTGGCTTTTATGAAATGATATTTATTTCCGTAATGTTGGTTGATATTTATTTCCGTAATGTTGGTTGGAGTGTGGATAATACGGTTTGGAATATAAAGATTTTAGTTTGGAAGTAGTCTTTTTTGGGAGATATTACTAATTCCAATTATAGCTTTTACGAATTTACAAAGGATTCGTTATATTTCTCTTCGTAACTTCAATTGGTTGGTAATTTGTTTTTCTTAGCTTTTTCGGGTGCTTTTCCCGGATTGTTATAAAGAGGTCGGAGAACCCTTAGTTCTCCCGTAATATATCTCTTGATTATTAAAAAAAACTAAAACCAATATGAATATAGATTTATTCAATAAGATTGAGTGAGATATAAAACTAAATTAAAAATAATTATTTTTTAATAAAAAAATAGTTATAAAGAATAAAAATCCCTAACATACGTACTGTAGTATTACGATTTTTAAATAATGTATAATTATTTCTAATGATTCTAAAATTAATAATAATTTCTTATACTTTCTAAAGATATAATGTTACATATAGCTACATTTAATAAAAAATAATGTGATTCTAAAGGTAATCTTCAAGAAAATAGTATAAAATAATTAATCTATTATTATAAATTTAAAATTTAATGTATTTTTATGTAAGGATCGGTATCTTTTACTCCCGTCTACGTATGCTATCTGTATCAATTACACAATAACTATAAGCATTATTTGAATATTCTTTTAATGGGACTAAATGATAATAAATTTTCTTTTAATGCGGTCATAAAACGAGAAGAAAAAATAATTGTCTCATTAAGTTAAAATAAATTTTATAAAACAAAATAAAAATGAATTATATTAATTAACATTCAAAATTTATATCATCATTCTATGTTTAAAAATTTAATTTAATAAAATAAATTTTATTAAATTTAAAAACAAAACAAAATTCAAATCCGAAAACTCCTTTTTCAAATCAGAAAACAACTTAAAATACGTTTTCCATTTTTGTAGAGGAAATTGACTACTTTATTATCTTTTTTCTATATATTTAAGTCATAATAAAATATATTAATGAAGGTTAAGTATAATAACTAGAAATTAAAATTTTTATAGTACATGGTAAAAAAAAAGTAAATAATACATATTTATAAGAGTGAAGACCCATTTTGGTCCCTCACAATTAGTCCTCACAAAAAAATTGACCCAACTTAATCCCTTACAAAATTTAACCGGATCATGTTAGTTCTTCTGCTAATATTTTTCTCAAATCATTTTTTTTCTAGTTTTAAACCTTGACTGGACTGCCATGTTGTATTTTATTTATTTTTCATTTTTTAAATACTAAATTGATTTTTATTTTTAATTTCATTTTTAAACAATTATAAATTCATAATATAAAAAAACCAAAATTGTTTCTTATACGTGGTTAATCTTAAACCATTCTAAATTTAAAATAAAAAATACAAAATTTGTATCAATATGGTCTCGAACCTAAGTATCTTCAGATTAAATGACAGTCAATTTAATACAATAGAAATTGATTTGTCTATTTGTAAATGATAGTCACTTTAATAACAATAGAAATTGATTTGTCTAGTTGTTATTGATAGTCACTTTACTAACCGTAGAAATTGATTTGTCTAGTTGTAAATGATAATCACTTTATTAACAATAGAAATTGATTTATCTAGTTGTAAATGATAATCACTTTACTAACAATAGAAATTGATTTATCTTGTTGTAAATAATAGTTGCTTTATTAACAATAGAAATTGATTTTTGTAGTTGTAAATGATAGTCACTTTATTAGCAATAGAAATTGATTTGTCTAGTTGTAAAGTGAAAATCATTTAACTTGAAGGGACTTGGATTTGAGACCCCATAGGTAAAAATTTATGTATAGAATTTGTTAATATTAATAGAAATCATGGAAATTACTTGTTTTAAAATTACTTTACAAAAAATAATTTTGGCTTTTTTGATATTATTCATTGATAACTGTTTAAAAATGAAATTAAAAATAAAAATTAATTTAGTATTTAAAAAAAATCTAACATGTCAGTCCAGTCACGGTTTAGAAGTATGAAAAGAACAGGTTTAGAAGTAGAAAAAACCGATTTGAGAAAAAATATTAGCAGAAGGACTAATATGACCCGGTTAAATTTTGTAAGGGATTAAGTTGGGTCAATTTTTTTGTGAGGGACTAATTTGACTCGTGTAATATTTATGAGTGACCAAAATAGATATTCATTCCATTTATAATTTGTAGACTGAGCTAATGTTAAAATGCAAAACCTAAAATCAATTTGCACATTTTGATAATTAATTAATTAATTTTTTTCCATAAATTAGGACAAAAATAGTTATAATGAAATCCATTATATGGAATCTATTAGGACCACCACCCTAAACATTTCAATTCTTAATATTTCAAAGAACCATATATATGGCCCGTGCGTTGCACGAATATGATTATAATTGTTACTTTAAATATTATTTCTCAAATATATAATTGAATAAGAACTCAACGAAAATTTATATTTCCACAAACAAAAGTGATTAAAAGTATAAAATATATTTTTATTTTCTATTAATGATATTTATTTTTGTCTATTAGAATAATTAAATTTTTATAATAGTAAATAATATGATTTGTTTATCTTATTATCAATTATAATAATTTCTATTAGTAAAGTGATCCATCTTAATTAAGAATAATAATGTTTATTTTTTAAAACAAATGAATAATAATGTCTCATTTATAAAAGCAATAAGTTATAGAAAAAATTTAATGACAAATTTGTTAAAAGTTAAATTTAAAAATAAAATAAAAAGTGCATAGAATATAAGTTTTATCTAATGAAATTAATAATATTTATAGATCTCAAGTATTTGTTGTAAAAGTTTATCAAATATTTTTTTTATTCTATACACTAAATTATTTTAGTGAGATAGGTATTTTAATCCGATTTCTTAAAAAAATAAACACAAAATGTACATAAGTTAAAGAATATAATTATTTCCAATACAATCAACTTAAAATTTGAATTTTTTTCAATATAATTTAATACAAACATCTTCAATACTATCAATTAATTATAGTAATACAATTTTTTATTTGTTAAATTGATTACACCATATCAATATTTTTATGAATTATTTCTATTTAAAATAATAAAAAACTCAAACACGTTTTATCAACAAAACTTATAATGTTGTTTGGTTTATTATAAATCCAGTATAAATTAATAAAAAACGAAAATTTCAATAGTGAGAGAGCATGACCTATCCCACTAAATTAAGAAAAAATAAAATAAATGAAACAATAAAACAAAATCATATTTTTTTCAAATATTTTTTTAATCATATACAATATAATATTTTAGTGTGATAGGTATTTTAATTCAATTTCTTAAAAAATAAACACAAAATGTACATAAGTTAAAGAATATAATCATGTACAATACAATCAACTTAAAAAGTGAATAATTTTTTAATATAATTTAATAAAAATATCTTCAATACTATGAATTAATTATAGTAATACAATTTTCTATTTATTAAATTGATTACACCATATCAATATTTTCGTGAATTATTTGTATTTAAATTAATAATAAACTCTAATACATCTTATCAAAAAAATTTATAATATTGTTTGGTTTATTGTAAATCCAATATAAATTAATAAGAAAAGGAAAATTTCAATAGTGGGAGGGCGTGATCTATCTCAATAAATTAATAAAGGAAAAAAAAATTTATCAGTAAATTAGAAAAATATGAAAAATATAAAGATATAAATTAAAAAAATCTAAATATGTATTTCATCATGTAATTTTTTTTAGGATATGTTATTGGTTTTTAAATTTATCAGTGTATCTATGTTACATTATACGGAAGCAAATTAAGTTAAATGACTTTACAATTTGACAACTATTCTTATATTCCAAAGATTTATTAGGTGACTTACCATTTGACCACTATTCTTATATTCAAATATTTATTAAGTGGCTTACAATTTAATCTCTAATTCTAAGATATAGGTTTTCCAAATCAAATATAATTTTTATTATATATGCTTGCAATATTTTATCTTCGATAAGCCTGCAAAAACATATATTGTACTTTACATGAAAATAGAATAAATGAGTATGAAATTTAACTATAAGATAAACAAATTTATAAATAGTTATTAGAGGTATGAAAAACAGATAGTTATTTTATCTTACTAATTGAAGTTGTTATAAGGCATGAAAATGCTAAAAAAAACAAATAGGTAAAAAATAGTAGCAAATAAAATTGAAAAAAAAATTTCTTAATGATTGAAGTTGTTATGAGACATGAAAATCCTAGAAAAGAACAAATAGGTGAAAATGGTAGCAAATGAAATTGGTAAATAATGAAGGTAGGATTAAAAGTGGTTATAAAGGTGTGTAAGAATACAAAAAGCCATTATTTTATAGTGGTTTTCATAGGCTATTATTATGACCTCTCATTTCTTAGAAGTTAATTATTTTACCAACTAAAATAGAAAAACAGTAACAGATAAAAAAAATAAAGTATTGCACTAAAATAAAAATTTATAACACCTTTAAATTTTAATGAAGATTAAAGAGATGAAAAAACCGAAAAACTAAAAAGTGATGGTTAGTTATGGAATATAAAAGAGAATGTTATAGATTTAGAATAATTTTCACTAAAATATACTATTACAATTAAAATTAAAGTAATATTAAAGTTAGAAAATAAAGTTAAAATGTAGAACTATCAATATTTTTTAGTGTTTTTTTATATATTTTATTATGTGGTATTTATTATAAAAATAATATATAAATTATTTAAATAAAATATAATTTTAAAAGTTTAAAAAAATCAGGGGTTGTTACACTTTCTCTAATTCTAACCTATTAAATCAGGGAGACCACTAAAAAGGTTGGATTAACTTAGTGGATAGAAAGAGAAATAGAATGGCACAAAATTTGGGTTGGTTTCCACTTTCCCTCATAAATATCATAACCTAATTCTCATAATGTACATTATTCTTTCAACCCACTTTCTTATGTGTTCTTACAAGATGTTTTCAAGAATCCTCGTGAACAAGTAAAATAAATAAAATCAAAATCACTTTCTACCAAATAATTGATTGTGAATAAAAATAAGAAAGATAGTAATAGTTATTAGAATTTTTATTAGAACTTTTTTTCTTAACTATATATTGTTCTATAAAAATATTAATGGATAGTCTCCTATGAATTAGACATATTTTAGGAGAAGAATAAAGGTTTACCATTGTTGACGACCTGAAGATTTTTGCTCGTTCTTATGTTATTCATGTGTATCTCTCTCCTCCTCCTTTGGTCTCAAGGACCTTTTTGTTTTTATAATAATTTTTACTTAAATTACAAAATTATTAAAATTCATATGTAATAGTTATTCAAAATTTTATATTTTATAAATTTTAAATTATCATTACTTTTTTTTAATAAAGGCCAAAATATATTAAACAAAAGAAAATAGTACAAAGAGGAGGGAGACCAAACCAAAACCCTCAAGAAGAACAAATCTAGAAAAAAAATAAAAGATAGACAACAAAAACACATGAGATAACTCATATCAAAGAAACTAGTGAGACGTACGGTTGGAGGCACCTACCTTAACACCTTTGCACTCCTCAGGCGGTTTCTTCTTGTGCTTCCTATTTCTTGAAACCACCAATTAAAATGGTTGACTAGTGTTTTCATCCAAATCAGCAATCTCATCTCTCTTATCCATGTTAGTCCAAAATTCACTAAGAAACTTCATAACTTGTTGAGCATCTGAATCTGAATCTCCATCATGATTCTTGTCAATTTTACCTTGATCAATGATATCTATATAAACTAAACCACGCAAATTTTCATTACCTTGGGCACCCAAGTCTTCTTGATGCAACACATCAATACTCACAACATTCCCATCAATAGAGGTTTTCAAACAATCAACAAATCTTAAAAGAGGATTATTATCAACACATGTAGCATTTTCACATTCAACTGATTCCTTTCTTAAATCTTCATTCTGAAACTTATTCCCCGTGCGTTCATGCTTCTCGTTAGATACCCTTTTCTCTTGATCCACTTTAACAAGTTTACAAGACGAAAAACTATGACTAATGTTATGACAATGCGAACAGAAAATAGGCAATTTTTCATATTCAACGTTAACAAAAAACGCAAATTTTTCTCTTTCGACCCACAATTTATGTATAATTTTAGCAGATAAATCAATATCATCTAAAACTCTAGCAAAATGTCCAAAAGATCTCTCTAGAGGGCACTTACTTATTGCAGCATCCAAACACATTGGCGTTCCGAGACAACTAACAATAGCAAAGATAATATCATTACTTTTTTTTTGACAAAAGATAATATCATTACTTAAATACCATTATTATTACATTACTAATCAATTTACAAATTCGACAAATTTTAAAAATGCAATAACTCAAAATTAAAAAATCTCATTTTCATATTAAATTATAAAATTTTAATTTTTAGTGCAAAAAGTTAACATATTTGAATACTGGCTGGACAATACTAAATGGAAAATATAATTTACCTTGGTCATAAATAACATTAAAAATCAGATAATGAAGATTGCGAAATAATTTTTAATATATAAAATAAATTGTACATAACTCAAATAAAATAGATGGCAATCTTTATTTACACATAATATTTTTTTAATTATTGTTGCTTTACTTTACAATGAATAAAGAAAATTTATTTCAATATAGATCGGTTAATAAAAAAAATCAGTTGCTTATAAATTCGAAACACGTCAACGATTGAAATATGATATTTATGTTGTTCTTGCTTTATCCTTGTGACTCACCAAAGCATCATCATAACTTAAAGATTCGGTGATGTTAAAAAAATAGAGAAAGACTTTCAATTTTAATTTTATTAATCTGTGTGTATTTATTACAGCATGTTTTATGAATATAATTTTGGAAGAACCTTAGTAGTTTTGGTCATCCTTTCGAAGCCAATGAATTTCAATATAATTTGGGTTTGATACCACCAAAGCTCCTAATGATAAAATTTTGTCATAGTTTCCCTTGCATAAATTTGATATAATTTTTAGAATGTCATAGTCTTGCTTTTAGAATGTCATGCTATTTCAAAAATGTTGAGCCACCCAGTAACTGAAAGCATTCAGTGTATTATTCACATTTTAATTAGTATTTCGATTATAATGTATCCATGCGTTTTCAACCATAATCATTCAAACCTTTGTGGTTTAGTGATAGAAGGATATTATATAATTTATATGATTATTATTGTTATTGATAGGGGTAATAATAGGACTTATATTATTAGTATGTTATTGGGCTTTTAGCAGCGTTTGAGCTTTTATATTATTAGTATCCATTAAGAATGTTATATAATGTAGTCTCATAGAGACATTTGGAATGAATCAAAGAAATCAAAATTATTTTTACCTCTATTTTCTTAGTTTATTTTAATGTCTTTCTCTTTTTATTGTTGAAACCCTAATCCTATTGCCTTGGTAGGAATTTCTTCCTATCAATTGGTGCTTTCATCCATGTACTCAAATCCTCCTATGGATTATCATTATCTTACACCTTCATATCAATGGAGTATTCCTCCTACTTATCCAACAAACCCCTCATTTACATCTCCTACCACATCTTCATTTCCATCTTTTCTATGAGAACTTTTTACACCTTGTTACACTTGTGTTGGATCATCATCACCAAGTTTGTATCCAAATCATGGATATTCACCACATCCATCTTACCCTATTCCATATTCATCATATTCATTATCTCATTATTCATACCCCTACAATAATTATCATCAACAACTACAACCAACAAAAACCTCAAGAGATTTTGAGAAGCATTAGCAAGTGTCTCATCCCTCTTTTAAGAAAAACTCACAAACAGAAACTTCAACCAAACACTATTCCACCAAATACCCGAAACTTCTAGAACCCACACTCACACCAACACCTTCATCTCTTTCTCCAAATTCCGTTTCCGAAAGCCTACTCTACAACAAGATTTTAAATATTCATCCACTCATACTCTCCAAAAATCCATTGACATATAAAAAATGTAATTTAATAGAATTCATGGTTAACTTTTCATTTCTAACCAACCCTATTAACAAGTTTATTGTCTCACTATAAAACTTTTCATATTTAAGTTCACATTATTTTCTCATTAATTGTTTGAATGCTTTGGCCTACATAAAGTTGTCCATATCAAAGTGTTCTTAAGGATGTATAATTTTTTGTCTCACCATTTTCTTGAATGCTTTTTCCTAACTTGATGCTCTAACACACACAACTAATTCTATAGGTTTTTTTTACATGAGGGGCCGAAGCCCCGTAAAAGAAAAACTAACACGGAACAAAATGCGGGAATTGTTTTCCCAACAGATCATCATCAAACCTAGACTGAAGAAATCTAGGGCACTCTCTGAAAAACATAAATTTAGCTTGTTGATGCATGGCTTTCTTTGCTATAGAATCTGTGCACGTATTGACCTCCCGATTGATATGCTTAATAGAAATTACTATGTCATGTTGGAAATAGTTCCTGACTTTGTCCAGCAAGCTTCTTCCAATAACGGTTGAAACCTGATTACTCGTAATATCCTTAACTACTTGTTTAGAATCAACTTCAAGAATAATTTGATTGAACCCCAATTCTTCAGCTAGTTTTAATCCTTCAAAGACACCCCAAAGCTATGCACTATGAACATTGCAAATACCTATCCTCTTAGCAAATCCTCCCATCCACTCTCCTTCCGATCCTCTAATGACTCCACCACAGCCTGTAACACCCCATATTTTCCATTATTTAATTTAATTAGATTTTAAATTATTTAATTGGATTAATTGACATTTTTGGTAAATTATTGAAGAATATTGTAGAAATAGATAATTGGGATTAGTGTAGTGGTTAGCAAAGGGGAGGTGTTAACTATGTAAGCCTTATTGAGATATTTTCTATTTTTCATAAAATAAGGAAAATTGGAAAAGAGGAAATTAGAAGAAAAAGAGCAAGTCTGAGAAAAAGAGAAAATACGTGAAAAGGAGAAGAAGAGGAAGAAGAGGACCTTCAAAAATGCGACTCAAGAGGTAAAGGGGGACTCTTTGGGTTAGTGATTATTATATAATCAGGGGTAGTGAACTAATTAGGATTGTTGTTTGGTTCGATTGCATGTTTTGGTTTTTGGGGTTTTGGGGAATTTAGGTTGTTAATGTTGAATTGATGCAATTGATGAATTTGATGAATGGTTTGGTATTAAATGACTTCGAAAACATGTTATATTTGTATTATAATATGTTATTTGATGATGTTTTTGGTATGAGACTGTTTTGGTGCAATTTGGATGAGATTGGGAGAAGAAACATGTTAAAATCGCAGAAAATTTTTGCATCTGCGATGAATGCGTCGACCTAAGTGTTAGTTCATCGACCTGGGTGACAGCATGCGTCGACCTATAGGGCCAGCGTGCGCATACCCGAGGGAGACAAAAAATTCAATGCGTCGACCTGAAGGGGGTTTGCGTCGACGCATGGCAACCAATTTTTGGCAAATTTTCTGAAGGGCATAACTTTCAAACCGTACATCCGTTTTGAGCGCCGTTTTGAGCGTTGCGAAGCTAATTTGAAGCATTATGTGATGATTTGATGAAATTGGTAGTGGTTCTATTTGATTTTAAATGGTGATTTAATTTAATTAATGGACTATATCATTGTGTACATATATGTGTGAATGTAACAATGTGTTGTTGTTGTGGTGGTGTAGCCACTCGAATTTCAATTGATTAGGTGGTGTTTTTGACATGATTATATGTGATATAACTGAATGATTGTTAATACATGTGCATGCTTATTGGTGATGAAATGGTGAGTTATAATGAGACGGTGCGAAGCATCGAATCGGTGATGTTATAAGTATGTCATATGTGTACATTCATTCATATGCATTTTGGTGATGGATCCCGGTGATGTTGTGGATCAGATGGTGGGCATAATTCCCATTGTGCGGAATTTGTGCCGGTTGGACTGTATCTAGATGATGAAAGATCAGTTGGATGGGTTTAGCCCATGTATGGTACCACATGCATAGTGTCAGTCATTCATGTGCATGATAATATAGTATGATCAAACGATTGTGCATTATACTTGGTGACGTGTTTGTGTTTGGTTCTTGATCAGTTGTTATAAATCTGAATACATGTTGTGAGTGGGTGAATGATAATGCTATGATGTTTTATTACTTATGACTGTATAATACTTGTTAATTCGAATGAGACTCACCCTTACATGTTGATATTTTCAGATTAAGGAGTAGCGGCATCTTGGTTTGGTGAGGATAGCTCATAGGCTAGTCCGTAGTCCGTGTCGAGTCATGCTCTGATTTGTAACACTGGGGAACGAATAGACTTAAGAGTTACTTATGATACTCTATTTATTGTTTTGGATTATGTATTGTTTGGTTTATGTCTTGGTGATGTCTTACGATACCGTTGAATGACATTCCGCTGTGTCGATGGTGTATTTTGATAATTTTGTGAATCGTTCCTAATAAAGCATGACGAACGACTTATGGTTTTCATTATTTTCTTAATTGTGGCACCGTTGTTTTATTTTTACTCTGATTTTTATTTTAATTGCCGCGGGGGTTTAGAAGGGTGTTACACAACCTGCATTGCCTTTCTTGTCTACTACTCCATCAACATTGATCTTAATTCAGTCTCTATGAGGCTTATCCCACTACACTAAACGCTCTTCCATGCTAGGTTGAATGAAGATTTTCGAGCTAGCTTTGGCAGCGCCATATTCATCCAGCACCTTCATGATGTAGGAGAACATACAAATAGGTCAATTATAGTTCTCCTGATGCATTTCCTTCGTGTGCCACAACCAAAGATTATAGCACGCAATTGCCCAAAAATATCGCCATTCTATTATTCCTTCACTGCCAAGATTGTTGTTCATATTAATATGTATCCACTCCTCTAAAGTACCTACAAAAAATAAAACCCTTTGTTAGTAGGGACCGCTTGTCTCCACAACATCTCCACACTAGGGCAATCTCTGAGCACATGCAACGTATTCTCCTCAACATTACCACAACACATGCACATAGCACTACTAAGACCCATTCTAAATTTCTTCACGTTGGTAAGTAAGCCATCATGATGCAGGAACCATATAAAATAGTGAACCCTCTCGATAGCCTCAATGCTCCAGATCTCCTTCCGTTTAGCATATTCTATTACTGCAGTGTCACTAATGAGCTGTTAGTACATTTCACTCACTGTAAACTTATTGCCTTTATCTCTAATTCCCACTCTCACATCTGGAATGACACCACTTAAGGGAGGAGGAATACTTTCTATTCTGTAGCATAAATCACGTGGCAGCCATTGACTCAGATCAGTCCAGTTCCATTCACCCGCATCAGTACATAAATTACAAACTGTGGCCATATTTAAGTGCTCCGGAATATTGATACTCAGGTCCCTAATCCTTATGCTCGGGTCAATCCATCTGTCATCCCAAGCAATAATCATGTCTCCAGATCCAATCTTCCATAAACATCAATCATTCATATAATTCCAGTTCTTTGTGATAGTTTTCCAAAAAGCTCGAATCAGCAGGCTTCCATGTGAGATTTCTTTCATTTGTATTTCTACCATATTTGCCCCAAATCACGTTACTCAAGAGATCACCATTGTGTTTCTGCAACTGTCATCCCATCTTGATCAAACAAGCTTTATTCATCACATCAAGTCTCCTGAGACCAAGACCGCCTTCACTCTTTGGACTAGTAATGATTTGCCAATTAATAGCATGATACATCTTGTTATTCTCTGTGTCTCCCCACACAAAATTTCGTTGGATCTTATAGATTTGATTAATACTGGTTTTAGGGAGAATATTTGTCATTATAGAGTACAAAGGAAGAGCTTCGGTGACAGTTTTGGCCAACGTAACACGACCGGAAAACGTAAGATGATTTGCTTTCCAACTGGTCAACTTGGCACTAACCTGATCAATTATGTATTGGAAGTCTGTTCTCTTGGGCACTTTGCCAATCAAAGGCACGCCAAGATATTTTCCAAGAGAGGTTGTTTCAATAAATCCTGAATTTATCACAATCTCCAACCTTTGGTTTCTATGAACATTCTTAGAGAAGAAGATCCATGTCTTCTCTTGGCTAACCTCTTGGCCTGGCATCCTGCAGAACTTGTCAAGGATATTCACCATACAATGAATCTTCCGAGTTGATGCTTCCCCGAATAAGAGCAAGTTGTCCGCAAACATTAAGTGCGAAATTACTGGTCCTCTCCTGCCAGCTTTAATGGCCTTCCAGTCACCTTCATCTACCACTTGAGATATCAAGTGAGATAATTTGTCAATACACAACACAAAGAGATAAGGAGATATGGGGTCTCCTTCTCGAATACCTTTTTTAGGACGAAAATAATCCGAGCTAACGCCATTCCATTTAATATTGGTTTCAACACTAGTAACACTCTCCATAATCATCTGAATTAGAGTGGATGGAAATTTAATTTCATCAAGAATTCGCCCAATAAAATCCCAGCTGAGGTTGTTGTAGGCTTTGGAAAGATCCAATTTGATAGCAAAATACCCTTTCTTTCTTTTTGCTTTGTTCATATAGTTCACAATCTCTTGTGCCACCATTACGTTTTCATGGATGCTTCTTCCAGGGATAAAACCCAATTGGTAAGGAGAGACAATCATAGGCAAACTCTCATTCATTCTGTTGGCAATCGTTTTGCTAACTATTTTATAAATGACACTATAGAGAAAGATGGGTCTGAAGTGAGTAACAAATTCAGGTGCTTGAACTTTTGGAATGAGGCAGATGTCTATTTGATTAATATCCGCCAAATTACTAGGGTTTCTCCACAGCCTCTTGACATATTCACATATGTTATTCCCTACGGCCTGCCACACATTTTGGTAGAATCCTGCAGGGAATTCGTTGGGACTTGACACCTTCCATGATCCCATACTAAAGATAGCCCTTTTGATCTCTTCATCTTCCAGTTCAGAATTCATTCTTTGCAAGATATCTTTTTCAATATTAGGGAAAAAGTATGTTGTTTGCTCCTAGTAATGTCTACTATCATTCAGCTCAAAGAGTTTCTTGTAGTGCTCACTAAAGAGCTGTAGAATCACTTCTTCATCTTCAACCCAATTCCCATCCTCCTTTTTCATAATAACCACCTTATTCCTCTGTCTACTTTGAATAGCCTTCAGATGGTAATATTTGGTATTTTTGTCCCCATCCGTAAGCCATTTTTCTCTCAATAGTTGAAACCACATAAGTTCCTCCTTCTTTAGAATGTTACTCATCTCAGTTTGAAGCTTCTTCTCAATATTTCTAAAACCCCCATACTAGCTGTTAGATTGTAAATGATTTTGGATCCCCTCAAGCCTTCTCATGATGCCATTCTTTTGCCTGATGACTTGCTGAAACGTCTGGAAGTTCCAAGCCTTTATTCCTTCCTTGACATTTTACATGTTTCCAACCACATCAGCATCAGTTCTCCAGTTTGCTTTAAACATGTTTTGGTAATCTGTCTCAGCTAACCAGAATAATCAAGCCTGGATAATAATTTAGCAAGTCCCTCAGCGAAACTTAGTCTCCAACCATCATTACATATACCACGATCCAACCTCTCATATATATGTTGTCCTCCTCTAAAGATTGGACCCCTCCATGTAAATTTCAGTCCTACAGCTCCCAAGTCAATCAAATTGCAGCTCTCAATTTTTTTCTTGAGTTTGATACACTTGTTAATCGAAGCCACTCCTCCACTTTTTTCTCATGTGCAAAAGCGATATCATTAAAATCTCCTGCAATTAACCAAAGATCTTTCATATCCTTGTTGATCTTACGTAAGTCATACCAGATTGGTCATTTGTCACATTGCATGATCATGTGGATAAGTTGGAACTTTTTAAAAACAATCTGCACATGAACTTCCGCCTCATTCCATGCAACACAAATTCCTCCAGAATATCCATGATTTTCGGTGGATGAAAAACCAGCATAACCAAGTCTGCTCATAGACTCCTTCATCTTATTTGGGTTGCATCTAGACTCATCAATGATAAGCATGATTGGGTTATACCTAATAACATACTGTTTGCAATACTTATAGAAGCTTGTGTTGGTTGCGCCTAGCCAATTCCACACAAAAATATCTTTTTGATGAATCATCATAAAAAACAGACTAGAAGAAGTATACCTCTGTTAACCAAATGAAACAAGTTACTGCGGAGTCTCCCCCACCACTTCCATGTCATTCTAACTCAGCTCTTGACTAACCTTCAAGTTAGTGATGTTGGTGCAATCATTCGTGTGGCTCGCATCAAATTTCTCAGGGGAGGTAGTTACAATAGCAAGTGTATTATTTTTCTTCTATAGTGATAAAGGGAAAATTCTCCGAATGTCAATCTCAAGGACTGCGTGATATTATAGAGTTGGTAGGAATTCAATTAAACAAAAAGCACTGGGGGTTTTGGTTTTTATAATTACGAATTAAATTGCAAATAAACTTAAAAAGGTTGATTTGGCCTAATATGAGTAACATGCCAGGATAGGTGTGTGCATTAACATGTAACATTTCGGAACCCTTATTTCACTAACAAAATTCAACTTATCAATTACCGGTTCTTAAGGGTATTTGCTCCTAAGTCCTTAGTGGGAAAACCTTTGAACATTCAAATCCTAATCCCAAAGTCCTTCGAGATTAGTGATCAAATCAAGTATTATAATAATCAAGAATAATCCGGTTACTATAGGGTATCCCTAGTCTTAGGTGATATCTACTATAGTATAATGGTATAAAAACCCTAACAATGGAGGTCAATCCTAATTGTCAGTCATAAATCAATCCAGTTGGTCTGACGAGGAAAGCATTAAAAACCTTATACCATTAAATTGAACGTGAAAGAGAAATATGTTATTGAAATTTGGAATTCAAGATCATCACAAATGTTAATCAGGGACACCCCCTAGCATTTGGGGGTTTAGCTACTCATATCATCCAAAGAAATTACAAAGATATCAAACAAAGACATTACAATAGAGATGATGAACTTTGTTCTTCAATGGCTTCCGCTCATGAGAGTTATCTGTTCTTCTCTAATTGCATAGGCTTCTTCTCTCAATCTCCAATTCTTCGTGTGGAAAAAAGATCCCTAATTCATCTTGAAAACTCTCCTAAATAGTGCAGACTCACTTAAGTTGGTTGGAAATCCCAAAAACACCCTTGCAGGCAAACCACTAAACAAAATCACAAAAATCACTGAAATCAGCGTCAAACCCAACACGGGCCGTGTTGAGCAACACGGGCACCCGTGTTGGTCCACTGTTGTTTTTCTTTTTCTTCTTTGGTCCCAGGCTTAGCAACACGGGCCGTGTTGAGAAACACGGGCACTCGTGTTGCACCACTGTTTTTCCCTTCTTTCCACACTTTGTTCCAACGCTCTTCCTGACACGGCCCGTGTTGAGCAACACGGCCACCCGTGCCAGGCCTCCTGAATCATGTTTTCTGAACTTCCTCGAAACTCCAAGTTTTGCATTGATTTATGCCGATTTATCCATATGAGCCTGAAAACATAATAACATACAACCAAATCATAAAATGATGAATAATACATAAAAAACTAAATAAAATAACTTGAGGATACTTAAAAACAACGATAAATATATGTGTGAAAACCACTTATCAAACTCCCCCAAACTTAAACTGTTGCTTGACCTCAAGCGACAATTACAAAAGTTAATGACCTTCAAAGCACACTGGTGTTCATACGTGAGATATCCGTTTGTATTACTCAAGAGACAGTTGGTTCGGCATTCACATGACGCGACGAGTTTCTGTTACATCAATAAACCTCAAGCTCCCCTTTCGGATACCTCTCCAACTATACTTTGCACTTAAGTCTCTTTCCGATTTTCCTCCTTTTTCATTCAGACAATCATATTAAGGCATTGCATTTCTTAGAATAATCATCACCTGCATGAGACGAATCAAGGCTTTTTATTTTCTTCTTCTGGCACCAAACTAGCAGCATTTTCTACTTTTAATTACCAATGAAATTTTCAAACTTTTCAGTTATATATTGTCCTTTTGGACGATGTTTGGGAATCAATCTCCTTTGGGCTGAATAACCGGGTGAGGGTTACCCAACTTAGCGAGCCGATTGCCTTTTACCGCCTTTTCATCATTTGGTGCAAACTTTATATCCTTATTTTTCTCAACCAGTCATCATGCAAGTGAATCTGAATTATGCCAGACTGTATCAATAAACTACTCGAGGAGTACTTCAGGAGACAAGTACTATGGTGCAAATCTACATGTTAGACTCGTATTTTTTTAGGGAACCAAGGGTGTTTAAACAAACCTCTTCTTGTCACATTATTCCTAACTTTCTGTCCTCAAACCATCCTCACTTCATCTCTATATACTATTCCCGATCGCTCTTTAAGATCAAAACTCTTCAACAAAAATTAAAATTTCGGTCAAAATTTGGGAATAATTCACTTTATGGTTTCACATCTTACCAATAACGTAAAAATATAAAATGCAATGCAAAGAGAAGAGCCTCCCCCAAACTTGAACTAAACATTGACCTCAATGTTTCAGAACGAGCTCGAGAGAGGTGACTCACAGAGGGTATTACACTCCAATGATCACTTCCGAGCTTTCACTAGAGACGTCCTCTTTTATTTCCTGAAAATAAAACAAAAAAACAGAGAAATTAATTAGTAAAGTCGTGGGTTGCCTCCCACGAAGCGCTTCGTTTAACGTCGCATGGCTCGACGGTCAATTACCTTTTATTATGGAGGGTATTTCCTTTTCCAAACCTTGTTGCTTGTCACTTCCGCAACCACGAACTCATGAAAATGAAAAGCATGGATAACTGTTCTCTCCAATTTACTTCCCACATTCTTCTTCTCACCTTGATCTTTCTCTTCCACCTTCTTCTTGACTTCCTTAGCCTTCTTAGGACTTTTGAAAGCTACATAAGTTGGTTCCACCCGAGAGGCTATGCTTGAAACTTTTTCTTGGAGCTGTTTAAACCTTTTGCTCTTTTCCTCACTTTTTGTCATACCATCAGAAGTTTGATCATTTACAACCGCCCTATGTTTCTTAACTCCTAACATCTTCAAGGTTACGTCTTTGTCAAATGATTTCAGTGTTAGTGTCCCTTTTTCAATGTCGAACTTGCAGCGCCCTGTCAACAAAAAGGGTCTCCCAAGAAGGATAGGAGTTTCTTCATCTTCCGAAATGTCCATGATGTGGAAGTCAACAGGGAATACAAACTTATCAACCTCCACTAATACATCTTCAGCCACCCCATATGATTTCTTAACTGTGTGATCAGCGAACCGTAACTTTGTCTTACTTTCACTAATATCTCCCAATTCAAGCTTTTTGAAAATAGATAGTGGCATTAAACTCACACTGGACCCAAAATCGATCAATACCTTTTTAAATGTTATATTTTTGATAGTGCACGGTATCGCTACCGCTCCATGATCTTTCCTCTTGATTGGGATTTTTCTTGCTGACGAGATTGTACCATACTTCTCATTTGCAATTTTTGGTTCTCCTCCTAGTGATCTCTTTTTCGCCAACACCTCCTTCATAAATTTCTTATATAAGGGCATGTGCTCAAGTGCTTCAAAGAAGGGTAGATTTACCTCTAACTTTTTGAACAATGCAGTAAACTTCTCAAAGTCTTTCTCTCTTGAACCCTTCTTTGTAATTCTGGAAGGGAAATGTAGTTTTATCACTGGTTCAGCGTCTTTCTTATTTTTTTCTTCACATGGTTTAACCGGTGGTACTACAACTTCTGGCTCTTTTGGATTCTCTCTTATTTCCAGATCCACCTCTATTACCATGGGGTCATCTATTTCCTCTCTCTCTTGGTTCGATTTTGACAACTTTTTATTTCTTGTTGTAAATGCATTAATCTTCTCTTGGTCTTTTGGATTTTTCACAGTTGAGCTCGGAAGGGTACCTTGTGCCTGTAGAGTGAGATGGTGTGCTATTTGACCCACTTGAACTTCCAGATTTTTAATTGAGGCGGTGGTGCTTCTATGGTTGTTTCTTGTTTCTTCTTGGAATTGAGAGCTCTGCCCAACCAATCTTTCAATTGCCACTTCCCACTATGCTTTCTGGGGGCCTTGTTGTTGTTGATCTTTCCACGCAAAATTTGGATGATTCTTCCACCCTGGATTATAGGTGTTAGAATACGGATTGTTTTGCCTCAAGAATTTGATTTCTTCAATCTGCTTGGGAGTAGCAACACAATATACAGTTTGGTGAGAGCCATTACAAATTTTATAGTTAACAGGTTGAGCTTGTTGAACTTGAGCCACCTGTTGTATACCTATATTCATAGCCTTCAATTTCTTTTCAACTTCTGCAGCTATAGCGCCTTCAACCCGAATTTTCGAAGTTTCCAGCTTAAGATCAATGATTCCTTCCGGTTTGGTAGCACACCTGTCATACAATTCCAAATGCTCATATGCAGCTATTTCTTCAATGATTTTGATGATGCCTGAGGCTGTTGTGAAATTTGTCGAGCCTCTAGCCGCTGTATCAATTAACTATTTTGTTTTCATTCTGAGCCCATTGACAAATACTTGCATCTGTTCAGTCTTGTCCATATGTGAGTGGGACATGCTACTAGAATTCTTTTGAATCTTTTGTAGGCATCTCCTAAGGGCTCACCCTCCTTCTGTTTGAAGTTCAGGCTGTCATACCTCTTCCTTATAAATACAGATGCAGGAAAATACTCATTTAAGAAAGCTTTTTCCATCTCTTCCCATGATGTAATGCTTCCCACTAGAAGGGAATAAAACCACTCTTCTGCTTCTCCTGCCAAGGTAAATGGGAACATTCTCAGCTTCTTGGCCTCTTCTGTATGACCTTCGATTTTTAAAGTTGTACTCATGGTCAGAAACCTCTGTAGGTGCTTGTTTGCATCTTCATTTACCTTTCCGGTGAAAGGCTTTCTTTTGAGCTGAGTGATGGTGCTAGGATGCAATTGAAAATTAGGAACATTCACCGGTTGGTTGACAATAGTTAGTCTCCCTCCCGGTGTGTTTCTAGCACCATAGTCTTCGAGAAGTCTCTCTGGTGGTGGTACCTCGCCCATGATCTCTTCTTCACTTTCGGTGTTTGAACCAGAATGAACTGTAATCACTTCTTCCTCGGATTCCAGTTTAGCTTGACGAACTTGTATGTGCCTTGCGTGCAAAGTCCTTTCAATTTCTGCGTCAAAAAGAAATTCTGCTGAGGCCTTACCTCGCATAAACAGATTAGACAATTATTAGAATGAGGAACAAAAATAAAATAAAATATATTTTTTTTCGCAGAAAATAAAATTTTAGTCGCAAAGCAACAAAATTCTAATTGAAATAAATCTAAAAACTCTATAATCTTCGGCAGTCCCTGGCAACGGCGCCAAAAACGTGATCTGTAAAATAGCAAGTGTACTATTTTGCCTCTATAGTGATAAAGGGAAAATTCCCCGAATGTCGATCTCAAAGACAGCGTGATATTATAGAGTTGGTAGGAATTCAATTAAACAAAAAGCCTTGGGGGTTTTGGTTTTTATAATTACAAATTAAATTGCAAATAAACTTAAAAAGGTTGATTTGGCCAAATATGAGTAACATGCCAGGGTAGGTGTGTGCATTAACATGTAACAATTCTGAACCCTTATTTCACTAACAAAATTCAACTTATCAATTAACGGTTCTTAAGGGTATTTGCTCCTAAGTTCTTAGTGGGCAAACCTTTGAACATTCAAATCCTAATCCCAAAGTCCTTCGAGATTAGTGATCAAATCAAGTATTATTATAATCATGAATAATCTGGTTACCGTAGGGTATCCCTAGTCCTAGGTGATATCTACTGTTAGAACAAGATTTGTTCTGATCAATATTCTTAGTTTTGATGATAACAATGTATATGAATTTTGCTTGAGACAATGTGGTACTCTAATTCTATGCAATATCCATTTCAGGAAATATATAAAGAGTATGCACAAAATCAACGCAAGAAGCACTGACTCAGAAGGTTCAAGTATGCAACATCAGAACATGCTCTCGCAAGACATCAGAAGATGGTCAAGCAGAATCAGAACATGGTCTATTGAAGCATCAGAAGAACTTGAGATCAGAAGCAGAAGCACTGAAGTTCTCATGGTATCACGCTAGAAGCACTTCAAGGTCAGAAGACAAGAAGATGCTCTGCACCAAGCTGTTTGACTCTGATATATTCAAACGTTGTATCAACAAAGATCAGATCAGAAGCAAGTACAAGATGGCAGGCTACGCTGACTGACAAAAGGAACGTTAGAAGCTATTAAAGGCAACGTTAGTAAAAGCAGGAAAAGCAAGGCTCGAGGTAGTTGACAAAAGAGTGAAACATTAAATGCAATGTTGAACGGATCACGCAACGCATTAAATGCTCCCAACGGTCATCTTCTCAAACGCCTATAAATAGAAGTTATGATGAGAAGCTGAATACAACACTTTGCGTAAACATACAGAAACGCTATCAAATTTAAAAGCTCTCAAACTTCATCTTCGACCTCACTTCATTACTGTTGTGATATCTTAGTGAGATTAAGCTTAAAATTTAAGAGAAATATCACAGTTGTGATTATAGCTTTTAAGAAGCATTGTAATACTCTTGTAAGAATTTGTTTACATACATTTGTAAGAACTAGAGGAGATCAAGTTGTGTTCGGATTCTCTAGAAAGTCTAAAAGGGTATCTAAGCATTGTGTTCCTAGAGTGATCAGGTTGTGATCAGAATACTCTAGAAGACTTAGAGGTTATCTAAGTGGAAAACCATTGTAATCTCGTGTGATTAGTGGATTAAATCCTCAGGTGAGGTAAATCACTTCAAGGGGGTGGACTGTTGTAGTTTAGTTAACAACGAACCAAGATAAAAATCATTGTGCAAATTGTTTTTATCTTATGAGTTTTAAAGCTACACTTATTCAAACCCCCCCTTTCTAAGTGTTTTTCTATCCTTCAATTGGCATCAGAGCGCCGGTTCTAAGGTGAAAGCACTTAACCGTGTTTAGAAAAGATTCAGGAAGAGAAAAACGCTTAAGTCAAGATGGCAGGTGAAAATCCAACACCTACATCTACATTTGGCTCTGCTAAGAAATACAATGGAAATAGTAACAATGGCTACACTAGACCACCAGTATTCGATGGTGAAAACTTTGAATATTGCAAAGATAAACTTGAAAGTTACTTTCTTGGTCTAGATGGTGACTTATGGGATCTTCTGGTGGATGGTTACAAACATCCAGTGAAAGCTAGTGGTGTAAAGCTCTCAAGACAAGAAATGAGTGATGATCAAAAGAATCTATTCAAAAATCATCAAAAGTGTAGGACTGTTTTGCTAAATGCTATCTCTCATGCTGAATATGAGAAGATATCTAACAGGGAAACTGCCTATGATATATATGAATCATTGAAAATGACTCATGAAGGAAATGCCCAAGTCAAGGAGACCAAAGCTCTTACATTGATTCAGAAATATGAAGCCTTCAAGATGGAGGATGATGAAAACAATGAGAGAATTTTCTCAAGATTTCAAATGCTAACTGCTGGATTAAGAGTTCTTGATAAGTGATACACCAAGTCTGATCATGTCAAGAAGATCATCAGAAGCTTGCCAAGAAGATGGGGTCCTATGGTGACTGCTTTCAAAATTGCCAAGAATCTGAATGAAGTCTCTCTTGAAGAATTGATCAGTGCTCTGAGGAGTTATGAAATAGAGTTGGATGCTAATGAACCTCAGAAGAAAGGTAAATCTATTGCATTAAAATCTAATTATGAAAAATTCACTAACGCTTTTCAGGCTGAAGAACAAGATTATGAAGAATCAGAATCAAAAGAAGAGGATGAACTGTCCATGATCTCCAGAAGGGTAAACCAACTCTGGAAAAGAAAGCACGGGAAGTTCAAGAACTTCAGAAGTTCTAAGAAGCATAAAAAAGGAGAATCTTCTGGAAGCAGAAGATCTGACAAGAAGAAGGTCACATGCTATGAATGCAATGAGCCTGGTCACTACAAGAATGAGTGTCCAAAACTTCAAAAGGAGAATCCCAAGAAGAAGTTTCATAAGAAGAAAGGTCTTATGGCAACATGGGATGATTCTGATTCAGAATCAGAATCAGACTCTGAAGGCGAACAGACAAACATTGCACTGATGGCCACAGTTGATGATGGATCAGAATCTACATCAAAATCAGATTCTGAAGAGGTATTTTCTGAACTATTTAGAGAAGAGTTAGTTTCCAGTTTAACAGAACTTCTAGAACTCAAGGCTCATCTTAGTATCAAATACAAAAAGCTGAAAAAGCTATTTGATTCTGAAACTAAGAAGCTGGAAGTGGAAAATTATGAACTGAAGGAAAAAGTTTTAAAATTATCCAAAGATATTGGATCTTCTTCTGAATCAGAAAAATCCATTCCTAGTCTCAATCATATTCTGAAAGAATATGACTCGAGCTTCAGAAAGTTTTTAGCTAGAAGTATTGGCAGAAGTCATCTTGCTTCTATGATATATGGTGTTTCTGGAAACAAAAGGATTGGCGTTGGCTATGAGGGTGATACCCCACACAAATTTGAACCTGTAGATGATATGAAAATCACATACAAGCCATTGTATGATCAGTTCAAATATGGCCACTCACATGATATTAGGCTCACTTCACATGCCAAAAGCTTTCATGCTACACACACTAAGAAGCATGTGACACAACCTAGAAAATATCATGCTGCTAAACCTAAAGAATATCATGTTGTACCTCCTGTTGTTTATTATGTTAAACCCAAGTTCAATTAGAACTTGAGGAAAACTAACAAGAAAGGACCCAAGAAGTTGTGGGTACCTAAGGAGAAGATAATTTCTGTTGCAGATATCCTTGGCAGCAAAGAAGACAAAGCACAACATGTCATGGTACCTGGACTTTGGGTGCTCGCGACACATGACGGGAAGAAGGTCTATGTTCCAAGACCTGGTGCTTATGTCTGGTGGAGAAGTCAAGTTTGGAGGAGATCAGAAGGGCAAGATAATTGGCTCTAGAACCATAAGTATTGGTAACTCTCCTTCCATATCTAATGTACTTCTTGTAGAAGGATTAGCGCATAACTTATTGTCCATAAGTCAATTAAGTGACAATGGTTATGACATAATCTTCAATCAAAAGCCTTGCAAGGCTATAAGTCAGAAGGATGGCTCAATCCTATTTACAGGCAAGAGAAAGAACAACATTTATAAGATTGATCTTTCTGATCTTGAGAAGCAGAAGGTGACTTGCCTTATGTCTGTTTCTGAAGAGCAATGGGTCTGGCACAGAAGATTAGGCCATGCTAGTTTGAGAAAGACTTCTCAGATTAACAAACTAAATCTGGTCAAAGGTCTCCCAAATATGAAATACAAATCATATGTTATTTGTGAAGCATGTCAGAAGGGCAAGTTCTCCAAACCTGCATTCAAATCTAAGAATGTTGTCTCTTCCTCTAGGCCGTTGGAACTTTTGCACATTGATCTGTTTGCACATTGATCCGCTGGACATGGGTAAAGTTCTTAAAACACAAGGATGAGTCTCATTCAGTGTTCTTTGAATTCTGCACTCAGATTCAATCTGAGAAGGAGTGTAAAATCATAAAGGTCATAAGTGATCATGGTGGCGAATTTGAGAACAGATTCTTTGAGGAGTTCTTTAAAGAAAATGGCATTGCCCATGATTTCTCTTGCCCTAGAACTCCAGAGAAAAATGGAGTTGTAGAGCGAAAGAATAGGACTCTACAAGAAATGGCCAGAACCATGATCAATGAAACCAATATGGCTAAGCACTTCTGGGCAGAAGCAATAAATACTGCATGTTATATTCAGAATAGAATCTCTATAAGACCTATTCTAAATAAGACTCCTTCTGAATTGTGGAAGAACAAAAAGCCCAACATTTCATATTTTCATCCTTTTGGATGTGTTTGTTTCATTCTGAATACTAAAGATCATCTTGGTAAGTTTGATTCTAAGGCACATAAATGTTTCCTTCTTGGATATTTTGAACGCTCTAAAGGCTACAGAGTATACAATACTGAAACATTGGTTGTAGAAGAATCTATCAATATCAGATTTGATGATAAGCTTGGTCTTGAAAAGCCAAAGCAGTTTGAGAATTTTGCTGATATAGATATCTCAATCTCAGAAGCTGAAGAACCAATAAGCAAAGTATCAGAAGCTGAAGATCTCAGAAGAAAAGGATCAGAAGATCAAGTTGCTGCGTCTTTAGAGAATCTCATAATTTCTAAAGAGCCAACAGTCAGAAGATCTTCAAGACTAACTTCTGCTCACTCAGAAGATGTCATTCTTGGAAAGAAAGAAGATCCTATCAAAACCAGATCATTCCTGAAGAACAACGCAGAAGGTCAATTAGGTCTTGTTTCTTTGATCGAGCAAACTTCTGTTGAGAAAGCTCTAGAAGATCCAGACTGGATAATTGCCATGCAAGAAGAACTAAATCAGTTAGCAAGGAATGATGTATGGGATCTGGTTCCTAGACCAAAAGGATTCAACATCATTGGAACCAAGTGGGTCTTCAGAAACAAATTAAGTGAAAAAGGAGAAGTTGTAAGAAACCAAGCTAGACTGGTTGCTCAGGGCTATAGTCAGCAAGAAGGCATTGACTATACAGAAACCTTTGCACCAGTGGCCAGGTTAGAATCTATTCGCTTATTGATTTCTTTTACCACTCAACACAACATCACTCTATATCAGATGGATGTTAAGAGTGCCTTCCTAAATGGTTATATATATGAGGAAGTCTATGTCCACCAACCTCCCGGTTTTGAAGACTCAAAGTCTCTAGAACATGTTTTCAAACTAAAGAAATCATTGTATGGTTTGAAGCAAGATTCTAGGGCTTGGTATGAAAGATTAAGTTCTTTCCTTCTGAATAATGGTTTCACTAGAGGACAAGTGGATACGACTCTTTTCTGTAAAACATTTAAGAAAGATATCTTAATTTGTCAAATTTATGTTGATGATATTATCTTTGGAACCTCTAATGCTTCACTTGGGAAGGAGTTTGCTAAGTCTATGCAGGCTGAATTCGAGATGAGCATGATGGGAGAACTCAAGTATTTTCTTGGGATTCAAATCAATCAAACTTCTGATGGAACATATGTTCATCAAACGAAGTATGTGAAAGAACTTCTGAAGAAGTTTAATCTTTCTGAAAGCAAAGAAGCTAAAACTCCTATGCATCCAACAAGTGTCCTAGGTATAGATAAGGTAAGTAAGAAGGTTGATCAGAAGTTATACAGAGGTATGATTGGATCTCTTCAATATTTGACTGCTTCTAGACCTGACATTCTATTCAGTGTTTGTTTGTGTGCAAGATTCCAATCAGATCCTAGAGAATCTCACTTAATAACTGTTAAGAGAATTCTGAGGTATCTGAAAGGTACTACTAATGTTAGTTTAGTCTACAGAAGATCTAAAGAGTTCAACTTAGTAGGATTTTGTGATGCTGACTATGCTGGAGATAGAGTTGAAAGGAAAAGCACTTCTGGAAGTTGTCAATTTCTTGGAAGTCACCTAATCTCCTGGTACAGCAAGAAGCAAGCTACCATTGCCCTCTCAACAACAAAAGCAAAATATGTTGTTGCTGCTGGTTGTAGCACACAGATGCTCTGGATGAAGAGTCAGTCAAAAGATTATCAGATATATGAGAGTAACATTCCTATCTTCTGTGATAATACTTCTGCTATATGTTTATCTAAGAATCCTATCTTACATTCCAAAGCTAAACATATTGAGATTAAACATCATTTCATTAGGGACTATGTTCAGAAGGGTGTTCTTTCTTTAAACTTTGTGGATACAGACCATCAATGGGCTGATATCTTTACAAAACCCCTTGCTGAAGATAGGTTTAAGTTCATTTTGAAGAATATCAGTATGGATTTATGCCCAGAATGAGAAGATGAGAAGTTCTGACGCATGGATAAGCTCTGAAATGTGTTTGGATTATCTTATTATAAGAAGTTGTGATAGTGATCAATTAGAAGTTCTGATTCTGTTATTACTAACGCTTCATTGTCTAAGTTGATTTAGAATCTCTTTTAAAGTAAAACAACTGTCACCAGTTTTCCAGTAAATGAACACGTGTTCACTCTTTTTGGACAAGCATGCGTACAGTTGAGGAGACGCCGCCCTAGGTAACTGTGCAAATCATTTCAAATTTCACATTATCTCTCCTAACGTCATCTCTCATTAAATGCATTTGAAAATCTAAGCATACATGGTTTCAACACTAGTGCAGAGACAATGGCACAAGGCTGGTCAAACTACCTTGATAGATTGGTTGGACCAATTTATCCTGCTTTAGTAAAAGATTTCTAGGCTCATGCAACGGTTACTCCAACTGCAATCATATCCTTCGTGTTATGGCATGAAGTTGTGATAACTGAGAAGTTAATCTAAAAGTTGTACAATCTGGATGACGAAGAAGGAAGCACAGGTGCTCTTCCTGGCAGAGTTGATTAGACAATAGTTGAGAGACAAATATCTAATGTTAGTGGTATTGCATCTCATCAAACTGGTTTGTTGAAGCCGTTCTACAAAGTTTGGGCTGAGATTATTCTAGGATCTCAGTATCATAGAAAAAGATCTTTTACCTCAACATACATCAATCCGGATCAGAAGTATGCTCTCTTCTGCATTGGAAGAGGGATTGAATTTAACATCTCAAACATTCTATTTCATAATTTGAAAACAAATATTGAAGAATCTTGAGATGAAGAACGCAAGAAGTTTCCAGAATTCAAGAAGAATGTTATTTCTTTCGCCAGAATGATTTCAGACATTCTGATAGAAAGTGACTTGTTGGTTTCTCTAAGAACTATTGGAACGTCCAAGTTCTTTGGTGTCTTTCAAGGACATGTTATGAATGGATTTGATCTACAAAGGATGCGTCTCATTGAGAAGGTAACTTCTGTTCTAGTAATATTTCTAGATATTCTGACCAGAAGGGTTCCGGTTGAAGGCTTTGCTTCTTTGTTCAAAGAAGAGCTTAACAAGGTTGTTAAGCGTTATTTGGAAGCTTCTGTAAAAGCTCAATCTTCTGTTGATCCTGCATGGATTCGAGGAAGAGTTCTTCCTTCTCTGGCCGAGCTGCACCAGAAGGAACAAAAGAAGAAAGAAGCAAGACTGAAGAGAAAAGCTTCAGAAGAAGAAGTGAAGCAAGCTAAGAAGCGGAAGATTACTTATGATCCTCTCAAAGTAAATTCCAAAGAATATCAAGAGAAGCGCACCAGGGAATCTTTCCATGCTTTAAGAGCTGGCAGTTCTTCTCAAAAAAAGCCTCCTCCTTCTGAACCTCAAAATCCTCTTACCATCCCAAATAGTATCCAACCACCTCCTTCCATTCTTATACTTAATCCCCTGCCACTAAATGTTTGTCCCCCAACACCTTCTGATACTCCATCTTCATCTACCCTCCCCACAGAATCTCCACATTCCTTAACCCTTTCCTTACCTAACAGAGAATCCAACCCCTATTCTCTTCTTTACCCTGACTATTGCTTCACCTTTAACCCTCCTGAACCCAACATTCCTATTGAGTTTGCTTTGTTCAACTTAAAGTTCAGCAAGAGGATGGAAGTTCTGAGAGCTGCTTATGACTCCAAGCTGGATCATGTTGCTACTCGAAGGCTATGGAATCTCTTTAGAAAGGAGTTTTAGAATGATGCACTAAACATCCAGAGAAGATGTGTTGCTGAAGCATCTGGATCTGCTGGTTACTTCTTGGATCTTGATGATGGTAAGTATCCTCATCAAATCAGAACCCGGAGACCTCTTGAGGATAAGAAGTTTGTTGATGAGTTGGAAGATGAGCCATGCCTGACTATGGTTGTTTGGAAGCCTCAATATCCGGTTCTGACTGGAGACTTCAAATGGTTATTCAACTGGCTAAGGGTGAATCCTTCTGAGGAAGCGCCAGATATGGTCATTCCTGAAGTTGTCTACCCTTCAGAAGTTGCTGCTCCCATTCCTCCAAAGAATCTGGCTGAGATTCTTCAAGCTCTGGAGAATGAAGATTCTGTGATTCCGGATCCAGAATATGCTGAAGTTGCTTCTGAATCAGATTCAGATGTTGAAATGGAAGATGATGAGAATCATCCTTTTGAGAAAATTCCTATTAAGGAAACTCAAGGTGATGTTCTCACTATGGATGCTGCTGCTGGCAATGCTATCCCTCTGAATGATAGCAATGCATCTTCTTCTGCTAAACCCTCCGTTCTGGTGAACACTGTCAAGGATCTTCAATAGAATCAAGATGTTCTTGCTTCTCGCCTGGATAAGCATGATACAACACATGAAGAGTTCAGAAACTTCATTAAGGAGCAGAAAGAAAGCAATGCTGTGATTCATGACCTTCTGGCCAAGATAGTTTCTAAACTAGGCTAGTCGTAGTCTCTTGTGTCTTAGTTGTCTCCTTGCTCTTGCATCTATTTCTATTGCATCTCCTTTTTGTATCTTCTGATATTCTTCTGTTGAAATCAATGAATATTATCTTCTTCTCTCATATTGTTTGTTTTTCATCTCGAATCTTTTATGCTTTTTGATGTTATGACAAAAGGGGGAGAAAATGTGATAAATGATCTGATTTATATTATCAATTGCTGGGAGTAAGTCTCCACATTTCTAACAGAATCTGCAAGTTCAATGCTTGAGATTTGTTGCAGGATTGAAGACATTCTAAAAAAAAGCTCAACATGAGAAGCAAAGACATGGGGAAAAGCAATTCTATATAGAAACATGCTCATGGAATCTGAAGCAAGCTTAGTGTTGTGAAGCTTCAAGATCAGAAGCAAGAAGGAAGAATGTTCTGATATTCTCGTGGCAGAAAGAGCTCTAACACATTCTTATTCCTTATATGTTCTGATGCATTCTTATGTGACTCTGATACATATTATATGCTCTGATACATTTTTGATATGCTCTGATACATTTTTTTTTGTGCTCTGATACATACTATATGTTTCTTGATACATATTTTATGTTCTGATTCATTCATGCTCTGACTTTTGTCATTTAGTTTGTTCTGAAATATTTCAGTATGTAGAGATGCTCTGATGATGCTCTGGTACATTCAATAATGTTATGACTCAATCTAGCATGCAATGATTCATGAAGAAATTCAAAGCTCTGAAGCTGTCCTATGGAAGCAAGAAGTAGAAGCTCTGAATGTTCTGAAGATCTAAGCATATGTGAACGTCTCAACTGGAATGGAAAATACCCAGGGAAGTCCTTATTTATAAATTTCTTCCAGTATTTATTTCAGGGGGGAGATTATTCATCTCAGGGGGAGATTGTTAATCTCAGGGGGAGACATATTCACACACTATGTTTATATGCGTATACTATAACTGTGTAATTATCTTTAGCCGTGTCTGATATTCTGATTGCAAATTCATATCATTTATATATGTTTTTGTCATCATCAAAAAGGGGGAGATTGTTAGAACAAGATTTGTTCTGATCAATATTCTTAGTTTTGATGATAACAATGTCTATGAATTTTGTTTGAGACAATGTGGTACTCTAATTCTATGCAATTTCCATTTCAGGAAATATATAAAGAGTATGCATAAAATTAGCGCAAGAAGCACTGACTCAGAAGGTTCAAGTATGCAACATCAGAACATGCTCTCGCAAGACATCAGAAGATGGTCAAGCAGAATAAGAACATGGTCTATTGAAGCATCATAAGAACTTGAGATCAGAAGCAGAAGCACTGAAGTTCTCATCGTATCACGCTAGAAGCACTTCAAGGTCAGAAGACAAGAAGATGCTCTGCACCAAGCTGTTTGACTCTGATATATTCAAACGTTGTATCAACAAAGATCAGATCAGAAGCAAGTACAAGATGGCAGGCTACGCTGACTGACAAAAGGAACGTTAGAAGCTATTAAAGGCAACGTCAGTAAAAGCAGGAAAAGCAAGGCTCGAGGTAGTTGACAAAAGAGTGAAACATTAAATGCAATGCTGTACGGATCATGCAATGCATTAAACGCTCCCAACGGTCATCTTCTCAAACGCCTATAAATAGAAGTTCTGATGAGAAGCTGAATACAACACTTTGCGCAAACATACAGAAACGCTGTCAAATTCAAAAGCTCTCAAACTTCATCTTCAACCTCACTTCATTACTGTTGTAATATCTTAGTGAGATTAAGCTTAAACTTTAAGAGAAATATCACAGTCGTGATTATAGCTTTTAAGAAGCGTTGTAATACTCTTGTAAGAATTTGTTTACATTTATTTATAAGAACTAGAGGAGACCAAGTTGTGATCGGATTCTCTAGAAAGTCTTAGAGGGTTTTCTAAGCATTGTGTTCCTAGAGGGATCAGGTTGTGATCAGAATACTCTAGAAGACTTAGAGGTTATCTACGTGGAAAACCATTGTATTCTCGTGTGATTAGTGGATTAAATCCTCAGGTGAGGTAAATCACTCCAAGGGGGTGGACTGGAGTAGTTTAATTAACAACGAACCAGGATAAAAATCATTGTGCAAATTGTTTTTATCTTAAGAGTTTTAAAGCTACACTTATTCAAACCCCCCTTTCTAAGTGTTTTTCTATCCTTCATCTACTATAGTATAATGGTATAAAAACCCTAACAATGGAGGTCAATCCTAATTGTCAGTCATAAATCAATCCAGTTGGTCCGACGAGGAAAGCATTAAAAACCTTATACCATTAAATTGAACGTGAAAGAGAAATATGTTATTGAAATTCGGAAACCAAGATCATCACAAATGTTAATCAGGGACACCCCCTGGCATTGGGGGGTTTAGCTACTCATATCACCCAAAGAAATTACAAAGATATCAAATAAAGACATTACAATAGAGATGATGAACTTTGATCTTCAATGGCTTCCGCTCATTAGAGTTCTCTGTTCTTCTCCGATTGCATAGGCTTCTTCTCTCAATCCTCCAATTCTTCGTGTGGCAAAAAGATCCCTAATTCATCTTGAAAACTCTCCTAAATAGTGAAGACTCACATAAGTTGGTTGGAAATCCCAAAAACACCCTTGCAGGCAAACCACTGAACAAAATCACAAAAATCGCTGAAATCAGCGTCAAACCCAACATGGGTCGTGTTGAGCAACACGGGTCGCATTGAGCAACACGGGTCGTGTTGAGCAACACGGGTCGTGTTGAGCAACACGGGCACCCGTGTTGGTCCACTGTTGTTTTTCTTTTTCTTCTTTGGTCCCAGGCTTAGCAACACGGGCCGTGTTGAGCAACACGGACACCCGTGTTGCACCACTGTTTTTCCCTTCTTTCCACACTTCGTTCCAACGCTGTTCCTGACACGGCCCGTGTTGAGCAACACGGCCACCCGTGTAAGGCTTCCTGAGTCATGTTTTCTGAACTTCCTCAAAACTCCAACTTTTGCACTGATTTATGCCGATTTATCCACATGAGCCTGAAAACATTAAAACATACAACCAAAGCATAAAATGACGAATAATACATAAAACACTAAATAAAATAACTTGAAGATACTTAAAAACAACGGTAAATATATGTGTGAAAACAACTGATCAATCATCATGAAAAACAGACTAGAAGAAGTAGACCTCTGTTAACCAAATGAATCAAGTTACTGCGGAGTCTCCCCCACCACTTCCATGTCATTCTTACTCAGCTCTTGACTAACCTTCAAGTTAGTGATGTTGGTGCAATCATTCGTGTGGCTCGCATCAAATTTCTCAGGGGAGGTAGTTACCTTGCCAAAGACAAAAGGATTACCTAACTCAGAAGCCTTCATGCTATGTGGGATAATTTCTTCTAGAATTAGGCCTCTGAATTTATCAGCTTTAGGACCTCTGTCAATCGTAAAGGGTCCAGGATGTTGTTTTTCTAAACCTCCTTAGGAAGCCCCTCAATAGAAACTTTGGTAAGAGAGGATATTATTTCTTCTGCTCCCTTGCCTCACATAACCTCGGACAAATGCCTAGTCCATTTCTTAGTCTTTCCTGTTGTTTTGCTTTTAAATATTATGCCTTGGCTCACTGCTACACTTTTATCACGTACTTCCTTGTTGATTGTGACTTTTGTTTGTTTTATAATCCTAGATACCATACTCTCCTTTTGTCTATCTACCCCCAAGCTACTGCCATCTGTCTTTATTTCACTTATAGTTTTACTATTTTTGTTTTTACTGTTGTGACCCTTGATCTCTGATTATTTTCCTCTTATGCCCTTGTTACCTAACTTCATTTGGTCATTAGGATTGTTGACCAATGAAAAACCCTTCTTCTGCATGTCGTGGTCCCAACCAAAGATATTCCTATTTTGTTCCAACGTATCGTCATGGATTTATGATAATATCGAATCTTTAACATTCATTAACGCATTTAATGCATTAAACCTTGATCCCGATTCTGATGTTCCAACAATAACTTTAGAGATTTACTTTCCGTTTCTGGCTCCTGCCGCCTCTCCGTTCGCCTAAGGCTTCATTCCGCCGCTGGTCTGCACTACGTGTTTCTTGCTTCTCCATATTTTCCGAACCACCGTCCAAGGGCCATCAGTAGTGTTTGAGACAACATTTGCATTTTGCTTGACTCCTTCATTCTCCATGTTATCCCAAAGCGCATTCTTCTCTGGACATCCTTCTTTATAGTGCCCGAATCGACCACATGTAGCACACAGAAGATGCATACTTTTGTATTCAACCTTATACTTCTGATCGTTTATCTTGAATTGAGCCAGAAATGGATTAGAAAGTTCATATCCAGATTCTTTTCACCTATGTCAGCCTCGTCTCCTTCTTCATCCATGTTTTCATCAAGGCTCCCCATCACTATCTCTTTGTAAGTTTTGCCTCCCAATGGTTCGTTGGTATTTCCAGCATCGAAATTTGTTTCATAGCCCTCCACCATTTGATTCACCATGTTGGTATTGAGATCTATTTTATTTTTAACTTTTTTGGTATCTCGATCCTGTAAATCATCATCCTCCTGCCTTTTGTTACCATGCTCATACGTTTGCCCTAGCAGAGAGACTCTCTTCCATATTATATAAGAAACCTTAAAAGTCTTCTTATGTATGCATATATAGGTCGGTCTATATATTTAGCCTTTGTTCTAATATATTATATATATGCATATGCTAATTCTATAGATTTGAACAGTAGAATATAGGTATATTGAACAGTAATATCATCATTAAAAACTAATTAATTTATAGAAAATCATTTGATGCATCTGTGACACAACAGAATATATCTTAGAAGTTAAGAAGAATTGTAGTTTAGATATGGATGGTTATTAGGTTTAAACATTAATGTTTCTAGTACAAAAATTAAAATATGGGTGAGAAATAGTAAAATGACCACAAAGGGAGCATACTGCATTTTGATCAACAAAAAAATCTGTCCTATCTACCTTCTCTATCACCAAACAAGTTTGAAAGTTACCCGTCTCTTAACTCTCTTACAACCAAATAAAACATGTTTTTTTAATGGTGAATCATATTTCACATTCTACGATTCAACATTTGTTTAATTAAATTAATCTGTTTGTATTTATTATAACATGTTTTGTAAATTTAGTATCATAAGGTATGGTATATCACGGGGAGTTTTTGGAAAAGTAGATAAAATATACAGAATTTTGTAATCTATCTAAAATTGAAAAAAAAAGTTGCATGATTACATAAAGATATCAAGGGAATGAGTAATTGTTTTGGTTTTTTTAGCTTAGGTTGCAATAGAAAACATTCAAATGATAAGAAGATGCAACCCTATAGAATCTCACTAAAACTGGATAAACTCAATATATTAGGATAAACTTATTTGAAGAAAAAATAATCATTTTAAAGTGATGCGTTGTTGTTGATGTTACATCAAAATGAAACCTGTCTCAAAAAGTTTAGTTCAAAATAGAATTGTTAATATAGGAATTGAAACATGTGACTATGCCTCTAATCCACTCAAGTATCACTTTAACACATACTAGTACTTAGACCCGTGCGAGGCACGTGTTAAATATATTCTAAGTAAAAAAATATTTTAAGAACATTCATAATTTATAAATTTTACTTATAGTAAAATTATGTTCGGTAAATAAAATTTCATTACTATTGTACGGATTCCGTTTGAATTCATATTACACACACCAATATCTCACTTGTCAGCTATGAAACTTGTTTTGAAGTCCATAAATACAGCTCAACAAATTATAAGAACGTACTTATTATAAACTTGAAAAATATATTAGAAAAATCACATTGATTAAATATTTAAAAAAATTGTTGAAGTGAAAATGGATTCTCTAACTTCAATTTTATAAAACAATAGTAAAAAAGATATTTAAAAGATAGATGTTAAAATTATAGCATAAAAGAAAAAGAAAATCTTATTTATCAACTAATATCTCCATGTATCGCCGAATTTGTGCCAAATAAATATAACTAATATCTCCATATATATATATATATATATATATATATATATATATATATATATATATATATATATATATATATATATATTGCAGATTTCATTTTTAGTCCCTCCAAAATTTTCCTTTAAGAAATCATCCCTTCAAAATTTTTCGTCTAAACTATTGGTCCCTAACGTCAAATTTGCTAGAGATTAGCTACGACTTTAGCCACTTATTAGCTACGAAATTTGACATTAGGGACCAATAGTTCGAAAGAAAATTTTTGAAGGGACGATTTCTTGAAGGAAAATTTTGGAGGGATTAAAAACGAAATTTGAAATATTTAAAGGGACGAAAAAGTTCATTAACCCTATATATATATATATATATATATATATATATATATATATATATATATATATATATATATATATATATATATATATATTATTTTTGAGAGATAGTTTTAAGCGTTAGTTAAAAATTTAGAGAAATCAAACAACTAATCAATAATTTTTTTTCTTTTTGAATAAACAATTTATATTCAATAGTTTATTAATCAAATTATGTGTTATTTTATCAATTCATTTCTCTTTCATACCCGCATTAATAAAAGAACTCATTTTCTCCATCAAAAAATATTACGTTAAAAATATAGTTTAATCTTGGCACAAAAAATATTCCTTAAATTTGGATATGGAAGAATGTATTGAGGTCCAATTTAAAAAGTTTTAAGTTAGAGAAAACAAAATATTGGGAAGACAGTTCACAATTACTATATAAAACAAATATCGAGAAAACAATGAACAAACAAATATTAAGTTAGCAAGCAAAATATAATAAGTCATGAACATAAAAAAGAACTGCACGGGAAAAACTCCAATTACCACATATCTCAAGCTTTGTTTGAACCCCATATATCACTTTAACTGATATGGTGCAGACTACATGTACTCATATTTGAGTAATTCATGTGCATAAGTAAAAATAACTTATATGAAGATCAAAATAATGACATTGTAAATCAATTACATGTTGAATTTTTCTAGTATAAGAAGATTTATAGTTGTTTAAATATCCAATAATACCTATTTCTATTCTCTTATGTCACTGCCCAACATGCATACAAAGTTTAATATAGGAACAAATCATGCAAACCATAGACCTAACTATATACACAAATTAAGATACTATTCCATTTTCAATAGCCCAACCAACCCCTTTCTTTGTTCCTGCCAATGTTTTCATGCCCAGTTTGAAACCTCGATATAACTTGTTTAACCAAAAATGTGGTGACAATTCACCTAATATAGACATAAAACCTTCCCATCTAAACAAATATGAAGTCCAACCATTATCTTTGTCATGGATATTCATAAAACCAGCACATGATAGAATACATAACCAAACAGGCATAAAGCTCTTACTACTCCATCTGAATACCAAGGAAACACCGTGACAATTAGAACTTCAAAAATACTGAACCACGACATCAGAACTCGTAACATTGGAAGAAGAAGCGTGTTTTGTTATTATTCCAAGATATATTGTAGATTGAATAAATAATATTGTCATCCCTTTACCATATTTGATAAAGAAGAATGAACTGGTTTTTACTATAAGTTAGTAAAAAATAAACATAGTACCAAGAAAACAATAGTAATTATAATTCTCTCTTATGAAATTTTGGTGAACTGAAACCAAATAAAACAAACCTAATTAGTTAAGAACTTATCACAACACTTGTAGTAATGTTATCATATCCAATACCAGTTGAAGCAAAACTTACACTAATATTAGGTGGGTTTTGCCCACTTGATAAAGAGGCTTGCGTTTGTAATGTTGCTGTGTGCATTACTTTCGCAGCTTTTATTGGAAACCTGTAATATAAGAAATCATATGTTATTGTCACTTTCAGTAAACAGACTTAATTTATATTCGTCATCTAAGTTAGTGAGATGCTACTGCAACTATAATTCAGTTGGGATATTTCAGGGAACAACTATTGAACATTGATATTTCTATTCCTTTTTAAGAACTCAAATTCGAGAAATATTGGGACATCAAGGTAATTGGACACTTTGAGATGTGGAGTTATTTACTTATTTTTCGTGAGCATTTTCTCCAAAAAGCACTATTCCATCGGAACTTTCTCGAACAACAATTGCAATATCAGATACCTCTACTCTGGTTGGTGTTTGGGGTGAACTATCATGCTCTCAAGCATATTTGTTGCCACAATAACAGCCTTTCCCATGCTACGACATATCCTAATTATCTCTTCCTATATTAGAAAACATTATTTACGTTAAGATACACACAAACTAATGTTAAGTTATGGAAGAGACACTCAATAATTACATTTACCATTTATAATCTAAAATATGTTTAAAAACAACCTTACCTGCAAAAGCGTAACCTCCTCAGGGAGTTCTGCACCAAGATCTCCTCTTGTAACCATAGCCTAAACAGGATGGCAAAAGACAGGTCAGCATCCACAGTCAAACTTAAAAAACCCAATTAGTCAACAATCTTAATGAAATAATACAGGATTAGGTTATCACCCCATCAAATGCCGTATTAATTGTCAGTCATAAATCAATCCAGTTGGTCCGACGAGGAAAGCATTAAAAACCTTATACCATTAAATTGAACGTGAAAGAGAAATATGTTATTGAAATTCGGAAACCAAGATCATCACAAATGTTAATCAGGGACACCCCCTGGCATTGGGGGGTTTAGCTACTCATATCACCCAAAGAAATTACAAAGATATCAAATAAAGACATTACAATAGAGATGATGAACTTTGATCTTCAATGGCTTCCGCTCATTAGAGTTCTCTGTTCTTCTCCGATTGCATAGGCTTCTTCTCTCAATCCTCCAATTCTTCGTGTGGCAAAAAGATCCCTAATTCATCTTGAAAACTCTCCTAAATAGTGAAGACTCACATAAGTTGGTTGGAAATCCCAAAAACACCCTTGCAGGCAAACCACTGAACAAAATCACAAAAATCGCTGAAATCAGCGTCAAACCCAACATGGGTCGTGTTGAGCAACACGGGTCGCATTGAGCAACACGGGTCGTGTTGAGCAACACGGGTCGTGTTGAGCAACACGGGCACCCGTGTTGGTCCACTGTTGTTTTTCTTTTTCTTCTTTGGTCCCAGGCTTAGCAACACGGGCCGTGTTGAGCAACACGGACACCCGTGTTGCACCACTGTTTTTCCCTTCTTTCCACACTTCGTTCCAACGCTGTTCCTGACACGGCCCGTGTTGAGCAACACGGCCACCCGTGTAAGGCTTCCTGAGTCATGTTTTCTGAACTTCCTCAAAACTCCAACTTTTGCACTGATTTATGCCGATTTATCCATATGAGCCTGAAAACATTAAAACATACAACCAAAGCATAAAATGACGAATAATACATAAAACACTAAATAAAATAACTTGAAGATACTTAAAAACAACGGTAAATATATGTGTGAAAACAACTGATCAATCATCATGAAAAACAGACTAGAAGAAGTAGACCTCTGTTAACCAAATGAATCAAGTTACTGCGGAGTCTCCCCCACCACTTCCATGTCATTCTTACTCAGCTCTTGACTAACCTTCAAGTTAGTGATGTTGGTGCAATCATTCGTGTGGCTCGCATCAAATTTCTCAGGGGAGGTAGTTACCTTGCCAAAGACAAAAGGATTACCTAACTCAGAAGCCTTCATGCTATGTGGGATAATTTCTTCTAGAATTAGGCCTCTGAATTTATCAGCTCTAGGACCTCTGTCAATCGTAAAGGGTCCAGGATGTTGTTTTTCTAAACCTCCTTAGGAAGCCCCTCAATAGAAACTTTGGTAAGAGAGGATATTATTTCTTCTGCTCCCTTGCCTCACATAACCTCGGACAAATGCCTAGTCCATTTCTTAGTCTTTCCTGTTGTTTTGCTTTTAAATATTATGCCTTGGCTCACTGCTACACTTTTATCACGTACTTCCTTGTTGATTGTGACTTTTGTTTGTTTTATAATCCTAGATACTATACTCTCCTTTTGTCTATCTACCCCCAAGCTACTGCCATCTGTCTTTATTTCACTTATAGTTTTACTATTTTTGTTTTTACTGTTGTGACCCTTGCTCTCTGATTATTTTCCTCTTATGCCCTTGTTACCTAACTTCATTTGGTCATTAGGATTGTTGACCAATGAAAAACCCTTCTTCTGCATGTCGTGGTCCCAACCAAAGATATTCCTATTTTGTTCCAACGTATCGTCATGGATTTATGATAATATCGAATCTTTAACATTCATTAACGCATTTAATGCATTAAACCTTGATCCCGATTCTGATGTTCCAACAATAACTTTAGAGATTTACTTTCCGTTTCTGGCTCCTGCCGCCTCTCCGTTCGCCTAAGGCTTCATTCCGCCGCTGGTCTGCACTACGTGTTTCTTGCTTCTCCATATTTTCCGAACCACCGTCCAAGGGCCATCAGTAGTGTTTGAGACAACATTTGCATTTTGCTTGACTCCTTCATTCTCCATGTTATCCCAAAGCGCATTCTTCTCTGGACATCCTTCTTTATAGTGCCCGAATCGACCACATGTAGCACACAGAAGATGCATACTTTTGTATTCAACCTTATACTTTTGATCGTTTATCTTGAATTGAGCCAGAAATGGATTAGAAAGTTCATATCCAGATTCTTTTCACCTATGTCAGCCTCGTCTCCTTCTTCATCCATGTTTTCATCAAGGCTCCCCATCACTATCTCTTTGTAAGTTTTGCCTCCCAATGGTTCGTTGGTATTTCCAGCATCGAAATTTGTTTCATAGCCCTCCACCATTTGATTCACCATGTTGGTATTGAGATCTATTTTATTTTTAACTTTTTTGGTATCTCGATCCTGTAAATCATCATCCTCCTGCCTTTTGTTACCATGCTCATACGTTTGCCCTAGCAGAGAGACTCTCTTCCATATTATATAAGAAACCTTAAAAGTCTTCTTATGTATGCATATATAGGTCGGTCTATATATTTAGCCTTTGTTCTAATATATTATATATATGCATATGCTAATTCTATAGATTTGAACAGTAGAATATAGGTATATTGAACAGTAATATCATCATTAAAAACTAATTAATTTATAGAAAATCATTTGATGCATCTGTGACACAACAGAATATATCTTAGAAGTTAAGAAGAATTGTAGTTTAGATATGGATGGTTATTAGGTTTAAACATTAATGTTTCTAGTACAAAAATTAAAATATGGGTGAGAAATAGTAAAATGACCACAAAGGGAGCATACTGCATTTTGATCAACAAAAAAATCTGTCCTATCTACCTTCTCTATCACCAAACAAGTTTGAAAGTTACCCGTCTCTTAACTCTCTTACAACCAAATAAAACATGTTTTTTTAATGGTGAATCATATTTCACATTCTACGATTCAACATTTGTTTAATTAAATTAATCTGTTTGTATTTATTATAACATGTTTTGTAAATTTAGTATCATAAGGTATGGTATATCACGGGGAGTTTTTGGAAAAGTAGATAAAATATACAGAATTTTGTAATCTATCTAAAATTGAAAAAAAAAGTTGCATGATTACATAAAGATATCAAGGGAATGAGTAATTGTTTTGGTTTTTTTAGCTTAGGTTGCAATAGAAAACATTCAAATGATAAGAAGATGCAACCCTATAGAATCTCACTAAAACTGGATAAACTCAATATATTAGGATAAACTTATTTGAAGAAAAAATAATCATTTTAAAGTGATGTGTTGTTGTTGATGTTACATCAAAATGAAACCTGTCTCAAAAAGTTTAGTTCAAAATAGAATTGTTAATATAGGAATTGAAACATGTGACTATGCCTCTAATCCACTCAAGTATCACTTTAACACATACTAGTACTTAGACCCGTGCGAGGCACGTGTTAAATATATTCTAAGTAAAAAAATATTTTAAGAACATTCATAATTTATAAATTTTACTTATAGTAAAATTATGTTCGGTAAATAAAATTTCATTACTATTGTACGGATTCCGTTTGAATTCATATTACACACACCAATATCTCACTTGTCAGCTATGAAACTTGTTTTGAAGTCCATAAATACAGCTCAACAAATTATAAGAACGTACTTATTATAAACTTGAAAAATATATTAGAAAAATCACATTGATTAAATATTTAAAAAAATTGTTGAAGTGAAAATGGATTCTCTAACTTCAATTTTATAAAACAATAGTAAAAAAGATATTTAAAAGATAGATGTTAAAATTATAGCATAAAAGAAAAAGAAAATCTTATTTATCAACTAATATCTCCATGTATCGCCGAATTTGTGCCAAATAAATATAACTAATATCTCCATATATATATATATATATATATATATATATATATATATATATATATATATATATATATATATATATATATATATTGCAGATTTCATTTTTAGTCCCTCCAAAATTTTCCTTTAAGAAATCATCCCTTCAAAATTTTTCGTCTAAACTATTGGTCCCTAACGTCAAATTTGCTAGAGATTAGCTACGACTTTAGCCACTTATTAGCTACGAAATTTGACATTAGGGACCAATAGTTCGAAAGAAAATTTTTGAAGGGACGATTTCTTGAAGGAAAATTTTGGAGGGATTAAAAACGAAATTTGAAATATTTAAAGGGACGAAAAAGTTCATTAACCCTATATATATATATATATATATATATATATATATATATATATATATATATATATATATATATATATATATATATATATATATATATATATATATATATATATATATATATATATATATATTATTTTTGAGAGATAGTTTTAAGCGTTAGTTAAAAATTTAGAGAAATCAAACAACTAATCAATAATTTTTTTTCTTTTTGAATAAACAATTTATATTCAATAGTTTATTAATCAAATTATGTGTTATTTTATCAATTCATTTCTCTTTCATACCCGCATTAATAAAAGAACTCATTTTCTCCATCAAAAAATATTACGTTAAAAATATAGTTTAATCTTGGCACAAAAAATATTCCTTAAATTTGGATATGGAAGAATGTATTGAGGTCCAATTTAAAAAGTTTTAAGTTAGAGAAAACAAAATATTGGGAAGACAGTTCACAATTACTATATAAAACAAATATCGAGAAAACAATGAACAAACAAATATTAAGTTAGCAAGCAAAATATAATAAGTCATGAACATAAAAAAGAACTGCACGGGAAAAACTCCAATTACCACATATCTCAAGCTTTGTTTGAACCCCATATATCACTTTAACTGATATGGTGCAGACTACATGTACTCATATTTGAGTAATTCATGTGCATAAGTAAAAATAACTTATATGAAGATCAAAATAATGACATTGTAAATCAATTACATGTTGAATTTTTCTAGTATAAGAAGATTTATAGTTGTTTAAATATCCAATAATACCTATTTCTATTCTCTTATGTCACTGCCCAACATGCATACAAAGTTTAATATAGGAACAAATCATGCAAACCATAGACCTAACTATATACACAAATTAAGATACTATTCCATTTTCAATAGCCCAACCAACCCCTTTCTTTGTTCCTGCCAATGTTTTCATGCCCAGTTTGAAACCTCGATATAACTTGTTTAACCAAAAATGTGGTGACAATTCACCTAATATAGACATAAAACCTTCCCATCTAAACAAATATGAAGTCCAACCATTATCTTTGTCATGGATATTCATAAAACCAGCACATGATAGAATACATAACCAAACAGGCATAAAGCTCTTACTACTCCATCTGAATACCAAGGAAACACCGTGACAATTAGAACTTCAAAAATACTGAACCACGACATCAGAACTCGTAACATTGGAAGAAGAAGCGTGTTTTGTTATTATTCCAAGATATATTGTAGATTGAATAAATAATATTGTCATCCCTTTACCATATTTGATAAAGAAGAATGAACTGGTTTTTACTATAAGTTAGTAAAAAATAAACATAGTACCAAGAAAACAATAGTAATTATAATTCTCTCTTATGAAATTTTGGTGAACTGAAACCAAATAAAACAAACCTAATTAGTTAAGAACTTATCACAACACTTGTAGTAATGTTATCATATCCAATACCAGTTGAAGCAAAACTTACACTAATATTAGGTGGGTTTTGCCCACTTGATAAAGAGGCTTGCGTTTGTAATGTTGCTGTGTGCATTACTTTCGCAGCTTTTATTGGAAACCTGTAATATAAGAAATCATATGTTATTGTCACTTTCAGTAAACAGACTTAATTTATATTCGTCATCTAAGTTAGTGAGATGCTACTGCAACTATAATTCAGTTGGGATATTTCAGGGAACAACTATTGAACATTGATATTTCTATTCCTTTTTAAGAACTCAAATTCGAGAAATATTGGGACATCAAGGTAATTGGGCACTTTGAGATGTGGAGTTATTTACTTATTTTTCGTGAGCATTTTCTCCAAAAAGCACTATTCCATCGGAACTTTCTCGAACAACAATTGCAATATCAGATACCTCTGCTCTGGTTGGTGTTTGGGGTGAACTATCATGCTCTCAAGCATATTTGTTGCCACAATAACAGCCTTTCCCATGCTACGACATATCCTAATTATCTCTTCCTATATTAGAAAACATTATTTACGTTAAGATACACACAAACTAATGTTAAGTTATGGAAGAGACACTCAATAATTACATTTACCATTTATAATCTAAAATATGTTTAAAAACAACCTTACCTGCAAAAGCGTAACCTCCTCAGGGAGTTCTGCACCAAGATCTCCTCTTGTAACCATAGCCTAAACAGGATGGCAAAAGACAGGTCAGCATCCACAGTCAAACTTAAAAAACCCAATTAGTCAACAATCTTAATGAAATAATACAGGATTAGGTTATCACCCCATCAAATGCCGTATTAATTGAATGCAAATTCGGTATAGAGTTTTCACTTTCAATTTCTACAATTACATGTATATCAGCACCACAACCTGCATTAGTGAAAAAGGGAATTTATCATAATTCTAAATAATCATGAAACTTAATCTGCTGTATAATTGTAAAGTAAACTATATCTTGAATAATTACTTTTCAAATAATTCTTCTGCATCTTTAACAAAAGAAACGACATAGAAATTAACTTCATTATCGACTCCAAATTTGATGTCATCCCAATCCTTCTCTGCGGAAAATCAATATTATGAGTCTGAGAAACCAACATAACCTTAATCCTTAAATCAAACCAATTCACGCATACACAAGTGAGGAAAAAGAGCGAGAGAATAACACAAAATTACTATCAAGAATAGGAACTTTAATCCAAAAGTCTAACCAGTAATGGAAGGTAGTGTTTCACTATTTCCTCTAACATTCAAATGTCACCTTGACCCGAGTTCTCCTCCATCAATAACTTCACATTTCACCGAATCCGCTAAGGAGTGCAAGATAAGATTTCAGTCGCATCTCCTGAAAGTAAGAACAGATAAAAACCTTAGAAGAAGATATATTTCTACCTGTGCACCACGTGACAACATGATCCAAACCAGAATTGTTTTATCGTGACAACATGATCCAAACATAATTGTTTTATCGAGACAACAAAGCTTTTCGAACAAAAACCTGAATCTTGTCACTCTGCCATTTAAAAACGATGAAAGATTAGAACAAAATCATAGAACCATTTCCATCGCATAATATTTTTGTTTCAAATTCATGTCTAGCACAAACCATAAGCGAATCACTCGAACAACAGCATCCCATGATTCTTTTGCCGGAGTGATTTCAGTAACAAAGTCGCACCTTGCGGCGGCCATTGCAAAATATTGAAGCAAGAGATAGAAGGATCAGAGGGGTGTGGAAATTTGGAAAAGAAACCTGTCATATTTATACATGGGGAGAGCAAACACGAAATACTGAAATTCGAAAGCAATAACCTTCAAAATCTAACAATTGACATTGATGATGCACTGATTAGGTCTTGGGAGATAAAAAATTAACATTAAAGGGATTGCATCGTGAAACAAATAGCAGCTGAACCGACTAACCTTGTTATTTGCAGAGAAGGATTGGTGGTAACCATGGAGAAATCTACATTGATTACGGGTTTGCATCGAGAAAGAATAATAAAGTTTTGTTTTTTCTTTTATTTCGAGGGGGAATTACTTAGGGATGAATTTGAAAGGGCACAAATTATTGAATAATGAATTTTGAAAAACTAAAGTAAATGAATTTTGGAAGACTAAATTAAATATGAAATTATTTTTAAATGAAAATAAAAATTATAACAATAATAGCAAGATTTCTCAAAGTAGAAACTATTAAAATAGTAAATTGTACATAATAGTGACACTTGTCAAAATTTTCAAAAAACTCATTTTGCTTTATTATTATGTATGATTTATTGTATAAAGAAGATCAAAAATTAAATAAAAAGGATTACAAATTAAAACATGTGACACGGTTTGAAATCTGACTTTTTTTTTTAATCAAAAGAGCAAAATATTATACCAAAAAAAAAGAGAACCAGATACACAAGGGGGGGACCGAACCAAGACCCCTTAACGACAAAGCCTAAGCCTAGGGGAACCCGACTTGTCTAACAAGTACTCTTTAATAATATTTTGAGGAATTTGAGTGTACCAATTCGTAGCTTTAGCCTGTAAACCATAACTCGCCAGATAATCCGCACAAAAATTGGCTTCACGATAATTGTGGGTGATCCTAAAATCAATAGACATCGCATACTCCCAACAAAAGAGCCAAAGAGACCGGAGTTTCCAAGGCATAGAGGAATGGTTTTTGAATGCATTAACCACAAAGCTACAGTCCGTTTCCAACCAAAAGAACCTATAATTATTTTGCTTGGCCTTCTCTAAGGCTATAATGGCTGCCGTGAACTCCGCCAATTCCGGACTGCCACCACCAATAAAAACACTGAAACTTAAAATGTGGTCGGCGTTATGATCCCGAAAAATCCCACCACACGCAACAACCCGCGGGTTACCATTCACAGATCCGTCTATATTACACTTAACCCATCCTAATAGAGGGGGGATCCAAAGAACAGTTTTAGTATTCAAAGGGTTCCTAGCCTTTATGTTAATATCAAACTTCTTGAGCATCGAGAAGTCCACCATGGAAGAATTGGAAACTCTCTTAGTGTTATTGCCAATAACTTTAGCCTGGGCCGAAATCATAGAAACACAGGAATGCCAAGTCACCAGTTTTTCTTCAAATCTTGAATTGTTCCTAGCTGTCCAGACTTGGTAAAATACTCCCACAATGCAAGCATGAGCAACAGCCTTTGCTTGAGGAGCCCAGTTACAATTCAGCAGATCCTTGCAATCATTAATACCACAAACCACCTTATTAATTCCAAGCATGTTCACTAACCAGTTCCAAAGTCTTTTAGAAAGCTTACATTCGAAGAACAAGTGCAAGGCTGTTTCGCACGCAGCAGAGCATAGAGAGCAGACAGACGGGATGGCAAAACCACGGATCTTCATATTATCATCTGTTGGCAGTTTATTATGAATATATCGCCAAACAATCATGGAGTGGGCAGGAGGAGAGTCAAGGTCCCAAGGGAAATTCTTCCAAACCAGGCTGGGACTGGGATTAGTGATATAATTGTAAGCCTCCTTGACCGAAAGGCAACCATTGGCACTCGAATTCCAAGCAAAAAGATCCACAGAGTTATCATCAGCAATGCTGAAACTCGAGACAGTGTTCAAGAGGCCTGGAAAGGCAGTTTGAATGTTGTTATGAATCCTCCAAGAACCATCCCACCAGTCCCTAACCTTAGAAGCAAGAGCATAGTGGTATTGAAGAGGAATTTGATATTTAAGAGCAAGCACCTCGCCAGTCCAGTTATCGAGCCAGAAATTCACATTGCTGCCATTACCTAAGCTCCAAGTACAGTTATTATGGACAGTACCATAAGCTTCTTTTATACCATTCCATATGGAGGATTTAATAGCATATCTAATACACTTTCCATTTCTCTTCACTCTGCCATTAAGAAGAACAGACCAGCTTTGGTTTGTATTAAGAAACTTCCAGCACATATGCATGTTAGTAGCAGTATTGAAAGCCTTTAGTGAGATGATCCCCAAACCACCTTCATTTTGATGCCTGCAGCAGATTTTCCAAGCTACAGTGACACATTTTTTCTTCTCTATACAGCCACTCCAAATGAAGTTCCTTAACCAGGACTCGATTCTCTTTATGATGCTCCCAGGCCAATTGTATATGGAGATGCTATGGACTGCCATGCTAAGAATGACAAATTTCACAAGTTGAGTTCTTCCAGCCATTGACAAAAATTTTCCTTTCCATGTTGCAAGCTTCAATCTAATGTTATCTGCAATTGGAAGAAAGAAACATTTCTTAGGTTTACCAATGAATATAGGCACACCAAGATATATGAAGGGAGGAGATGCCAGGGCAAAACCAATAAGACTAGCTAAATTCGAATGTCTAGCCTGAGACATTCCTCCAGCATATATCAAGGATTTAGCAAGATTGCAAATCTGTCCAGAGCAATTGCCGTATTCAAGAAGCAGATCAGCAATGACCTTAATAGATTTACTATCACCTCTGCAAAAAATCATTATATCATCTGCAAAAAGAGTATGAGAAGGAACCAAAGTAAATTTGTTAGCTTTTATAAGATTAATTTTATCATTCAAGACCATGTTAGTTATGCCTCTACTGAGCACATCCTCAGCAAGACAAAAGAGAAAAGGAGACAATGGATCTCCTTGTCTAACACCATTAGTACAGTTAAAATAACCAATTTGTTTGCCATTAAGCCCTATAGAGATATTGGAAGATCTGAGAATTGCTAAGATCCAGCCACAGAACACAGAATTGAAGCCAAAACACTGCAAAGTTTTTATGGGAAAGTCCCAGCTCAAGGTGTCGAAGGCCTTAGCAACATCAATTTTTAAGGCAACATTCCCACTGAATGCCTTGTTGTTGAGAGTATTTATGGCTTCTGAAGTAAGGCAGATACCATCCCTTATGCTTCTACCTGCCACAAACCCTTTTTGCTCAATAGAAATCAGGTTAGGAAGAATGGATCCAAGTCTATCAGCAAGAATTTTAGAAATGATTTTGAATTTAAAATTAGCAAGAGCAATATGTCTATACTGCCCAAGGCTGCTAGCCTCCTTAATCTTAGGAACCAAGACTAAAGTGTTAGCATTGTAGTTGGGCATAATCCATCCATGTTTGAAGAATTGAAGAACAACTTCAATAACATCAGTTTTAATAATGTCCCAGTAGTGTTGATAGAAAACACCCCCAAAACCATCCGGTCCAGGGGCAGAAGCAGAGTTCAGATTAGAGACAGCCTTATGGATCTCCTCAGGGCAGGGCATCATAGTAAGAATATTATTAGTTTGGTCATTCACTAAATGAGGTATCACCCTATTTATCAAGTCACTGCTTTGTATGCTGGAATTTTGATTAAACAACTTATAGAAATGATTAACAATGTGGTCCTCAATGATGCTTTGATTAGTGATAACCTCATTGTCAATGACTAAGGAAGAGATAAGGCCAGTTTTCTTTCTGATTTTAGCATAAGTATGAAAAAATTTGGTGTTTCTATCTCCCTGAGTCTGCCAATTGACTCTAGATTTCTCCCTCCAGAAATCTTCCTCAATATTTAAAGCCACCTCAAGGTCATGCTGAGCTTTAGCTTCTTTCTCCTGTAAACTATCCGAGTTTCCCAGAATATCAATGTCCTTTTGCACACTAACCAGAGCTTGCTCAGCCTTATTAACATTTAAAGTGACATTACCAAAGCTATTTCTATTCCACTCTTTGAGTCTGGCCTTAAGGATTTTAAGCTTTCTCTCAAGCACAAACATGGGACAACCATAAACCTTGGTTCTCCAAACCTCCTCAACAATCTTATGACAATCCTCCTTTAAAGTCCACATATGCATAAACTTAAACTGAGTTTTATGAGAGACAGGATTAAGATTTAAATTATAAAGCAAAGGGAAGTGGTCAGACTTAATCTTAGGAAGGGTATGGCACACAGCATTACTACAAATATCTAACAGGTTCATGTTGCAAACAACTCTGTCCAATCTTTTCTCTGTTCTTTTCCTACCTCTTCTACCATTACACCAAGTGAGAAAGTTACCCAAGGTGGGCAGGTGGAAATAACTATTAGAATCAGTCCAATTAAAAAAATCATTAATGGGAATTTTAGAGGGAGCATTACTTCCCTTGTATTCATCAGCACTGATTATGGAATTAAAGTCTCCTATAAAGGACTAAGGAGTGTTACTTCTCAGGTTACTAAGCCTATTCCATAAGTTCCTTCTAACAATGTAATTGGTAGAAGCATAAATAACCGAGTAACCAAAATCAGTGCCCATGTGATTAATAGTAAAGGACACTTGCTGATCATCAGCATTAAGAACATCAGGATCAAGATTATTCTTGCAAAGACACCAAATATTAGGCAGGTTATCCTCTCTAATATTAAAAGCAAAACATTTAAGATCAAACCTGGAGATCCAAGCTTTAGGAAAGTTTTCAAACCTCATCCAAGGTTCAACTATGAAGACAAAATCAGGGTTATTCTTGATAATCAACTTCTTGAGGGCCACTCTTGAAGCTTTATTTGCAATGCCTCTAATGTTCCAAAAGAGACAAATCATTGGACATTATTTGGTTGACTAGACCCAAGTCTAGTGTTGCTCAGCCCCATGGTTTTTTTGTTCCTTCTTTTCTTTGAAGTAACTAATTGAATTTCTCTTTCTGGAAACAGATCTAAACCATCATCATCCACTTTCTCTTTGAAATCTGACTGAAAAATACTAAATGATAATTTACATAGATCATAAGTAAAAATAAAAATAAAATAAAGAAAATTACAAATTAATTTTTAAAATATTAAATAAATTGTCAAGATATAACTACAAAAATGGATGAGAATCTTTACTTACACATCACTATTTTTTTACCGCTGTAATAAATTAGTCGCTTTACCTCTTTCCACTTTTCATTTAATGTTTCACTTCCACCACTTATTTATTTCTTTCAATATTTTTATATTGCTGAATCTTAGTCGCTCCACCAAACTTGAAATAATTGGATTTGGCTTCTCTGAAATTAAAGTGATTATAGAGTTAATCAACACCATATAAATTTAAATAGATTTTTATTGATGTATTGTGAGGCAATGAGTTTATTATCAGTGGTGCAGATTTTTTTTAATGTGTGAAATTTTGAATGCAAGGAATCATAGTTCCAATAATTACTTACTTTTCCTTCGAAGCAAAAGTTAAAGCAATGCAATACCCACCATTATATATCATGTGCCTATGTGAGAATGTTGTATTTCTATATGCTTCTAATGCTAAAATTGTACTTTATAAATATAGCAAAGCTTAGTCTCGTTTTAGTAATAATAATACCACGTGACACACAACCTACTTTGTTTCTTGATCAAATTGTCGTATTAAATTCATTACTACGCACAAATTTTTTATAAGTTTATAATGAAATATAATTTAAATAAATATCATGGTTTTAATTTTTAAAAGTAGAACTAAATTTTTAAATGGTTTTTGTGATTAGTACTATGGTAAGACTTTTCATGATATTCATGATCTTTGTAATTCAAGTTAAGAGAAAATAATATTGAATTGAATTGAATGGAGGATTTTTATAGACAAGAAGTATCCTAAAACTAGTTATAATTAATTATGGATTTCAAACATTCTTTAAATCTAACATATAATTTCAATATTTCATTCATAAGTACACCATACCAATTTTTGTCAAACATGATTCTCTTGAGGACCACAACCTATTTTCCTTCATCTTCCTACTATTCAATTTGAATTTCACCCGAGGTAGTTGCAACTTAGACTTATCTGTTACACACTCACTCTAGTGCAATGCTATAAAATAAATGCTACTATTTATTTTTATTTTTAAAAATTTATTTAAATTTCCATTAAAACTATCTATCTCTTAAATAATAACCATTAAATATCATTATCAAATTAGCCAGGAACATAAATAGGCTGCCCTCTAATTTTGAAGGATATAGTATATACTTGTTTATCAATAACATCTAACACTTTCATATCTAAAATTTTAAACCATCACATGAAAAGTCATTTATTATTTTTTTTAATCTAATATAACAAAAATTTGGTTAGAATTTTCTAAGATAACGCATGTGCCCAGAAATTTTTTTTAGGGTGGATCTATTGTTCATGATTGTCAGACTTAGAAGTATGTTGATGAAAAATTATGATGGATTATATTATGTTACATGTTGCTAAGTGTTACTGTGAATGCATATGTGAAATTATAAGGGAAGCCTAATTTTATAGGTTGCGTGATGAATTGATAATAAGTTTCTTTCCAATATTTAACAATTTCAAATTAAAGATAAAGTGACCACATGGTGAATTCTCGATTTACATTAGTTATTCCACATGCTGATGTCACAAACTTTGGATACTTGATACTGGAGCCACTCACCATATATGTTTTTCCTTGGATTGGTTTGATGAATATAATGAGATAAGTCCTATTGTGGTTAATCTTCCTAATGGGAATTCTATTGTTGCTTTTGTATCTGGTAATGTGAAGTTATCAGATGATCTTATAATTTTAAATGTGCTTTACTTGCCACAATTTGAAGTAAACCTAATTTCTGTATCAAAGATGTGTAAGGAATAGGATTGTAATCAGGTATTTGGTACTGATGGTTGCATAATACAGGCAAAGAAGGATTTGAAGAGGATTGGTTTGGCTACGGAATAAAATGGCCTCTATCATTTGGAAGCAAGAAGAAGCAATAGCATAAGAATGGTTTCTAGTGTATTTGTAAATAAGCAAATTGCAAATAAAGAAAGTATACCACCTAGTGTACTATGGCATCTTAGGCTAGGACATTTGTCATATGATAGGATGAATTGTATGAACAAAATGTATAGCTATATTCCAAATGGCATCAATACTGCATGTGATGTATGTCAGCAAGCCAAGCAGAAAATTCCGCCTTTTCCCATTAACAATAAAAATGAAAAAAAAGCTTTTGATCCTGTGCATTTAGATATTTGGGGACCATTCAGTACAACTTCTATTCATGGATACAAGTATTTTTTTTAACCATTCTTGATGATTATAATAGACATGTTTGGGCGGTAATGATAAAGGTTAAATCTGAAGTGCCACAGAAAATTAGAGACTTTGTTAGCATGGTAGAAACACAATTTAATTCAACAGTCAAAGCAGTTAGAAGTGATAATGGAGTTGAATTAGCTATGCTTTTGTTTTATGCTTTTAAAGGAATACTACATCAAAAGAGTTGTGTATATACTCCACAACAAAATGGCAGAGTTGAAATGCGACATCAAAACATATTGAATATTAGTCGTGCTCTTATGTTTCAGTCAGGCTTGGCAAAAGAGTATTGGTCATATGCTGTGTTACATGTTGTATTCCTTACGAACATGATTCCTACCAAGGTTTTGAAAAATAACTCTTCCTATGAGGTGTTATATGGAGTTGCACCAGATCTTTGTTCCTTGAAAGTGTTTGGATGTTTGAGCTATGCCTCAACATTACAAAACAACAGGCACAAGTTTGATGCAAGAACACGAAATTGTGCTTTCTTAGGCTACAAGGCAGGTATGAAGGGTTTTGTGTTGTTGGATATTATAGATCATGCTATCTTTATTTCTCGTAATGTCAAACTCTATGACCTGGAATTTCCATGTAAAGATCACTCTACTGATTGTATTCCAACAGATATGTATATTTCTCAACCTCGCCTTGATCAGTCAACCATTACTCGTATACCATCCACAAGGCTATCTGAACCTGAACAAACATATTCATTCCTTATTTATGATGCTCTTACATCTGATTTTCATCACAATCCTTCAAACAATACCTCATCTGAATTGTCATTCACATCAAATGACTCTTCCATTCTTTCTAACCCTAAACCTACTTCACAATCTGAAACAAGCCCTTCTTCACAACCTGAGCCTAGAAAATCTGCTAGAGTTGCAAAACCCCCTAGTCACCTCAAGGATTATGTGTGTAATTCTAATGCTTCTTCCTCATGTTAATATCCTCTTTCTCACTCTATTTCATACTCCAATATATCACCAAACCATAAGGATTATATAATGTCCTTGTCATCTGAAATTGAACCCTCCAATTTTAGTGTAGCTTCCAAGGATCCTAGGTGGGTTGAAGCTATTAATAAAGAAGTTGAGGCTCTCAGCACTAATCACACCTGGGAATTTTTGGATTAACCTCACAATGTTGTTCCTATTGGTAATAAGTGGGTGTTTAAAAACAAGAGATATGCAGACAGGTCTATTGAACGTTTTATGGCATGACTTGTGGCTTAGGGGTTTAATCAAACTCAGGGACTGAATTATTTTGAAACATTTTCACCAGTGGCAAAATTATCTACTATGCGCATGCTCTTGGCTCTGGCGCCTATCTATGGCTGGAATTTACACCAATTAGATGTCAACAATGCATTTCTCCATGGAGATTTGCATGAAGCAATTTATATGAAGGTGCCACAGGGTGTATCCTCTCCTAAGCCAGGTCAAGTTTGTAGATTGCTTAAATCCTTATATGGATTAAAGCAAGCTGCGTTTCTTCACTCTCAAGGTTTTGTTCATGCCCATGCTGATCACACCTTGTTTACCAAGTCCACTTCAACCTCATTCACAACTCTTCTTGTTTATGTTGATGATATAATCCTAGCAGGTACTTCTCTCGCTGTGTTTGATGAATTGAAAAGTGCTTTGGATCGAACTTTTCACATTAAAGATCTAGGCCAGTTGAAATTCTTCTTTGGGCTTGAAGTGGCTCGTTCTTCCAAGGGCATTACCTTATGCCAGCGGAAATATTGTTTGGAACTCCTTCGTGATTGAGGACTTAGTGGTTGCAAACCTGCCTCCACTCCTTTGGATGTTTCGATCCGTCTCCACCAAGATAATAGTTCTGCTTATCCTGATGTCATAGCTTATAGACGTCTTGTTGGCAGATTACTTTATCTCACCACGACACGCCCAAATATTGCTTATGCCACTCAACAACTGAGCCAGTTCATGAGTTCTCCAACTGAAGTTTATTATTGTACTGCTCTACACGTGCTTCGTTACCTCAAGCGGCCTCCAGCTCGTGGAATCTTCTTGCCTTAATCTTCAAGTTTGCAAATATTGGGATTTAGTGATGCCGATTGGGGTGGATGTATTGATACACGTCGCTTTATATCTGGTTATTGTTTTTTATTGGTCAATCCTTAATGTCTTGGAAATCAAAGAAGCAAGTTACCATTAGCTGCTCCTCTGCAGAAGCATAATATCGTGCACTTTCCTCTACAACTCGTGAACTTCAATGGCTATGCTTCCTACTTCACGATCTTAAACAACATCCAGCTCGTCTTCCGGTGCTATACTGCGACAATCAAAGTGCGTTACACATCTCTGCCAATCCTGTATTCCATGAACGCACAAAACACCTTGACATTGATTGTCATCTAGTTAGGGAGAAACTGAAAGCTGGTCTCATGCGTTTGCTTCCAATCACGTCCAAACAGTAGGCTGCCGATGTTTTCACGAAATCCCTTGGCCCATGACCATTCTTTGATTGTATATCCAAGCTTGGTTTGGTTGATATCTACCACCCTCAAGCTTGTGGGGGGGGTACCAACTACCATAGATAATACATAAACCAATGTACTCTATGTATGCATGAACTGTATTATATGTATGCATGGCATGGTAGTTAGTTTATGGTTAGTTACAAAGATGACATGGCACACTCTAACTAACTCTTAGTGAACTGCATATATATGCTACAATGTAACTAATTTCGGTTAAGCACATTGAGAAATGAGATAGCTTCATCTCTTTCATTCTTCTTCCATTGTTTCTGCTTCTCCAATAGAGTTATGAATTTACTTTGACAAAACAAGAATAGAAATCAATTAGACTCCTCTTTTTGTTTTTCTAAATTATACAAAATGTGATACGAAACTGTTAATGATACGAAAGTATTGTTACTTTCAAATCAACTAACAATAGACATCTCAATCACACTCTCAATGTTAATCGTATGTACTCATGGTTTGTGTTTGATTTTAATTTTTGTTTATTTACTTTGTCAATTTTTTTTTGGATTTGATGAAAAATAAATATTTAGTTACATATTTTTTTGACATGAGACTTGGGAAGAGTTCTAAAGTCACAGACTTGGTGCTGATCAAAATTGCTCTGCCACTATTAAGGGCAACCAGAAGATTATAACATGTAATATTGATACAATGTAAAGGTTGTATAATAAAATAAATATTAGTTTATTTTTAAATATATGATATATGATGATGATGATGATTTTTTTCAATAAGCAAAGGGATTAAAACAAACGAGTATAAGGGATACTCCAACCACAAAACAGAGAGGAAAGCTACTACAACTCAAAACAAACAAGCGGTAAAATATTCCAAGAATGAAAATTACAAAGCTCCCCTAACTTGTTGTGAGATAAGAGCCAATTCCAAGAAAAGAGGATTATATCCTACATACATTCAGAAAAACTAAATAACTCATTCTTAAAGATAATCGCGTTCTGCTTCAACTATAAACACCAACGCGTAGCCAACCAAATAACCGCCAAAATATTCCTCTTAGACGAACACTTCACTTTATCACAAAAGAGGAAAAAGCTAACAAACTCTTCAAACGATAAATTCGGGACGGTCTATCCAACCAAACACCCTCCTCCAAATATGCATAGAAACCTCAGAATATCCGCATAAATGGGATAAAGATTCAACCTCCTTTTCACACAATACACAATACACACATCAAGTCAATATTATTCACCAAAACTCTCTTTTTGAAAAGTTGATCTTTAGTTGCTAATCTATTGTGTTAACACCTCCAACCAAAATAAAGAATTTTAGAAGGAACTTTAACTTTCCACAAATAATTCAAAGCTTTTACCATACTCGGGTTAAGATGCGGCCCGATAAATTAGATTTAAACCGATCATAACACTCCTTAATCGGAAACTATCCCTTCATGCTATCTCTCCATTAAAAAACATCCCCAATACCAGGCTGCAAAGGCCGCTGCTGAAGCAGCTCGAAAAAATCCTGCATAATTGAAACCGAAACAATGCTGTCAGCCTCCAAAATTTGCTCCTTCTTCCAAGACCACCGGTCCGCCTCAACCAATCCCTCATCTGCCACGATCATCAAGTGATCCGCCTCAATGGACTGCTTGGTCGAACCAGCAAGCATACCAAAAGGGAGTAGCATCTCCATTCCCCACTCTAACATCCACCGCCCCCGCAAAATGTTTATCAAGTAAACAATCATAATTATCCGATAACAAAACATCTCTCCACCAAATAGAATCTTTATTTCCCACCACAGAAACATCACCAATTAGAACCTTGCATTTCGAATTCCCATATCTAGCTTTTAGAACACCACACCAAATCGCGTCATTCTCGACTAAAATCCTCAACTCCCACTTAATAATAAGCGCCACATTCATGATTTCCACGTTTTTAACACCAAAGCTGCCTTCCTCTCTATATTTGTAAACAGTATCCCAACACACCCAATGTATCGTTCTTCTAAGATCTCCCCCGCTCCATAAAAAGTTGCTTTGAATAGACTGAATCTCACCAAGCATCTTAGTCGGCGCCTTATAAAAAGATAACGAATAAATTGGAATAGCATTAAGCACCGAATTAATCAACACCACTCGCCCCGCTTTGCTAAGGTTCTTACCTTTCCACACGGCCAACCACTTCCATAAGAACGCAAGCAACTCTTTCCACATTGAAAGATTCCTAGGATTACCACCCACTTTAACACCAAGGAACTTAAACGATAAATATCCAACTTTGCACGAAAGATATTTTGAAGTCGCCTCTAAAATAAAATTCCCAACATTAATCCTATATATGAAACTTTTGTTAAAATTTATCCTCAAACCCGACATCAATTCAAAACCTCTTAGAATTGCTTTCATACTCCATAAATTAACGGTGTCTCCCTCCGAATTAATTATAGTGTCAACCCCGAATTGAAGCACATCCACCTCGTCATTAACATTAACCTTAAATCCTCGGAACTCTCCAATTTTCTTTTGCTTTCCTCATTAAAGTCGTCAGAACCTTCGTTACCAAAACAAATAAAAATGGGGGACAACGGATCTCCTTGGCGTAACCTCTTTTCCACCTTGACATCCAATGTTGTGCTACCATTAATAAGAACGGACATACTATTGGAGAAGATGCAACCTTCCATCCATCTCATCCATCTAACTCCAAACCCCATCCGACCAAGAACATATCTCAAGAAACTCCAACTAACCCGATCATAAGCCTTTACGAAGTCTACCTTTAAAACCACACAATTTCTCTTCTCCCTTTTATCAAGATCCATCACCTTATTCACCACAAGAACTCCATCCGAAATACTCCTACCCGGAACAAAAGCCGATTGGTTACTAGAAACAACTTTCCCTATGACACACTTCAATGACAATAGGTCTAAATTCGGACAAAGATCGAGGATTCATTATTTTTGGAATATGAGTAATGAAGGAATAAGTGCATGCCTTCGTAAGCCTAGCCTTTACATAGAAATCTGATACGAATATTCCAACATCCTCTTTGACCACATCCCAATTTCCTTTGATAAAGTCTAACGTAAATCCGTCCGGCCCGGAGCTCTTGTTTCCATCATAAGCTCACACGGCTTCCCTAATTTCTTCTTTCGAAAAAGGTCTTTCCAACCCCTTGGCATCTTCCTCACACAATCGGTTTATAAGCAAGTCTTCCGGTATAGGTCTTTCATTATTTTCTTCGTTGAAAAACTCTTGAAAATAACATAAAACCTCTTTCTTGATGTTGGCCACTCCCTCAACTCTACCGTTCCTTCCCTCTAAAGATGAGATTGAGCTTATTCTTTGTCTATCCTTAATAGAATTGTGATAAAATCTAGTATTCTTATCTCCCTCTTTTAACCAAAGTTGGCTAGATTTTAGTCTAAGCATACTTTCTTTCAAGTTTAAATTATGCCATAACTCCTTCGAAACCTTCCGCCTACTATCAACTAACGCTTCCATATTATCTCCGATGTTCTCCACCAACAACTTATCCAACACGTTAAGACTATCCACCTCCTCTTTGACTTTTAAATCAATCCACCCAAAAACCTCCTTATTCCAAACGTGAAGACTAGCTTTCAACCTTCTAAGTTTCTCAAACAAGATGGAATCCCCCTTTCCAATGACATTAAACTTTCCCCATTCTTCTGAGATAAAAGACTTAAAATCCTTATGGTTGAACCACACGTTGTTAAATCGAAAAGGTTTAGGACCCCAATCAACCAAACCAACACGCAAACTGATAGGAGTATGGTCCGAGATATCTCTATTTTCAATACTTTGATCCACCATTCCCCTATCATCAAACATCTTTCTCGAGCACCAGAACCTATCAAGCCTACTCGTCTCCTTCCCATTATCCTTAAATCACATAAATTTTCCTCCAACACAATGTATATCCACCAATCCCATTTCCTCTAAAAAAACCCGAAACTCCACCATCCCTCTTTTATTAGACACAACTCCTTCCTCGATTCTTTCTTCCCTTCTCAAAACCTCATTAAAGTCTCCTACAACATACCAATCCTCATTAGCACTTTTTCTCTTTGTCTCAACCAACGACCTCCAAAGAAATCCTTTCTCCACAGCACCACAAGGGGCATAAACATTTACAAGATTATAACACACTTCTTTCCACTTGATATTAATGCCTACATACCCTTTCCCAATAAAATTGTGATTAAGAGTAAACAAATCCTTCCTTCACAAAATTACCATACCTCCGGCCGCTCCAATAGAATTACCCTCCGTCCAATCCACCTCCTTATTACTCGAAAGAACCGAAGCTAAACTCTCATTGAAACAAGATAGTTTGGTTTCTTATAAAAAGCACACATCAATATTAAAAGAATGAATCAAGTAGCCAAAAAATTACTAAAATCTCACATTATTAAAAATATTGTGTTTTTTTGATATTAATGGAAAAATCTATCTGTCCTATATTTTATACATTAAAATTAGTTTTCAAAATTATATAGGAAAAACAAATTAGTTTTCAAAATTACCCACAACTTTTTTTTGTTTGTTTAATTTTAGGGATAAATAACTGTTACCCCCTGCCATTAGGGCGAGTTTTGGTTTTCCCCCTATTAATTATCTTTTTTGGATTACCCCCTTGAAATATGAAAAGTTCTATGATTTACCCCCTAGGACCCCCTGTAAACTTGTTTTTTTGATTTACCCCCCTAGGTTTTCACTGTTTTTTACACGCTTAGGGGGGGTACCCTAAAAATACAGGGGGTAATCCAAAAAAAATAATTAATAGGGGGGAAAACCAAAACTCGCCCTAATGGCAGGGGGTAAATGTCAATTATCCCTTAATTGTATGAGTCTACACGTTGATTTATGGTGGGTTGATTGTTAGACAAGTTATAACATTTTAAATGTTTTGATTTGGATAAATGAAATCAAGATCACGTATTAGGCGAGGAGGCTTAAAGGGAGACCACTTAAAAGGTTGGATTAACTTAGTTGATAGACAGAGAAATAGAATGACACAAAATTTGGGTTGGTTTCCACTTTCCATCATAAATATCATTACCTTAATTATCATAATGTACATTATTCTTTCAACCCACTTTCTTATGTGTTCTTACAAGATGTTTTCAAGAATCCTCATGAACAAGTAAAATAAATAAAATCAAAATCACTTTCTACAAAATAATTGATTGTGAATAAAAATAAGAAAGATAGTAATAGTTATTAGAATTTTTATTAGAATTTTTTTTCTTAACTATATATTGTTCTATAAAAATATTAATGGATAGTCTCCTATGAATTAGACATATTTTAGGAGAAGAATAAAGGTTTACCATTGTTGACGACCTCAAGATTTTCGCTCGTTCTTATGTTATTCATGTGTATCTCTCTCCTCCTCCTTTGGTCTCAAGGACCTTTTTGTTTTTATGTTAATTGTTACTTAAATTACAAAATTATTAAAATTCATATGTAATAGTTATTCAAAATTTTATATTTTATAAATTTTAAATTATCATTATTTTTTTTTAATAAAGGCCAAAATATATTAAACAAAAGAAAATAGTACAAAGAGGAGGGGGACCAAACCAAAACCCTCAAGAAGAACAAATCTAGAAAAAAACAAAAGATAGACAACAAAAACACATGAGATAACTCATATCAAAGAAACTAGTGAGACGTACGGTTGGAGGCACCTACCTTAAAACCTTTGCACGCCTCAGGCGGTTTCTTCTTGTGCTTCCTATTTCTTGAAACCACCAATTGAAATGGTTGACTAGTGTTTTCATCCAAATCAGCAATCTCATCTCTCTTATCCATGTTAGTCCAAAATTCACTAAGAAACTTCATAACTTGTTGAGCATCTGAATCTGAATCTCCATCATGATTCTTGTCAATTTTACCTTGATCAATGGTATCTATATCAACTAAACCACGCAAATTTTCATTACCTTGGGAACCCAAGTCTTCTTGATGCAACACATCAATACTCATAGCATTCCCATCAATAGAGGTTTTCAAACAATCAACAAATCTTAAAAGAGGATTATTATCAACACATGTAGCATTTTCACATTCAACTGATTCCTTTCTTAAATCTTCATTCTGAAACTTATTCCCCGTGCGTTTATGCTTCTTGTTAGATACCCTTTTCTCTTGATCCACTTTAATAAGTTTACAAGACGAAAAACTATGACCAATGTTATGACAATGCGAACAAAAAAGAGGCAAATTTTCATATTCAACGTTAACAAAAAACGCAAAATTTTCTCATATACCCACACCTTCATCTCTTTCTCCAAATTTCGTTTCCAGCAGCCTACTCTAGAACAAGATTTTAAATATCCATCAACTCATACTCTCCAAAAGTCCATTGACATATAAAAAATGTAATTTAATAGAATTCATGGTTAACTCTTCATTTCTAACCAACTCTATTAACAAGTTTGTTGTCTCACTATAAAAATTTTCATATTTAAGTTCACATTATTTTCTCATTAATTGTTTGAATGGTTTGGCCTAAATAAAGTTGTCCATATCAAAGTGTTCTTAAGGATGTACAAGTTTTTGTCTCACCATTTTCTTGAATGCTTTGGCCTAACTTGATGCTCTAACACACACAGCTAATTTTATAGGTTTTTTTTTGTTTACATGAGGGGCCGAAGCCCCGTAAAAGAAAAACTAACACGAAACAAAATGCGGGAATTATTTTCCCAACAGATCATCATCAAACCTAGACTGAAGAAATCTAGGGCACTCTCTGAAAAACATAAATTTGGCTTGTTGATGCATGGCTTTCTTTGCTATAGAATCTGCGCACGTATTGGCCTCCCGATAGATATGCTTAATAGAAATTACTATGTCATGTCAGAAATAGTTCCTGACTTTTTCAAGCAAGCTTCTTCCAATAATGGTTGAAACCTGATTACTCGTAATATCCTTAACTACTTGTTTAAAATTAACTTCAAGAATAATTTGATTGAACCCCCATTCTTCAGCTAGTTTTAATCCTTCAAAGACACCCCAAAGTTATGCACTATGAACATTGCAAATACCTATCCTCTTAGCAAATCCTCTGATCCACTCTCCAAGTCAATCAAATTGCAACTCTCAATGTTTTTCTTGAATTTGATACACTTGTTAATCGAAGCCACTCCTCCACCTTTTTTCTGATGTGCAAATGCGATATCATTAAAATCTCCTGCAATTAACCAGGGATCTTTCATATCCTTGCTAATCTTACGTAAGTCATCCCACATCAATCTCCTATTATCCACATTCGGGCTAGCATAAATATGATTAAAATACCATATTGGTCCTTTGTCATATTGCATGCTCATGTGGATAAATTGGAACGTTTTAAAAACAATCTGCACATGAACTTTCGCCTCATTCCATGCAACACAAATTCCTCCAAAATATCCATGATTTTCGGTGGATGAAAAACCATCATAACCAAGTCTGCTCATAGACTCCTTCAACTTATTTGGGTTTCATATAGTTTCCTCAAAGATAAGCATGATCGGTTTATACCTACTAACATATTGTTTGCAATACCTATTGAAGCTTTTGTTGGCTGCGCCTCGGCAATTCCACACAAAAATATATTTTTGATGAATCATCATAAAAAACAGACTAGAAGAAGTAGACCTCTGTTAACCAAATGAAACAAGTTATTGTGGAGTCTCCCCCACCACTTCCATGTCATTCTCACTCAGCTCTTGACTAACCTTCAAGTTAGTGATGTTGGTGCAATCATTCGTGTGGCTCGCATCAAATTGCTCAGGGGAGGTAGTTACCTTGCCAAGGACAAAAGGATTGCCTAACTCAGGAGCCTTCATACTATGTGGGATAATTTCTTCTAGAACTGGGCCTCTGAATTTATCAGCTCTAGGACCTCTATCAACCGTAGAAGGGTCTAAGATGTTGTTTTTATAATCTAATCCTCCTTAGGAAGCCCCTTAAGAGAGGATATTATTTCTTCTGCTCCTTTGTCTCCCATAATCTCGAACAAATGCCCAGTCCATTTCTTAGTCGTTCCTGTTGTTTTGCTTTTAAATATTGTGCCTTGGCTCACTGCTACACTTTTAGCACGTACTTCTTTGTTGATTGTGATTTTTGTCTGTTTTTTAATCCTAGATACCATACTCTCCTTTTGTCTGTCTACCCCCAAGCTACCTCCATCTGTCCTTATTTCACTTATAGTTTTACTATTTTTGTTTTTACAGTTGTGACCCTTGCTCTCTGATTATTTTACACTTATGCCCTTGTTACCTACCTTCATTTGGTCATTGGGATTGCTAACCAATGAAAAACCCTTCTTTTGCATGTCGTGGTACCCACCAAAGATATTCCTATTTTGTTCCAACGTATCCTCATGGATTTCTAATAATATCGAATCTTTTCCATTCATTAATGCATTAAACCTTGATCCTTATTCTGATGTTCCAACAATAACTTTGGAGATTTGCTTTCCATTTCTGGCTCCTATCGCCTCTCCATTCGCCTGAGACTTCATTCTGCCGCTGGTCTGCACTACGTGTTTCTTGTTTCTCTAGATTTTTTGAACCACCGTCCAAGGGTCATCACTATAGTTTGACACACCATTTGCATTTTGCTTGGCTCCTTCATTCTCCATGTTATCCCGAAGCACATTCTTCTCTAGACATCCTTCTTTATAGTGCCCGAATCGACCACATGTAACACACAGAAGATGCAGACTTTCGTATTCAACCTTATGCTTCCGATCTTTTATCTTGAATTGAGCCAGCAATGGATTAGAAAGATCAACCTCAACAAAAAGTCGTGCATATTTCCCTCGTTCCTGCAGCAACATATTCTTGTCCACTTTCACAGTCTTCCCTATCCTATTACCCATGAATTTCAACACTCGAGGATCATAGTATTCAATTGGCAATCCTGCAATTCCTGTCCCACACTGCCACCTTTTCAATAGCATCGCTTCCTGGTCATAAACAAACCAATGACCTTTTTCTAAAGCTGCATTATGATCATCATCGTTTGTGAACGTCACCTAGAAGTACTCGTTGCTAAGGTCTATGATAGTAATGAATCCTCTCCTCATCCACATTTGCTTTATCCTTGTCTCCAGCGCCTTGAAACCTATTCTCCTACCTAGTAGTTTAACAATAACTCTTTCCTTCCATGGCATGTGTATCTGCATTTCTTCATACTTGGAAAATATGAACTTTGGGCATGCATACTTCCCTTCAAATTTCTCTTCCACAATCATGTTTTCCAGAATGATCATATCCAAATTCTCTTCACCTTTGTCAGCCTCGTCTCCTTCTTCATCTGTGTTTTCATCAAGGCTCCACATCACCATCGCTTTGTAAGTTCTGTCTCCCAATGGTTCGTTCGTATTTCCAAACAGGTTTGAATGTTACCCGTCTCTTAACTCTCTTACAACCAATTAAAACATGTTTTTTTGAATGGTGAATCATATTTCAGATTCCATGATTCAACATTTGTTTAGTTAAATTAATCTGTTTGTATTTATTACAACATGTTTTGTGAAATTCTTCCAAATTTATTACCATAAGGTATGGTATATCACGAAGAGTTTTTGGAAAAGTAGATAAAATATACAAAATTTTGTAATCTATCTAAAATTGAAAAAAAAAAAAAAAGTTGCATGATTACATAAAGATATCAAGGGACTGAGTAATTGTTTTGGTTTTTTAGCTTAGGTTGCAATAGAAAACATTCAAATGATAAGAAGATGCAACCCTATAGAATCTCACTAAAATTGGATAAACTCAATATATTAGGATAAACTTATTTGAAGAAAAAGATAATCTTTTTAAAGTGATGTGATTAAATCCACTTGAAAAAAATTAATATGGAAATCAAGCATGCACCAATTATAGCTATATCATATTACAAGTAAAATCAAATTTTTCATATAACCTCTCATTTCATCATTATACCTCCATAAGTTAAAAATATTTTTTTTAGATTTAATATCTCATTATTGGTACAATATTATTCAAAATTAAAGAAAAAAAAATCCTATTTTTACATTAAAAAAATTAATTTAAATTTTTAGATCAAAAGCAACAAATTATACAATAGAATTTAAAACTAGTCATAAATAAAGTTTTAATTCAGATAATGAAGATTGCAAATTAATATTTAAAAAATAACCAATCGTTAGTTGGTTCAGTGGTGATTGGCGCTGAACTTGGTAGGGAGAACCACGGTTCGATCCCCCGCAACTGCGATCGGGAGGGGGCTGGAACCACTTGATGCCAGAACTGACCCCCGAACCGGACTAAACCGGTGGTGATAAACCAAAAAAAAAAAAAATATTTAAAAAATAAATTATTTATCATGAATTAACTCAATGAAAGGAAAAGTTAAAGCCATGCAATACCCACCATTATATATCACGTGCCTATGTTAGAATGCTGTACTTCTATATCCATCTAATGCCAAAATTGTACCATATAGATATAGCAAATGCTTAGTCTCGTTTTAGTAATAATAATACCATGTGACGCACAACCTGCTTTATTTCTTGATCAAATTGTCGTATTAAATTCATTACTACGCACAAATTTTTTATAAGTTTATAATGAAATATAATTTAAATAAATATCATGGTTTTAATTTTTAAAACTAGAACTAAATTTTTAAATGGTTTTTGTGATTAGTACTATGGTAAGACTTTTCATGATATTCATAATCTTTGTAATTCAAATTAAGAGAAAATAATATTGAATTGAATTGAATTGAATGGAGGATTTTTATAGACAAGAAGTATCTTAAAACTAATTATAACTATTTATGGATTTCAAACATTCTTTAAATCTAACATATAATTTCAGTATTTCATTCATAAGTACACCATACCTATTTTTGTTAAACATGCTTCGCTTGAGGACCATACCCTATTTACTTTCATTTTCCTACTCTTCAATTTGAATTTCCCCCAATGTATTAATGGAAAAATTTATCTGTCCTATATTATTTAACTTATACATTAAAATTAGTTTTCAAAATTACATAGGAAAAACAAATTAGTTTTTAAAATTACCCACAAGTTTTTTTTTTTAAATTTTATGAGTTACCTGTTGATTGATGGTTGATTGATTGTTAGACAAGTTATAATATTTTAAATGTTTTAATTTGGATAACTGAAATAAAGATGACGTATTAGACGGAGAAATAGAATGACACAGAATTTGGGTTGGTTTGTTGAGCAATAACTCTCCAAATAATGTATATTTGTGCAATTATATGCTAACAATTAGTATAGTGATAGTATTGCATATTTCATTTTTTTGGATTAATATAATAACAAAGGACAATGTCCTTCACGTACTTTAGTGAAATACTCATGTTTATAATGACTATCTTAGCGATATCTCAGTGGCGATTCTATTATTTTTCACAGTAGTAACATGTATGAGGAAGGAGGATAATATAGGAGGAGACAGCCGTTGTCACCATCTCCGATGAAGAAAAATCCTCCATAATAACTTGATCTTCATTCTTTAGTGAAAAAACCTCCATTAAAGGAAAGCAAGTGTGACTAAGTAAATGATTGACACATTCCAAGCTGACGTTTTTTAGCTAAACATTAGTTATTTAGACATTTAGATGATGGCTCATCCCTCAACTAATATCTTATGCAATTAAAAAATAGTTGTCTTTAGGTGACGGCTCACCCTAGCCAAGGGAATCTCTTATATTTAAAAAATAGTCTCATAATTTGAGGGACTCTCCCAAATGTGATGGACTTGTAAGACCCTAAACCACAACCACTTCTATTTTAAAAAACATGCATCATAAAATACTCATATATTGCTCAACTCAACTTTTCACATTCTCAAATCATATTCTAGTGGCGGAAGTAAATCTTAACATAACTTTAATTGTCTCATAAACAAAATAAACTTCATTTTAACTCAGGAAATAAATAGTAAAACAACTCGCAGAACACAAATACAAAAAGTAAAAATATTGAAGAGGCCAACTATGTCATTCTCTAAAACACATATGAATCACTAGCCTCTAAAATACGTTCCATATATTAGCATTGTATAAAAGTAAGGATAGTGTATTATCACAGTTACACTTGTCATACAAATCAATAAATGCAATTATATATGTAAGAAATTCATCTCCTTTACTTCCATGCAGGTGGTACCAATAATTCAGATATTTTAAGGTATGTTACTGAAATGCCCAACTTATTATTAGGCCGAAGTCCTACTGGTCATTGGACCGAAGTCATAAACCGTCACTGGACCGAAGTCTTAACTCATTACGGAAGTGAAGTCCTAACCATGTCTAATAAAAATGATGCATGTATGTAATAAAAACAAATTATCATCCATATCCTCCAACTCCAATCCTCTTCACTTGACGTAAGTTTTACACGTCACTGGTTCTTTCAAACCTAAACACGTCAGCATCAATTATTGTCGGTGTAAGGCCACATCATTGGTTATTTCGAACCTAAATACATCATCATCATCAATTATTGTCGGTTTAAGGCCACGTATCTGGTTCTCCTGAACATAAAAATCTCAACACTAGTTCTTTTGAACCTAAACATACGGTACATAAACATTTGTGCCGTAACCATAACAAATTAACTCGTATAGATAACACTAAAACACATAATGTATTTTGACTCGATTTTCATATGTGCTAATTTCATTTATCCCATTTTGTAGTGTTATGTTCGGGGTTGTGCATATTTCAGATACTTTGCAAATCGAAGTCATCATATGAAGAAACCAAACAAAAACAAAGTGAAACAGATAAAAAGCGACACAATTATTCTGATGACAATCATTACTAGGCTAGCAGAGAGAGAAACGATGCTAAGAGATTGAGTCTAGGCATTTTGGTGCCCATCATGGCACCCATGACAGCCACAATCTTTAATATTTACTTGTGGCGTCCTCCATGCACCTCGGTTTCTGAAAAAGTAAAACCGAAAGTGGCCTAGTCTTCCCTATTCCATCGTAATTTTCTCCCACGATTTCTACATGATTTGACCTAATATTCTCCCACGATTTCTCATTTGCCATCACCCGAATGCTACCCTTCAAAACAAAATGTCTTTGAAATTAAAAAACCATGGGAGTTTCTCCATTCCATGTGTTATTGGCAAGTTTGTGACCGATAAAGCACTATGCGACCTAGGAGCTAGTGTTAATTTAATGTCATTTTTAATTAGTGAAATATTATAGCACTTTTGGTATCATGTGTTAACGTTCTATATAAAATAAAATTATCTGATTCTGTCACAAAATTCTTAATATCTAGTAAGAAAATATAGGCCAATCAAATAATAAATTATAAATGAGAAGATAAATAGGTTATATCTTCTTGACTATTCAGAAGTTGGGGGTTAAAGCGGTAAGCCTTTCATGATGCCCTTCTTTCTAGATGTTTCTGTGAAGTCTTATCACGAGGAGTGGCATCCTCGACATGACTAAACTCTTTAATGAAAGCAACTAGTCGTTTCTTAAGACATAGCTCATCTTTGTACACGTCACTCTCTTTATAAAGTTATGATCTTGTACTTATGAAACAGATCAATACACCTTTCCTCCACCCCGGTCCCTATGGTGCATACCATCACACAACCTCTTGAGGGAAGAGGTATAACCAAGAATAAAAGATTTTTGAAATGCATCAAGTTGTTCAAATATTCTTTAAAACAACAAATAACGTGTAATCAAGCCCTGATCCTACGTCTAGTTTGTTGAAATATGTTACAAATTTAAGAGATGAAAGAAAACATACACAGAGAGCTTCACTCCTTGAGAGCGTTGTAGAGATGGCAAATAATTATGAAATTAGGTTCAGCACCATACTTTTGCTTTAACACAACAGATTTTTTAAAAATCTAAATTTTAATTTTTAAACTTTGTCATGCTTTCTGGAAAAAGTCAAACATGATCTAGGAAGAAAAAAGTATTATAAATTTTATGTTTCCTGAAAACTATTGTTTTGATGCATTTTCTAGAAAATATGCATTTTTACTAGAATATTTATTTTTATGGAACGTGATGAGATAAAGAAGGATTGTAAATTCTATTTTTACTAAAAACTATGGATTGCCATTTTTAGAAAATATAGTTACGTTAATTTGCTATAGTTAAATGTTATAGCTTTGAACATGGATCAAAACATTGTAGTTTAGTTCCAAAAATTAATGATTCTATTGCTTTCCCATTTTAAATATTACAACATCTAATCTTGGCGACTATTCAAGACAGTGGTACAGAATTTTCTAATTTTTTAAAATGTTAAATCAAACCCGAGTCATAGGTGCAAAAGAATTATTTAAAATGTTAACAGCTCTTTTAGCCAATATTTGGTTGCGTAAGCTCATTAGTTAATTCAACTATGTGCCATCCATACTTTGTTGTTATCTAACTAGGGGTATATTTCATGATATGTTATATTGGAATATGCATGGGTGATTAAGTTTAAACCTAAATGTTTCTTGTACATAAATTAAAATATGGTTGAGAGTTAGTAAAATGATTACAAAGGGAGCATATTGCATTTTGATCAACCAAAGTATCTGTCCTATCTACCTTCTCTTTCACCAAACAAGTTTGAATGTTACCAGTCTCTCAACTCTCTTACAACCAAATAAAACATGTTTTTTTTAATGGTGAATCATCTTTCACATTCTTTGATTAAACATTTGTTTAATTTAATTAATCTGTCTGTATTTATTATCATAGGGTATGGTATATCATGGAGAGTTTTTGGAAAATTAGGTAAAATGTACAAACTTTTGTAATCAAGTTGCATGATTACATAAAGATGTCAAGCGAGTAAGTAGTTGTTTTGGTTTTTTAGCTTATGTTGCAATAGAAAACATTCAAATGATAAGAAAATGCAACCCTCTAGAATCTCACTAAAACTGGATAAACTCAATATATTAGGATAAAATTATTTGAAGCAAAAAATAATTATTTTAAAGTGATGTGGTTAAATCCACTTGAAAAAAATTAATATGGAAATTAAGCATGCGCCAGTTATAGGTATATCAAATTACAAGCAAAATCAAATTTTTCATATAATCTTTCATTTCATCATTATTCCCCCAAAAATTAGAAATAAATTTTTTAGATTCAATATCTCATTATTGGTACAATCTTATTCAAAATTAAAGAAAAAAAAATCTTATTTTCACATTAAAAAAAATAATTTAAATTTTTAGATTAAAAGCAACAAATTATACGTTAGAATTGAAAACTAGCTGAACAATACTAATTGGAAAAGATAATTTACATTAGTCATAAATAAAGTTTAAATCCAGATAATGAAGATTGCAAATTAATATTTAAAATATAAAGTATTTATCATGAAAAAACTAAAATAAAATGGATGACATCTTCATTTACACATAATTACTGTTGCTTTAATTTACATTGTCTAATTTTATTTGTTACTGATTGATTAAAATTATAAATATGTAATTGGCACTAAAAAACAATTATTGTTACTGTTGATAAAGCTAAAGTTGTTGTTGATGTTACACCAAAATGAAACCCGTCTCAAAAAGTTTAGTTCAACTTAGAATGGTTAATATAAGAAATGAAAACATGTGACTATGCCTGTACTCCACTCAAGTATCACCTTAACATATTTATTGTATAAAGAAGATTACAAATTAAAATATGTGACACGGTTTGAAAACTGACTAAAAAATTCTAAATGATAAATTACATAGGTCATAAATAAAAAATAAAAAATAAAGAAGATTACAAATTTATTTTTAAAATATTAAATAAATTGTCAAGACATAACTAAAAAAATGGATGATAATTCTTATTTACATAATTTTTTTTTATTATTGTTGCTTTCACTTACTATGTTTTTTTTAGTAAGCAAGAATTTCATTAAGAAAAGGAGAACTAAGGGTTCTCCAACCCACTTACAAAAAAACCGGACAAAGCCGGACAAAACGGAAAGATTACAAATCAATTACAATCACGAGAGATAATACAAAGGGTCCATACTAAACTCGTAGAAAGTATAATTGGGGTGTGTAATTTTCCCAACAAACGACCACTTCCAAACTAAAAGCTTGATGTTCCAAACCGTATTGTTTACATTCCAAGCCTCCTTCCGAAAACAATGGTCATTTCTAACCAACCAAAGAATCCAAGTAGTCGCGAGCCAAACAACTCCCAACTTTCTATCCTTCACCTTTTTACTACTAAAATAAAGGCGCCACTCCATAAAATTTGACCGGCACTCCTCTTCAAAAATAACCCCTTTACCCACCCAAAAAGCAATCTCCCTCCATATATTTTTCACCACCAAACAACTAAAGAAGTAATGGTTCCTACATTCCAAACTATATCCACAAAATATGCACTTCAAAGCATCCAAGGGAAAAGACATACCTCGAGCCGTCAACGTATCTTTCGTCGGAAGTCTATTGTGAAAGAGTCTCCAACCGAAAGCTTTTATCTTGAAAGGCACATCCATCTCCCACAAAATACCGAACACCTCCGCATGATTAATTGGAGGGCCGTACGGAATAAAGAGGTTCACATAATAAGAATAACAAGATCCTACCGAAAAACACAAATCCGAATTACCGGTCCAACTAACCGTATCATGCCCACTCGACCACCCACTAAAAGCCGCCACTTTTACCTTCAAATCCAAGACCTACTCCATTCGGAACCCATTATCCCCAACATAATCGGGAAGCCCGAAATCGCCCCACTTCCAAACACCATCCACCCAACCTCCCATAGCCGCAACCGAAACATTCTTTAAACGGGACTCATGAAACAAATCCAGAAAACAATTTTTTAAAGTGGTACCTTCCAACCAAAAAGACTCCCAAAAAGGGGTATTATAACCATTATGAACAATAAACTTGCTACAACTAGCAATGGGATCATGGGAGAAAGAAGAAAAAATCCTTACAATATCCTTCCACCACACGGAACAAGAGGATGAGACTTTCTTTTCTGTTTCGCCTCTAAGCACTTTAGAAGCAACGTCACCATAGCGAGATTTAAACACATTTAACCATAATGAATTTTGTCCTTGAAGAATCCGCCACCTCCATTTGTTAAGAAGTGCCAAATTGAACAAAGCCAAATTTTTTACACCTAACCCTCCCTTTTTCAAAGGAAGATTCACCTCCTCCCACTTAACCCAATGAATTCGTCTTTGTCTTCCGAACCGCCCCACCAGAAATTGCATTGAATGCTTGTAAATTTTCTCACCACCTTCCTCGGCATCTTGTAAAAAGACATAGTGAAAATACTTAGGGAACTAAGCACGGATTTGAGAAGAGTTATTCTCCCTCCCAAATTTAAGAAACGATTCGTCCATCCTTCCAACCTATTCTTCATTTTTAACAAGAGAGGATTCCATGTGGTTTCCTTCCTTGGATTAAAACCAATAGGAATGCCCAAAAAATAAAAGTTGCTTTCTTCTAACTTGCAAGAGAGAAAGGTAGAAGCCGCTTCTAAAAAGTGAACATTAGAATTAATGCCAATTAACTTACTTTTTTGGTAATTGATACCAAGCCCCGATACAAGTTCAAAAGCCCGAAGAACCGCCCTTAGAGCCCAAACATGCTTCCAATTACCATTACCCACAATAAGAGTGTCGTCCGCGAATTGAAGAATGTCCACCTTGCAAGAATCCCTAAAAGCGAAACTTTGAAATTCTCCTACTTCAATCGATTTTCTAACAAGACCCGCGAGAGCTTCCGTCACTAACACAAAAAGAAAAGGTGAAAGAGGATCACCTTGCCTTAGGCCTCTAGAAACCTCTAACTCCTTTGTTGGGCTCCCATTAAACAAGACCGACATTTTGCTAGAAAACACCAATAACTCCATCCACCTCCTCCACTTTTCCCCGAAACCCATCCTTTTCAATATGTACCGTAAGAAATTCCAACTAACTTTGTCATATGCCTTTTCAAAATCCACTTTAAAAAGAATGCAATTGCTCCCTTCTCTTCTAGCAAAATCCACTACTTCGTTTGCCACAAGCACACCGTCTAGTAATTGTCTACCGGGAACAAAAGCGCTTTGAGATGGAGAAGTAATAGAATTAAGAGTGCCTTTCAATCTCCCCGCTAAGAGCTTAGTCACAACCTTGTGCAAACATCCTACCAAACAAATGGGTCTATATCCATCCAAACTAATCGGATTGTTGGACTTCGGGATTAACGTCAAAAAAGAAGAAGTGATTGCCTTTGAAATAAAAGCCCCATCATAGAAAAGATTGAAGTAATTGATAAAGTCTTCTTTTAAGAAATGCCAACACTTCTTAATGAAAAGAAAAGAATAACCATCCGGCCCCGGACTCTTCGAACCTCCACAATTCCAAACCGCTTCTTTAATTTCATGCTCAAGAAAAGGTTTTTCCAACCTCACCGCCTCCTCTCTAGAAATTTCCTTAAAAGAAATACCATCCAACAAAGGTCTATTCTCTTCCGTTTCAATAAATTTGTTCGCGAAGTGATCGAACACCGCCTCCCTCACATCATCCACCGAATCCACCAAAGTACCCGAAGAAACAATGGGACCAATATGATTACGCCTTCTCCTTTGACTCATCACTTTGTGAAAAAATCCACTATTCGAATCACCCTCTCTCATCCACTTCAATCTAGATTTTTGTAAAAGCATATTTTCCCTAATCCTCAAATTCCTCCAAATTCTACAAGAAGCTTCCTTTCTAAGAGAAAGATTATCATCAAAAGAAGAAGAAGAATTGGAAATAGGATCTAACCTCTCATCGGCCAAATTGAAGTCGCGAACTCCTTCCTCTAACTCCAAATCAATCTTTCCGAACACTTCCTTATTCCACCTCCTTAGTTTCTCTTTTAAAAGCCTTAGCTTTTCTTTTAAAACAAAGTCACCTCTTCCTTCTACCTTCAAATTATTCCATTCTTTTTCAACAAACGGAATGAAGGAATCCAACGAAAACCATTCATTATTGAACTTGAACGGCTTCGGACCCCAATTGTTGTTATCCTTCATTATCCAAATAGGACAATGATCCGAAATATCCCTATTTCCAATCATTTGGCCAGTAACTTCCCATCTATCCACCACAATGCTCGACAAAAGAAATCGGTCAATTCTACTCTTCGACTTACCATCTCCACTAAACCAAGAAAATTTCTTCCCTTTACAAGGGACATCCACCAAGTCACTTTTACCAATGAACTCCGCAAAAAACTCCGCCTCTTTGTTGTTATCTACCACCGCCCTCCCTTTCCTCTGATGACCATTTTTAATAGCGTTGAAATCCCCTCCTAATATCCATACGCCATCATTGAATCTCTTTTTCAAGTCCAACAAAGTCTCCCATAAGAGTTTCTTTTTGTTAATGTCACAAGAAGAGTAAATGTTTGCCACATAATAAACGTTTCCCTTCCATATTAATTTAATCCCCAAGAAACCATCACCTTTGAAACTACTCACCACCTCCATATTATCCTTCTTCCATAATGTAAGCAACCCCCCCGATCTTCCAACCAAATTAGAAAAAGAAAAACCAATATCCGGGTGTCTCCAAAAACTACTAGCCAAAATATCGTTCATATTAGTTACCTTTGTTTCTTGAATAAGAAAAATGTCCGCGTTCCTTTTGGAAATGATAGAACTTATCCTCCTCCTCTTGAGTGCATTCACTCCCCCTCTTATATGCAAAGAACCAATAATCATTGCAAAAGATTTTTTTTCTCCTTCCGTGCCTCCACTTCTAAATTACTCCCATGTTCCAATTTCTCAATCCTACTAACTAATTTACTCCGCCCCTCCTTATCCACGACCCCCAACGCGACGATGGCCTCCCATAATTTCTCCCCAACATCGTTATTCAAATATTCCCATTGCCTCTCATTGTTTCTCCGGATATCCGATTCCTCATATTGTTCCCCGTAACAAACTGAAATGCTACCACTTGGCAACCCTCCTTGTTTTGACAAACTCACCAAAGGTAATTTCCCTTTTTTATTCACTTTCCCGGTCTCATCCATAACGTCCAAACCCCTTCCATGAGCCTTCTTATTCCTACCTCTCACTCCTACACCGCCCTTGTTGGTATTGTTGAGGAAAGTGGTTTTCAATTTTTTTGCTACAACCCCTTCCACCGAATTGGCTGCACCACTGTCCCTCACAGAATTCAATCCCATTGCCTTAGTTCCAACCTGATTTGCCAAAACCAATGCCTTGCCCGGCCCTGTAAACTTGCGGGACTACTGGGAAATGAAGTTGCTACCTTTGCTACCAGACAAAACATCATCAACCGCCTTTGAACCTACCATGTCGTTTCCAGCAGCATGCAAAAACCGCACCGCATTTGAGCTGCTACTGCCAGCCAACACACTAGGCCGTGACCCAGCGTCCAAAATCTTCGAATTTTCACCCACGGGAACATTACGTAGCAGCGATACTGAGTTATCAAATATTCCCATCTCAACGTTTCGATTTAGCGGGGTCTCCTCTGCAAATTCCATATCCACCACTTCCTTTGAAGATCTTCCTTTAGAAAGACTAGCATCCTTCACCGAGTTGCGCATACTCGACGGCTCCGTCGTATGCTTCGAACACCCATTACCAGTATATTGCTCTATGCTATCGCCGGAACACTCCGACTCTGGCACACCACCATTACCAGCTACGAAATTCTGCCATCCGGCCTCAGAGTCCGTGGAATCACAACCAGAAGAAAGGGATGGAGCATTACCCGAGTTCATCCGTATTTGTCCCGCTGCGTCTTCCCTAACACACAGATTAAACCTCTTCCCATCAATGTTCACAGCTACCATGTCGGGAATTTGAAGAGAAATTGGGATATTCACCAGCACACGAGCCACATCGAACGCTTCTCCTTTAGCAGTATTTTCGTCAATGCAAACGAATCTTCCCCACGAGCCTGCCAGAGCCACAAAGAATTCAGAATTCCACGCGTGAAGAGGTATTCCGTAGATACGGAACCACGCATCCCTGCCTCTATCTATAGATCCCTCCTCCCACTTTCTAATCTCCGAAAACCAATTCTTCCACCAAGACTCTCCTTCTCTAAGTAAATCCTCTATAAAACCCTCCTCCGACTCCTCGAGCAAGCAAGAATTACCACCTAAAGGGGAAATTTTAACTCCAAAAACCCCTTCAATCTCAAAATGAGTTTGGATCATGTATGCAGAACCTGGAATACATAATTGACCGACATAAGCCTTGAGAAATCTCCTTTTGTTTTCCTCCTTAGAATTAAAACTAAGGCAAATAGTATCAGCCGGCGTCAAGTCCTTCGAACCACTGGGGTTAGAAACCGCATCCGCATACGATTGCCTGTTGTCACTGAACGTAAATAGCCTCGACTTCACCTTCGATTCCCCTATGTTCCGTGCCCTCTCCACCTTACCCTTCAAAGAACCACCCTGCCTCCCATTTCCCCCAGAAAACACCCTCTGATACCTGGGAAGATTAACATGAATATTCCTCCCAGCAATAATAATGTTGTCTAAGCGCACCGTAAATAGCCTCCCGTCTTCCACCTCCACAAATCTTGCGAAACCAAACCGTCTTCCCACCCTATTCTTTCTAGGTGAGATTGAGACCTCCACCACATTCCCAGAGCAACCAAACAAATTGAACAAATCTTTAGCGGTGTAGTCCTCCGGGAACTCCGAAACATACATAGAGACCACCTCATGAGCCGGAGGTATGTTCCGATTCCGACCTCCAAAGGGAAACACATCCCAGTGTGCACTTTCCCCCTTCCTGTATGAAACCCTCGTCCAACTTTCGTCCTGCATCTACAACCACATTGCGAAACAAACAAACAAAACCAGACAGCACTAGAACAAAAACGAAGAAGAGCCCCTATAGGCCATGAAATCTCGCCCAGAACCAAAGAACAGAAGCTTCAAATCACCTCCCCAACAAGGTCCCTGATCCTAAAACCAGGAGTTTAAACCGAAATCGAAGAGGTGAAGAAACCAAAGTCTTAGGCCCCGCGAGAATCAAGACCCAAGAGAGGAGCCGACGACAAGAGCAGGGGAGACGCTGATTTTCGCCGGAAAAGGTACCCTATGTAAAATTTATATTTGCTAATTGATTGAATGAATAAATATGTCAATAACAAACAATTGTTGTTACTCTTAAGATAAAGCCAAAGAAATTGTTGATGAAATACCAAAATGAATATATATTTGCTAATTGCTTCAAAGAATATATTTCAAAATAAATTAGTTAATAAGAAAAATTTATAATTGAAATGACTTGGTTTTACTTGTACTATAATGTAGATAATCATTCACTCTCATTCACTCTCTCTATAATTGGATCAACTTAACATATTAGTGTAAACATATTAGTGTAAGCTTATTTAAAAAAATAATTATTATTTTAAGAGATTAATTTTCATGCGTTGTCATTGTAAAAAGTTTTACATTATCATTATAATACAATCATTCATAATTAATGTTTTATATATAATAAAAATGAAATATGGAATTTAAATTTTTAATACAGAAGTATCAAATTATACCATATAATTGAAAACTAACTGAACTATACTAACTGGAGAAGATAATTTACATTAATCATAAATAAGATTAAAATTCAAATAATGAAGATCGAGTGAATTTTTAAAATGTAAAATAATTGTCATGAAATAACTCAAATAAAATGGATGACAGTCTTTAGTTTATTGTTGCTTTAATTTACATTGTATGGTTTATATTTGCTACTAATTAATACTTGGCAATTACAAATAATTATTGTTACAGTTGATAAAGCCATAACTAATAGAGATTGGTTAATATATGAAATGGAAAATGGGACACGGTTAAGAGCGATTACATCTTTTTAGAAAGAGGTTATAAAGGTTGCTAGTTATTCAGATCTTCACTATCATATTATCTTTTTCAAGTATCTAGGTCAGGCATGTCCAAGGGCGTTTAGGTGAACAGGTCGATGTTCTACCTAAGTGGTCGAATGTAATATTTAATAACCAACTATTTTAATAATTTTGATGTCCAAGCACCACGGGGTTGGACAAAATATTTAATATATTTTCTGTCAGTTAAACAATTTTTCTTACTTTTATTCCAACAATAAATTTTGATTAAGTAATTTAAATTTTTTTCATAAATTATTTATCGATTTTAAAATACTTCATTTAAATACTTTAATCTTGTTCAATTCGATTGAAAAAAGTGTTAGATTTAAATTTTATTTAAAATTTGAATTCAAAGTATGTTGTGAGTGAATATATTTCTGATGATTATTATGAATTAATTATGCTTTTGGGTGACAAGTCACTAACTAGCCTTGTTAAGAGTGATTACATCTTGTTAGAAAGAGGGTTATATAGGTTGCTAGTTATTCAAAATTCATGTGTCAAGTTTCTCCTCTTTCTGGTATACACATTCCCTTTAGGGACTGGGATTAATACAACCCTGTGGCATAGTAATTGACTAGGTAACTAGTCCTTAAAAGACGCCTTTCATGAGATTTTTGCTAGCACAACATAGGGTAGTATAAATGTTAAGCAAGTTTTTTCGTGGGCTAACGAATTATGGGCTTGGAACTTTGACGCAATGGTGGAAACAACAGCAGCTCAACAAAATGTAGTCTGGGAAGAGTTTACTAAATGCATGTATGGTGCGGTTCTAGAGGCCACAACAGTAGACGATTTTAGATGGAATATATGCGAAGACTGATGTTATTCTGTGAGTTCTTTTTATAATCGTTTCAACAGGGCAACATCGAGACTTTTTGATGGCCGGATTGTGGAGGTAATCAACCTCATTTGGAATCTAAAAATTCCGTCAAATATCGCTATGTTCAGATGGAGGTTAATTATAAAGAGAGTTCCAACCAAGGATGAGTTATGTAGGAAAGGTGTGATGGTGGATAGTTTGTGTGTTTTTTGCAGATCTGAAGATGAGTCGGTGCTGCATTTGTTCGATTGTTGTTGCATTTCGGATGGCGTTTGGAAGAGCATTTATAATTGGATGGGAGGTGAGATGTAGATTTCTTTACATGAATTCAAGTATTTCCTGTTCAATTGAAACAAACTGGAAATTAAGATTCACATAAGTCTATCGGGATACTAACTGCAAGTATACAGTCTAGTCGTTTTAGTTTTAAAAGATGTCAAATTAACCCACAGAGACTTAGGATCAATATAGTACGATCTTATGTTACTATGTTAGCTAAAGTTGTCGATTTCTTGGTTGTAGGGAATGAAAACTAAATACGATTTTAATTAAATAATAAGATGTTAAGAATACAAGTATGTAATAGTCGGATGTCCAGATTCAATAAGTCATTGGCATAAATTAAATATAGAAACACTCTTCAGAATACATTATTTGAATTAAAAACCCTAAAGTTTACTCTCGCTAAATCATTTAAAAACCATAAATTCTTTTTGAAATTCCAATAAAATATAATCAACTCTAAAGCGCTGTCGCTGTATTTAGAGTTGATGTTTGATAACTATTTTTCGGTAAATACCTCAAACTCTCGTTGTGTTGATTTAAAACCTTAGTTTGTAATTTGCTCTTGTAAAAAAATAAATTAGTATTAGTTTTAGAAGTCAAGACCCGAAAAATGTTTAATTTATTTTTATGCCAAATCGTTACCGAACCTTAGGTTCAGTGACCTTACATATCAGTGTGGGGAAATTAGCCTAACATGGTTTTTATTAAGAACTTGCGGATTAAACAGTATAGAAACAATATTATAATCATGGCAATCAAATCATAACGTAAAGTAAGCATATAAATAAAAACCCAAAAATAATATGAATAGATTGCAATATCTTCAAGTTGCAAATGCTTCAACAGTACAAAATAGTCTTCACGTACGAATTTGATTTAAAAAATATAAAATAAAACTAAAGTGCAATAATCCCTCAATGCAAAGAATTATTGCTTTGAAAAGTGAAATAAAAGGGCTTAAGAAACAAAGTTGCAGGAAAAGGAAATTGGAAAACCAAAAATAAACTTGCAGAGCAAACTCAAACATTGAAATTTGACGGAAGGGAGAAGGAGCTTGAAATTGGTAACTAATTCTCTCTTATAGTGACTTTCCAAGACCCACTCTTGCTAGAATGTAGGAGCATTACGTCTTTAGGTTGAGACGTGGTCAAGTGCTAAGTTAGGCTTTATTTTTGGTACGATTGTGGGCTTACTGGCTTAGCAAAAAAACTAACTGTGTGCTTGTGACAGTTGTTCCGTGGGGTACAACTTAATCCTCTATGCCGGTTGTCATGGCCTCTGTGCCGCTCGGCACACCTTCTACTGAGTGAAATTTAGCAAACACTTCAGCTAAATAGCACAAGTGCATGCTTTTGTCATCTTTCTTCTTATTCCTTTGTGCAAGCTAGGATAAAAAAAGATAACTGAAAACATAGCAAAAATACCAACGTGAAGCAATAAAATAGATAGAAACGGAGAATAAATTCATGTTAATTAGGCCTAATATGTGATACAATTTTGTGTTATCAAGGGTGTTTATAGACAAGGAGTGTCTTAAAACTAACTATGGATTTCAAACATTTTTTAAATCTAACATAGAATTTTACTAATAACTATTTTTGTCAAACATGATTCTCTTGAGGACCACAACCTATTTTCCTTCATCTTCCTACTCTTCAATTTGAATTTCACCCGAGGTAGTTGCAACTTAGACTTACTTGTCACGCACACTCACTTTAGTGCTATGATATAAAATAAATGCTACTATTTATTTTTATTTTTAAAAATTTATTTAAATTTCCATTAAAACTATCTATCTCTCAAACAATAACCATTAAATATCATTATCAAATTGGCCAGGAACATAAATACATTGCCCTCTAATTTTGAAGGATATAGTATATACTAGTTTATAAATAGCATTTAATACTTTCATATCTAAAATTTTAAACCATCACATAAAAAGTCATTTATAAATTTTTTTAATCTAATATAACAAAAATTTGGTTAGAAATTTCTAAGATAATACATGTCCCCAGAAAAAAAATTTAGGGTTGATCTATTGTTCATGGTTGTCAAACTTTGAAGTATGTTGATGAGAAAATATGATAGATTATATTATGTGAAATTATAAGGGAAGCCTAATTTTATAGGTTGCATGATGAAGTGATAATAAGTTTCTTTCCAATATTTAACAATTTCAAAGTAAAGATAAAGTGACCACATGGTAAATTCTCAATTTACATTAGTTATTCCACATGCTGATATCACAAACTTGGGACCACACTCTCCTTCTAGACCTTATTATCGACCAACTGACCTTATGCATTCTACACAGTAGAATCCTGATCCACACAAATGAAGTATGTGTATTATCATTTTATCATTTTCCCCTATAAATACTAGTATCTCTTCTTCTATCATTTTATCATTTTACTATCTTATTCCATTATTATCATCAATAGGAAGTCTGTGTTTCTTATTTTCTTTGCTCTTATCATTTCAGTCATGGTGTTCGCATTGGGAGGAAAAGTCTGCCCACATCCGCCACATTGTCATCCTTCATACAATAACACCAATAACACCACTTCTACCACCATTACAAATGATAATCCTCAGGATTATCATTCGATATTATTAAATAAAATTATTTTCTTGGAAGGATTGACATTTGGATCCAGGAAGATGCTTAGGTTGCACTTTTTAATTTAATTTTTCTTTTTTGCAATTTGCTTGTCTTTTGGGCTTATGTTATGACTACCATTGTGTTATGGATTGTATTCCACATTAATATATTTGTCTGCTTATAAAAAAAGTTTTTAATTTTATATATGCTTATTTTTCTGACTAACTTTTCATCTCCAACCATCTTAATTGAAAAGAAAATGAAGAAAAGTGAAAGAAAAATATAACAAAGAACATAGGTGTTAACCCGATGGATCTTCAGTGATGAGAGTTAATCAAAATTTGTTTGTGACGAACCCACAAACAAAGAGCATTCTTAATTTGAATAAGAAATAATATTATTTGTTTTGAAAATATGTAATTGATCAGAAAGATGGAAATTGAGATATGTAACATAATTCATTCTTGTAAATTTTTTTAGGTTACTACAGAATAGTGAAAAAATTTCCATTTTCTTTGTAACTATGCAAAAGGATTTTGTGTTGTTATTTTAGTTGCAGTAAAAAAGTCACAATCTTAATACATTGTTATATTAAATCTCTACATTGTTATTATAGATAGAGTTATCATCTTACTTAAGGGTGATCAAGTTGTCCTATGGTATCATGATTAAGTTAGTGTTTTCTTTAGAGGATGATATCCTAGTTACTGTATTCTTAAGGGTGTTCATCTAATATTGGTGTTAATTGCATTTCAGTCGCTTTAGTGTATAATTCTTTTAACAACATAGGATACTAGCTTCAATAAAGTTTTGTGTTTGTGAGTATAATGATATGAGACGTTTACAGCTAGTTTCATGTGATAAGACAATAAAAATGGTAATTAAAACAATGGTCCTATATATTTTCTGCTATACCATAAAAAGGTTTATCTGCACTGCACATATGAGTTATATATAACATATGAAGTTTCTTTTATATTTACAAATAATTATAAGTATAATTTACGTAGTTGATTTCATTATTAAATTATTTTCAAAATTTACAGTCGTTTCTCGTCTATTTTAGTTTATGTTGATTGAACTTTTATCCCTTAATTTTTTTTAACTGGACTGTTAATCTTCTTTATAGTTTTAGATTTAAATCTTTTTTTATTTAATGTTTTTACAAACTATCCAATACAATTATTTATATTAAGAGATAAAACCCATAAATTACTTGATTTGTATTTCTATGTAAAATGTTAGTCTATTATAATATTTAAAATAAAATTTAAATTATTTGCTTCTCGTTTTAAAATTAACAATAGCTTTTGTGAGCCTCAATTTATAGAGTACACTTCTGTCATATCTCAAATATACATACTCACATATAAGACATAAATGTATAAAGTTTATAATTTTAGATAATTTTAAAAATTAAATATATAGCTTATGTTAGTAGTCTGTAACTTAAAAGTTGTAGTTCCTTTCTATACGCCCTATTGGTTCAGTATGAAATTATGGTTTTGTTAATATAATATAACTTTAAATATGAATAATATTTATTTTAAATTTTTACACTACAAATGTGTAAGTTGTTCTCAGATCATTAGTTCAAAAGAGAAATTTACACATGTTTTTTACACATTTTACATCCGTTATTAGATGGTGTAAATTCATACAATGGAAAATATCAGAAGATTTTACACCTATTTTAAAACGGCTGTAAATAGAGGGTATATTTCACAAATTTTTAGATAAAACGGATGTAAATTATTACATATATACTTTTAAATCATTCGAATTTACACCCCATTTTAAAAAAATTGAGTGTAAACTAAATAATATTTACTGTGAATGTCAACAAATTCTGTAACATCCCTATTTCTCAAAACATGAATAATTAGTGAAACCTAATGACTAATAAGTGTCAATGTACTATTAAGCATCATTAATGATTGTTAAGAGAAGGTTTTATGTGGAATGGTTAGAATCAAAGGGGTATAGTTAGAATATGACTACATGGCACATTGGTAAATAAGTCTTAGTTGAGGGATATAAGGGACAATTATCTTTGTTGCATGGACCCTAAGGCTAGTGCTTGAGCATTATAGTCCAAACCAGAATTTTATTAAGAAAAAGAACTAGAAGCATGGAAGAGGAAGAAGAACTCATGTATGTTCAACATTGGCATTTTCGCACTTTGGGTACAGCCTCCACTATATCAGCCATAACTTTCTGCTCACAACTCCGATACAGGTAATTCTCAAAGCTTTGGATTCTACACGAAATTCTCTTCAGTTTGCATATAAATTTCGCACTCATAGCTGGTTTATTGATGGAGATAAACAAGTTTGAAGATTGATGATTGATGCTGAAAATGAGTACTAGAGGGTTACGGGTTTGTTCATGTTAGAGGTGAAGTTTTGATCAAGGAGGAAGTCCAATGGCAGAAAGAGCATCCTCTCAACCTCTCTAAATCCATGGTGAGTCCTTAGTTAGATACCTTTGGGAATTTGTATGCAAGGGGTTTATGTTTGGAATTAGGTTTCTTGCGAGAATTCCATGAATGCATGTGATCAATTTGTTTAATTGATGAGTACATGTTGCATGTATGATTAATTGGCGAAAATGTGTTCTCGAAATGATAATTCATGTATTCGATTGTTGTTACATGTTAGGGTTTGGTTTAGGATGGATTAGGATGTGTTGGAACTGGTATAATGCAAGAAAAATGTGATTTTTGCCTCTGGTTCAGTAAGCAATTGATTGCAAGGGTCAAGCAATTGATTGCACTGTGAAAATTTGACATTCTGCGCTTCTGGTTCAGTGAGCAATCGGTTGCACCTGACAGAAAATGTCCCCTTTATTATTTCGACCATAAATTGAGTTCTACAACTCAAAACGAAGCCCGGTCGGAAGCATTGGAAAGGTCTTTCGATGCTCTTTAATAATATGTTTAAATCTAATGCATTTGGTTCAATTATAGAATATGGTAAGTGAATTCCTAATGGTATGATATGATCACTTTAGTAGAAATAATGATGATAAGTAATTGGATTCCATAATTATGCTATGACATTGAAAATCCGAATGAGTATGGATACTGTTTATATATACTGGTGTAATACATATGAAGTGTCGTGATTGGTCATTGATTGTTTTATCCGACGTTCCGGTTGAACATTCAGTTGTATGCCTTTTTGCGCATGATTGCGTGTGGTATGCTAGAATCGAAGTAAGCCAAACTACTAGGTGATAAGGCGCCATTGTTGATGGACTAGTTTCCAAAGTTACCATTGCGATGTGCTCATGAGAGTCCATAGGGCGTGTCTCACTTGCAGAACATATCGGCGTTGGTATGACGAACACACCTGAGCTACCATTGCAGTGTGCTTGTGAGAGTCTTTACGGCGTGTCTCACTTGCAGAACATACTTGGCGTGATTGGTATGGTGGAGTAGTGATGCCACTTAGGCGATATCACCTGGATAACTCACCTCTAGTGGTGCCATGTAGGCTACATCACTAGACTCCAACCCGGATGGGCTTGTGCAGTCAATTAGGCGTCTTCGCACTTGCGGAAACCATATTGCGTATGGATGTTGACGGGGCCATGACGCCACATAGGAAGTGTCACCGCTGTAAATCGTCACGGATGAAATTCCATGAAGGACTCATCCGCCTCATCTAGCGATGGTCTTGTATGAGTCTTTTGACAATAGGCACTTGGTGACTCACCGAGGGTGTGTGGTGCAGCCTAGGTAGACCGGTTATTACTACTTCTGGATTCCCCGTACATGGGTATGAGTTTGCATACGTGTTTGTTGTACTATTTGAGTAATTGTGATATGATGACTCCTATGGTGGACGATTCATGTGTTTTCTCCGTACTTGTACCGGATGTGAGGATAAACCCCGAATCAATGGTGGATTCATTTTGTGATGCATGTACCTTATAGATCCGAGCGGAACCATAGGATAGGAGGACTCACTGAGATTTAGTAATCTCACCTCAATCATCTTATCTTTTTCAGGTGCAGTTTGCAGTGTTTGATTAGTAGCAGGTTCGGATTGAAGATTTAGAAGTGGTGATGGCTCGAAGACCTTGTTAGATCTTATCTTCCGCTGTGCAGATCCATAGAAGACACATGTTTTGTTATTCCTAGTAGAATTTCATGTTGTATTTAAAATGGATATTTCTATATCTATAGCTTTTATATGTACTCAATATCAATTTTAACGTTTCATGCAAAATATACTAGTTAGTTATGTATGGGGTGTTACAGTTGGTATCTGAGCAGGTCGATTCTCGGCCGAGCCATGAGACATCACTAGCAATTCCTTTCTTCCTCACATGTGTGTGTTGCTAGTCTAATTTTACTGATATCTCATTCATTTGTTGAACTTGATCAACTCATCGACTGAGTGCGTGACAGTAGGATTACGACAGAGCTGCCACAAGGATTCGTAACCTGTGAGTGTTATGAACCTGTTGGTTGGAGATTTCGTTTAGAGGAAATATTCTTTGAAGGATTATGATTCGAAGAAAGATGGTTATTGATGACCATTTCTGAGATTAAAAATGGCTACTGATGGCCATGTTTCGAGGATGTTGTTTGAGTTGGAGTGAAGATGGTTAAAATCGGAGCTAATTCGAAGAGAATTATCTTTAAAGACTTAAACGTTTTGCGAAATACAAAGGGTACTGAAGCTTATCGTGTTTTCGTGACATTCTCGGTTCTGATCACGTTGCCACGCGTCGAAAGAGGATTCAAGTGGGAGGATTTGAATTTCGAAGTAGTCTGAGTAACCGAACAAAGACAGATGGCATCCCAGGAATTCTTACGAGCAACGTGGCATCAGATTAGTGTAGGACCGTTAGGGTCGAAATTAGTATAAATAAGGGTCTTAATGTTAGGATTCCGTGTGTTCATTTTGTACAAATCACTTACAAATCACTCAAGTATCAAGTGTTTAGAGAACGAGTTCGCTGAGAAATGTACGTATGACACCAACACCATTTTAAATACATTTGTATATTTCTTTGTTCAAGTATCTTTTCAATTCCTTTATTTTTCTTCGCTTAACTTATATTTCAAAGCAACTTTACGTTTCTGCATTTAACATTCGAGCACGTTATATTCTTGCAATTTACATTTCTGCAATTTACACACTTTATATTTATGTTTTCTTTGTCGAAAGTCATATTAACATGTGTAACAAGTGTTGTTTCGAGTGAATAGTCATACGATCATATTACAAACAAGTTTTCTTGAAGTCAGAACAAAGAAACATGAACCAAATCATATCGAAAGACAATTGTTTGACTATGTCCTAGGATCAATCTAGTCGATCCAGCGAGTAACCAAAGTATATTTTATAGTTTGGAGTACTAGCAGTTGTTTACCGGAAATCACCGTAAACAAATTGGCACGCCCAGTGGGACAGTGTTAAATAGATTGTTATTAATTGATTGTTTTGTTTTGTCTAGAAAATATCAAGACCTTGTATGAACCTTAGGAACGGTAAATTAACCAACAGTGCACACCCGATTCCTAAACGAAGGTACAACAAGAAAATGGTCAATGTGGCCAGTGGAGGGGGAGATCAAGATCCCCCACAGGGGTCAGGAACAGTAGCGGCAAATTCTACGCACGTTTCGACTTCTACTCAAGAGGCGCAGGATATACCGGTTTCGACAGGATCTGCACCCATAGGTAGTTCCTAGGCTGTACCCGAAAATACTTCAGGGACAACAGGAACGATTCCAGTCTCGAGTTCGACTACCATGCCTTCACTCACAAGCGCAAGCGAGATACCACCTTTCGCAACAAATGCCGCAAGTCAATTATTTACCCCAGGACCATCATCTGCTTTAGAAGGATGGAGACCCAACAACCCATACAGAATGCCACATTCATACATGGTAGGATTACGAGGAACAGGGCCTACATACACTGCGCCTAACCCAACGGTGTTTTCGCCTAATGTCGGTTCGATAGGTCGAATCGCACAAAACACTGGTTTCTCTGCCCAAATAGCTCCCTTAACCACCAGTAGTCAGGCGACATTTCGACAGGAAATGGATGCAAGTAACCATGATATGTTAGGGGTCCTTGCCAGAGAATTGGGGTCGATCTTTAATCCGTTAGCAACAAACATTGCCAGGACTAACCAAGATAATGTAGAAACATATCAAAAAATATTGTCACAAATAGGACGAATGGCGGATTTTTTAGGAGTCCCGCAAAATAGGCGAAGAAAAAACCAATCAACCTATCAGGAGGGGGACCCAGTTCTAGAACAAATTCGAACCGCAGTACCGCCACCTAGGCCAGCACCAGTCGAACGAAACCAAGTGGAAGATTTAGAAACTCGAAATCAAACGACTAACGTTGGTCGACAAGCATTTCTCCAGCAACAGCCTAATGTAGTTGTAGTGGGATGAGACGAACATCCTGACGATGTTGTGCACAGGGTTAGGAGAGACAATTTGGCAGCAGAAAATAATCTTACTGCCATGATAGAGAGAATAATGGCTAACAATGGCCTTAATACTGGACTTCAACGTCCAAACTACACGTCCCCCATACCCGATTATATTATGCAAACAGAATTACCAAGAGGTACCAAGGTACCCAAATTTACGAAGTTTTCAGGGGACACTAGTGAATCAATGGTGGAACACATACCCAGATATTTAACGGAAGCAGGGGATCTAGAAGGGAACAAGGATTTGAGAATTAAATACTTCCCTAGTCTGCTAACGAAAAATGCTTTTGTTTGGTTCACTACCTTACCCCCAAATTCCATAGACGCATGGGCACACTTGGAGAGATTATTCCACGAACAATTCTATATGGGTCAAACCAAGATAAGTCTGAAAGAATTTGCTAGCATCAAGAGGAAGTTCACGGAGTCTATAGATGACTACTTAAACAGGTTCCGTTTGTTGAAATCAAGATGCTTCACGGTTGTCCCAGAACATGAATTAGTCGAAATGGCCGCGGGTGGTCTAGATTATTCAATCAGAAAGAAACTAGATACCCAATACCTAAGGGATATGGCCTAATTGGCAGACAGGGTTCTACAAGTCGAACGACTAAAAGCAGAAAAGGCCATAGCAAATAAAAGTTACAAGAAGGAGAGGGTAGCATACATCGAAGCTGAAGACGTTGACAGCGAATCTTTCGAAGACTCATACAGCATGGAAGATGTCAAAATAGATATTGCTGAATTAAAAGAAGCACCACCTTATTCTTGCAAATTGCTCACCCCTCCTAATGGAAAAAATCCAGTAGAGAATGATAAAAGCGATAGATTTCCTAAGAAAACCTATACATTTGACGTCACTAAATGTGACAAAATATTTGATTTGTTAGTAAAAGATGGCCAGATGATAGTGCCTCCCAATTCAAAAATTCCTCCGTTAGAACAACGGAAGAAGCGAGGCTTTTGCAAATATCACGGTTTTTTAGGCCATAAAACATCACAATGTTTTCTTTTCAGGGATCTAATTCAGAACGCTATCAAGGATGGACGTCTGAAATTCGCCGACAAAACCAAGAATCATATGAAGGTTGACACAGACCCTTTGAGTGTGGCAGACACTAACCTGTGTGAACCACTTGATGTCAACATGGTGGAAGTATCTGAAATTGATGTTGCTGAATCGGAGATAATTTCAATTGGAAAGCAGGCTACTGAAAGCCTAAATGACAATACAGTCTTCAATACTGATGTTGAAGACTCCTTTGATGCGGAGATGACTGAAGATTTGAAAGGGAAAACTAGTGAGGCCACTGAAAACCTCAGGGCGAAACTTCAGCATATACGGATTTCTGAAGCTCCTCTGGCAGTTGTTAACATGGTCAATGTTAGACAGCCTTTATCTGAAATAGAAGAACTAGAAAAGTGGTTGATAAGGGAGAAAGGAAACATTGAAATCCCACCTAGAGGGGAGAGTCTGAAAGATTATCTCTGGAATTGTCATGAGAAAAATGGTGGAAAAATGCTGATGTGCCCAAGGTGTTCAATTATGCTGAATCGAAGGGTTCAAGCCAATTTTGAGAGGGCCCTACGAGAAAGAGTGGAACAACCCTAGAGAGGAGGAAACCTATTGCTAAAAGTGTACCCAAGGACTGAAGAAAGCTTAGTAGGTTTCTTGGTCAGATGTCACAAAGAAAACACTGAGGTTGCATTGTGCCCCAAATGTGGAGCACTCTATGACGAACTACTAGCACGATCAATCGAAAGAGTGTATTTCTACATGGGTCGAGAAACTCAGGGACTTCGTCCCAACATGTATGTGTTCGATAATTGGACCCCATCGAAGAGGCCTGACAGCCCACGCCCTAGAGCTCGAAGGGTCACATTCAAAATCCCCGCAGACATACCTATGGATAGATGGATGCAAGCTGGTGCGAGGACCAACAAGTGGCGAAGTTGGGACCAAGGGGGATGAACTGCAATGGCATATAGGAAGCAATTTCACACCTCAAATCGAGAGATGTACAGGTTGGAGAATTACAAAGGCAAAAATCCTATGTCTATATCCCAATGGAGAAGGCACCAGAGGATGAAGAAGGCCCAAAGGGAATACAAACCAAATGAGATTGGAGAATCTAGCAGTAACCAAATCCCAACGCAGGGGGCAAGGATAAGTAAACCTCCAGTGGAACGCAAGTTATTTGATTCTGAAAATGAGAAAGAAGAAGAAAGGATGCATTCCAGCCCATGGAAAGAAGACGATAGGATGACAAATGATTTCGACTCAAACGGAGTGTCATCTATAAACCTCAATTGCAATGTTGTGTTCGTACTCCCTCATGAGTTTAATCAAGAGACAAAAGCTGAAGATTGTGAGCATGCTGCTGCGGAAGAGATGGCAAGACACAGACCTGTGTGTTATTATGTGCTAAATAACGGGGCAGTCGAAGAACAGAATGCCTTCTTAGAAAGGCCTGATGAAGGTATGAGAAACCATCTAAAACCACTCTACATAAGGGCTAAAATTGAAAATGTTGGCATTAACAAAGTCCTAGTAGATGGGGGGGGCAGCGGTGAACCTAATGCTCCAGTACATGTTGAAGAGAATTGGTATGTTCGACACTGATATAAGGCCACATAACATGGTTTTATCTAACTATGAAGTCAAAATAGGGCAAACTTTAGGAGTCATTCAAGTGAATTTAACTGTGGTTTCGGTTACGAGGCCAACGATGTTCATGGTGATACCAGCAAAGGCGAATTTCAATCTGTTGCTTGGAAGAGAGTGGATCCATGGAGTTGCTGCAGTGCCTTCGACAATGCATCAAAGATTAACCATTTGGAGGGAAGATGGCATAGTAGAAAACATTGAAGGAGATCAGAGTTACTACATGGCCGAAGTTAATCAAGTCAATAAAACCAGTTTCGACAGGAACTTGGCGAACATAGGACCTTGCCATGCTGCTGAAGACATATACACTCCGAACAAGAATACTTTATACTATTTGTATTTACACCCAAATGGATTCCAATGGAATAGGGAAATAATGGATGGTCCAGAAGATACTGCACCAATAGACCATTTGCCAACGATACGGACAACTGGCTGGGATGACGACGTTGATGATGTCTGAATCATCTTTCTTCGAAAGAATTTTGGCTTACATAGCCGAGAACAAAAGAAAGACGGCTCTCGAAGCCGAATTATCAAACATGACTATCGGTACAGTTCAAAGAGAAGCAGAAACGACGGATTCCGGAGTACATTCGATCCCTCAATTCCCTGAAGACACAGTTCAAGCCGAAAAGATCTCGGGTGAAGAATTGACTCAAAGGCTGGACGCAATCTATGATGAAGAACCCTTGGGATTCGAGAAAGACCCAATGGCGTCAAACATAAAAATTTTAGCCTAAGATCCACTTGAAGAAGTAAATCTTGGAGACGAAGATCAGAAGAGGGTGACATACGTCAATGCAAAATTAGAGCCAGTTTTGAAATCAAGAGTCATCGCGTTACTAAAAGAAAACAAAGATTGCTTCACATGGGATTACGATGAGATGCCTGGTTTAGGGCGAGACTTAAAGCTGCCCATAAAGGAAGGAAAAAAGCCCATCAAGCAAACTCCTAGGAGGTTCGAACTGGAGATTCATTCGAAGATCAAGCAGAGGTCGAGAGACTTCTACGGTGCAAGTTCATCAGAACTACAAGGTATGTTGAATGGATTGCTAATATTATGCCGGTTATCAAAAAGAACGGTTCATTAAGAGTATGTATAGATTTTCGTGATCTTAATGCAGCAACGCCTAAGGATGAATATCCCATGCCTGTGGCAGAAATGCTAGTAGATTCAGCCGCACGCTTCGAATTGTTAGAACAAGATTTGTTCTGATCAATATTCTTAGTTTTGATGATAACAAGGATATGAATTTTGTGTGAGATAATGTGGTACTCTAATACATTGCAATTTCCTTTTCAGGAAATATATAAAGAGTATGCACAAGTCAGCGCTCAGAAGCTTTGTCTCAGAAGGTTCAGCATGCAACATCAGAACATGGTCTGGCAAGACATCTGAAGATGGTCAAGGCAGAATCAGAACATGGGTCTATGGAAGCATCCGAAGAACTTGAGATCAGAAGCAGAAGCACTGAAGTTCTCATGGTATCACGCTCAGAAGCACTTCAAGGTCAGAAGACAAGAAGATGCTATGCACCAAGCTGTTTGACTCTGATGATATTCAAACGTTGTATACACAAACATTAGATCAGAAGAAAGTACAGGTGGCAGGCTACGCTGACTGACAAAAGGAACGTTGGAAGCTATTAAAGGCAACGTCAGTAGACACAGCGTGAACAAGGCTCGAGGTAGTTGACAAAAGCGTGAAACATTAAATGCAATGCTGTACGGAACACGCAAAGCATTAAATGCTCCCAACGGTCATCTTCTCAAACGCCTATAAGTATGAAGTTCTGATGAGAAGCAATGTTAACAACTTTGAACCAATTCTGTGAATATTAACTTGCTGAAACGCTGTTCAAGTCAAAGCTCAGAAACTTCATCTTCATCAAAGCTCACTACATTGCTGTTGTAATATATTAGTGAGACTAAGCTTAAACTTTAAGAGAAATATCACTGTTGTGATTATAGCTTTTCAGAAGCATTTGTAATATTCTTAGAATTGATTACATTAATTTGTAAGTAACTAGAGTGATCAAGTGTGATCAGGATACTCTAGGAAGTCTTAGCTTGTGTCTAAGCAGTTGTATTTAGAGTGATCACGTGGTGGTCAGGATACTCTAAGAAAGTCTTAGCTTGTGTCTAAGCATTTGTTCCTAGAGTGATCAGGTTGTGATCAGGATACTCTAGAAGACTTAGTCGTGGGCTAAGTGGAAAACCATTGTAATCTGTTGCGATTAGTGGATTAAATCCTCAGGTGAGGTAAATCACTCCGTGGGGGTGGACTGGAGTAGTTTAGTTAACAATGAACTAGGATAAAAATAACTGTGCAATTTATTTTTATCGTCCAAGTTTTTAGACTACACTTATTCAAACCCCCCCTTTCTAAGGGTTTTTCTATCCTTCAATTGGCATCAGAGCGCCGGTTCTAAGGTGCAAGCACTTAACGTGTTTAGAAAAGATTCAGGAAGAGAAAAACGCTTCAGTATAAGATGGCTGTTGAAACTCAAACATCTACATCTACATCTGGCTCTGCTGAGCAATACAATGGTAACAATGGTTATACTAGACCACCAGTATTTGATGGTGAAAACTTTGAATACTGGAAAGATAAACTGGAAAGTTACTTCCTTGGTCTAGATGGTGAACTATGGGATCTTCTGATGGATGGTTACAAACATCCAGTGAAAGCTAATGGTGTAAGGCTTACCAGGCAAGAAATGGATGATGATCAGAAGAAGCTTTTCAAGAATCATCATAAATGTAGGACTATTTTGCTGAATGCTATCTCTCATGCAGAGTATGAGAAGATATCTAACAGGGGAAACTGCCTATGATATATATGAGTCATTGAAAATGACCCATGAGGGAAATGCTCAAGTCAAGGAGACCAAAGCTCTTGCTCTAATCCAGAAATATGAAGCCTTCAAGATGGAGGATGATGAAGATATTGAGAAGATGTTCTCAAGATTTCAAACTCTAACTGCTGGATTGTGAGTTCTGGATAAAGGCTACACCAAGGCTGATCATGTAAACAAGATTATCAGAAGCTTACCCAGAAGATGGGGTCCAATGGTGACTGCATTCAAGATAGCCAAGAATCTGAATGAAGTTTCTTTGGAAGAGCTTATCAGTGCCTTGAGAAGCCATGAAATAGAGCTAGATGCAAACGAGCCTCAGAAGAAAGGTAAGTCTATTGCATTAAAATCTAATGTTAAAAAATGCACTAATGCTTTTCAGGCTAGAGAAGAAAGTCCTGAAGAATCAGAATCTGAAGAAGAAGAAGAAGATGAGATGTCCATGATCTCCAGAAGGGTAAACCAACTCTGGAAGAGCAAACAAAGGAAGTTCAGAGGCTTCAGAAGTTCAAAGAGATTTGAACGTGGAGAATCTTCTGGTGACAGAAGATCTGACAAGAAGAAGGCTGTCTGCTATGAGTGCAATGAGCCTGGACATTACAAGAACGAGTGTCCAAAACTTCAGAAGGAGAATCCCAAAAAGAAGTTTCATAAGAAGAAAGGTCTTATGGCAACATGGGATGATTCTGAATCAGAATCAGAATCAGACTCTGAAGGAGAACAAGCCAACTTTGCGCTGATGGCTATAGAAGATGATGGATCAGAATCTACATCAGAATCAGATTCTGAAGAGGTATTTTCTGAACTATCTAGAGAAGAGTTAGTTTCCAGTTTAACAGAACTTCTGGAACTCAAGGCTCATCTTAGTATCAAATACAAAAAGCTGAAGAAGCAGTTTGAATTTGAAACTAAGAAGCTGGAAGTGGAAAATTCTGAACTGAAGGAAAAAGTTTTAAATCTATCCAAAGATAGTGGATCTCCTTCTGAAACAGAAAAATCCATTCCTAGCATGAACCATATTCTGAAAGAATATGACTCGAGCTTCAGAAAGTTCTTATCTAGAAGTATTGGCAGAAGTCATCTTGCTTCTATTATTTATGGTGTTTCTGGAAACAGAAGGTTTGGTTTTGGCTATGAGGGTGATACCTCACATAAATTTGAACCTGTTGATAATCTGAAGATCACATACAAGCCATTGTATGATCAGTTCAAATATGGCCATGCACATGATATTAGGCTCACTTCACATGCACAGAAGTTTAACACTGTTCACACCAAGAAGCATGTGACACATCCTAAGAAATATCATGCAGACAAACCTAAAGAATATCATGTTGTTCCTCCTGTTAAATATTTTGCTAAACCCAAGTTCAATCAGAACTTGAGGAGAACTAACAAGAAAGGACCCAAGAAATTGTGGGTACCTAAGGAGAAGATAATTTCTGTTGCAGGTATCCTTGGCAGCAAAGAGGACAAATAGCAAAATGTCATGGTACCTGGACTCTGGGTGCTCGCGACACATGACGGGAAGAAGGTCTACATTCCAAGACCTGGTGCTTAAACCAGGTGGAGAAGTCAAGTTTGGAGGAGATCAGAAGGGCAAAATCATTGGCTCAGGAACCATAAGTATTGGTAACTCTCCTTCCATAACTAATGTACTTCTTGTAGAAGGATTAACACATAACTTATTGTCCATAAGTCAATTAAGTGACAATGGTTATGACATAATCTTTAATCAAAAGTCTTGCAAGGCTGTAAGTCAGAAGGATGGCTCAATCCTATTTACAGGCAAGAGAAAGAACAACGTTTATAAGACAGATCTTCAAGATCTTAAGAATCAGAAGGTGACTTGTCTTATGTCTGTTTCTGAAGAGCAATGGGTCTGGCACGGAAGATTAGGACATGCTAGTTTGAGAAAGATTTCTCAGATTAACAAACTAAATCTGGTCAGAGGACTCCCAAATCTGAAATACAAATCAGATGCTCTTTGTGAAGCATGTCAGAAGGGCAAGTTCTCCAGACCTGCATTCAAGTCTAAGAATGTTGTTTCTTCCTCAAGGCCGTTAGAACTCTTGCACATTGATCTGTTTGGCCCTGTCAAAACAGCATCTGTCAGAGGGAAGAAATATTGATTAGTCATCATTGATGATTATAGCCGCTGGACATGGGTAAAGTTATTGAAACACAAGGATGAGTCTCATTCAGTGTTCTTTGAATTCTGCACTCAGATTCAATCTGAGAAAGAGTGTAAAATCATAAAGGTTAGAAGTGATCATGGTGGCGAATTTGAGAACAGATTCTTTGAGGAATTCTTCAAAGAAAATGGTATTGCCCATGATTTCTATTGTCCTAGAACTCCACAACAAAATGGAGTTATAGAGCGAAAGAATAGGACTCTACAAGAAATGGCCAGAACCATGATCAATGAAACCAATATGGCTAAGCATTTCTGGGCAGAAGCAATAAACACTGCGTGTTATATTCAGAATAGAATCTCTATCAGACCTATTCTAAATAAGACTCCTTATGAATTGTGGAAGAACCGAAAGCCCAACATTTCATATTTCCATCCGTTTGGATGTGTATGTTTTATTCTGAATACTAAAGATCATCTTGGTAAGTTTGATTCTAAAGCACAAAAGTGTTTCCTTCTTGGATATTCTGAACGCTCTAAAGGCTACAGAGTATACAATACTGAAACATTAATTGTAGAAGAATCAATCAATATCAGGTTTGATGATAAGCTTGGTCTTGAACAACCAAAGCAGTTTGAGAATTTTGCAGATTTTGATATTGATATATCAGAAGCTGAAGAACCAAGAAGCAAAGCTGCAGAAGCTGGCAGTCTCAGAAGCAATGAATCAGAAGATCAAGTTGCTGCATCTTTAGAGAATCTCAGGATTTCTGAAGAACCAACAGTTAGAAGATCACCTAGACTTGCTTCAGCTCATTTAGAAGATGTGATCCTTGGGAAGAAAGATGATCCTATCAGAACCAGATCATTTCTTAAGAATGACAATCAGAAGCAGTGATCAGAATCTGAAGGCGTAAAGTCTTTAAGAAAGATACAGTTGTCATCTACTTTCTGATGATAAACACGTGTCTGTACGGATGGTACAAAGCGTGCAGTTGAAAAGACGCCGACCTAGGTAACTGTGTTAAATCATTTCATTTACCATGTTCTCTCTCTCCTAACGTCATTTCTCATTTAATGCATAGTGATTTCTTTTTTAAACAGTTTTTTTCTCTCTCTCTTTCTTTTCAAATTGCTTAAACAACCCGCTTCATATTCATTTCCTTTCTCTCTCTCTTTTGCACATCTCTTTCGTTGCATCTGTTTTCAAACCCTAGTTTTTGATTTGATCTCAAAGCATAATCATCATGAACTCTTCTTCAAGTTCATCAAACCCTGCAGAAAGACTCACCTCATCACAGATTCTGCTACACAAATATCAGCATGCTCCATTGAAAACGTGCTTAATTCCCACGGAAGAACTGGAAGTTCTATGTGAGTCTGCTGTTGACATCAACAATCTAAAAGCAAATGGCTTCAAGTGTGATGTAAGAATCTTTGAGCAAGGTTGGTCTAAATATCTTAATAGATTGGTTGGGCCAATTTATCCTGAACTTGTGAAGGACTTCTGGGTACATGCAACGATCACTCCAACTGCCATTATTTCCTTCGTGCTAGGGCATGAAGTAGTTATCACTGAAAAACTCATCAGGAAGCTGTACAATCTTAATGATGAAGAAGGTTGGTCTGGTCTTCAACCTGCAAAAGTTGACTGGACTCCAGTTGAAAAACAAATCTCTCTGGCTACTAGAATTGATTCTCATAACACGGGCACCTTAAGGCCTTTTTATAAAGCATGGGCTGAGATTATTCTGAGTTCCCTTCACCATAGAAAGAGGGTGCTCTCCTCCTCCTACATCAGTCCGGCTCACAAGTATACTCTTTTCTGCATTGGCAAAAAGACAGAGATCAACATCTCTCATATTCTGTTTGAGAATCTGAAAACTTCTATCTTTGAGTCAAGAGAAGATGAAAGGGCGAAGTACCCTCATATTTCAAGAATAACCATTCCGTTCGGAAGAATGATTTCAGACATTTTGATTGAAAGCAAAGTGGTGGACTCCATTAGAAAACTCAATGCATCTCATTTTCTTGGAGTAGTTCAAGGTCCCATCTTTAATGGTGTTGATTTGTTCAGACTAGAACTCATTAAGAATGTACCTTTTGTGTGCACAAGTTTTCCTGACATTCTGTCAAGAAGAGTTGCTGTTGAAGGATTCATCTCCTTGTTTCGTAAAGAACTTGATCAGGTTGCAAGCTTTACCTGGAAGATTGTGTTAGGAAGCAATCAGATGTTGATCCTGCTTGGATCCGTGGCAGAGTACTCCCGTCCAAAGCTGATATTCTGAAGAAAGATAAGAAGGAACGACAGGCTAGGCTAAAAAGAAAGGCCCAAGAAGATGAGGCTGAGAAAGCCAAGAAGTTGAGGGTCACCTATGATCCTGACAAGGTGGACTCTTCTGAACGCAGGGAGAAAAGGATCAGAGACTCCTTTCACAGAACCAGATCTTCACATGCTTCTTCTGAATACGCCTCCAGGCAGGTTTTTACTCCACCTCCTTCTGTCCCTAAACCTTCTCCCAAATCACCTCCTTCTGAACTAAAAGTAAACTTCACTTTACCAAATCCTTCTCCATCATCCCTTTCCTCTCCCATTCTAAACCCCACACCTCTAAGTATTCTTCCCCCAACTCCTTCTAATAAACCTTTCTCACCTATTCCCTTTACAAATACTCCATCCTCATCAATCACTCTCTCAGATATCCCTTCTTCCTCATCCACCGCACCTCCACCTTCTATATCCTATCCCTTACTTACCAGAAAATCCAAACCCTACTGTCTTCTCTACCCTGACTACAAATTCACCTTCAATCCGCCTGAACCTGAACCCTATACCTGCTTGGAACTGTTCAGACATGAACTGTTCAGAATTTTCCTCTCAGAAACTGTGTTGCTGCTGAGGAGAAGCCTTTTGTGGACGAATTGGAAGTAGCAAGATTGGCTGCTGCATTGGAAGCTAATCCTTGCAGGGAGATTGTGGTCTAGAGACCTCAACATTCAGTTCTTCTTGGGGATTTCAAGACTCTCTTTGACTTTCTGAGGGAAAACCCTTCTAAGGAAGACCCAAGCTTGGTCATTCCAGAAGTTGTTGACCCACCAGAAGTTGAAGGTCCTTCTGCCCCTAGGAATCTAGCTGCCATTCTTCAGGAACTTGAGAATGGAGACTCTGAGATTCCGGCTGCAGATTATGGAGATGCTTCTATGCAAGAAGCAGATGCAGAAGATCATGTTGCTGAAACAGTTCCTGTTGAGGAAAATTCTGCAAATGATTTATCTATAGAAGCTGCAGATCACAATGCCATCCCTGTGGATAGAAGCTGTGAAGCCTCTTCTGATGAACCTTCCCGTCTTGCAAGGACTCTGGAAGTTATTCAGAAGAAACAGGATGAGCAAAGCTCAGTCAATGCTAAGTTTAGAGCTTTCATGGAGAGGCAATGGGGTTCAAGAGATGCTGGCCAAGATCTTGTCAAAGCTAGGGCCATCTTAGATTGAGTCTTAGTTGTTTTGTTTTTGCTTTGCTGCATCTGTTTTTATGCATCTTTTTCTTCCTTTTCTCCTTGTACTTCTGTACTTCTGGCTTGTTGAGCTTAAATGAAAATTATCTTTTTGTTTTTCATCTGAATCTTTTATGTTTTTGATGATATGACAAAAAGGGGGAGAAATATGTGATAAATGATTTGATTTAATCAGTTGCTTTACTAACAGAACTTGCAAAGTTCTATGTTTTAAGCTGTGTTGTTGCAGGAACTGAAGATCAACATAAGAAGCAACAAGATAAATGATTTGATTTAATCAGTTGCTTTACTAACAGAACTTGCAAAGTTCTATGTTTTAAGCTGTGTTGTTGCAGGAACTGAAGATCAACATAAGAAGCAACAAGATAATAAATCAAGTTCTTGAATTCTTGAAGCAAGCTGAGTGCTATGAAGCTTCAGAATCAGAAGGAAGAATGTTTAGATATTCTGATGATAGAATATGATCTGAAACATTGTTTATATGCTCTGACACATACCATATGGCTCTGATACATATTATGTGTTCTTGGCTCTGATACATATTATATGTTCTGAAACATATTCTATGTTCTGAATCATTCATGCTGACTGTTGTCGTTTAGTTTTGTTCTGTAACATTTCAGGATGTAGAGATGCTCTGATGATGCTCTGGTACATTCAACAATGTTCTGATACAATCTAGCATGAAATGATGTAAGAAGAAATTCAAGCTCTGAAGCTGTCCGATGGAAGCAGAAGTCAAAAGCTGTGAATGTTCTGAAGATCAAAGAAATTCAAGTTCTGAAGCTGTCCGATGGAAGCAGAAGTCAGAAGCTGTGAATGTTCTGTGGATCTAAAGAAATTCAAGGTCTGAAGCTGTCCTATGGAAGCAGAAATCAGAAGTCATGAATGTTCTAAAAGATCAAGCACTGTGGACGTCTCTACTGAAATACTCAGGGAAGTCTTTTATTTATAAAATTCTTCTAGCATTAATTTCAGGGGGAGATTATTCATCTCAGGGGGAGATTGTTAATCTCAGGGGGAGACATATTCACATGCTTATGTTATAGCTGTGTAATTGTCTTTATCTGTCTGCTCTTTCTGATCGCAAATTCATATCATTTATATATGTTTTTGTCATCATCAAAAAGGGGGAGATTGTTAGAACAAGATTTGTTCTGATCAATATTCTTAGTTTTGATGATAACAAGGATATGAATTTTGTGTGAGATAATGTGGTACTCTTATACATTGCAATTTCCTTTTCAGGAAATATATAAAGAGTATGCACAAGTCAGCGCTCAGAAGCTTTGTCTCAGAAGGTTCAGCATGCAACATCAGAACATGGTCTGGCAAGACATCTGAAGATGGTCAAGGCAGAATCAGAACATGGGTCTATGGAAGCATCAGAAGAACTTGAGATCAGAAGCAGAAGCACTGAAGTTCTCATGGTATCACGCTCAGAAGCACTTCATGATCAGAAGACAAGAAGATGCTATGCACCAAGCTGTTTGACTCTGATGATATTCAAACGTTGTATACACAAATATCAGATCAGAAGAAAGTACAGGTGGCAGGCTACGCTGACTGACAAAAGGAACGTTGGAAGCTATTAAAGGCAACATCAGTAGACACAGCGTGAACAAGGCTCGAGGTAGTTGACAAAAGCGTGAAACATTAAATGCAATGCTGTACGGAACACGCAAAGCATTAAATGCTCCCAACAGTCATCTTCTCAAACGCCTATAAGTATGAAGTTCTGATGAGAAGCAATGTTAACAACTCTGAACCAATTCTGTGAATATTAACTTGCTGAAACGCTGTTCAAGTCAAAGCTCAGAAACTTCATCTTCATCAAAACTCACTACATTGCTGCTGTAATATATTAGTGAGATTAAGCTTAAACTTTAAGAGAAATATCACTGTTGTGATTATAGCTTTTCAGAAGCATTTGTAATACTCTTAGAATTGATTACATTAATTTGTAAGTAACTAGAGTGATCAAGTGTGATCAGGATACTCTAGGAAGTCTAAGCTTGTGTCTAAGCAGTTGTATTTAGAGTGATCACGTGGTGGTCAGGATACTCTAAGAAAGTCTTAGCTTGTGTCTAAGCATTTGTTCCTAGAGTGATCAGGTTGTGATCAGGATACTCTAGAAGACTTAATTGTGGGCTAAATGGAAAACCATTGTAATCTGTTGCGATTAGTGGATTAAATCCTTAGGTGAGGTAAATCACTCCGTGGGGGTGGACTGGAGTAGTTTAGTTAACAACGAACCAGGATAAAAATAACTGTGCAATTTATTTTTATCGTCCAAGTTTTTAGACTACACTTATTCAAACCCCCCCTTTCTAAGTGTTTTTCTATCCTTCACGAATATCTAAGTATGTTGGATGGATATTCTGGGTATAACCAGATCTTCATTGCAGAAGAAGATGCGTCTAAAACAGCTTTTCGTTGCCCAGGGGCAATAGGCACCTACGAATGGGTTTTAATGCCTTTTGGTCTAAAAAATGCTGGGGCAACTTATCAAAGAGCAATGAATTCTATATTCCATGATTTTATAGAAACTTTCGTGCAAGTATACATAGATGACATTGTTGTAAAGTCTGTTTCAGATTACAGTCATCTTGACCATCTGAGCCAATCATTCGAAAGAATGAGAAAACATGGCTTAAAGATGAATCCCCTTAAATGTGCTTTCTTTGTGCAGGCTGGAGATTTCCTGGGCTTCGTAGTCCACAAAAAGGGAATAGAAATTAATCAGAATAAAACAAAGGCTATTATGGAAACAAAGCCTCCATCCACGAAGAAATAACTACAGTCTTTACTAGGAAAGATAAACTTCTTGAGAAGATTTATCTCTAACTTGAGTGGACGCACGCAAGCTTTTTCCCCCTTACTTCGACTCAAGCAAGGAAGGTTTGAATGGCGTGCTGAACATCAGGAAGCTTTTGAGAAAATTAAGCAATACTTGATGCACCCACCAATATTATCTCCCCCAAATGGGAAGAAGCACATGCTGTCATACCCCAATTTTTGACCCTAAGATCATACATCATTTGCATTTCAATCATCAATCAAGATCACAATCTTGAGGTATCATTTTTCCTTTGAGGGGAATCATCAAGCACTTTTATCTTTTTATTTGTTTTAAACTAACCAAAATCCAACAATATGCATTTTGTCTCTTTTGTTTATATTTTACAGGTAAAAGATCGGGCAAAAATCAAAACAGTGCAAGAAAGGGAATTTTTGAAATTTTCACTATGGAAATCGATTTACCTAAGAAGGAAATCGATTTCCCTGAGGCGAAATTCAAAAAAATATAAGGAGGGAAGCTTGACATCATTTTGGCACCTTTTTTATTTGATCATTTTACCAATTTTCCACCTCATTAAAATTAATTCCCTTCATTAAATCTTTTTTAACCCCATTTTACCATTTTTACCATTTAAATACCATTTAAACACCAATTAAATACAAATTAATTACCAAATGCAAAAAGACCAAATTGCCACTACTCTTGCTCCCATCCTATAAATAGAGGTCTCTACTCCCTCATTTCTCAAGCTTTGAGAGCCAAAAAAACCCCTTGCAATTTCTCTCCTCATCCTTACCAAATTCACCAAAGCTCTTTTTCTTTCATAAAGTTTGTGAGTCACATCTTGAACCTCACAAACTTTGAGCTAAACCACCATCCATTTCACTATTTTTTCTTCAATTGTTGAGAGATCAAGATTTGTGTTGGTGATTCTTGAAGTAGATCTATGTTTTGTTCAAGATTTGGTAATTTTCTTCATCTTTATTCACCCATCATAATGTGATTCTTTTGTGCTTGTGTGTGATGCATCTTTGATGCTATATTGGTCCTATTTGATGGTTATTTGATGGAAAATTCGTGCTCCAATTGATATGTGATCATAAGGTGTTTGTATGTTTGCTTAAGTCAAGTTTTATGCCTCCTAATGCTGTTTTTTTGAAAACTGCACAGAGGAAATCGATTTCCTCCTTAGGGAAATCGATTTCCATTCCATTTTGCGCCAGATTTGAAAACCTGCACTAAGGAAATCGATTTCCTCCTTAGGGAAATCGATTTCCCCTGGGACAGAATGTGTTTTTTGCCTTTTTTATGCTTGTTTTGGCTTCCTTCTTCCTCCACTTCATTAATATCATTGGATCTAGGATGTTGATAGGTTTGAAATGACCAAATCCATAATATTAGATGAATGATATTAATGATAGTGTGAGTTGATTATCTTTTATGAATTTTATTCTTCTTTTCCTTCTTTTTTCTTTTGATCGATGAAAGTCTTAATACCTTGAGAATTCTTATGGATTCTTGGTAAAGACTAGATCGTTACCTATTTTCTTTTCGTGCGGTATTGCTTTCGGAGAGTGATCTACATATCGCTTCTCTCGCATGCATTAGCACATAAAGTTTTGACCGGCCTCGTTGTAGGGTGATTTCTACATAAATCACTTGGCGATCTGCTTAACATAGCGCAATATTTCGTGTCCCGAATAAAAAAGATCAAATATGGAAGAGAATTGTATGCGGTTGATTTAAGACTTATGGAGGTTTATCGTGTAGTCGCTATGATTTTATCAAGCTTCTGATAAATGCCCATTGAATTTAAATCCGAGAACATCCTTCACTCACCATCGATCTTTCTTACTAACTTTGATAACATACTTGACAAGTTTCAAGATGGTTATCTTTAACATCTAACAATTGACTTTAATTTCCGTAATTTATTATATTGCTCTTTATATTTTGCTTTATGCTTTACTTTATCATTTCATCATATGTACATTCCGCTATTTTCTCTTTGTCCATTTGGACACTATGTTTATGTTTCCGCTATTTTTCTTTTGTCCACTTGGGCCATACTTTACTTTTATGCTAAAACACTAATAAACAACGAAAATCTAAAAAACGTTTAAGGCTCTCTTTCGGACTATTGGTTACTATCCCGAGCACTATGGAGATTTGGACTTATGGACTTAGGACCTCTGGACCCTTATTCTGTTATTACTCTGTGGTTGTTCTATCTGTCTGGCATTGGATTGTTGTCTGTTTGTGTATGCAGGTATTTCCTTGAAAGTCCTTCATAGTTATTTCCAAGGCATTGATATAAGGATTTTACCCGAAAACAGTCGTTACTCTGCCCGATTTTCTTCAGAATTTTAATGTGCTTAATGCAAAATGGTGCTAAGATAATAAGTTCATCTGGATCCCCAAGTGATAATGTTGGTTTAGTATTGACATTCCAAAGGATGGGAAATCTACCTTGACAGATAATGTCAAGTGTTGGCTTCTTATTTTGGTTAGACCGTTCTTTTCCTTAGCTTTTATTTTACGCACTAGGTTAGCCTCTTCATCTCCTCCCCTTCTTTAATTTTCAAAATCTCCTCTCTTTTTACAAAACCTTCTTATGTTTGCAATCTTTTCGAAATCTTTTCTTTAAAAATATCTTTTGCCCTTAGTGGCTTTTCTTCAAAAGTTTAGACACGACTAATTGTCGAAACGAGTGGTTATACCCCACGATTTTGAAATTGATTGATATAATGAGATCTTTTCCGCGTGAGGGAGCTAGTGGCATACTCGTTGATTTTATCTGAGTTGGAGCCCTTCTTTCATTAGCGATGCAAAGAACTCATTTGTTCTCATGCTCAAGATAAATGGCTGAGTATTTCTCTCCGACAACGATAAAGTGTTTATTCGTTTTAAAAATGTTTTCCCTTTAAGCGGAACTACATTAGCTCTGACTTCTCCATTGCACCTAGGAGGTATGTAGGCACAAGACTTAATGTCTTGCCGAGCTTATTTTAAAAAATAAAACAAACCCTTTTTTAGCACACACGACACAGATTTTCAAAAAGGTTCCTATGGAGTACCACAGATATGAGGGGTGCTTAAAACCTTCCCCTTATATAAACAACACCCGTACCTAAGATCTCTTCTTTTTGTTTTAAAAAACAAACTTTGGGTTTTTTTCGTTCTTTTCCCTTTTCCTTTGGAAATAATAAAGCGCGGTGGCGACTTTCACTGAAATATTGAGTCGAGTCAATCATATGGCTTCGATCTCAGATTTTCCCCGCTACACATGCGCCTATATATTTCAGTGTCAGATAATACAATAGGTAGCGTGCTAGCTCAAGAAGACGATAATGGCATCGAAAGAGCCATTTATTACTTAAGTAGAGTACTCAATGATGCAGAGACTAGGTATAACGCAATAGAAAAACTCTGCCTTTGTTTATATTTCTCTTGAATCAAACTCAAGTATTATATAAAGCCAGTTGATGTTTATGTTTCGTCTCATTGCGATGTTATTAAACATATGCTATTAAAACCAATATTGCATAGCCGAATGGCAAGTGGGCTTTGGCCCTTACTGAGTACTCTTTGATATTTCAACCCCTTAAAGCAATGAAAGGTCAGATTGTATCAGACTTCATTATTGACCACGCAGTGGTTGAGAACCCTCAACAATATGTGGAATTGAAGTCTTGGAAGTTATACTTCGATGGTTCAACCCATAAAGAAGGAACCGGTGTTGGAATACTAATAATTTCTCCTGATGGAATTCCAACAAAGCTCAAGTACAAGATCGAAGGCCCCTTATGCTCCAACAACGAAGCTGAATACGAAGCACTGATCGCTGGACTTGAAGCTTTGTTAGAATTGGGGGCAACCAGAGTCGAAATTAAAGGAGACTCCGAACTAGTGATTAAGCAACTGACAAAAGAACACAAATGTATCAAAGAGAATTTGATCATGTATTTTGTCACAGCAAATAGGCTTCTTAAAAAATTCGAATATGTGGAGTTAAATCACGTCTCAAGGGTAAATAATCAAGAGGCGAACGATTTGGCACAACTAGCCTCAGGATACAGGGTATCAAAAGAAAAACTAGAGGAACTGATCGAAGTAAAAGGCAAAGCAATGACCACCAAGCTTTCCCTAAGTGATCTGGAGAACTCACAATTTGGTTTTGCTAACAAAGAGGAGTTTGAAGTTTTAAATATAGACTCTTTAGCAGACACGGATTGGAGGAGTCCAATTGTGAACTACTTAAAAGATCATTCGACATACACGGATAGAAAGGTAAAGTATCGAGCCTTATCATACTTTCTGATGGGAAACAAATTGCTTAAGAAGACTCCCGAAGGAGTTTTGCTAAAGTGTCTGGGTGAAGCGGAAGCATATTTGGATCTCTCAAATGTACATAGTGGAGCATGTGGTGCACACCAAGCGGGGCAAAAAATGAAATGGATTTTGCTTCGATATGGGATGTATTGGCCCTCCATGTTAAAAGATTGCATAGAATTTGCAAAAGGATGTCAAGAATGTCAAGAGCATGTAGGTATTCAACATGCTCCTGCAAACGAATTAATTTCAATAATAAAACCTTGGCCTTTTAGAGGTTGGGCATTAGACTTAATTGGGGAAATTCACCCCAAATCTTCTAAAAGTCAGAGATATATCTTGGTAGGAATAGACTACTTCACAAAATGGGTCGAAGCGATACCACTTGCGAATGTGGATCAAGAGGCTGTGATTGAGTTTATTCAAAGACATATTATATACAGATTCGGAATCCCGGAAAGTATAACCACAGATCAAGGATCAGTGTTTACTGGGCGAAAGATGCAAGATTTCGCCAAAGAAATGGCGTTCAAGTTGTTTACTTCTACACCTTACTACGCTCAGGCAAATGGACAAGTTGAAGCAGCAAATAAGATAATAATTGGTCTCATACTTCACAAAATGGTCTCATACTTAAAAGATCCTTCGACGGACACGGATAGAAAGGTAAAGTATCGAGCCTTATCATACTTTCGGATGGGAAACGAATTGTTTAAGAAGACTCCTGAAGGAGTTTTGCTAAAGTGTCTGGGTGAAGCGGAAGCATATTTGGCCCTCTCAAATGTACATATCGGAGCATGTGGTGCACACCAAGCGGGGCACAAAATGAAATGGCTTTCGTTTCGATATGGGATGTATTGGCCCTCCACGTTAAAAGATTGCATAGAATTTGCAAAAGGATGTCAAGAATGTCAAGAACATGCAGGTATTCAACATGCTCCTGTAAAAGAATTAAATTCAATAATAAAACCATGGCCTTTTAGAGGTTGGGCACTAGACTTAATTGGGGAAATTCACCCCAAATCTTCTAAAGGTCAGAGATATATCTTGGTAGGAATAGACTACTTCACAAAATGGGTCGAAGCGATACCACTTGCGAATGTGGATCAAGAGGCTGTGATTGAGTTTATTCAAAGACATATTATATACAGATTCGGAATCCCGGAAAGTATAACCCCAGATCAAGGATCAGTGTTTACTGGGCGAAAGATGCAAGATTTCGCCAAAGAAATGGGGTTCAAGTTGTTTACTTCTACACCTTACTACGCTCAGGCAAATGGACAAGTTGAAGCAGCAAATAAGATGATAATTGGTCTCATACTTCACAAAATGGTCTCATACTTAAAGGATCCTTCGACAGACACGGATAGAAAGGTAAAGTATCGAGCCTTATCATACTTTCTGATGGGAAACAAATTGTTTAAGAAGACTCCTGAAGGAGTTTTGCTAAAGTGTTTGGGTGAAGCGGAAGCATATTTGGCCCTCTCAAATGTACATAGCGGAGCATGTGGTGCACACCAAGCGGGGCACAAAATGAAATGGCTTTTGTTTCGATATGGGATGTATTGGCCCTCCATGTTAAAAGATTGCATAGAATTTGCAAAAGGATGTCAAGAACATGCAGGTATTCAACATGCTCCTGCAAACGAATTAAATTCAATAATAAAACCATGGCCTTTTAGAGGTTGGGCACTTGACTTAATTGGGGAAATTCACCCCAAATCTTCTAAAGGTCAGAGATATATCTTGGTAGGAATAGACTACTTCACAAAATGGGTCGAAGCGATACCACTTGGGAATGTGGATCAAGAGGCTGTGATTGAGTTTATTCAAAGACATATTATATACAGATTCGGAATCCCGGAAAGTATAACCATAGATCAAGGATCAGTGTTTACTGGGCGAAAGATGCAAGATTTCGCCAAAGAAATGGGGTTCAAGTTGTTTACTTCTACACCTTACTACGCTCAGGCAAATGGACAAGTTGAAGCAGCAAATAAGATAATAATTGGTCTCATAAAGAAACACGTAGGGAAAAAACCTAAGAGTTGGCATAAAACTTTGGACCAAGCACTTTGGGCTTGTCGAACATCGCCAAAAGAAGCTACAAACACTACACCTTTCTAACTGACGTTTGGACACGATGCAGTGCTCCCAGTTGAAATATACTTGCAATCAGTCCGGATCCAAAGACAGGGAGAAATTCTTCCAAACATATATTGGGAATTGATGATGAACGAATTGGTGGATTTGGACGAAGACAGACTTCGAGCATTGGAAATGATAAAAAGACAAAAAGAAAGGGTGTCCAGAGCATATAATAAAAAGGTGAAAGGTAAAACATTTATTAATAATGACTTTCGAATTTTAAAAGTGTTCTCAAATAACGCGTATGAGATAGATGAGTTGGTAGAAGATCGCAGGATCTTAAGAGTAAACGGGAAGTATCTGAAAAGATACAAACCAAGCATGCACGAAGTAAAAATTGCAAAAACGTAGATATTCAAAGTGTGCTACGTAGGCCAAAATGGTTGAACAAACACCAAAATGGCTTCGTGTTCAAGCAGAATATGTGGTAAATAAAGTATGAAGACAAAGCAATGTCAAAATATATTTTACTAAGATTAGAAGATTACATTCATTCTGGAAATTTGTGTTTCCACGAACAACAAAAGCTACAGAAATAGAAGCATACTAGAGGCTAGCAAAAAGGGGCATTCAAAAGATTTTGGACAATAAAACTAAGACCTATAACACCTCCATCAAAGCCTCAAACAAAGCATCCTCTAGTTGATCCTTTGTTTTATACCTTCCAAAGATAGCAGGGGCAGGCTTTCTGCTTCGAAGAGATCTAGAGATCCTGACTTATGCATTCTTCTCACTACACCTTTTTTGAGAAACATGTAGGACAACAACCTTCCATAAGGAAGACACATCACTACGCCTTCACGAGAGGCGGCCATAGCAACATCTTCGACAAGCTGCTTGAAGATTAGCAATGGAAAGTTGATTTTCCTCCCTCGGAGAGCACCGAGTATGAACTCCAAATCTTCCACCATGATGTTGTCTTGATCATGGTTTCATGGACGAAAGTTGCCCACTAAAAGTTGGTGCCAAATTCTAATGAGCTTAGCGCTAAAGGGATCATTAGCCATGAGAGACCTCAGGACATCAGAGGTAGTCATGTTAATGGTGTTATCATCAAACGCTTCTCCAAAATTATCACACCTCAGCAGTTCAGAGATGGTTGAGGGAGTAATGGTGATATGAGCCCTTCGAACCTGAGACACAATGGTGGTTCTTCCTTCTGTATCTATGCGGAGGGACACAAACATCCAGAAATCTTCCAGCATGTTAGGATAAACAGACCCCTCCAGGATTTCCTGGTAAAACTGGAGTTGTTGGTCGGTAAAGAGTACGCCAATATTGATGCGGTTTTCATCAAACTCCTCCTCAGAGAGTTTGAATTCTTTTTTGATGCAGGACCTGATGGTAGCGTAAGTCAAAGGTTGCACCATTTTGAGGGAGAAAGTATAAGAAGTTTTATCAAATTTTGTATTTGAGAGAGTAGAAGGGGAAGAAAGGAAAATTTGATAAGAGTTTGGTGAGAGAATGAAAGAATGAGGAGAATGCTAAGTCTTATATAGAATACGTTGGCCATAAAAGAACAGTTTATCTCTTAAGTGTTGATTGGACTGCATTTGGTATCCCCAAGAGAAGTTATGGCTTCCGCCGTTTCCCACCTTGGAAGTTGAAGTGTAATCATTTTGAAAACTGATACACGCACGTCTCAAATAGACGTTTTGATAAAGTGATGTCATCATTTAATGATGGTTACGGCTAGGGAAGTGGAAACGTCAAGTCTAGGTTTGAGAGGATGCGAAGAGTAATCATGTCACGTGGGTACATTATTAAAGTCATTATGATAATAAAAATAAATTTTAACAATTTTTAGGAATTGTTAAAACGCTACTCGTGACAATTACAGAATCTGATGTATGGAAAATGGAAAGACAAAACTGCATATACATTCCTGGGGAAGTTTGATTACAAAAAGAAAAAAAACTAAGTACGAAACGCATAAAGATAGTACAAGGTTCAAAGTAATTAGTTAAAGTACCTAGGAAGGTTATCTTTCATCTTCGAATACTGAGATTCCCATAAAGACATACGGCGTTCGATTAATGCTTGTTGTCTTTTCAGTTCTTCAATTTCTGGCACTAGCTTTTGTGCCGTCTCAAAGTGTCGAATCTCTAACTGCGCCACTTCAGTCAATTCTTCCTGATGAGTTTATTGGATTGTTTCCTGACGGGACTGGGCTTCCTTTATCTTCTCTTCGAGGAGTTTAATTTCTTGTTTCCAGGATTTAATATTTGCTTCACAAGCTTCATATTCTTTCTGGTTCTTCGACCGTTTAAGCTTGAGGGCGTCAGCCTTTGTTGTTGCATCATTAGCAGCTTTCCATGAAGAACTATGAGAAGTCACCTTTGTTGTGAGTTGTTCGTCAATATTTCATTTTCGAAGAATATCAGATTGAAGCTGTTCGATCAGGGGACCCAGCGAAACAATCAATTGTGAAACTTCTTCTGAGACCAGAAGTAAATCCACTTTCTTCAAAAGATTGTTTAAGCTGTAATAGCTGGTGGAATCCTTGCTTAGAACTTCAATGAGGTTGGTTTCAAAGAACATCTCCCTTAATTGACGAAGGAGATTAGGGATATCATCCTTGTCACCGCTCCCTTCCAGGACGTTAAAAGAAGTTCCAAGCCCAACAGGCGAAGCATTATCAACACTCATCATGGTCTTGAAGAAGCTTACAGGATCAGTTTTCTTGAGTTGCTCTAGTTCTGAAGGTGTAAGCATTGCTGGGTCCTGCTTCGAAGTAGCCACAGGAGTAACTATAGTCCCGAAAGTCGAAGCTTCATGAGGATCAGGTGTAGGAAAATTGGAAGTTTCCTCCGCAGCATCATGTTCAGAAATAGTATCTTCGCTGCCAGTTGGTTGCCCAACTACATTATCACTATCTGAACATTGAGGATTTTCCCCCACATTTTCACTTTGACGAGTAGGTGGAGAATCATCATTTGAATGGCTTTCTTCAGCAGGAACAGTTGGAATGATGGTTACAAGGGGCTGAGCGTCTTCGAGAACTGGAGAAAGCACAGGAGATTTGTGTCGAGGAACACCTATGTTGAACGGTTAGAATTGATCAAAATGGAAAGGTTGCAAAAAAATTCATCTGTCATCAGAAAAGGCAGACATTTACCTCGAAGATTGTCAAGATCAATGTTGAGACTTGAGGTTTTGAGACCAGAAGTAGTTGTGCCCATATCATCCTACATTTATAAGGTAAGATGTGAACTTAATCATTAGGATTAAAATTTGAAAAGATGATTATGTTATGAAATCCAAATACCTTGGTTGGAACATTGTTTGGGCTTGAGTTGTGGCTCTCTACAATAGGGATAGTACTAGTAGCCTTTAAGGGTGATTCATTAGAAGATACCTTATCACTCGATGAAGTAAGCTTTGAAGTCCCAAATCTTTTTTCTTTGGTTAAAGGGGTGGCAGTTTTCCGTCTTTTCTTCGTCGCTTGTCTAGTACGAGGAGGAGATTTGTCTTCGTCATCTGAAGGAGCTGTCTGAGGAATTTTTCGCTTCAAAGATGCTGGAGGCTTCGAGCTCTGAAGGTGCATATTAAACCAAGTAAGTAGTATTCAAAAGAAAAATTGCACAAATTCGAAAATAAGGTGTATATGTACCGTGGGTTTCCTGCCTGTGGTGACAGAATCACTCTCACTTGTCTTAGTGCTCTTTGAAGCTCCAGAACCCTTCTGTGCAGGGGTTTCCTTGATACTTTTTTTTCGAGTAACAATTGTGAACAAAATAGGAATCAGTATCTCAGTAAAGAAGGGAAAGTTAGTCGAAGGATTATCTAAACCCCAACCTTCAGGTATTGGAGTCAAGACGCGAACGTGCTCAAGACCTATATGAAGATGTCCTTCGAAAGAATCTAGGTTATGCTTAGTCGGGACCACTCATTCAGCGCGTTTTTTAGATTGTTCCTGAAGGATTTTTATGACATTCCCACACACAAACCAGTCTGGAAAAGGAGGGCTTAAAGCCACACCATAACGTAGTTCAGGTCGAACAGACGTGGGCAATTTCAACTTATCCAGTTTAGCAGAAAACGTTTCATGTAAAATGACCGCAGCCTCACGAACGGTCCAACTAAGATCATCAGGCCTATAGATAGTTTCAAAGAATTTTTGAAATGCTTGGATTTATTTAATGTGAGTTGAAGTACCTTTATGGAAGTTCTCCTGTACATCAGCAAAAGCTTCAGTTAGTTCTCGAGTAAGGCTTTCAGCATTGAAGATTTGCGTGGTATAGTAATCTGTCCATCATTAATGAAAATCTATGGTAGAATAAAAAGCAGGTTCAAAAGAGACGGGAGACAGAGTGGTGATGCCAACATATTTGGAGATCTTTGACTCATATTCATCTTCTGCTAGATGTGAAGTGTGTAGGCACATGTGATTCCTTTTGTCGTACATACACTTTGGTTTGAGTTGAACCAACCCAAATTGTCTCGAAACCAGATTTGGTTGATAACAAAGAAGACAACAGTGACTTTTTGGAGATCGATGTCGGTGGTATAACAGCTTAGGAGTAAGGAAAGCCTCCCAAATGACCATGGATTCGGCTGTTAGAACAAGATTTGTTCTGATCAATATTCTTAGTTTTAATGATAACAAGCATATGAATTTTGTATGAGATGAAGTGGTACTCTAATACTATGCAATTTCCATTTCAGGAATTATATAAAGAGTAGGCACAAAATCAACGCAAGAAGCACTGACTCAGAAGGTTCAGCATGCAACATCAGAACATGGTCTGGCAAGACATCAGAAGATGGTCAAGCAGAATCAGAACATGGGTCTATGGAAGCATCAGAAGAACTAGAGATCAGAAGCAGAAGCACTGAAGTTCTCATGGTATCACGCTCAGAAGCACTTCAAGGTCAGAAGACAAGAAGTTGCTCTGCACCAAGCTGTTTGACTCTGATGATATTCAAACGATGTTTACACAAACATCAGATCAGAAGCAAGTACAAGGTGGCAGGCTACGCTGACTGACAAAAGGAACGTTAGAAGCTATTAAAGGCAACGTCAGTAGACACAGCGGAAGCAAGGCTCGAGGTAGTTGACAAAAGAGTGAAACATTAAATGTAATGCTGTACGGATTACGCAAAGCATTAAATGCTCCCAACGGTCATCTTCTCAAGTGCCTATAAATATGAAGTTCTGATGAGAAGCTAAATATAACACTTGCGCATTTATACAGAAACGCTGTCAAATTCAAAAGCTATCAAACTTCATCATCAAGCTCACTACATTGCTGTTTTAATATCTTAGTGAGACTTAAGCTTAAACTTAAGAGAAAATCACAGTTGTGATAATAGCTTTATAAGAGGCATTGTAACTCTTAAAAGAATTTGTTTACATTAAGTTATAAGAACTAGAGTGATCAGGTTGTTGATCAGTATACTCTAGCAAGTCTTAGAAGTTGTCTAAGCAGTTTGTTCCTAGAGTGATTAGTGGATTAAATACTCGGGTGAGGTAAATCACTCCAAGGGGGTGGACTGGAGTAGTTTAGTTAACAACGAACCAGGATAAAAATCATTGTGCAAATAGTTTTTATCTTACAAGTTTTAAAGCTACACTTATTCAAACCCCCCCCTTTCTAAGTGTTTTTCTATCCTTCAATTGGTATCAGAGCGCCGGTTCTAAGGTGCAAGCACTTAACCGTGTTTAGAAAAGATTCATGAAGAGAAAAACGCTTCAGTAAAAGATGGCTGGTGAAGAACTTAACCCTACATCTACATCTGGCTCTACTGAGCAATACAATGGAAATGGTAACAATGGTCATACTAGACCACCAGTATTTGATGGTGAAAACTTTGAATACTGGAAAGATAAACTTGAAAGTTACTTCCTTGGTCTGGATGGTGACTTATGGGATCTTCTGATGAATGGTTACAAACATCCAGTGAAAGCTACTAGCGTAAGGCTTACCAGACAAGAAATGAATGATGATCAAAAGAAGCTTTTCAAAAATCATCATAAATATAGGACTGTTTTGCTGAATGCTATCTCTCATGCTGAGTATGAGAAGATATCTAACAGGGAAACCGCCTATGATATATATGTGTCATTGAAGATGACCCATGAAGGAAATGCTCAAGTCAAGGAGACTAAAGCTCTTGCTCTAAATCAGAAATATGAAGCCTTCAAGATGGAGGATGATGAAGATATTGAGAAGATGTTCTCAAGATTTCAAACACTAACTGTTGGATTAAGAGTTCTGGACAAAGGATACACCAAGGCTGATCATGTAAAGAAGATCATCAGAAGCTTGCCCAGAAGATGGGGCCCAATGGTGACTGCATTCCAGATTGCAAAGAATCTGAATGAGGTTTCTTTGGAAGAGCTAATCAGTGCCTTGAGAAGCCATGAAATAGAGCTGGATGCAAATGAGCCTCAGAAGAAAGGTAAGTCTATTGCATTGAAATCTAATGTTAAAAAATGCACTAACGCTTTTCAGGCTGAAGAAGTAGATTCTGAAGAATCAGAATCAGAAGAAGAAGATGAACTGTCCATGATCTCCAGAAGGGTAAACCAACTCTGGAAGAGCAAGCAAAGGAAGTTCAAGAGCTTCAGAAGTTCAAAGAAATTTGAACGAGGAGAATCTTCTGGTGGCAGAAGATTTGACAAGAAGAAGGTCGTCTGCTATGAGTGCATTGAGCCTAGACACTTCAAGAATGAATGTCCAAAACTTCATAAGGAGAATCCCAAGAATAAGTTTCATAAGAAGAAAGGTCTTATGGAAACATGGGATGATTCTGAATCAGAATCAGAATCAGACTCTGAAGGAGAGCAAGCCAACTTTGCACTGATGGCCACAGTGGATGATGGATCAGAATCTGCATCAGAATCAGATTCTGAAGAGGTATTTTCTGAACTATCTAGAGATGAGTTAGTTTCTCGTTTAACTGAACTTTTGGAACTCAAGGCTCTTCTTAGTATCAAATATAAAAAGCTGAAAAAGCAATTTGAATTTGAAACTAAGAAGCTGGAATTGGAAAATTCTGAACTGAAGGAAAATTTTTTAAAATTATCCAAAGATAATGGATCTCCTTCTGAATTAGAAAAATCTATTCCTAGTCTCAATCATATTCTGAAACAATATGACTCGAGCTTTAGAAAGTTCCTATCTAGAAGTATTGGCAGAAGTCATCTTGCATCTATGATATATGGTGTTTCTGGAAACAGAAGGTTTGGTTTTGGCTATGAGGGTGATACCTCACATAAATTTGAACCTGCTGATGATTTGAAAATCACATACAAGCCATTGTATGATCAGTTCAAATATGGCCACGCACATGATATTAGGCTCACTTTACATGCACAGAGTTTTAACACTGCACACACCAAGAAGCATGTGACACAACCTAAGAAATATCATGTTGTCAAACCTAAAGATTATCATGTTGTTCCTCATGTTAACTATTATGCTAAACCCAAGTTCAATCAGAACTTGAAGAAGACTAACAAGAAAGGACCCAAGAAATTATGGGTACCTAAGCAAGACCTGGTGCTTAAACCTGGTGGAGAAGTCAAGTTTGGAGGAGATCAGAAGGGCAAGATTATTGGCTCTGGAACCATAAGTATTGGTAACTCTCCTTCCATAACTAATGTACTTCTTGTAGAAGGATTAACGCATAACTTATTGGTCATAAGTCAATTAAGTGACAATGGTTATGATATAATCTTCAATCAAAAGTCTTGCAAGGTTGTAAGTCAGAAGGATGGCTCAATCCTATTTACAGGCAAGAGAAAGAACAACATTTATAAGATTGATCTTTCAGATCTTGAGAAGCAGAAGGTGACTTGCCTTATGTTTGTTTCTGAGGAGCAATGGGTTTGGAACAGAAGATTAGGGCATGCTAGTTTGAGAAATATTTCTCAGATTAACAAACTAAATCTGGTCAGAGGATTCCCAAATCTGAAATACAAATCAGATGCTCTTTGTGAAGCATGTCAGAAGGGCAAGTTCTCCAAACCTGCATTCAAATCTAAGAATGTTGTCTCTTCCTCAAGGCCGTTAGAACTTCTGCATTTTGATCTGTTTGGACCAGTCAAAACAGCATCTATCAGAGGGAAGAAATATGGATTAGTCATCGTAGATGATTATAGCCGCTGGACATGGGTAAAGTTCATAAAACACAAGGATGCGTCTCATTCAGTGTTCTTTGAATTCTGCACTCATATCCAATCTGAGAAGGAATGCAAAATCATAAAGGTCAGAAGTGATCATGGTGGCGAATTTGAGAACAGATTCTTTGAGGAGTTCTTCAAAGAAAATGGTATTGCCCATGATTTCTCTTGCCCTAGAACTCCACAGCAAAATGGAGTTGTAGAGCAAAAGAATAGGACTCTGCAAGAAATGGCCAGAACCATGATCAATGAGACCAATATCGCTAAGCACTTCTGGGCTGAAGCAATAAACACTCCATGTTATATTCAGAATAGAATCTCTATAAGACCTATTCTAAATAAGACTCCTTATGAATTGTGGAAGAACAGAAAGCCCAACATTTCATATTTTCATCCTTTTGGATGTGTGTGTTTTATTCTGAATACTAAAGATCATCTTGGTAAGTTTGATTCTAAGGCACAAAAATGTTTTCTTCTTGGATATTATGAACACTCTAAAGGCTACAGAGTATACAATAATTAAACAATGGTTCTAGAAGAATCAATCAATATCAGGTTTGATGATAAGCTTGGTCTTGAAAAACCAAAGCAGTCTGAGAATTTTGCAGATATAGATATTGACATATCAGAAGCTGTAGAACCAAGAAGCAAAGCTCCAGAAGCTGTTCCTGAAGCTGCTGAAAAGAAGGAAAGAAGGACCAAAAGAAAATTTGATCATCCTTCTGATAATCAGGTGAAGGTAGTTCAGAATGTAGCTGCTGCTACTGTTGAAAAAGTTGTTCCAGAAGAAGTTATTGCTGAAGTTGTTCAGGCTGTTTCAATTGAATTTGAAAAGAATAAGAAGGAGACTACTGAAAAGAAGAAAAAGAAGAAGTCGAATAAATATGTTGAAAATGTTAAAGCGGTTGAGAAGAAGAAGATCTGAAAAAGGAAGTTAATAATTAATACCTCTGATGAAGATGAGGATGTTCAAGAAGCTGTGAATCAGCAAGCAGAATCTGTGAATCAGCAAGTTAAAATCTCTCAAGGACCAACAACTCAAGCAGTTGAAGGTCAGAAGGTTGCTGTTAATGAGAAGGAAGCTCTGGAATCTGCCAGAAGGAGAGAAATCTCTCGTGGAAAGGCAAAGATTGTGGTAGAGCAGAAGAGTAAGAAGCAGAAGAAGCTTGAGGCTGTGTTCGAAGCTGTTCAGAAGGTATCCAAAGGTATACATCTCTCTGAACCTGATTTTGTTCCTGCTTTACGTTCAGAAGTTGCACCAATAGCTGTTGCCCAAACCCCTGAACCAGTAAATCAACCAGATAAAGCCCCATCAGAATCACCCATAAAAATTCATGTTCTCACACCTCCCTCTTCTCCTGTAACCAAAACCCTTACTCCTCCTCCTTCACCCATTCCAGATGTTCCCACTCCTTCTTCTCCACCCGCAACCAACCTTGTTTCTGACCAGGCCCTTCAAAATACTGTTCTTGATATACCACCCCTACAAACTCTCTTTCCACCTCACACAAATATATCCACCTCTCAACCACCTCCTCATGCAGACTTTAACCCATTCCTTCCACCTCTCAAAACAACCCATGTGGTTCTGATCTTCCAGATACTGCATCACATGAGCAACTGCTCCGTGACTGCAATTACACTCCCAAGCCTCGTCCTGAAGCTGAAACGGTAGTGTTAGATTCTGAGAACGAAGTAGAATCATCTTTTAGGTTGGATAGAGAGCCTCAACCCTATTCTGTCCCTAATCCTGACTCTCCAATAACCAAAATAAAATCCCGCCGAGAATACCCTATTGGTGTAATTTTTGAATTGGTAAAGAGGAATCTCAGAAGAGTCTTTGATACTCTCAGAATCGTTGAAAGTGCTGGCCTGAATGATGTTGCTATGCGAAAGTTCTGGAGAATCTTTCGAAGAAAAGCAGATGCTTGTTTTGAAGAACTTCAGGAAGTTTGTGTAGAAGCTGCTCCACGGCCTTGTGGAATTCTGAGAAGTTATGAAGATTTTTGGTTCGCTCGTCTCGGAGGGAGATATATCTTTGAAGAGAAGAGGTTTGTGGATGAGCTGGAAGAAGCAAGAATTGCTGCTGCAATGGAAGCTAACCCTTGTAGGGAGATTGTGGTCTAGAGACCTCAATATCCTGTTCTGATTGGAGACTTCAGGACTCTCTTTGAATTTCTGAGGGAAAATCCTTCTGAGGAAGACCTAAGCTTGGTCATTCCAGAAGTTGTTGACCCACCAGAAGTTGAAGGTCCTTCTGCTCCACGGAATCTTGCTACCATTCTTCAGGCTCTTGAGAATGGAGATTCTGAGGTTCCTGCTGCAGAGTATGGAGATGCTTCCATGGAAGAAGCAGATGCTGAAGATCATGTTGCTGAAACCATTCCTGTTGAGGAAAATTCTGCAAATGATCTGACTATGGAAGCTGCGGATCAGAATGCCATCCCTCTAGAAAGAAGTTGTGAAGCTTCTTCTGATGAACCTTCTCGTCTCGCAAGGACTCTGGAAGTGATTCAGAAGAACCAGGATGAGCAGAGATCGATCAACGCTGAGTTTCGTGCTTTCATGGAGAGGCAGAATAAGAGCAACACTGGGATTCATGATATGCTGGCCAAGATCATGTCAAAACTAGGGTCATCTTAGTCATTGAGTCTTTGATTGTTTTCTTTTGTTTTGCTGCATCTGTTTTTCTATGCATCTTCCCTTGCCCTCTTGTACTTCTGACAACTTTTTTCCTGTGCTATTAATGAAATTATCCTTTTCTTCTAGTGTTTGTCTTGTTTTTTCATCTGAATCTTTTATGTTTTTGATGTTATGACAAAAAGGGGGAGAAAAATGTGATAAATGGTCTGATTTATTTTATCAGTTGCTGGGAGAAAGGCTCCACGTCTTTGAGTGTTGTTTTGCAGGAATTGAAGATCATCTTTAAAGCTCAACATGAGAAGCAAAGACATGGGGAAAAGCAATTCTATATAGAAACAAGCTCATGGAGATTGAAGCAGGCTGAGTGCTATAAAGCTTCAAGGATCAGAAGCAAGAAGGAAGAATGTTCTGATATTCTGATAATAGAATATGCTTTCATTCTTATTCCTTATATGTTCTGATGCATGTTTTTAGTTACAAAATATTCTGTGAAACATTATGTTTGTGTGCTCTGATACATAGTATATATTCTGAAACACATTCTATGTTCTAATTCATTCATGCTTACTTTTGTCGTTTAGTTTGTTCTGTAACATTTCAGGATGTAAAGATGCTCTGATGATGCTCTGGTACATTCAACAATGTTCTGATACAATCTAGCATGCACTGATTCAAGGAGAAATTCAAGCTCTAAGGCTGTCCAATGGAAGCAAGAATCAGAAGCTATGAATAGTCTGAAGATCGAAGAAATTCAAGTTCTGAAGCTGTCCTATGGAAGCAAGAATCAGAAGCTGTGAATGTTCTGAAAATCTAAGCATATGTGAACGTCTCAACTGAAATACTCAGGGAAGTCTTTTATTTATAAAATTCTTCTAGAATTTATTTCAGGGGGAGATTATTTATCTCAGGGGGAGATTGTTAATCTCAGGGGGAGACATATTCACACAATGTCTATATGCTTATGCTATAGCTGTGTAATTGTCCTTAGCCCTCTGTCTTTTCTGATCGCAAATTCATATCATTTATGTATGTTTTTGTCATAATCAAAAAGGGGGAGATTGTTAGAACAAGATTTGTTCTGATCAATATTCTTAGTTTTAATGATAACAAGCATATGAATTTTGTATGAGATAAAGTGGTACTCTAACACTATGCAATTTCCATTTCAGGAATTATATAAAGAGTATGCACAAAATCAGCGCAAGAAGCACTGACTCAGAAGGTTCAGCATGCAACATCAGAACATGGTCTGGCAAGACATCAGAAGATGGTCAAGAAGAATTAGAACATGGGTCTATGGAAGCATCAGAAGAACTAGAGATCAGAAGCAGAAGCACTGAAGTTCTCATGGTATCACGCTCAGAAGCACTTCAAGGTCAGAAGACAAGAAGTTGCTCTGCACCAAGCTGTTTGACTCTGATGATATTCAAACGTTGTTTACACAAACATCAGATCAGAAGCAAGTACAAGGTGGCAGGCTACGCTGACTGACAAAAGGAACGTTAGAAGCTATTAAAGGCAACGTCAGTAGACACAGCGGAAACAAGGCTCGAGGTAGTTGACAAAAAAGTGAAACATTAAATGCAATGCTGTACGGATTACGCAAAGCATTAAATGCTCCCAACGGTCATCTTCTCAAGTGCCTATAAATATGAAGTTCTGATGAGAAGCTAAATAAAACACTTGCGCATTTATACAGAAACGCTGTCAAATTCAAAAGCTCTCAAACTTCATCATCAAGCTCACTACATTGCTGTTGTAATATCTTAGTGAGACTTAAGCTTAAACTTAAGAGAAAATCACAATTGTGATAATAGCTTTATAAGAAGCATTGTAACTTTTAAAAGAATTTGTTTACATTAAGTTGTAAGAACTAGAGTGATCAGGTTGTTGATCATTATACTCTAGCAAGTCTTAGAAGTTGTCTAAGCAGTTTGTTCCTAGAGTGATCACGTTGTGATCAGGATACTCTAGAAGACTTAGCAGTTGTCTAAGTGGAAAACCATTGTAATCAAGTGTGATTAGTGGATTAAATCCTCAGGTGAGGTAAATCACTCCAAGGGGGTGGACTGGAGTAGTTTAGTTAACAACGAACCAGGATAAAAATCATTGTGCAAATAGTTTTTATCTTACAAGTTTTAAAGCTACACTTATTCAAACCCCCCTGTTATACCCCAAAATTTGCCCGCATCTTTTTTCAAGGAAACTTCAATCTAAGAATTAAGAGTTTCATATAATCTTGGATTTTTATATCCTGATTTATGAATACTTGGTTTTGAGAATTTTTCTTATACGGTATTTTGGCTCGCTGTAGAGTTTATTCTTTCGCAAACGCCAATTACTGTTTATCACTTCACACACGCTATTTATTTGAAATTTACTTACAGATAAGTAATACTGACGCAATTGGTACAGAATTAAATCTTTTGCATGTGCAAAGTCCGGGGATTCAGACTGTACTGGTAACAAGTAAATTATTATTAATTTTTGTTGCCCACTAATTTTTGTACTATATTCCATTATTTTCAAAATCTTTTCCTTTCTTTTCAAATCTCTTTCTTTCAAAAATCAAATCCTAACTTTATTCTATACATCTCTCTTTTTTCCAACACTATCATACACTTTTTTTCAAATCCTACTTCCACTCAAATTTTCCTTTTGTACGGAATCACTTCATTCCCCAACGTCTCTATCCTTCTTTTTATTCTATAAATACCTCTCATTTTTTCCATAAAATCTCACATCAAATTCTAACTCATCTCTCAATTTTCCACTTCATATTCATTCTCTCTTCTTCCCCCGGCAAAAATCGCGAAGCGAATGGAAACGTGTTTTCTCATGGTCATCACCGTCATGGTGGTAATCATGTCCTTCTTCTGTCTGCATAGTCCTGAGAAATGTGGACCTGGGATGTTGACACTCCCAATCATCTACATGTTATTTTTTGTAGCATGGGTTATTAATCGTCATTCTTAAAGTTTGCCGTATCTCTTATTTCTTAACGTACCGTTCACTCATTGTACTGTTCGTTATAGTTCGTAATATTTGTATTGTCAGTATTAAATGTCATACTATTTGTCATACTATTTGTCATATTATCCAGATAATATTTTGTGTGTTTTCTGCCAGTTAAATATTTATTTTTCTGTGCATTAAATGATTTTCAGGGTTATTATCGGTAATTTTGCTCGCATACAGTATTTATTATTTACTATGTCTGTGTTTTTTCTAACAAGTCATGTAAATAAATATTCACCATTAACATAGTCAAAAACAAAAAAAAACAAAAACAAAAATATTAACTTTGACTGTTGAATTTTCACTTTAACTGCTACATGCCTGAACAGTCAATTGACAGTCAAACCGCTGACAGTGCAATTCTCCGTGTTTTGTACCATCAATCAAATCAAACTTTTGCATTTAAAAATTCCAAGATTTTTGTCCTAGAAGTCTTCTGAATATCACATGATTAGCAGAGATTCAGCACTGCACAAAAATCAGGTACGCTTAACTGTCTCCTACACAAGCAGTCCCTAACTAGGGTTTATTGTTTTTTTTTTCAGGAGAACAAGTTTTTGAGACCTCAAATGGATTTCATGGACCTCCATATATCTCAAAGTACCACCATACAAATTTTCAAACATCAATTCGCTCAGACGCACCGTCAGCAGCTCAAACAGTCAACAGACGACCCATTTGACCAAAAAAGTCAACAGACAATCAAAAATTAAATATTTTGTCAACAACCATATTTTGTCAAAGGATTCTTCATTTGATCATTGGATGATCATAATTCATCAAGGAAAGATCAAAAATTAACAAAACCCTAAGTTTCAAAATTAGGGTTTTCTCCTAAAAAGTCAACTGAACTTTGACTGGTCATAACTCTCTCATCCTTCATCAAAAAAATTCAAACCAAATCTCATTTTGAAGAAAATTCAATTATCTTTCAAATGAAATTGGTCCCATGGTCATTAGATTCACCATTTGAAAAATATGAATCAAGACATTACAGGTCATTTTCAAAGTCAACAAAAAGTCACTTTTTTCAAAAGGACACACAAGGAGCATGGAAAATCATTTTGATATGAGACCCAAGACATTGGTTAGAGGACTCTTTGAGGTTTCCAAGTGCAAGAACTCCTTCATATGATAAAAATTGAGGGATTTACACCTTGTTGAAGTTGGCTAAATTTTGGGAAAATGCATGAAATCAACATTGATCAAAAATGTGTTTTTTCCAAATGGGGCCTAATTTCCATAATCCAAACATGTTTCCCATTATGAGAAGGGCCTCCCACGACCAAGACAAAGCCCACATCATTTTTGTTCCTTTTTTGGTTTAATTTTATCATATTTAAGATTAAATTAAAAAAGGAAATGGAAGGATAATATGTAGCTTGGTTTCTAAGCATGACTATTCAAAGATCATTCAATATTCTGCAGCCAAGGAAGTACAGCAGAAGAGGTGTGGAAAATTCAAGCTATGGTGGCTTGAATTCAAAGCTACATATATTAAAAAATTCAAAAATTCAACAAAAGCACTGAATGCTTTTAGCTTAGTTTCTAAGCACTTCCTTGCTTATATAAGGGCTATCACACTTCAGTAATAGAGGGGACACGAATTCAGAACCTAAGCCTTGCTTGTAACATACTTGTATCAACTTGAATTTTTCAAAGAAATTTAAAATTCGAATTTTAATTTCTAGCTTGTTTCAGTTCAAACTAAACACTCAAATACAATCCTCAAGCATCATTGAATATATTCCAATCAGTTTCAAGCCTTGGAACACACAGAATCGTCCACTAGACCTCACGGTTTGCTCGAACTAAAACTTACAAAAATCTCATCACACAAAAATCTCATATTTAAGTTTAGTTTGGGGTTCTGATCATTTCTGGATAGTTAATTGCAGTTTGGTTGCATATACACGAAGATACCATTCTAGGGTTTGTGAACTCAATTTTAGGGCTTTTCGTTAGAAGCAAAATTAATGGCATATTCGAACTCAGTGAATTAAGCCAAATCGAATGGACATGTCGCGCCAAATTTCTATTCACGTTTACCCATATTCGCTATTTTGCAGGTTTAGAACTCATCTATTACAGCGCTTTTCTCATAAAAACGCTGTTAAATGTGTTGGCGAGAGGTTGAAGATGATGAGGTGTCCTCACCTCATTGGACAGAGCGCGCGCGTGTTTTTTTTAAAATAACTTGTGATTCTTTGTTTTGCAGGTTTTGTACACCTCGTGTTCCTCAAAATCTGAACCATCAGATCATGCCAGCTGTTTATCCAACGCACTAAGACACACCAGTCCATGATATAGACTTTAAGCCAGTCACACATGATCATTGTTTATATATTTTCTATTTTATTTAATTTTCTTTGTAAAATTATTTTAAAGTAGTTTTAAAAATCAAAAAAATATACAAAAAATATTTTTAAGTTGATAAAATAATACTTTATTTTCTGATATAAAAATATTTTATTTTTCTTCATAATTTAAATATTTTGTATAATTAATTAGATAATATGTATATATTCATCTTTTAATTATTTTAACTAATCAAAAAATCATAAAACAAATTGGTCTTTATATTAAATATAGTTTATATATTATAGGCTAATTTTGTAAATATTTAGAATAATTTTCTCTTTAGGTTTTAAATTTTTGTGTAATTATTTGTATAATTATATGATTATTTAACTTAATAATTTTAAAACAATTTCAAAAATTCCAAAAAAATTAGTTTTGTTTTAAAATTAATTAATAAGCATTATGAACATATTTTAAACTTAATTTTTAGGTTTAAATTTTATTTCCATCTTTTTCTCGTTTTAATTAAATTAATCATGCATTAATTCTAATTAAAATCAATCATCAAAAAAATCCAAAAATATTTCTTTTATTTTCTTGCAATTTAAATTCGTATATCAAGTGTATAGGTTGTCAAATTCATGTAAATAGCGTAGTTTACATTTCCCGCACAATCGATGTAATAGCGTAGATTTACTTTCCGCATTTTACATTTCCGCATTTAAATTCCAGCACATATAAAACTGCGTGTATGCCAAAGATTAAAATTGAATCGTTAGATCACTAACTTCAAAGATAAAATATCTGAATCAAAACACAAATCACACTTGCACCTCTTAGGGTAATCCCTCTTTTATTCTTTTCCAAAATCAAAGTCAAATTCTATTGTTTCAAACACAAAATCGAACTTTTGTTTATATCCGATAAAAGGAGAATTTTCTAAAGGAAATAGGAAAAGACCTTATAACTTAGGGGAGACCTCCTAATTTGCTTGCTCAAATCAAAACAAACAAGTCTCTCATATATCATTGTTTTTCAAAATAAAACTTTCAAAAAATACAATAATTTGTATATATCCAAACAAGGATCATTACGAAGTTAACGTTCTTTTTTTCAAAAACATCTTTTGAAAGATAAAAACACTTTGTATACATCCGCACAAGGATCATTACAAAGTCAATTTACAAAGGTATTTGAAACCACATACGAGCATTTCAAGGCAATAGAAAAGTGATTGAAAACAAGTGAGATAAGAAAATTAAAGAGCCCATGGATAACCATGGATACAAAGGGTGCTAACACCTTCCCTTTGTATAACCTACCCCCTTACCCAGAATTTCTTAAAGGTCTTTTTCTGTTTCTTTTATAAACCTCTCCTTAATTGGATAAAATAAAAGTCGGTGGCGACTCTCTGATTTTCAAAAACACAAAAGCAGAAAGAAAAAAGAGTCAGTTCGCGTATCTCTCCACGAGAGGTATGGTAAAAAACCGAGGACGACAGAACTGGCGACTCTGCTGGGGATATAATTTCTAAAAACAAAATGTTTTCAAAAGGGGTTACCTTTAGAGAATAGATCACTTCGATGTTTTCAATTGCTTGACTTGGTTGCTCTATTTTTTCAAAGGTTTGTTTGGGTATTTTGCTTGTGTGAAAGATTCTAACCCGAATCTCGAGATACCTTAAGTATGTGACAATAGACCAAGGAAACTGTACGACATGTACCGATACGGTTGATCTGGTAGTCACCGTTAGTGCGACACTTTGGTTTATACTGATGTCCCTTGAGAACGATTAAGGAGTATGTTAGGCTTCCGAAATGTCATTAAACACTAATTTGTCTTAGAACCTTTTAGTTGAACTTGACTTGTGGCCTATTAAGTGGCTAGCTTTGAAATTGATCGAAGTTAGTTATCCTCGAGGAATATTTTGATCGGCCGTCCGAGCCCCGTATTGAGATGTTGCTACCAAGGATCATAGAACCCGAATACTATTTTAGGACAGGTTTTAACCAACTCAACTTCAGTGGGGAGGGTATCACCTATGAACTTCATGCAAGCCTTTAAACCTAAGGCTATTATTTGATTTGTTAGTGTGTGCCACATGTTTGACATCATAACATCACAAGCATCATAAGCATATCATTTTCTCACTAATCATTTCAAGGATCGAAGAGTTTACCTTTGTTTTGTTATTGCAGGTAATGGCTCCCGCTACCAGAGATTACATCCGAATCCACATCTCAACGGTGCCGTCTGAACTAAAAGACTTAATATCAGAATTTCCCAGAAATGCTCAATTCACCGAAAAGCATGGTCACCTACTCCATTTGGTTACCTCAAAATTTGAAGAAGACATGATACGGGTCCTGTTCCAGTTCTTTGATCCCGAACATCATTGCTTTACCTTTCCTGATTACCAGTTAGTACCCACCCTGCAAGAGTTTTCTGAACTAATTGGATTACCTGTTCGAGATCAATTACCTTTCACTGGTTTAGAAAGGATTCCAAAACCTGAAATCATTGCTGCTGCCTTACATTTGGGAAAGTCAGAAATCGAATCCAATTGGGAAACAAAGAGTGGAATCCAGGGTTTGCTTGCTAAGTTCTTAATGGAAAAGGCTCGATTACTACTAAAAAACAAAAGTTACCCAGCTTTTGAGGAGGTTATGGCTCTTTTGATCTATGGGTTGGTTTTATTCCCTAATCCAGACCAGTTCATAAGTGTGCACATTATCAACCTTTTCTTAACCAGTAACCCGGTACCTACCTTGCTGGGAGACATTCTACATTCTCTACACACTCGTACCATGAAGAAACGAGGAACTCTTATGTGCTGTATACCACTACTGGCAAGATGGTTTACATTTCACCTTCCCCGATCAGTGTTGAGAAATGAACAAAGAATGCAATGGTCTCGCAGGATTATGTCTTTGTCTCATTCAGATATCCGATGGAACAACTTCTTTCAAAGAGACATTACTATCATTGATCATTGTGGAGAGTACCCTAATGTGCCACTACTTGGTATCAAAGGAGGCATCACTTACATTCCCTCTTTAGCTTTACGCCAATTCGGATATGCACGAAGAAATGGTCCTCATGACATGATTATCCGTGGCATTGTGTTTGATTACGAGGATGATTCCCATAGACATCGACGAAGGTTTATACATGCGTGGGGCAGTGTTTATAGAGTGGAAAGTAAAACTTTGGGGCAATGGAATTCTATTCCTATGGAACCTTACCTCGGATGGGTGCATACTCATGCTCAGAAGTTCATCATGCCATATCCCGCTATTCTACCTGTGACTATCGAGCCAGAAGCCTAAGGAGACGAACCTCAAGTTATTCTACATCCGGATATGCCAACTGATCTGGAAGAGTTGCAGAAATCTTGGGTTCAACTAAAAGAGGAAAGAGACATCTTCAAAGCACACTGTCAAGACTATGAGAGGAGATTATTGGAGCTCACCGGACAACTCCAAGAAGAACAGCAGATTAACACATTCCTGGGTGCAAAGAGAAAGCGTCCATGGGAGACCTGAGGAATTCTTCATTTTCTTTATTTTTGTTTTGTAAGCCCGAATGAGGCAAAGAAAGAAAAAGAAAAAAAAAAGAAATAAATTGTTTAACTAATAAATGTTTGTTTCTCCTTTGTTTTGACAAATCTAAATTCTAAGATCCTTGAAAACATTGCATATGCATTTCATACATACACATTGCATAACAGTTTCACATGACAAATTTCTCATCTCCTCGCTGTTTATTTCAGTTAGAAGAGATGGAATCTGAGACAAGCATCAAGAATATCGAAGCACAGAACGCCCAAGTTCAAGTAGCAATTCTGGAACTGGCAAAGGGGCAACAAGAACTGAAAGCCCTGATGATCAAGAAGAAAAAGAGGCCCAAAGGATCTGTAGGCTTGAGTCACCTGAAAAGGAAGATCAAAATCCCAGTCAAAAAGTCCAAAAAGCCACCGATCCCTGAAATAGTCGGTGATGGTGAACAAGGAGACAATCACAGCAACCAGGGTTCTGCCAAACCCTCTCTCTCTTCTAATGAAGAAGATTATCATTCTGGAGACGAACAGGATGATGACAAATACCAGCAGTTGGAAGAACGCATGAAAGCTATGGAGATACAAAAAATACCTGGTTTAGATTTCAATGATCTAGGGCTCATATCAGATATTGTTATCCCTCCAAAGTTCAAAGTTCCTGTCTTTGCAAAATATGATGGAGTTTCTTGCCCAAAACTACATCTGAGGTCCTATGTAAGGAAGATACAACCTCATACAGCAGATAACAAATTGTGGATTCACTTCTTCCAAGAAAGTCTGTCGGGTACACAACTCGAATGGTACTACCAACTGGAAAGTAAAAAAGTTCATACCTAGGAAGAGTTAGCTGCTGCTTTTTACAAACAGTATCAATACAATGCTGACCTTGCACCAACCCGTACTCAACTAAGGGGCATGTCTATGGAACCAAAGGAAAGTTTCAAAGGCTATGCACAAAAGTGGAGAGATCTGGCTGGAAGGGTTCAACCACCCTTATCTGATCGCGAGAAGGTCGACATGTTCATGGGCACTTTAACTGGCCCTTTCTATAGTCATTTGCTGGGAAGCTCATCATCAGGTTTCACTGACCTGATATTGACTGGAGAACATGTCAAAAGCGGCATTCAAAGTGGAAAAATTCAAATAGGCTCTTCCTCTGGTACTACAAAAAGACCAATCAGTGGGAGGAATGAGGTCAATACAATGCAAAGTCAGAAAGGTCGCAAGAATGAGCATCACCAATCTGTAGGGGCAGTTTTGATCTCCGCATTTGCGCCTCAAGAAGATCAACCGCCAAAATATACGCGTCGACCAGATGCGCCAAGAAGAAATTTCACCAGAATCAATATGCCAATCTCTCAAGCATTGCAACATTTGTTAAAAGCATATCTGATCACATTGAGAGACCCTCCAAAGAATGTCAACACTTCCTCTCCGAGTTATCGCCCCGATGCAACATGTGCATATCACTCCAACTGTCCAGGACATGACGCAGATCACTATTGGGCCTTGAAAAATAAAATACAAGACATGATAGATGCTAGGGAAATTGAGTTCGATCCTCCAAAGACTCCAAATGTCATCACTGCACCTATTCCAAAGCACGACAAGACCGTCAATGCTATCATAGACACTGTTTACATCTATGATGTGACAGAATTGTCAACTCTGCTCCTTGAGGTCAAAAGAAAGGTAATCCAAGCTGGTTACTTTCCAGGTTGTGACCCTGATTGCTTTTATTGCACACACCTACCCAACGGTTGTGAAAATCTGAGAATGGGAATTCATAAGTGGATGGATCGCCGTATCATTATGTTTGAGAGGCTCCCTTCTATGGATGATTTATGCGAAGTCTTTGCAAACGGGATGAGAATAGAGGACGTCTCAGTGGTTTCCAACATACCATTGAAAATCCCTACCAAAGCTCCTTTCAAAATTTCTGCTACACCCAAAGTGGCATCTGTAATCATTACCAGTCCGACTCCATTTCCATACTCCTTAGACAAAACTGTCCCGTGGAGTTATGACACTAATGTTTATGTCCATGAAGTTAAACAGGATACCTTGACCGAAGAGGCCATGAATTTTACTACTCCCACTATGCCAAATTTGTCTTTTAGCAGCACCCCTACGAAAGCGCTTTTGGAAAAAGCGCTGGCATAGGCTTCACTAAAAACAAAATTAAAAAACACGCTAAAAAAACATTAAAAAAGCGCTGGTATAGGGTATGTCTACAAAAGCGCTTTTCAAAAGCGCTGGTATAGCCCACCTTACGAAAGCACTTTGTAAAAGCGCTGATATAGGGGTAGATATGAAAGCGCTTCAAAAAGCGCTGGTATAGGTATAGGGTACGAAAGCGCTTTTAGCGAAAAAGCGCTGGTATAGGGTTACCTATGAAAGCGCTTTTGAAAAGCGCTGACGTAGGTCATTTTAAAATTAAATTTTTTAAAACAAATTAAAACAGACGCGTTTTGTCTTTCATTATTTCATCGTTCTCACTGTTCTTCACTGCCCTCACTGTTCTCTTCTTCATCGTTCATCCTTAACAAAACCGACCACCACTCAACGTCCATCGCCGCCGCCAACCTCCACAACACCGACCACCACTCAACATCTTCTCGCCGCCGCCGTCGTTCTTGCTGAGCAGTTTCACTTTGTGAAGGTTAGCGAAATTCACTGTTGTAGTTTTAGGGTCTGTAGTAGTTTTAGGGTTTTGTGTTAGGTTTTAATGAATGGGTTTTCTGTAGAATGCAGATTTTGTCTATAGATTGGGTTTTAATGAATGGGTTTTCTGTCCATGTTAACTTAAAGCATACAGATTTTGTCTATAGAATGCTGACATATAGAATGAATAGAATGCTGACATATAGAATGAAATATCATAGTTATAGATTTTGCCAATGTGCATAGAATCAAATATCAACCATCAGACTACACACACTAATTAGGCAAATGTCAATGACCATTATTTCATCTTCTCCGTCGTCTTCGTATTCTTCATTGTTAGCTTAGGACATTAACCAAGTTAAATAAGATAGTTTTTTAATGGCACTGCTATGGCGATGACAGTATGTGTTTTGTTGTGTCCTGCGCCACAAATTTAGTCTCAGTTACTAATAATTTCACTGTATTTAGTGTGTGATTTTCAAGCAAGCATCTTTAATATATAGATATGAGAATTACGTTTTCTTTTCTATATGTTTAAATTAGAATTTGAAGGACTGAATTTCATGTGTCTATTAGGATGTAGGTTCTTTTAGAATCTTTCAATCAATTTTGTCTTAGTGGTTACTAACTTTGTGAATTTGCTATAGGGGTAACTTGTGTAGAGTGAAAGTTTGATCGTTTCCCGGCCTAGTTTGACGTTTGGCGTTTTCTTAAAGGGGGGTCTACCAGAGCGCTTTTTCCAGGAAAGCGCTCTTATAGGGGGGCCTACCAGAGCGCTTTTTCCAGAAAAGTGCTCTTATAGGGGGGTCTACCAGAGCGCTTTCAGAAGCGCTTTTGTTACCTACGCCAACGCCAGCTTTTACAGCGCTTTTAAGCGCTTTAAAAGCCCAAAATAAGCGCTTTTAAAGCCCCAGCGTGTTGTAGTGTCCAACTGTTGATAATATTGTGGGTACCAGTAAGATTACGAGAAGTGGAAGGATCTTTTCACTAGAAATTTCTCCAAATGTGGCTACTAATCCAGTCTAGGTCCCAGTTCCTAATCAAGATATCAACGCTCGAGACAAAGAGCCACAAGTTGAGCCAGTTCAAATACCGGTGGAAGTCACTATCGAAGATTTGTCAAAGCAAGAAATGGAGGAAATATTGAAAATCATCTGCAAAAGTGATTACAATATTGTCGAACAGTCGGGGCACACTGCTTCAAAAATCTCAATGTTGTCTCTGCTAAAGTATTCAGAAGCTCATGCCAAAGCCCTGATGAGGTTCCTGAAAGCTGCACATGTACCACAAGAGATTTCAATCGATCAATTTGAAAATTGTGTTGCCAATCTAACAGTGAATAATGGCCTTGGTTTCTCTGATGTTGATTTAACCCCTGCTGGAAAGAATCACAATAAAGCCCTACACATCTCCATTGAATGTAATGGCACCCCTCTATCTCATGTGCTGGTAGATAACGGTTCTTCTTTGAACGTGTTACCAAAAACAGTACTAGAAAAGCTTGACTTCGAAGGAATTGTGTTACAACCAAGCGATGTTGTGGTAAGAGCCTTCGACGGGTCAACAAGAACAGTGTACGGAAAGGTGAATCTCCCAATCAGAGTGGGCTCTCAGATCTTTGATTCTACCTTTTACGTAATGGAAATTCACCCAGCATATTCCTATTTACTTGGACGCCCTTGGATACATGGGGAAAATGCTGTAACTTCTACCCTGCATCAGAAGTTGAAGTATCCAGTAATAGGAAAGATTGTCACAGTTTATGGCGAAGAGGAATATGTGGTTAGTCACCTGAGCAATTCCAAGTATGTTGAGTTGGATGACGAATTCATCGAAACTCCCTGCCAATCTTTTGAGGTGGTCTCTCCAGATGTCTCTACTACCAAGCATATTTCTGCTATTCCAACTACAACTATGGCTTCTCTCAAAGATGCCAAAGCTGTGATCGAAAAAGGTGGTTGCACAGTATTGGGACAGCTCCTCGATATACCTTACAAGTCTGATAGGCTAGGCCTGGCATATGCTAATGGAAATCAAAAGAACGATCAAAGTCCTTGTTCTGGAGGATTAATGTCACATTTCATCCACCTAAAGAAATTTGGGATACGCTAGGAGAGCCAAGTTGCAAATATGACTTTATGGTGAAGTATTCCGCTCCTCCGAGCTCACAAGTCGCCATTGAAGACATTGTCCCAACTGGATGGGATGAACATTGCGAAGACAATTTCACTCCTGAAGAAGCTTGGGAAATGCCAAATAACGAGGGTTGTTTTCTGTTAGAATACACTCCTCACCAGAATGCACAAGTCTCTATCCAAAACATCATCCCGACTAAATGGGATGGCCTTATCGAGCATCTCGCTCAGCCAACAGAGATATCTCAGCCTGGGCTCTCGTATCCAGCAGAGTATATGACTTATCCCGAAAGATCACCAGCTCCTTTCCCCACCAGAGAATTCAATGCTGTGGGAGATGAAGAAGACAACTGCAACTGGAGCGGCTGGATACTCTCTGCTCACAACAATGGATTGAACAACTGGGAAGCTGCGGATGTGATCTCCTTTGATCAGGAGTAAATGCAATTTCCTGTTTTTTCGTTGTTTATATTGTTCAAAGATAAAAATGGTTCCTGTACTATCGAACCATGAACTTGAAAGCCGTGTGCCTTGCCCGAAGCACACTGGTCCTTTTTATAAGTGATTGTCATATCATGATCATGTTCATTCAATAAAATCATGGGACGTTTGCATATTCAAATTTTGTGATCCTTTTTCTTTTTTTGCTTTATTCATTTTTCAAATAGCTATGTGTTCTTACACACACCCACATAAATAAATGCAGATTCACATTCACATTGGATCCAGTTAATAACGATTTTGCTATTGCCCGTCATGACTTTGAAAATCCGATCTACCAAACTGAGGACGAAAGTAAGGAAGATTGTGAAGTACCTGGAGAACTTGCAAGGCTGCTAGAACAAGAAGAAAAGACTATACAGCCGCATGAAGAACCAATTAAGGTTATCAACTTGGGTGGTGACGAAGAAAAGAAAGAAATCAAGATAGGGGCTGATCTAGAAGACAGTGTCAAGAAAAGACTGATTCAAATGTTGCGAGACTACGTCGAGATATTTGCCTGGTCCTATTAAGATATGTCTGGCCTTGACACGGACATTGTTGTTCATCGCCTGCCAATCTAAGAAGGTAGCACTTCAGTCAAGCAGAAACTGCGTAGGAGTAGGCCCGATATGTCAAAAAAGATCAAAGACGAGGTTGAAAAGCAATTCAATGCCGGTTTTCTGAAAGTGGTGAGTTATCCTCCTTGGATAGCTAACATAGTACCTGTGCCCAAAAAAGACGGGAAAGTCAGAATGTGTGTAGACTACAGAGATCTGAATCGGGCAAGCCCCAAAGATGATTTCCCTTTTCCTCACATTGATGTACTGGTTGACAATACTGCACAATGCAAGGTATTCTCCTTCATGGATGGATTCTCAGGGTACAATCAAATCAAGATGGCACCCAAAGACATGGAAAAAACAACTTTTACGACACCCTGGGGAACCTTTTGTTACAAAGTAATGCCCTTTAGTTTTAAGAATGCAGGAGCTACATACCAGCGTGCAATGGTAGCTCTGTTCCATGATATGATTCATCAAGAGATAGAGGTTTATGTCGATGATATGATTGCAAAATCCAACACCGAAGAAGAACATTTGGGTCATCTACACAAGCTGTTTGACAGACTCAAGAAATACAGGTTGCGACTGAATCCAAACAAGTGTACTTTTGGAGTAAGATCCGGCAAACTCTTAGGTTTCATCGTTAGCAGAAAAGGTATTGAGGTTGATCCTGCCAAGGTCAAAGCTATTCAAGAAATGCCTATACCCCGTACCGAGAAACAAGTCAGAGGATTCTTGGGACGTCTGAATTACATCGCCAGATTTATTGCCCATATGACTATTACTTGTGTGCCGATCTTCAAATTGTTGAAGAAAGATCAAGTAGAAAGGTGGAATGACAAATGCCAATTAGCCTTTGACAAAATCAAAGAATATCTCCAAAAACCGCCAATCTTGTTACCGCCTGTGGAAGGAAGACCTCTGATAATGTACCTAACTGTGTTAAAAGATTCAATAGGGTGTGTACTGGGGCAACATGACGAGTCCGGCCGAAAGGAGCATGCAATCTACTATCTTAGCCAAAAGTTTACCGATTGTGAAACAAGATACTCACTACTCGAAAAAACTTGCTGTGCCTTAGCATGGGCGGCTCGCCGACTAAGACAGTATATGCTAAATCACACCACTTTCCTGATCTCCAAAATGGATCCTATCAAGTATGTGTTTGAAAAACCTGCTCTCTCTGGAAGAATAGGACGATGGAAAATGATCTTAACAGAGTATGACATCCAATATACTTCACAAAAAGCAATCAAAGGAAGTGTGATAGCTGATCATCTGGCTCATCAAGTAGTGGATGATTATCAAGCATTGAGCTTTGACTTCCCAGATGAAGACATTATGCTAGTTACTGACTACGAACAACCAGGACCAGAGGAAGGACCCGAGTCAGGATCCCGATGGACTATGGTTTTTGATGGAGCTTCTAATGCACTTGGCAATGGAATCAGAGCTGTAATCATTTCCCCTGCAGGAGGTTATACACCATTCACTGCCAGATTATGTTTCAACTGCACTAACAATATAGCCGAGTACGAAGCATGCATTCTGGGTCTCAAAGTTGCAATTGATTTAAGAATCAAGTTCCTGGAGGTCTACGGAGACTCGGCGCTTGTGATTTATCAAGTCAAAGAGGAATGGGACACGAAGCACCCGAATCTAATTCCATACAAAGAATATGTGCTGAGCTTGATTCCTTATTTCGAAGAAATCACTTTTGAACACATCCCGCGCGAAGAAAATCAACTAGCTGATGCCTTAGCTACCATGTCATCCATGTTCAAAGTCAGGTGGGACAACGAGGCGCCAATGATCACCATTTACAGACAAGATGAACCAGCCTATTGCAATGAAATCGATGCTGAAGGAACAGAAGAAAAACCATGGTTCCATGAAGTAAAAAGGTATCTCGAAGCTCAGGAATACCCTGAAGGGACATCCATTAACGACAGAAAGTTTCTAAGAAGATTTGCTGCCAAATACTTCCTAAGTAATGGAACCCTAAACAAACGCAACCATGACTCGACTTTACTTCGTTGTGTAAAGAAGAAGGAAGCAGAACAGATTATGGAAGACATACATGATGGTGCCTTTGGTACTCATTCAAATGGACATACAATGGCTAAAAAGATTCTAAGAGCATGTTATTACTGGTCTACCATGGAGACAGACTGCCATCATCATTCCAGAACCTGTCACAAATGCCAGATATATGCCGACAAAGTACATGTACCTCCAGTCCCGTTAAATGTCCTGACGGCTCCTTGGCCTTTTGCAATGTGGGGTATTGATATGATTGGAGAAATCAAGCCTACTGCCTCCAACGGACATCGTTTTATCCTGGTCGCTATTGACTATTTCACAAAATGGGTAGAAGCAGCTTCATTTGCTTCTGTCACCAAGAATGTTGTGGCCCGGTTTATCAAGCACAATCTCGTTTGTCGGTATGGCATCCCTGAAAGGATCATCACAGATAATGGTACAAATTTAAACATTAGAATAATTACTGAACTCTGCACACAGTTCAAGATCAAACATCATAATTCCTCTCCATATCAACCAAAGATGAATGGCGCGGTGGAAGCTGCCAATAAGAACATCAAGAAAATCATACAGAAGATGACAGTAACCTACAAAGACTGGCATGAGATGTTACCTTTTGCTCTTCATGGTTATCGCACATTTGCGCGTACTTCAACAGGGGCAACTCCATTCTCCTTTGTCTATGGTATGAAGGCAGTTCTTCCAATTGAAATTCAGATTCCTTCCCTAAGGATTATGAAAGAAGCCGATCTAGATGAAGACGACTGGATTCAAACGCGGTTGGACCAGATAAACTTGATTGATGAGAAGAGGCTCGCAGCTATTTGTCACAGTCAGTTGTACCAAAAGCGTATGATCAAGGCCTTCAACAAAAAAGTCAAAAGTCAAGCATACCAAACTGGTGGCTTGGTTGTCAAACGCATCATCTTACCACAAGGTGAGCCCAGGGGCAAGTGGACTCCCACTTATGAGGGACCATTTGTAATCAAGAAAATATTCTCCGGCGGTGCCATGTTGCTTACCACTATGGATGGCGAGGATTTCCCACACCCTGTGAATGCGGACATAGTCAAAAAGTACTTCGCTTAAAGAACAGCTCGCTAAGTTGAAAACCTGAAAGGGCAACTTAGGCAAAAATGAGCGTCTCGGTGGATTGAAAACCCGAAAGGGCGATCCAGGCAAAAGTTAGAGACTAAATAATACTATCCCGGTAGGCTGAAAACCTGAAAAGGCAGCCTAGGCAAAAGTTAGGGAATAAAGCGTACAACTATGTTCCGTTCAGCTGCCTAATCACCTTCAAGATTCAACACATCAAAGATACCAATCAGTCCAATTACTTTCTTCCAACAAGTGAGGGATGAGATGCTCGAAGACAGATTGGCAATAGCAGAAATGAAACTTGACTGGATTGTTTTCACATAGCTATTTATCTTTATAAACACTTTTCAAAGCTTTATGACAATTTCCTACTACTAGGATTTTTGTCTCCTTGTACTAATCAGCCTATTAAGGCTCTTTTTCAAAAATCAATGCAGCTTAGGCTCAAAATCAACATTTTCACTTTTTCTGTTTTGAATATGTAAACGTCCCAATGGTAATTTTGAATGAACATGTGCATTTGAATATGATTGATGTTTACCAGGAAAAACAGGAATAGCATTCAGGTAATATCCCAATCATTCGGACATCATCCTGAAACCAGCATCAGAAGAAAAATCTCCAACAGAGATGCATTTCTCGGCAAATTCCTCAATGAGATTTTTTCTCTCCAACAAAGTGATTCGAGAAATCTTATTCCCTAGCAAGGCTGTTCCAGATTACTATCCCCAGAAGGTGTGATCTCCACACCAGGACTTGGTCAAATAGTGCATCGGAGGATTATGCATCTTCCTCATTCCCACTTTAAAGGGCATCAAAATCAGAACTATCAAATTACTTTTCATCCCCGAGCGGTAGTCAAAGATCCTTCAACAAAGCACCATGATTCTCAAAGAAGGTTCCCAGCCGAGGGTACTCAAACAAGTTGAAAAATCATCAACGATCACAATGCCTTCATTTCCAGATGGCTAGCAGGGATTTATTTTCCCAACCAGAAGCTTGATACATCATACATCATACATCGTACATCATACACATATTCATACACAACATAACATGCATATTTCTCCTTTAGTTCGAGAATCTCATACATTACATACATCATAAACATTGCATATCACTAACTTGATTTTTTCAGGCAGACGGATGTCTTCAGCAAAGATGTTCTCAATCACATGCAGTGTTCCACTGAATTCTATTCAGACCATTGGTCCTCTCAGATATAATCAAGCCGAAGATTCATTCTGAAGAGATATGTCTTTCCAAATCACCTATCAACTAAAAAACAAGCAACAAAGATCTAAAGCTGATACCTCAGATAGTTTCAGAACGATCTACCATCGAAAATCTAAAGCTGATGCCTCAGACAGTTCCAGAACGATCTACCATCGAAGATCTAAATCTGATACCTCAGACGGTTCCAGAACGATCTACCATTGAAGATCTAAATCTGATACCTCAGACGGTTTCAGAACGATCTACCATCGAAGATCTAAAGCTGATGCCTCAGACGGTTCCAGAACGATCTACCATCGAAGATCTAAAGCTGATACCTCAGACGGTTCCACAACGATCAAATTTCAAAATCTAAAGCGGAAAAACTTTAGACAGTTCCGTAACGATCATCCTCCTAGACTTAAAGCGGTAACCTCGTACGGTTCCGAAACTGTCAACGCAAAGACTTTCAAATCCTTCATCAAGATATAATCAATGGATTCATTCTGATAAACAAACCATCAACACGATTGCCAGATGGCATCTGAAGGCCCATCTCAGGTAATGTTTTGATCTGCCAACAGCATTTCTCAGACAACATTCAAAGACAAATTCCAACATCACTTCCGGTGGAGGTAAGTGCAAATTTTCAGGGCATATAATATATTCAATCATCTTTTACCTTCAGATTTCAAACAATCTCTTCAGGTTTAAGAAGATTGAATAGGGGCAACTGTTATACCCCAAAATTTGCCCGCATCTTTTTTCAAGGAAACTTCAATCTAAGAATTAAGAGTTTCATATAATCTTGGATTTTTATATCCTGATTTATGAATACTTGGTTTTGAGAATTTTTCTTATACGGTATTTTGGCTCGTTGTAGAGTTTATTCTTACGCAAACGCCAATTACTGTTTATCACTTCACACACGCTATTTATTTGAAATTTACTTACAGATAAGTAATACTGACGCAATTGGTACAGAATTAAATCTTTTGCAAGCGCAAGGTCCGGGGATTCAGACTGTACTGGTAACAAGTAAATTATTATTAATTTTTGTTTCCCACTAATTTTTGTACTATATTCCATTATTTTCAAAATCTTTTCCTTTCTTTTCAAATCTCTTTCTTTCAAAAATCAAATCCTAACTTTATTCTATACATCTCTCTTTTTTCCAACACTATCATACACGTTCTTTCAAATCCTACTTCCACTCAAATTTTCCTTTTGTACGGAATCACTTCATTCCCCAACGTCTCTATCCTTCTTTTTATTCTATAAATACCTCTCATTTTTTCCATAAAATCTCACATCAAATTCTAACTCATCTCTCAATTTTCCACTTCATATTCATTCTCTCTTCTTCCCCCGGCAAAAATGGCGAAGCGAATGGAAACGTGTTTTCTCATGGTCATCACCGTCATGGTGGTAATCATGTCCTTCTTCTGTCTGCATAGTCCTGAAAAATGTGGACCTGGGATGTTGACACTCCCAATCATCTACATGTTATTGTTTGTAGCATGGGTTATTAATCGTCATTCTTAAAGTTTGTTGTATCTCTTATTTCTTAACGTACCGTTCACTCGTCGTACTGTTCATTATAGTTCGTAATATTTGTACTGTCAGTATTAAATGTCATACTATTTGTCATACTATTTGTCATATTATCCAGATAATATTTTGTGTGTTTTCTGCCAGTTAAATATTTATTTTTCTGTGCATTAAATGATTTTCACGGTTATTATCGGTAATTTTGCTCGCATACAGTATTTATTATTTACTATGTCTGTGTTTTTCCTAACAAGTCATGTAAATAAATTTTCACCATTAACATAGTCAAAAACAATAAAAAAAAACAAAAACAAAAATATTAACTTTGACTGTTGAATTTTCACTTTAACTGCTACATGCCTTAACAGTCAGTTGACAGTCAAACCGCTGACAGTGCAATTCTCCGTGTTTTGTACCATCAATCAAATCAAACTTTTGCATTTCAAAATTCCAAGATTTTTGTCCTAGAAGTCTTCTGAATATCACATGATTAGCAGAGACTCAGCACTGCACAAAAATCAGGTACGCTTAACTGTCTCCTACACAAGCAGTCCCTAACTAGGGTTTATTGTTTTTCTCAGGAGAACAAGTTTTTGAGACCTCAAATGGATTTCATGGACCTCCATATATCAGAAAGTACCACCATACAAATTTTCAAACTTCAATTCGCTCAGACGCACCGTCAGCAGCTCAAACAGTCAACAGACGACCCGTTTGACCAAAAAAGTCAACAGACAGTCAAAAATGAAATTTTTTGTCAACATCCATATTTTGTCAAAGTATTCATCATTTGATCATTGGATGATCATAAGTCATCAAGGAAAGATCAAAAATCAACAAAACCCTAAGTTTCAAAATTAGGGTTTTCTCCTAAAAAGTCAACTAAACTTTGACTGGTCATAAATCTCTCATCCTTCATCAAAAAAATTCAAACCAAAGCTCATTTTGAAGGAAATTCAATTATATTTCAAATGCAATTGGTCCCATGGTCATTAGATTCACCATTTGAAAAATATGAATCAAGACATTACATGTCATTTTCAGAGTCAACAAAAAGTCACTTTTTTCAAAAGGACACACAAGGATCATGGAAAATCATTTTGATATGAGACAAAAGACATTGGTTAGAGGACCCTTTGAGGTTTCCAAAAAGTGCAAGAACTCCTTCATATGATAAAAATGGAGGGATTTACACCTTGTTGAAGTTGGCTAAATTTTGGGAAAATGCACGAAATCAACATTGATCAAAAATGTGTTTTTTCCAAATGGGGCCTAATTTCCATAATCCAAACATGTTTCCCATAATGAGAAGGGCCTCCCACGACCAAGACAAAGCCCACATCATTTTTGTTCCTTTTTTGGTTTAATTTTATCATATTTAAGATTAAATTAAAAAAGGAAATGGAAGGATAATATGTAGCTTGGTTTCTAAGCATGACTCATCAAAGATCATTCAATATTCTGCAGCCAAGGAAGTACAGTAGAAGAGGTGTGGAAAATTCAAGCTATGGTGGCTTGAATTCAAAGCTACATATATTAAAAAAATTCAAAAATTCAACAAAAGCACTTAATGCTTTTAGCTTAGTTTCTAAGCACTTCCTTGCTTATATAAGGGCTATCACACTTCAGTAATAGAGGGGACACGAATTCAGAACCTAAGCCTTGCTTGTAACATACTTGTATCAACTTGAATTTTTCAAAGAAATTTAAAATTCGAATTTTAATTTCTAGCTTGTTTCAGTTCAAACTAAACACTCAAATACAATCCTCAAGCATCATTGAATATATTCCAATCAGTTTCAAGCCTTGGAACACTCAGAATCGTCCACTAGACCTCACGGTCTGCTCGAACTAAAACTTACAAAAATCTCATCACACATGCATATTTAACAAGATGTAGACTCATATTTAAGTTTAGTTTGGGGTTCTGATCATTTCTAGATAGTTAATTGCAGTTTTGTTGCATATACACAAAGATACCATTTTAGGGTTTGTGAACTCAATTTTAGGGCTTTTCGTTAGAAGCAAAATTAAGCAAAATTAATGGCATATTCGAACTCAGTGAATCAAGCCAAATCGAATGGACATGTCGCGCCAAATTTCTATTCATGTTTACCCCTATTCGCTATTTTGCAGGTTTAGAACTCATCTATTACAGCGCTTTTCTCATAAAAACGCTGTTAAATGTGTTGGCGAGAGGTTGAAGATGATGAGGTGTCTTCACCTCATTGGACAGAGCGCGCGCGTGTTTTTTTTAAAATAACTTGTGATTCTTTGTTTTGCAGGTTTTGTACACCTCGTGTTCCTCAAAATCTGAACCATCAGATCATGCCAGCTGTTTATCCAACGCACTAAGACACACCAGTCCATGATATAGACTTTAAGCCAGTCACACATGATCATTGTTTATATATTTTCTATTTTATTTAATTTTCTTTGTAAAATTATTTTAAAGTAGTTTTAAAAATCCAAAAAATACACAAAAAATATTTTTAAGTTGATAAAATAATACTTTATTTTCTGATATAAAAATATTTTATTTTTCTTCATAATTTAAATATTTTGTATAATTAATTAGATAATATGTATATATTCATCTTTTAATTATTTTAACTAATCAAAAAATCATAAAAAAAATTGGTCTTTATATTAAATATAGTTTATATATTATAGGCTATTTTTGTAAATATTTAGAATAATTTTCTCTTTAGGTTTTAAATTTTTGTGTAATTATTTGTATAATTATATGATTATTTAACTTAATAATTTTAAAACAATTTCAAAAATTCCAAAAAAAATTAGTTTTGTTTTAAAATTAATTAATAAGCATTATGAACATATTTTAAACTTAATTTTTAGGTTTAAATTTTATTTCCATCTTTTTCTCATTTTAATTAAATTAATCATGCATTAATTCTAATTAAAATCAATCATCAGAAAAATCCAATAATATATTTCTTTTATTTTCTTGCAATTTAAATTCGTAGATCAAGTGTATAGGTTTGCAAATTCATGTAAATAGCGTAGTTTACATTTCCCGCACAATCGATGTAATAGCGTAGATTTACTTTCCGCATTTTACATTTCCGCATTTAAATTCCAGCACATATAAAACTGCGTGTATGCCAAAGATTAAAATTGAATCGTTAGATCACTAACTTCAAAGATAAAATATCTGAATCAAAACACAAATCACACTTGCACCTCTTAGGGTAATCCCTCTTTTATTCTTTTCCAGAATCAAAGTCAAATTCTATTGTTTCAAACACAAAATCGAACTTTTGTTTATATCCGATAAAAGGAGAATTTTCTAAAGGAAATAGGAAAAGACCTTATAACTTAGGGTAGACCTCCTAATTTGCTTGCTCAAATCAAAACAAACAAGTCTCCAAATATATCATTGTTTTTCAAAATAAAACTTTCAAAAAAGACAATACTTTGTATATATCCAAACAAGGATCATTACGAAGTTAACGTTCTTTTTTTCAAAAACATCTTTTGAAAGATAAAAACACTTTGTATACATCCGCACAAGGATCATTACAAAGTCAATTTACAAAGGTATTTGAAACCACATACGGGCATTTCAAGGCAATAGAAAAGTGATTGAAAACAAGTGAGCTAAGCAAATTAAAGAGCCCATGGATAACCATGGGAACAAAGGGTGCTAACACCTTCCCTTTGTATAACCTACCCCCTTACCCAGAATTTCTTAAAGGTCTTTTTCTGTTTCTTTTATAAACCTTTCCTTAATTGGATAAAATAAAAGTCGGTGGCGACTCTCTGATTTTCAAAAACACAAAAGCAGAAAGAAAAAAGAGCCAGTTCGCGTATCTCTCCACGAGAGGTATGGTAAAAAACCGAGGGCGACAGAACTGGCGACTCTGCTGAGGATATACTTTCTAAAAACAAAATGTTTTTAAAAGGGGTTACCTTTAGAGAATAGATCACTTCGATGTTTTCAATTGCTTGACTTGGTTGCTCTATTTTTTCAAAGGTTTGTTTGGGTATTTTGCTTGTGTGAAAGATTCTAACCCGAATCTCGAGATACCTTAAGTATGTGACAATAGACCAAGGAAACTGTACGGCATGTACCGATACGGTTGATCTGGTAGTCACCGTTAGTGCGACACTTTGGTTTATACTGATGTCCCTTGATAACGATCAAGGAGTATGTTAGGCTTCCGAAATGTCATTAAACACTAATTTGTCTTAGAACCTTTTAGTTGAACTTGACTTATGGCCTATTAAGTGGCTAGCTTTGAAATTGATCGAAGTTAGTTATCCTCGAGGAATATTTTGATCGGCCATCCGAGCGTTGTATTGAGATGTTTCCTCCAAGGATCATAGAACCCGAATACTATTTTAGGACAGGTTTTAACCAACTCAATTTCAGTGGGGAGGGTATCACCTATGAACTTCATGCAAGCCTTTAAACCTAAGGCTATTATTTGATTTGTTTGTGTGTGCCACATGTTTGACATCATAACATCATAAGCATCATAAGCATATCATTTTCTCACTAATCATTTCAAGGATCGAAGAGTTTACCTTTGTTTTGTTATTGCAGGTAATGGCTCCCGCTACCAGAGATTACATCCGAATCAACATCTCAACGGTGCCGTCTGAACTAAAAGACTTAATATCAGAATTTCCCAGGAATGCTCAATTCACCAAAAATCATGGTCACCTACTCCATTTGGTTACCTCAAAATTTGAAGAAGACATGATACGGGTCCTGTTCCAGTTCTTTGATCCCGAACATCATTGCTTTACCTTTCCTGATTACCAGTTAGTACCCACCCTGGAAGAGTTTTCTGAACTAATTGGATTACCTGTTCGAGATCAATTACCTTTCACTGGTTTAGAAAGGATTCCAAAACCTGAAATCATTGTTGCTGCCTTACATTTGCGAAAGTCAGAAATCGAATCCAATTGGGAAACAAAGAGTGGAATCCAGGGTTTGCTTGCTAAGTTCTTAATGGAAAAGGCTCGATTACTACTAAAAAACAAAAGTTACCCAGCTTTTGAGGAGGTAATGGCTCTTTTGATCTATGGGTTGGTTTTATTCCCTAATCCAGACCAGTTCATAAGTGTGCACATTATTAACCTTTTCTTAACCCGTAACCCGGTACCTACCTTGCTGGGAGACATTCTACATTCTCTACACACTCGTACCATGAAGAAACGAGGAACTCTTATGTGCTGTATACCACTACTGGCAAGATGGTTTACATTTCACCTTCCCCGATCAGTATTGAGAAATGAACAGAGAATGCAATGGTCTCGCAGGATTATGTCTTTGTCTCATTCAGATATCCGATGGAACAACTTCTTTCAAAGAGACATTACTATCATTGATCATTGTGGAGAGTACCCTAATGTGCCACTACTTGGCATCAAAGGAGGCATCACTTACAATCCCTCTTTAGCTTTACGCCAATTCGGATATGCACGAAGAAACGGTCCTCATGACATGATTATCCGTGGCATTGTGTTTGATTACGAGTCTGATAGGCTAGGCCTGGGATATGCTAATGGAAATCAAAAGAACGATCAAAGTCCTTGTTCTGGAGGATTAATGTCACATTTCATCAGCCAAGGAGTAAATGCTATTGAAGACGATGGAGTGTTCTTGAACCATATCATTCAGCCATATCCAGATGAAGTTCCACCCCTTCCCATGGGAGTTTGGGATACTTTGGGAGAACCAAGTGGCGGGTATAATTTTCAATATACCGCACCTCAGAGTTCATTTATTGCTATGGAAGACATTACCCCAACTAGATGGGGTGATCAATTTGAAAATGCCAGAAGTTTCACAAGTTCCATCACTGAGCAATATCAAAATCCACCTAAAGAAGTTTGGGATACGCTAGGAGAGCCAAGTTGCAAATATGACTTTATGGTGAAGTATTTCGCTCCTCCGAGCTCACAAGTTGCCATTGAAGACATTGTCCCAACTAGATGGTATGAACATTGCGAAAACAATTTCACTCCTGAAGAAGCTTGGGAAATACCAAATAACGAGGGTTGTTTTCTGTCAGAATACACTCCTCACCAGAATGCACAAGTCTCTATCCAAAACATCATCCCGACTGGATGGGATGGCCTTATCGAGCATCTCGCTCAGCCAACAGAGATATCTCAGACCGGGCTCTCGTATCCAGCACAGTATATCACTTATCCCGAAAGATCACCAGCTCCTTTCCCCACCAGAGAAATCAATGCTGTGGGAGATGAAGAAGACAACTACAACTGGAGCAGCTGGATACTCCCTGCTCACAACAATGGATTGAACAACTGGGAAGCTGAGGATGTGATCTCCTTTGATCAGGAGTAAATGCAATTTCCTGTTTTTTCGTTGTTTATATTGTTCAAAGATAAAAATGGTTCCTGTACTATCGAACCATGAACTTGAAAGCCGTGTGCCTTGCCCAAAGCACACTGGTCCTTTTTATAAGGGTTTGTCATATCATGATCATGTTCATTCAATAAAATCATGGGACGTTTGCATATTCAAATTTTGTGATCCTTTTTCTTTTTTTGCTTTATTCATTTTTCAAATAGCTATGTGTTCTTACACACACCCACATAAATAAATGCAGATTCACATTCATATTGGATCCAGTTGATAACGATTTTGCTATTGCCCGTCATGACTTTGAAAATCCGATCTACCAAACTGAGGACGAAAGTAAGGAAGATTGTGAAGTACCAAGAGAACTTGCAAGGCTGCTAGAACAAGAAGAAAACAATATACAGCCGCATGAAGAACCAATTAAGGTTATCAACTTGGGCAGTGACGAAGAAAAGAAAGAAATCAAGATAGGGGCTGATCTAGAAGACAGTGTCAAGAAAAGACTGATTCAAATGTTGCGAGACTACGTCGAGATATTCACCAGGTCCTATAAAGATATGCCTGGCCTTGACACGGACATTGTGGTTCATCGCCTGCCAATCAAAGAAGGTAGCACTCCAGTCAAGCAGAAACTGCGTAGGAGTAGGCTCAATATGTCAAAAAAGATCAAAGACGAGGTTGAAAAGCAATTCAATGCCGGTTTTCTGAAAGTGGTGAGTTATCCTCCTTGGATAGCTAACATAGTACCTGTGCCCAAAAAAGACGGGAAAGTCAGAATGTGTGTAGACTACAGAGATCTGAATCGGGAAAGCCCCAAAGATGATTTCCCTTTACCTCACATCGATGTACTGGTTGACAATACCGCACAATGCAAGGTATTCTCCTTCATGGATGGATTCTCAGGGTACAATCAAATCAAGATGGCACCCGAAGACATGGAAAAAACAACTTTTACGACACCCTGGGGAACCTTTTGTTACAAAGTAATGCCCTTTAGTTTTAAGAATGCAGGAGCTACATACCAGCGTGCAATGGTAGCTCTGTTCCATGATATGATTCATCAGGAGATAGAGGTTTATGTCGATGATATGACTGCAAAATCCAACACCGAAGAAGAACATCTGGGTCATCTACACAAGCTGTTTGACAGACTCAAGAAATACAGGTTGCGACTGAATCCAAACAAGTGTACTTTTGGAGTAAGATCCGGCAAACTCTTAGGTTTCATCGTCAGCAGAAAAGGTATTGAGGTTGATCCTGCCAAGGTCAAAGCTATTCAAGAAATGCCTATACCCCGTACCGAGAAACAAGTCAGAGGATTCTTGGGACGTCTGAATTACATCGCCAGATTTATTGCCCATATGACTACTACTTGTGTGCCGATCTTCAAATTGTTGAAGAAAGATCAAGTAGAAAGGTGGAATGACAAATGCCAATTAGCCTTTGACAAAATCAAAGAATATCTCCAAAAACCGCCAATCTTGTTACCGCCTGTGGAAGGAAGACCTCTGATAATGTACCTAACTGTGTTAAAAGATTCAATGGGGTGTGTACTGGGGCAACATGACGAGTCCGGCCGAAAGGAGCATGCAATCTACTATCTTAGCAAAAAGTTTACCGATTGTGAAACAAGATACTCACTACTCGAAAAAACTTGCTGTGCCTTAGCATGGGCGGCTCGCCGACTAAGACAGTATATGCTAAATCACACCACTTTCCTGATCTCCAAAATGGATCCTATCAAGTATGTGTTTGAAAAACCTGCTCTCTCTGGAAGAATAGGACGATGGAAAATGATCTTAACAGAGTATGACATCCAATATACTTCACAAAAAGCAATCAAAGGAAGTGTGATAGCTGATCATCTGGCTCATCAAGCAGTGGATGATTATCAAGCATTGAGCTTTGACTTCCCAGATGAAGACACTATGCTAGTTACTGACTACGAACAACCAGGACCAGAGGAAGGACCCGAGTCAGGATCCCGATGGACTATGGTTTTTGATGGAGCTTCTAATGCACTTGGCAATGGAATCAGAGCTGTAATCATTTCCCCTGCAGGAGGTTATACACCATTCATTGCCAGATTATGTTTCAACTGCACTAACAATATAGCCGAGTACGAAGCATGCATTCTGGGTCTCAAAGCTGCAATTGATTTAAGAATCAAGTTCCTGGAGGTCTACGGAGACTCGGCGCTTGTGATTTATCAAGTCAAAGAGGAATGGGACACGAAGCACCCGAATCTAATTCCATACAAAGAATATGTGCTGAGCTTGATTCCTTATTTCGAAGAAATCACTTTTGAACACATCCCGCGCGAAGAAAATCAACTAGCTGATGCCTTAGCTACCATGTCATCCATGTTCAAAGTCAGGTGGGACAACGAGGCGCCAATGATCACCATTTACAGACAAGATGAACCAGCCTATTGCAATGAAATCGATGCTGAAGGAACAGAAGAAAAACCATGGTTCCATGAAGTAAAAAGGTATCTCGAAGCTCAGGAATACCCTGAAGGGACATCCATTAACGACAGAAAGTTTCTAAGAAGATTTGCTGCCAAATTCTTCCTAAGTAATTGAACCCTATACAAACGCAACCATGACTCGATTTTACTTCGTTCACTACAAGAAATTTTCAATATTATGACACTTAGCTTGCGACAGTTCAATAATTACTGCCTCAATTAAATTATTACGAGAGTTCATGCGGTTGTTTATTACAAGTGTCGCAATGTTTCTTATGAAAGTAATGTTTCCTTCTTTTTTTTTTCCTCCACGCGTATTTCTTTTCCCCGCCTGTGTGTTATTTTTCATTTCCTTTCACTATATTCCTTCAATTTTTCATTCCCGCTCACCTATTTCTCCAATCTTCTGCAAATCCCAAATTTCTTCTCAAAACCCTTAAAAGCTATATCAATCAATACTTCAAACATTCATTTACTCAATCCTTATTTTCGTTCAAATGAATTGAAAAACCTTATTGAAACCTCAAACCTAAAGAAAAGCCCTATTCTTGCTGAAACCCAACAAAGAAGCCCTTCGCCCCCTTGCAAATAGCTTCCTCAGATTCATTTCATTGTTGTTGTTGTGGTCACATTTTTGTTTTGCTGAAACCCTATGACCTTGTCCGGCTAAAACCCTCACAAGGAAGAAATCAAACGTCACACCTTATGTCTCGATGAAATCCTACGTATAAACCTTCTTATTATGAAAACCATTATTGGCGAGAGCTAATTTTGAAAAAAACTCCTTTAGCCGTCACAGTTCGTGTTCTTGTTGTGAAGAAACAAAGCTTTTAATTTTAATGAAGCCCTCTAGTAATCTCTTATGTCGACCTCGATCTTCGTCACGGTCTAAGTCTTTGGCATCTTCTTCATAGTCGGCCTCCATTCATAGAGGTATATTTTTTTTCAATAGGCAATGGAATTAAAACCGGAGTATAAGGGATACTCCAACCGTTTACAAGAAAATTACATCTCGAAACACATAAGCAGTAAAATATTCCACACGTGGAAGTTACAACTATCCGCTAGCTTATAACTATTTAACATCCAATTCCAAGCATAAAAAATTACATCCGACATACATTCGGTGAAACTAAACGACTCATTTTTGAAAATGATAGCGTTTCGCCTATTCCAAATGCTCCACACCGTTGCTAACCAAATTACCGCAACAATCGTTCTATTGGCTAGACTCCCCACTTTCTCGAACGCATAGATATATCCCTCAAACTCTTCCAAAGATAAACCGGCAACGGGGCCAATCCACTCAAACACCTTTCTCCAAATACCCGCCACCACACAACAACCTCCTAACAAATGCGGAATGTTTTCCTCCTCCGTAGTGCAAAAAGAACAAGCCAAATCAACAATATCCAAAAGAATTCCTCTCCTAAATAATTGGTCCTTAGTAGCTAATCTATTGTGAATGATTCGCCAACCAAAAAGAAGAATTTTAGGAGGAACTTTTACCTTCCATAGATGATTTGCAGCTTTTACTATAGTTGGATCAATGGATGGACCGGATAACTTAGCTTTGATCATGTCGTAACACGACTTCACGGTGAAGGCTCCATCCGAATTGAGTCGCCATGCGAAAGAGTCTTTGCTGTTCTCGTTTGGAATGATGTGGAGGATGCTGTCCTGAAGCTCTAGCCGGAGAGAATCCAAACCGTTGCTGCTGCCCAGAACCGATGAAGCAGCCACGCTCCAGGACCAGCCAGCTGCTGTCCGGATGCCCGATTCAGCTACTGAAATGCTCCTGTCCGCGGCTGAATCGAACAGATCAGGAAACGCATGATAAAGTGGCTGCGCTCCGGCCCAAAGACTTGACCAAAACGGAACGTCAGTTCCGTTGCCAATTGTAACTGTTATTGCCCCTGCAAAATTATTGTTCAGCAAAGAAATATTAGAGTCAATAGAGAGCATGTCCCTCCACCACATGGAGTCATTTTTCTCCACCTCCGACACACCACCTAAGAGGACTTTTTTCTTAATATTCCCTTAACGAGAAATGAGGATATCCCGCCACACCGCCTCTTCATCCACAAGTATCCTCCACTTCCACTTACTCATTAGAGCGATGTTCATGACCTCCACGTTCCTAACACCTAAACCTCCTTCTTCACGCGATTTGCAAACTTTATCCCAACTCACCCAATGGATAGATCTATTTGAACCACTCCCGTTCCACAAAAAATTGCTTTGGATAGAATGGATCTCGTTAATGATCTTTGACGGCGCTTTGTAGAAGGATAAAGAATAGATTGGGATAGAATTGAGGACGGAGTTAATCAAGCACACTCTACCCGCTATGTTGAGATGTTTACCCTTCCAAACGGCTAGGCGACTCTTCAAAAGAGAAATTAAATCTTTCCACATCGAAATTTTCCGCGGACTATCTCCCACTCTAACTCCAAGGAATTTAAAAGGGAATCTTTCAATTTTGCAAGAGAGAAAAAAGGATGCCGCTTGGATGTACCAATTGCTCACATTCATACCGTAAATGTTGCTTTTGTTGAAATTTACCCTCAATCCCGACATCAATTCAAAGCCCCTCAACATAGCTTTCATACACCACAAATTTGCGGTATCTCCTTCCCCTAATATAATAGTATCGTCCGCAAATTGGAGTATACTCACTTCAAAGTTTTCATTGACCTTGAACCCCCGAAACTCCCCTATATGAATGGCCTTCCTCATCATGGCCGTTAACACCTCCGTAGCCAAAACAAACAAAAAGGGAGATAACGGATCTCCTTGTCGGAGACCTTTCTCGACCGCAAAATCCCTAGTGACACTACCGTTGATCAAAACGGACATCCTACTAGAAAAAATACATCCCTCCATCCATCTAAGCCAATTAGTTCCAAAACCCATCTTTGCTAGCACATACCTCAAGAAATTCCAACTAATGCAATCATAGGCCTTCTCAAAATCGACTTTAAGAACTACGCAACTCTTCTTTTTCCTTTTTGCAAAATCTAGAGCCTCACTAACAACTAAAACACCATCCGCAATGTGTCTCCCCGGCACAAAGGCCGTTTGATTGGCCGAAACCAACTTGCCAATGACACTTTGTAATCTTCCCGCCAATAGTTTGGATAAAATTTTGTACAAGCAACCCACTAGGCAAATCGGTCTAAATTCGGAAACGGATTGTGGGTTCTTAACTTTGGGAATAAGAGCAATAAAGGTCGAAGTGCAACCTTTTGTTAACTTAGCCTTGTCTTGAAAATCCTTGACAAACTTAATAACATCATTCTTTACCAATTCCCAAAAATGTTGAAAGAACTCAAGGGTGAATCCGTCCGGCCCGGGGCTTTTATTGCCGTCGCATTCCCACACCGCTTTCTTAACTTCCTCCTCCGTGAAATATCTTTCCAACCATTCCACTTCTTCGTTTGACAGGCGGTTCAAGTTAATATCCTCCGGGACAGCTCTATGCAAATCTTCCTCTTTAAAGAATCTTTCAAAATGTTCTATGACCTCCGCCTTCACCTCTTCGACTTCTTCCACCCTACCGTTCGCACCATCCAAAACCGTTATCGAATTCCTCCTTCTTCTCTCCCTAATGGACTCATGAAAGAAACGCGTATTCTTGTCTCCGTCCTTCAACCACAATTGTCTAGACTTTAACCTTAGCATACTTTCCTTCATGAGAAGGTGTTTCCTTAATTCGTTAGAAGCGCTCCTTCTAGATTCGACGATGTGATCAACCTCACCTCCAAAATTGTCCACCAATAAGCTATCCAAAGTGTTGATAGTCTCCACCTCTGTACTTACTTCAAGATCGATCCATCCAAACACTTCTCGATTCCACTTCTTAAGTTTTTCCTTTAATCGTTTAAGTTTTTCAAACAAAATGAAATCTCCTCTTCCCTCTACTTTCAATTTTGCCCATTCCTCATAAACGAACTCCTTGAATCCTTCGTGCTTAAACCAAGTATTATTAAATCTAAAAGGTTTTGGTCCCCAATCGGTAACGCCGCACCTTAGCCGAATAGGAGCATGGTCCGAGACATCTCTATCACAAATTATTTGATCCACGACACCCCATTCATCGATCAAATTATTCGAAACCAAGAACCTATCGATTCTACTCATAGCTTTCCCATTGTCCTTATACCACGTGAACTTCCCTCCCACACACGGCACGTCAACCAAACTCGCAAGAGCCACAAACTCCCTAAAATCCTCCATCCCTCTTCTATCACGGTTACTACCAACTCCTAATCTTTCTTCCCTACTTAAAACTTCATTGAAGTCACCTCCGAAGCACCATTCTTCGTTACCTCTCCTCAACCTCCACTCCGCCAAACTCTTCCATAGCTCTCTTCTTGAGGCCACACTGCAGGGGGCGTAAACATTCACAAGATTGTAAGTAGCACCTCTCCAAGAGACGTTAATCCCAACAAAACCGTTCCCAATAAAACTGAAATTGGGTAATAAGAGTCCTTTCTTCCAAATAATAACCAAACCTCCCGACGCCCCAGTCGAGTTATTAGCGGTCCACTCCACTTCGGTACCACCCCAAAAAGAGTTAGCCAGAGAATCGCTAAAACTAGGAAGCTTTGTCTCTTGAATAAAACACACATCCACCTTACTCGAATTAATCATAAAACCTATTCTCCTTCGTTTGGAAACACTGCCTCCTCCTCTGATATTAAAAGAAAGACAATTCATGAGAAACAGTTGAGATTCGCCTTCTTTCCCTTTGCTGCTTCTGTGTCTCTAGCTTCTAACCCAACAATCTTCCTGACACTATCTTCTTCATCTAAACCACTCGCGACCCCCAATCTAACAATCGAACGCCACACTCTTCTTCCCACATCAGAATTGGAAGACCCCTTAATCCTATCGTTAATGCGGAGAATTTCAGAGTCGGTATGAGAAGTGCAGGGGAAGGACGCACCTGATGATTCGACTCCTGCCGTAGATGATTCTTCAGCTGGAACCGCATTTCGCTTCATGCCAAGCGTGTTCCTGGGCGCGATACTGGCAAAATACGACGGTACCGGATCCACTTTAGCACCAAGATTGTACACGCTCCTTTTCTTTACTTTCTTTTTTTTTCTACTTGGATTTGGGCCACCACCAGAGTCCTTGGACCGTTGAATATTTCTACAAGCAGAGTCAAAGGAATGTGGGTTTTTATTGGGCTCCACATTCTCAAACGGCCCAAGGGGTATGCACTTAACTATGTTACCGAGGGTGGTCCCACCATCAATGCAAAAATCCTGGGAAAGAGACTTTTGACTTTTTCCATCTGTACCTCCTTCCTCGAGACTCCCCCTACTGCCACGAAAAGCATTTGTAGCATGGATTAAGTTTGCTTTCCTGGCCAAAAAATTTTCTTCAGAAAAGCCAACATCCACCTTTTTGAGAATAGGGCCAGAGATCTCCTTAAAACAGCTATCAACCTGATCATCCGATCCTACTTCGACACGTGTCCCATGAAAAGCCATACTGCTTTCTTTAACTTCCTCTGTTGTCACCATCCGCACAAATCCCTCTTCCCCAGACGAGAGAGAAAAATCACCCTCCTCCCTAGCTACCTTCTCTAGCTCTGGAAAAAGCGCCGGATTTGAATACTCAGATGAACCTTCAAACTCCCCCTCATCACTCACAGTAGTAATAGGCTTTTGCATGTAGGAATCCTCTTTCACGAACAACCTAAAAGACACTCCATCAATGAAGACAATGCTAGCTTCATTAATCAGAGACTGACATTTCGTTTTTATGAGAAACCTCGCTTCGTCCATCTTGAGCCTGGATAATGATACATCATCACACTTGATGAAAACTCCATAACATTCAGAAATCATTTTGAACAGTTTGATCCCCCACGCATGGCAAGGGATGCCGGTCACCCTAATCCAGACAAGTCTCTCTAGATCAACATCATAAGGCTTCCATGCTCTGATGCTACTGAACCACTGTTCCCACCAAACCCTGCGTTCTTCGATAAACAATTCGACTTCGCCATTAACAAGATCTTCTAATAAACACAAATTAGGACCCAAAATCGTCACCCGAATAGTGAAGATGCCTTCTTGAAGGAATAACTTTTTGATTTCACTCGCCATGGTTGGTTCTCTCAGTATACCTGTAAAGGCTCTACCATACCTAGAGAGATCTTCTTCCTCTGAATTCATTCTAAAGGAGTGTCTTACCGGAGGAACCCCATTCACCTCTGAGAAACCCTTCCTATTAGAGATAACGTCTGCAAAAGACCGTTTGTCTACCCAACCGTTTCCTCTAACCTTATGGTCGCCCGCCCCTGCTGCGGCGCCAACAACCATCCTTTGAGCAACGTTAAGATCACGATCCTTGTTATTAGAGAAATCCATGCGATTGAATCTAGGAAGATTGGCAAACAACTTTCTGCCCTCAAGAACAAGACTGTCAAGTTTGATAGCCATAAGTTTCTCGTCAACCACGTTGAAAAATCGGACAAAACCGTATCTTCTACCTCGCCTATCCCTTTTGGGTGGAATAACGACTTCATCAATCTCCCCGAATTCCTTCAACTCGAAATACAAGTCTTTAGCGCTCCACCTATCTCCGAACTCTGTAATGAAAAAGGAAGAAACTTTCGCTTCATTAGCCTTCTTCTTTCCACCTCCTGCTATATCCCACGCTCCGCGAGAACGATGACCTCCAGAGTTGCTAATGACTCTCTTCCAACCACCTTCAGCCTCGAGAAATCTCACCATGCTAGAAAGAAATAGAAAAAAGAACGAGCACCTCTTATTTTTTCTCACCCTCTAATTACATTGCTATGTTGGTTATAATATTCTGTTTTTGAGATTGATATTTTTGGTAATTGGATATGTCATACTTTGTGGTTTTTGATCAACAGTACAAAATTTCATAGAGGTATATTATCCTTGGTTCAAAATTTGTTTCGAAATGTCTTGCAATATATCAATAATCTCTTATAAACCCCTCATATTTCACAAACCTTTTGTAATATTTTGATTTCAATTTCAACACTTAAATTGGTTTAAAGAAAGCTGTATAATTAACATTTAAATTTCATTTACAACCAATAAAATAAAGTCTGAGATTTAGTAGAGGTAAAAAATCATAGACTTGTTGGGTTATGAGTTATTTCTTTATGTGTTTTTGTTATATTCTCAAGATTAATTACATATTTTTCTTGTTGTTGTGAATCTAATAACCATAGGCTTAAGCTTAATGCAGATGCTAGTGAGAAGCAGATGGTGTGCACTGTGAGGGTACCATTCCATGAAGGTATTATGCTTACTACTTTCTTATTTATTGCTTTGTTTTAAGAAGTATTACTTGGGGCTGATGTGCGCTGCGGGGGAATTGTGGTTACTACTTTTGTGTTTATTGTTTTGTTTTTAGAATTATCGCGTGGAACTGATGCCATTTTATTAGAATAATGTGATATGGAATAAATTGATCATATTATGTTTTCTTATCAATATATTTTTCTTATAAAAAAAATTATGTTTTCTTATTGTTTTTCCTTTCATGTTCTTATGTTGATACGCCACTTGGTCGTAAGTAAGTGGAGTCTTTGGTCTATAACAGGAAAGAATAGCCCTTGAAAGAAGGATGTCTTTAGAAAGTGCAGAAATGGCTATACAACAACACGCGATGTGGTCTAATTTGGCTCATGAAGTGACTGCTAAATTATGTGGGTTATGTACTAAAGAGGTGCATCAATAGCTGAAGTCTATTTTCCAAGTTTATTCAGATATAGTTTGTATTACCTCTTCCAGTGTAAACATTTCCTTTTGCATCTTTCTCTTAAGAAATTATAATCTTAAACCTGAATTCAGGCTTATTTGAAACAAGAGCTTGAAAAACTGCATGACTTAAGGAATAAAGTTAAATTAGAAGGAGAACAATGGGATAATTTGTATCAAGTTCGAGTCAGAATTCCCATTTAGTTTCGAAGGTTACTCGCCTATGGGATTCTTTAGTAGCTCGTAAAAGTAAGTGCAAACTTTTATATTTTGCTCCCCCTCTGCACTTGTCAAGTAAATACCTAGTAATGATATTTAAGTTTTGTCAATATTAATGTACAGGTTAACACGAAGTTCTCGCATCAGGCCCTATTGAAGACTTGATAGCTCATCGTGAACATATGTAATGTAGGATGAACTTAACTTTCCTTTCAGGTATCGGATCTTTGGATCATCTCTGCTTGCAGCCATGGACCAGAGTTCCCCAACTTCTTGTTCTGATATATTATCTGGTGAGTCTAGGGATTTGTCTTCAGTACAAATGGACACAAAAGAGGAGATTGATGGATCTCATTTTAGCAGTGAGACTTTGACAACAGTAGATTGCAAAAATAGAGGCGTCCACCAAACTGTTGACATAGTAGAAGTTGTACGGCGTTGGACACATGCTTTGCAACTTCACACGGTGTGCTTTTTATAATCTTTACATGCCACACTATTATGTTATTTTTCCCAATAATTTTTGAAATTGAGTTGAGTTGTACCTTAAGCATGGTTTGTCAAGCTGGATAAGGCTATAATCAAACTTAAAAGCCTTTTTTTTCTGATCTAAATATTCTAAATTACTAAGAGTTCTTCAGTTTCTGATTAAGAAACAACAACTCTATCTTAATTGAACAAATTAATTATCTTCAATGCAGTATCTTAAGGTATCCAAGTTGCTGAAGAAATAGGAGTGATGAATCATGATTTGCAGAAATTGCAATTTATGCTAGTTTGATAATGCTACATGTTTTTGGATTTATTTATCTTGATAGGTTTTTATGATTTTTCTTTTAGAATTTTATCGATGCTATGAACTGAAGATAAGTTGCTATACATTCTCCAACTATTTTTTCAAAACTTTTTTGATTATCAGGTGAAATTCATGGTTGCTCCACCACTCTGAGAATGAATCCCTCATGAATTAAATGATGTAATGAAACTACCATATACTAACATGGCATAACATATTCTTCCTAAGGACAACATGATAGCAGAAGGTGCACCTGAATAATGTTCAAGAAATAGAAATTAGCCATAGGTTGTGTTTTTGTTTTCTTTGAAATGTTTAGTTTATGTCATCACAAACACCAAAGACCAAGTAAATGCTTATGAATTATATGATTAGGATTGATAATAAACATGATTTATGAACTAATAGTTTCATGGTGTTTTCTCCTTTCAAGTATAAGATTTATCAATGTCTCTATTTTTCTTTCACAGTGCTGCTGCATAACATTATTAGAATTTAAGTGAGTCTGCAATCACCCTCTCATATTCTCTTATATGATTTTTTTACGTTGCAGCTACTCTCTCATATACATTAAATATAAGTTTATAATATATTTTGGATGTCTCATTTAGAAATTTATAGCTACATTCAATTTTATATTTTTTTTTTAAAAATTAATATATTTAGCGGGGGTTATAAACCCCCACAGTTAGTTTAAAAAATATACAATGTATTTAAACTTAACGACGGTTAAAACCGCCACAATACTACCAACGACAGTTTGCACGGCAGTTTTTTAACTGTCGCAAACAAGGCTCGCGACACCAATATTCACAACGGTTGCCAAAGTGTCGCAATCTCAGTTTTGCGGCAGTTCTAACCGCCGCAACATGCCCTCAGAACCGTCGCAAAATGTGTTTTTTCTTGTAGTGGTTGTGTAAAGAAGAAGGAAGCAGAACAGATTATGGAAGACATACATGATGGTGCCTTTGGTACTCATTCAAATGGACATACAATGGCTAAAAAGATTCTAAGAGCAGGTTATTACTGGTCTACCATGGAGACAGTCTGCCATCATCATTCCAGAACCTGTCACAAATGCCAGATATATGCCGACAAAGTACATGTACCTCCAGTCCCGTTAAATGTCCTGACGGCTCCTTGGCCTTTTGCAATGTGGGGTATTGATATGATTGGAGAAATCAAGCCTACTGCCTCCAACGGACATCGTTTTATCCTGGTCGCTATTGACTATTTCACAAAATGGGTAGAAGCAGCTTCATTTGCTTCTGTTACCAAGAATGTTGTGGCCCGGTTTATCAAGCACAATCTCGTTTGTCGGTATGGCATCCCTGAAAGGATCATCACAGATAATGGTACAAATTTAAACAACAGAATGATTACTGAACTCTGCACACAGTTCAAGATCAAACATCATAATTCCTCTCCATATCGACCGAAGATGAATGGCGCGGTGGAAGCTGCCAATAAGAACATCAAGAAAATCATACAGAAGATGACAGTAACCTACAAAGACTGGCATGAGATGCTACCTTTTGCTCTTCATGGTTATCGCACATCTGTGCGTACTTCAACAGGGGCAACTCCATTCTCCTTAGTCTATGGTATGGAGGCAGTTCTTCCAATTGAAATTCAGATTCCTTCCCTAAGGATTATGAAAGAAGCCGATCTAGATGAAGACGATTGGATTCAAACGTGGTTGGACCAGATAAACTTGATTGATGAGAAGAGGCTCGCAGCTATTTGTCACGGTCAGTTGTACCAGAAGCGTATGATCAAGGCCTTCAACAAAAAAGTCAAAAGTCAAGCATACCAAACTGGTGGCTTGGTTGTCAAACGCATCATCTTACCACAAGGTGACCCCAGGGGCATGTGGACTCCCACTTATGAGGGACCGTTTGTAATCAAGAAAATATTCTCCGGCGGTGCCATGTTGCTTACCACTATGGATGGCGAGGATTTCCCACACCCTGTGAATGCGGACATAGTCAAAAAGTACTTCGCTTAAAGAACAGCTCGCTAAGTTGAAAACCTAAAAGCGAAACTTAGGCAAAAATGAGCGTCTCGGTGGATTGAAAACCCGAAAGGGCGATCCAGGCAAAAGTTAGAGACTAAATAATACTATCCCGGTAGGTTGAAAACCTGAAAAGGCAGCCTAGGCAAAAGTTAGGGAATAAAGCATACAACTATGTTCCGTTCAGCTGCCTAATCACCTTCAAGATTCAACACATCAAAGATACCGATCAGTCCAATTACTTTCTTCTAACAAGTGAGGGATGAGATGCTCGAAGACAGATTGGCAATAGCAGAATTAAAACTTGACTGGATTGTTTTCACATAGCTATTTATCTTTATAAACACTTTTCAAAGCTTTATGACAATTTCCTACTACTAGGATTTTTGTCTCCTTCTACTAATCAGCCTATTAAGGCTCTTTTTCAAAAATCAATGCAGCTTAGGCTCAAAATCAACATTTTCACTTTTTCTGTTTTGAATACGTAAACGTCCCAATGGTAATTTTGAATGAACATGTGCATTTGAATATGATTGATGTTTACCAGGAAAAACAGGAATAGCATTCAGGTAATATCCCAATCATTCGGACATCATCCTGAAACCAGCATCAGAAGAAAAATCTCCAACAGAGATGCATTTCTCAGCAAATTCCTCAATGAGATTTTTTCTCTCCAACAAAGTGATTCGAGAAATCTTATTCCCCAGCAAAGCTGTTCCAGATTACTATCCCCAGAAGGTGTGATCTCCACACCAGGACTTGGTCAAATAGTGCATCGGAGGATTATGCATCTTCCTCATTCCCACTTTAAAAGGGCATCAAAATCAGAACTATCAAATTACTTTTCATCCCCGAGCGGTAGTCAAAGATCCTTCAACAGAGCACCATGATTCTCAAAGAAGGTTCCCAGCCGAGGGTACTCAAACAAGACGAAAAATCATCAACGATCACAATGCCTTCATTTCCAGATGGCTAGCATGGATTTATTTTCCCAACCAGAAGGTTGATACATCATACATCATACATCGTACATCGTACATCATACACATATTCATACACAACATAACATGCATATTTCTCCTTTAGTTCGAGAATCTCATACATTACATACATCATAAACATTGCATATCACTAACTTGATTTTTTCAGGCAGACGGATGTCTTCAGCAAAGATGTTCTCAATCACATGCAGTGTTCCACTGAATTCTATTCAGACCATTGGTCCTTTCAGATATAATCAAGCCGAAGATTCATTCTGAAGAGATCTCTCTTTCCAAATCACCTATCAACTCAAAAATAAGCAACAAAGATCTAAAGCTGATACCTCAGACGGTTTCAGAACGATCTACCATCGAAAATCTAAAGCTGATGCCTCAGACGGTTCCAGAACGATCTACCATCGAAGATCTAAATCTGATACCTCAGACGGTTCCAGAACGATCTACCATCGAAGATCAAAAGCTGATACCTCAGACGGTTTCAGAACGATCTACCATCGAAGATCTAAAGCTGATGCCTCAGACGGTTCTAGAACGATCTACCATCGAAGATCTAAAGCTGATACCTCAAATGGTTCCACAACGATCAACTTTCAAAATCAAAAGCGGAAAAACTTTGGACAGTTCCATAACGATCATCCTCCTAGACTTAAAGCGGTAACCTCGGACGATTCCGAAACTGTCAACGCAAAGACTTTCAAATCCTTCATCAAGATATAATCAATGGATTCATTCTGATAAACAAACCATCAACACGATTGCCAGATGGCATCTGAAGGCCCATCTCAGGTATTGTTTCGATATGCCAAGAGCATTTCTCAGACAACATTCAAAGACAAATTCCAACATCACTTCCGGTGGATGTAAGTGCAAATTTTCAGGGCATATAATATATTCAATCATCTTTTACCTTCAGATTTCAAACAATCTCTTCAGGTTTAAGAAGATTGAATAGGGGCAACTGTTATACCCCAAAATTTGCCCGCATCTTTTTTCAAGGAAACTTCAATCTAAGAATTAAGAGTTTCATATAATCTTGGATTTTTATATCCTGATTTATGAATACTTGGTTTTGAGAATTTTTCTTATACGGTATTTTGGCTCGCTGTAGAGTTTATTCTTACGCAAACGCCAATTACTGTTTATCACTTCACACACGCTATTTATTTGAAATTTACTTACAGATAAGTAATACTGACGCAATTGGTACAGAATTAAATCTTTTGCAAGCGCAAGGTCCGGGGATTCAGACTGTACTGGTAACAAGTAAATTATTATTAATTTTTGTTTCCCACTAATTTTTGTACTATATTCCATTATTTTCAAAATCTTTTCCTTTCTTTTCAAATCTCTTTCTTTCAAAAATCAAATCCTAACTTTATTCTATACATCTCTCTTTTTTCCAACACTATCATACACGTTCTTTCAAATCCTACTTCCACTCAAATTTTCCTTTTGTACGGAATCACTTCATTCCCCAACGTCTCTATCCTTCTTTTTATTCTATAAATACCTCTCATTTTTTCCATAAAATCTCACATCAAATTCTAACTCATCTCTCAATTTTCCACTTCATATTCATTCTCTCTTCTTCCCCCGGCAAAAATGGCGAAGCGAATGGAAACGTGTTTTCTCATGGTCATCACCGTCATGGTGGTAATCATGTCCTTCTTCTGTCTGCATAGTCCTGAAAAATGTGGACCTGGGATGTTAACACTCCCAATCATCTACATGTTATTGTTTGTAGCATGGGTTATTAATCGTCATTCTTAAAGTTTGCCGTATCTCTTATTTCTTAACGTACCGTTCACTCGTCGTACTGTTCATTATAGTTCGTAATATTTGTACTGTTAGTATTAAATGTCATACTATTTGTCATATTATCCAGATAATATTTTGTGTGTTTTCTGCCAGTTAAATATTTATTTTTCTGTGCATTAAATGATTTTCACGGTTATTATCGGTAATTTTGCTCGCATACAGTATTTATTATTTACTATGTCTGTGTTTTTCCTAACAAGTCATGTAAATAAATTTTCACCATTAACATAGTCAAAAACAATAAAAAAAAACAAAAACAAAAATATTAACTTTGACTGTTGAATTTTCACTTTAACTGCTACATGCCCTAACAGTCAGTTGACAGTCAAACCGCTGACAGTGCAATTCTCCGTGTTTTGTACCATCAATCAAATCAAACTTTTGCATTTCAAAATTCCAAGATTTTTGTCCTAGAAGTCTTCTGAATATCACATGATTAGCAGAGACTCAACACTACACAAAAATCAGGTACACTTAACTGTCTCCTACACAAGCAGTCCCTAACTAGGGTTTATTGTTTTTTCAGGAGAACAAGTTTTTGAGACCTCAAATGGATTTCATGGACCTCCATATATCTCAAAGTACCACCATACAAATTTTCAAACTTCAGTTCGCTCAGACGCACCGTCAGCAGCTCAAACAGTCAACAGACGACCCGTTTGACCAAAAAAGTCAACAGACAGTCAAAAATGAAATTTTTTGTCAACATCCATATTTTGTCAAAGGATTCATCATTTGATCATTGGATGATCATAATTCATCAAGGAAAGATCAAAAATCAACAAAACCCTAAGTTTCAAAATTAGGGTTTTCTCCTAAAAAGTCAACTAAACTTTGACTGGTCATAACTCTCTCATCCTTCATCAAAAAAATTCAAACCAAAGCTCATTTTGAAGGAAATTCAATTATCTTTCAAATGCAATTGGTCCCATGGTCATTAGATTCACCATTTGAAAAATATGAATCAAGACATTACATGTCATTTTCAAAGTCAACAAAAAGTCACTTTTTTCAAAAGGACACACAAGGAGCATGGAAAATCATTGGTTAGAGGACTCTTTGAGGTTTCCAAAAAGTGAAAGAACTCCTTCATATGATAAAAATTGAAGGATTTACACCTTGTTGAAGTTGGCTAAATTTTGGGAAAATGCATGAAATCAACATTGATCAAAAATGTGTTTTTTCCAAATGGGGCCTAATTTCCATAATCCAAACGTGTTTCCCATAATGAGAAGGGCCTCCCACGACCAAGACAAAGCCCACATAATTTTTGTTCCTTTTTTGGTTTAATTTTATCATATTTAAGATTAAATTAAAAAAGGAAATGGAAGGATAATATGTAGCTTGGTTTCTAAGCATGACTCATCAAAGATCATTCAATATTCTGCAGCCAAGGAAGTACAACAGAAGAGGTGTGGAAAATTCAAGCTATGGTGGCTTGAATTCAAAGCTACATATATTAAAAAATTCAAAAATTCAACAAAAGCACTTAATGCTTTTAGCTTAGTTTCTAAGCACTTCCTTGCTTATATAAGGGCTATCACACTTCAGTAATAGAGGGGACACGAATTCAGAACCTAAGCCTTGCTTGTAACATACTTGTATCAACTTGAATTTTTCAAAGAAATTTAAAATTCGAATTTTAATTTCTAGCTTGTTTCAGTTCAAACTAAACACTCAAATACAATCCTCAAGCATCATTGAATATATTCCAATCAGTTTCAAGACTTGGAACACTCAGAATCGTCCACTAGACCTCACAGTTTGCTCGAACTAAAACTTACAAAAATCTCATCACACATGCATATTTAACAAGATGTAGACTCATATTTAAGTTTAGTTTGGGGTTCTGATCATTTCTGGATAGTTAATTGCAGTTTGGTTGCATATACACGAAGATACCATTCTAGGGTTTGTGAACTCAATTTTAGGGCTTTTCGTTAGAAGCAAAATTAAGCAAAATTAATGGCATATTCGAACTCAGTGAATCAAGCCAAATCGAATGGACATGTCGCGCCAAATTTCTATTCATGTTTACCCCTATTCTCTATTTTGCAGGTTTAGAACTCATCTATTACAGCGCTTTTCTCATAAAAACACTGTTAAATGTGTTGGCGAGAGGTTGAAGATGATGAGGTGTCCTCACCTCATTGGACAGAGCGCGCGCGTGTTTTTTTTAAAATAACTTGTGATTCTGTGTTTTGCAGGTTTTGTACACCTCGTGTTCCTCAAAATCTGAACCATCAGATCATGCCAGCTGTTTATCCAACGCACTAAGACACACCAGTCCATGATATAGACTTTAAGCCAGTCACACATGATCATTGTTTATATATTTTCTATTTTATTTAATTTTCTTTGTAAAATTATTTTAAAATAGTTTTAAAAATCCAAAAAATACACAAAAAATATTTTTAAGTTGATAAAATAGTACTTTATTTTCTGATATAAAAATATTTTATTTTTCTTCATAATTTAAATATTTTGTATAATTAATTAGATAATATGTATATATTCATCTTTTAATTATTTTAACTAATCAAAAAATCATAAAACAAATTGGTCTTTATATTAAATATAGTTTATATATTATAGGCTAATTTTGTAAATATTTAGAATAATTTTCTCTTTAGGTTTTAATTATTTGTATAATTATTTGTATAACTATATGATTATTTAACTTAATAATTTTAAAACAATTTCAAAAATTCCAAAAAAAATTAGTTTTGTTTTAAAATGAATTAATAAGCATTATGAACATATTTTAAACTTAATTTTTAGGTTTAAATTTTATTTCCATCTTTTTCTCATTTTAATTAAATTAATCATGCATTAATTCTAATTAAAATCAATCATCAAAAAAATCCAAAAATATTTCTTTTATTTTCTTGCAACTTAAATTCATAGATCAATTGTATAGGTTGTCAAATTCATGTAAATAACGTAGTTTACATTTCCCGCACAATCGATGTAATAGCGTAGATTTACTTTCTGCATTTTACATTTCCGCATTTAAATTTCAGCACATATAAAACTGCGTGTATGCCAAAGATTAAAATTGAATCGTTAGATCACTAACTTCAAAGATAAAATATCTGAATCAAAACACAAATCACACTTGCACCTCTTAGGGTAATCCCTCTTTTATTATTTTCCAAAATCAAAGTCAAATTCTATTGTTTCAAACACAAAATCGAACTTTTGTTTATATCCGATAAAAGGAGAATTTTCTAAAGGAAATAGGAAAAGACCTTATAACTTAGGGTAGACCTCCTAATTTGCTTGCTCAAATCAAAACAAACAAGTCTCTCATATATCATTGTTTTTCAAAATAAAACTTTCAAAAAAGACAATACTTTGTATATATCCAAACAAGGATCATTACGAAGTTAACGTTCTTTTTTTCAAAAACATCTTTTGAAAGATAAAAACACTTTGTATACATCCGCACAAGGATCATTACAAAGTCAATTTACAAAGGTATTTGAAACCACATACGAGCATTTCAAGGCAATAGAAAAGTGATTGAAAACAAGTGAGCTAAGCAAATTAAAGAGCCCATGGATAACCATGGATACAAAGGGTGCTAACACCTTCCCTTTGTATAACCTACCCCCTTACCCAGAATTTCTTAAAGGTATTTTTCTGTTTCTTTTATAAACCTTTCCTTAATTGGATAAAATAAAAGTCGGTGGCGACTCTCTGATTTTCAAAAACACAAAAGCAGAAAGAAAAAAGAGCCAGTTCGCGTATCTCTCCACGAGAGGTATGGTAAAAAACCGAGGGCGACATAACTGGCGACTCTGCTGAGGATATACTTTCTAAAAACAAAATGTTTTCAAAAGGGGTTACCTTTAGAGAATAGATCACTTCGATGTTTTCAATTGCTTGACTTGGTTGCTCTATTTTTTCAAAGGTTTGTTTGGGTATTTTGCTTGTGTGAAAGATTCTAACCCGAATCTCGAGATACCTTAAGTATGTGACAATAGACCAAGGAAACTGTACGGCATGTACCGATACGGTTGATCTGGTAGTCACCGTTAGTGCGACACTTTGGTTTATACTGATGTCCCTTGATAACGATCAAGGAGTATGTTAGGCTTCCGAAATGTCATTAAACATTAATTTGTCTTAGAACCTTTTAGTTGAACTTGACTTGTGGCCTATTAAGTGGCTAGCTTTGAAATTGATCGAAGTTAGTTATCCTCGAGGAATATTTTGATCGGCCGTCCGAGCGCCGTATTGAGATGTTGCCTCCAAGGATCATAGAACCCGAATACTATTTTAGGACAGGTTTTAATTGTAACCCACTTCTAAAACCCCGCGGAATAACAAATAAAATTCAGAGTAAAACATGAAAAGGGTATTACAACTTCAAAATATTTAAAACATTAAGCCATGTCATGCCTTATGAGGAACTTCAAAACACATTATTCAGTAATCACGTTAACACAGCGGAAAATAATTCAAAACTGAATAACATAAAACATCGGTATTCAACATCAAGAATTTACCGATTTAAAACAAACAAAACATCATTCTAACATAAAAATTAATCCATCAAACAATACTAAAATAAACGTCCCCCAGTGTTACAAGACCAGAGCATGACCCGACACAACCGACTAAACGAAGTAACTCTACGAGTTATCCTCACCAAGCACAAGCCGCTACTCCTTAATCTGAAAAATGTCAACAGTAAGGGTGAGACATATCACAATTAAACTATATTATAAGTTCGTAACGACAAAATATCATAAGCAGATTATTCACCCAATCATCACATGTATTTCAGGTACACAACAGTTAATCAAACACACAACCATTCATATCAAACACATACGAATTATAACATTGGACAACTTCCATTCATGTTATAATTATGCACAACAACCTAATGCAATGCAACTAATGCATGTGGTACCAATCATGGGATAAACCCCATCTCACCGATCCACCACCATAAAGATTCGGCTACTTCTCTCACTAATTCCACACAATGGGAATTAGCTACCGCTGTCCCACCACCATAAGGGATACAGCCCACAACATGATTATGAAATACATGCATCAACCATAACATGCACATCATCAACATCCACCAACGATTCATAATCATTCATCCATAACACACAAAGCATACTCATATCACAATCATTGGATATTCACCACAACATAATACATTTAACACAGAAACATATTATCACCACAACAATCACATAGCCTCTATCAATCACAAATGACATATTGCATACAAGACAATCAATATCATCCTCAACAACCACCAAAAACAACATCTACATTTGATAACTTAAGCCTCATGTATACATACAATTACTAAAAACATATGCAATTAAGAATTATCTATGCGATTCTGATATTTACGCACATCACCATAATTCAACATATTGAATTATCCACCATTTGTACAATATGCATTTATCACATAATAATCACAACAATGCATAGAATTTATCATTCATCAATCCCATGTATCACAATTAGCACATAGTACACAACACCAATACATATTGTTCTTAAATAACATTATTCCATGACATACACATATACAATTACATGTCATTTTCACAACCACATAATAATTAAATCATCTAGTGCTAATCAATTTATTTTCATCAAAAAGAGCATTTCGTTAGCTTCGTAACGCTTCGAACGGCACCCAAAACGGACTTACGGATCAACAGTTATGAATTTTTAAAGTTTTGAAAAAAATGCCAACACAGCGATGTAACAGGTTACATCATTATTGTAACCGGTTACATCAGTTCTAGTAGTGAAAATACCCCATTTTTCTTCGATGTAATCGGTTACCTCAACCATGTAACCGGTTACATCACCCAAAAATCCCCAAAAGTTGCATTTTTCATCATTTTTCACATAGGTAACCGGTTACCTCAACCATGTAACCGGTTACATCACTGAAGAAGTGTCAAAATCTGTATTTTTCTTCTGCTACGGGATTCTACCTTCAAACCCCCAAAAACCCATCTTTTACACACTAGAAAATCATTATAAGTCCTAATTCTTCAAGTTCAATACCAGCATTATATAATTACTCAAATACACACATCAATTCTATCCATTGTACATAAATCATACATCATTCACGTCATCACAAACACATCCAATTTGCCCTATAGATTCCAAAACCCCAAAATCTAACACACATCCAATTGAGATACAAAACCTATATAATCAATCCTATCATCATTAAACTGATAATATAGGCTAAATGGATTAGTCACCCCTTACCTTAGCCAAGAACCTTGAATTCTTGTCTTCCTCCTCTTCTCCCCTTTCACGTTCCTTCTCTTTTCCTCTTTTGCTTCTCCTTTTTTTCCTTATTTTCACAATTTCTCTATTTTATAAAAAAAATAGGATAATTAGTTAGTAAGGCCTCTCCATTGGCACCTCCCCTTTTACTAACTACGTCACGGCCCAATAACAATAATTCTCATAATTCTTCAAAAAAATACAATTTTAATTACTAAATAATTAAATAATTTCCAAATAATTAATTTAACTTAATTAAATTAATTTATGAAATTACGGGGTGTTACATTAATCAACTCAACTTCAGTGGGGAGGGTATCACCTATGAACTTCATGCAAGCCTTTAAACCTAAGGCTATTATTTGATTTGTTTGTGTGTGCCACATGTTTGACATCATAACATCATAAGCATCATAAGCATATCATTTTCTCACTAATCATTTCAAGGATCGAAGAGTTTACCTTTGTTTTGTTATTGCAGGTAATGGCTCCCGCTACCAGAGATTACATCCGTATCAACATCTCAACGGTGCCGTCTGAACTAAAAGACTTAATATCAGAATTTCCCAGGAATGCTCAATTCACCGAAAAGCATTGTCACCTACTCCATTTGGTTACCTCAAAATTTGAAGAAGACATGATACGGGTCCTGTTCCAGTTCTTTGATCCCGAACATCATTGCTTTACCTTTCCTGATTACCAGTTAGTACCCACCCTGGAAGAGTTTTCTGAACTAATTGGATTATCTCTTCGAGATCAATTACCTTTCACTGGTTTAGAAAGGATTCCAAAACTTGAAATCATTGCTGCTGCCTTACATTTGCGAAAGTCAGAAATCGAATCCAACTGGGAAACAAAGAGTGGAATCCAGGGTTTGCTTGCTAAGTTCTTAATGGAAAAGGCTCGATTACTACTAAAAAACAAAAGTTACCCAGCTTTTGAGGAGGTTATGGCTCTTTTGATCTATGGGTTGGTTTTATTCCCTAATCCAGACCAGTTCATAAGTGTGCACATTATCAACCTTTTCTTAACCCGTAACCTGGTACCTACCTTGCTGGGAGACATTCTACATTCTCTACACACTCGTACCATGAAGAAACGAGGAACTCTTATGTGCTGTATACCACTACTGGCAAGATGGTTTACATTTCACCTTCCCCGATCAGTGTTGAGAAATGAACAAAGAATACAATGGTCTCGCAGGATTATGTCTTTGTCTCATTCAGATATCCGAAGGAACAACTTCTTTCAAAGAGACATTACTATCATTGATCATTGTGGAGAGTACCCTAATGTGCCACTACTTGGCATCAAAGGAGGCATCACTTACAATCCGTCTTTAGCTTTACGCCAATTCGGATATGCACGAAGAAACGGTCCTCATGACATGATTATCCGTGGCATTGTGTTTGATTACGAGGATGATTCCCATAGACATCGACGAAGGTTTATACATGCGTGGGGCAGTGTTTATAGAGTGGAAAGCAAAACTTTGGGGCAATGGAATTCTATTCCTATGGAACCTTACCTCAGATGGGTGCGTACTCATGCTCAGAAGTTCATCATGCCATATCCCACTATTCTACCTGTGACTATCGAGCCAGAAGTCGAAGGAGACGAACCTCAAGTTATTCTACATCCAGATATGCCAACTGACCTGGAAGAGTTGCAGAAATCTTGGGTTCAACTAAAAGAGGAAAGAGACACCTTCAAAGCACACTGTCAAGACTATGAGAGGAGATTATTGGAGTTCACCGGACAACTCCAAGAAGAACAGCAGATCAACACATTCCTGGGTGCAAAGAGAAAGCGTCCATGGGAGACCTGAGGAATTCTTTATTTTTGTTTTGTAAGCCCGAATGAGGCAAAGAAAGAAAAAGAAAAAAAAAGAAATAAATTGTTTAACTAATAAATGTTTGTTTCTCCTTTGTTTTGACAAATCTAAATTCTAAGATCCTTGAAAACATTGCATATGCATTTCATACATACACATTGCATAACAGGTTCACATGACGGATTTCTCATCTCCTCGCTATTTATTTCAGTTAGAAGAGATGGAATCTGAGACAAGCATCAAGAATCTCGAAGCATAGAACGCCCAAGTTCAAGTAGCAATTCTGGAACTGGCAAAGGGGCAACAAGAACTGAAAGCCCTGATGATCAAGAAGAAAAAGAAGCCCAAAGGATCTGTAGGCTTGAGTCACCTGAAAAGGAAGATCAAAATCCCATTCAAAAAGTCCAAAAAGCCACCGATCCCTGAAATAGTCGGTGATGGTGAACAAGGAGACAATCACAGCAACCAGGGTTCTGCCAAACCCTCTCTCTCTTCTAATGAAGAAGATTATCATTCTGGAGATGAACATGATGATGACAAATACCAGCAGTTGGAAGAACGCATGAAAGCTATGGAGATACAAAAAATACCTGGTTTAGATTTCAATGATCTAGGGCTCATATCAGATATTGTTATCCCTCCAAAGTTCAAAGTTCCTGTCTTTGCAAAATATGATGGAGTTTCTTGCCCAAAACTACATCTGAGGTCCTATGTAAGGAAGATACAACCTCATACAGCAGATAACAAATTGTGGATTCACTTCTTCCAAGAAAGTCTGTCGGGTACACAACTCGAATGGTACTACCAACTGGAAAGTACAAAAGTTCATACTTGGGAAGAGTTAGCTGCTGCTTTTTACAAAAAGTATCAATACAATGCTGACCTTGCACCAACCCGTACTCAACTAAGGGGCATGTCTATGGCACCAAAGGAAGGTTTCAAAGGCTATGCACAAAAGTGGAGAGATCTGGCTGGAAGGGTTCAACCACCCTTATCTGATCGCGAGCTGGTCGACATGTTCATGGGCACTTTAACTGGCCCTTTCTATAGTCATTTGCTGGGAAGCTCATCATCAGGTTTCACTGACCTGATATTGACTGGAGAACGTGTCGAAAGCGGCATTCAAAGTGGAAAAATTCAAATAGGCTCTTCCTCTGGTACTACAAAAAGGCCCACCAGTGGGAGGAATGAGGTCAATACAATGCAAAGTCAGAAAAGTCGCAAGAATGAGCATCACCAATCTATAGGGGCAGTTTTGATCTCCGCATCTGCGCCTCAAAAAGATCAACCGCCAAAATATACGCGTCGACCAGATGCGCCAAGAAGAAATTTCACCAGAATCAATATGCCAATCTCTCAAGCATTGCAGCATTTGTTAAAAGCAGATCTGATCACATTGAGAGACCCTCCAAAGAATGTCAACACTTCCTCTCCGAGTTATCACCCTAATGCAACATGTGCATATCACTCCAACTGTCCATGACATGACGCAGATCACTGTTGGGCCCTGAAAAATAAAATACAAGACATGATAGATGCTGGGGAAATTGAGTTCGATCCTCCAGAGACTCCAAATGTCATCACTGCACCTATTCCAAAGCACGACAAGACCGTCAATGCTATCATAGACACTGTTTACATCTATGATGTGACAGAATTGTCAACTCTGCTCCTTGAGGTCAAAAGAAAGCTAATCCAAGCTGGTTACTTTCCAGGTTGTGACCCTGATTGCTTTTATTGCACACACCTACCCAATGGTTGTGAAAATCTGAGAATGGGAATTCAGAAGTGGATGGATCGCCGTATCATTATGTTTGAGAGGCTCCCTTCTATGGATGATTTATGCGAAGTCTTTGCAAACGGGATGAGAATAGAGGACGTCTCAGTGGTTTCCAACTTACCATTGAAAATCCCTACCAAAGCTCCTTTCAAAATTTCTGCTACACCCAAAGTGGCATCGGTAATCATTACCAGTCCGACTCCATTTCCATACTCCTTAGACAAAACTGTCTCGTGGAGTTATGACACTAATGTTTATGTCCATGGAGTTAAACAGGATACCTTGACCGAAGAGGCCATGAATTTTACTACTCCAACTATTGATAATATTGTGGGTCCCAGTAAGATTACGAGAAGTGGAAGGATCTTTTCACCAGAAATTTCTCCAAATGTGGCTATTAATCCAGTCTAGGTCCCAGTTCCTAATCAAGATATCAACGCTCGAGACAAAGAGCCACAAGTTGAGCCAGTTCAAATACCAGTGGAAGTCACTATCGAAGATCCGTCAAAGCAAGAAATGGAGGAAATATTGAAAATCATCTGCAAAAGTGATTACAATATTGTCGAACAGCTGGGGCACACTGCTTCAAAAATCTCAATGTTGTCTCTGCTAAAGTATTCAGAAGCTCATGCCAAAGCCCTGATGAAGTTCCTGAAAGCTGCACATGTACCATAAGAGATTTCAGTCGATCAATTTGAAAATTGTGTTGCCAATCTAACAGTGAGTAATGGCCTTGGTTTCTCTGATGTTGATTTAACCCCTGCTGGAAAGAATCACAACAAAGCCCTACACATCTCCATTGAATGTAATGGCACCCCTCTATCTCATGTGCTGGTAGATAACGGTTCTTCTTTGAACGTGTTACCAAAAACAGTACTAGAAAAGCTTGACTTCGAAGGAATTGTGTTACAACCAAGCGATGTTGTGGTAAGAGCCTTCGACAGGTCAACAAGAACAGTGTACGGAAAGGTGAATCTCCCAATCAGAGTGGGCTCTCAGATCTTTGATTCTACCTTTTACGTAATGGAAATTCACCCAGCATATTCCTATTTACTTGGACGCCCTTGGATACATGGGGCAAATGCTGTAACTTCTACCCTGCATCAGAAGTTGAAGTATCCAGTAAAAGGAAAGATTGTCACAGTTTATGGCAAAGAGGAATATGTGGTTTTTCACCTGAGCAATTCCAAGTATGTTGAGTTGGATGACGAATTCATCGAAACTCCCTGCCAATCTTTTGAGGTGGTCTCTCCAGATGTCTCTACTACCAAGCATATTTCTGCTACTCCAACTACAACTATGGCTTCTCTCAAAGATGCCAAAGTTGTGATCGAAAAAGGTGGTTGCACAGTATGGGGACAGCTCCTCGATATACCTTACAAGTCTGATAGGCTAGGCCTGGGATATGCTAATGGAAATCAGAAGAATGATCAAAGTCCTTGTTCTTGAGGATTAATGTCACATTTCGTCAGCCAAGGAGTAAATGCTATTGAAGACGATGGAGTGTTCTTGAACCATATCATTCAGCCATGTCAAGATGAATTTCCACCCCTTCCCATGGGAGTTTGGGATACTTTGGGAGAACCAAGCGGCGGGTATAATTTTCAATATACCGCACCTCAGAGTTCATTTATTGCTATGGAAGACATTACCCCAACTGGATGGGGTGATCAATTTGAAAATGGAAAAAGTTTCACAAGTTCCATCACTGAGCAATATCAAAATCCACCTAAAGAAGTTTGGGATACGCTAGGAGAGCCAAGTTGCAAATATGACTTTATGGTGAAGTATTCCGCTCCTCCGAGCTCACAAGTCGCCATTGAAGACATTGTCCCAACTGGATGGGATGAACATTGCGAAGACAATTTCACTCCTGAAGAAGCTTGGGAAATGCCAAATAACGAGGGTTGTTTTCTGTTAGAATACATTCCTCACCAGAATGCATAAGTCTCTATCCAAAACAGTATCCCGACTGGATGGGATGGCCTTATCGAGCATCTCGCTCAGCCAACAGAGATATCTCAGCCTGGGCTCTCGTATCCAGCAGAGTATATCACTTATCCCGAAAGATCACCAGCTCCTTTCCCCACCAGAGAAATCAATGCTGTGGGAGATAAAGAAGACAACTGCAACTGGAGCAGCTGGATACTCCCTGCTCACAACAATGGATTGAACAGCTGGGAAGCTGAGGATGTGATCTCCTTTGATCAGGAGTAAATGCAATTTCTAGTTTTTTCGTTGTTTATATTGTTCAAAGATAAAAATGGTTCCTGTACTATCGAACCATGAACTTGAAAGCCGTGTGCCTTGCCCGAAGCACACTGGTCCTTTTTATTAGGGTTTGTCATATCATGATCATGTTCATTCAATAAAATCATGGGACGTTTGCATATTCAAATTTTGTGATCCTGTTGCACCCCAAAATTTGCCCTCTTTATACGAGCTATAAGTTAATAATGACGTTTATTTCGTCATCCAAAAACTGAAGAAAAATAATAAAGAGTTTCTTCTACATGATGTCTGCAATCGTTAATTCAACTAAGAATCATGGAATTTCATGTCAAGGTGTTCTTATGTGCTTCAATGCTTATCTTCCTCAAGAATTCCTCAAGGCATTATTGTTATGGCAGTTTGAGGTACAATGCGTGTCATGGTGTGAGTGATGAGCTTGTGGGTTCATTTTGTTCGAAGCATGTTTATTCTCTCAATTGCATGTGGCTTATAATTCGAGTTGACTTGGACTATTGATTGAATTTAAAGGTTCGTTAAGAATGCAAATTAATTCGGATTTGAAGATGAGTCAAGTGATCCCATAAATTCATATTGTGTTCGAGATTAATTGATTAGATCTTAATTTTCAAGCATGTGATTTACCAAGAATTAATTTGAGCTTGCTAAAGTGGAAGATTTATTCATATGTTTTTCAATACACAAGTTTCAAGATTCAAGTTTCAAACAGTCCATTACAAGATACAAAAATCTAATTTCTACATGTTCAAGTCCATACATTACAAAATAAATCCATATCATATCCATACAAAGTCCATTCAAGGCCCAAATACATTACAGATTCCATTACTATTACATCATCCAATATCTATATTACATCAAAAAGAAAAATCGTTTCCAGGAGCCACATCTCTTATACTTCCATCATGTGAAAACCTGCATAATTAAAACCAAGGAAAACCAAATCTGCAATTCAATATAAAACCAGTTCAGCCCTGCAACTTAAAGAAATTCAACCAAAACGAACCACGACTTGCATAACAAAAAGACCGACACCATGTCCAAACCGGTTCACAGAGTTGATTTATCAGTATTCAGATAACAAAGAAAGAGGGGAGAGAATTGGATAACACAAAAATCAGAGAAAACAAAAACAGAGAAAATCGATAACAGAAAAAGAGAATTGAGAAGAGAAAGAGCTCTAACAGAATTCAACAAGAAACGTAACAAACTCTTGGAACTCTCTCTCTCTGAATTTGCGACTCATCTTCATCGCATCTTCAACCTCTAAATCATCCTCTTCATCCTCAATCAATCACCACTCAGTAACCTTCATCATCTTCAACCTTCTCCATCATCGAACCTTCATCTCCTTCAATCTTCACAATTCATCAACAAAAAGCCTGCAACAAATCGCAACCTCAACATCGCATCAATCTACACTCATCTTCATCAATCATCTTCAAGAAAACTCTGTCTCTTCAATCGATTCAACACTCTTCATCAACAATTCTTCAATCACCATAACCTTTGAACCGTGTTCATCATCTTGAATTCACTTTTCAATCTTCATAGGATTTCTTCACACAATCGACCTCACAGAAATTCATCTTCAATTTTGCTCTCAAATTCAACGGATCATCCAACTGGTTCAAGCTCGGAACGGTTTCTAACAGAAAGAAGAAAAAGAGATTGATAACAGAAATCAGGAAAAAAGGAGATGGCGAATAGAATCCCAAACTAACCGTAACAGAATTCTTGAGTCTTCACAAAACCTTCAACATTCGTAATCAACATCGCCTTTCAATCTTCAACCGCTCTTTCTCCTAGAATCGATCCTTCTACAACTCTCCACAAACCCTTCAACATCTTCAATCTCTCTTCGCTGTAATTTCAATTTTCTCCACAACGAGTATCAGTAATCATCACCATCTGCAATAGCAACAATATCACGATCAGAAACGGAACAATGAGAGAAGAGGATCGAGCAAGAGGTGAGAGGGAGCGATTGTGCTTTTTGGTGTTCCGATTCGCAGTGGCGGAAACAGTTACGGTGGAGGTTTGATTGGGAGCGAGATTGAGACAAGGACACCGGAAGAAACGTGAGCTCGCCGGAGAACTCACAACGCCGCCGCCGGTCATGAGTGAAGAGAGGAAGAAGGACTGATGCTTCACGTAAACCTAATTCTAATCCCCTTTGCTTAATCATTTGGTTTTAATTGGATTAATGTGAATTAATTGAGATTATTGGAATTGTTTAATTGAGTTTTTTAAGAAGGCTGAGCATTAATTGAAATCAAATACCATGAATTAAGAAATCTAAAACAATTTCAAACTGGATCAAAACAATGCACTGGGCCTTCACCGAAATTGTTGATATCACACCCCCTAAGGCCCACGCACCATTCCCTTTTTTGGTGTAGATTAAAACTGAATAAAAACAATCACCCTGGGCCATTTCTTGGGCCCCTGCGCCTGTTTTTTTAGGCTGCACCATTATTTTCACGTCTCACCCCTTGTGTACATAATAGTTCATGTTAAACTAGTTTTCTCTTATTAGTTTGTTTTCTATTGTTTTTTAGCATAATAAATCCTTGAGTTTTTGTTAGATTTTTAACATGATAAAAATGAATAAAAACATGTATTTTTTCTTAGAATTTAAATGCTTTGTTACATAGTTTTGTTCTATTATTGTTAGATAAAAATGTCACAAAAAACAGTTTAATCTTGCTAGACTTTGTTTAGGATTTACTTAGAATTTAACTTCTATTATTTTCTATGGCGGGTGCGTGTCTCCTTGTTATTACTGATTTGTTTGCTGAGATGTGCGAGGTACTTTGAAAGGGTTCGATCATGATTTGATTGATTCGTGTTCCACTTTATTTGTGGGACACAAATTCGCTCCTGATGCGACTTGATTTGCACCGTGTTCCACTTTATTTGTGGGACACGAATGTATTTCCGATCGATTCATCTGATCTCTCATTCACTGAGATGTATATTCCTGTATTGTCTGGCTTGTGTTTCTCTTGCAGGTTGCTTGCGTGGTTATGCTCGACGCGTACCACATGTCGCTTGTGATTGATTTTCACGACGATGCTTTCCGACTTTGCTTGATGTTGGCTTACGCGAAGTACTCCGGACTTCTTTGCCTACACTTTCTAGCTCATTACGGATTTGCTATCCGTTCGGTATTGTCTTCTTGTCCATTTATCGCTTTCTCGCATCATCCTGTAACATGAGAAGTAGGACCTAGACATGCATCTGGCCAAGCTCTCGAAAGAGGCTCTGTTTTTGTTGGTGTGTTTACATTTGTGCTTTGCGGCAGGGAGTCACGGTGTAATAAGTCCCATATGGCACTCCGTTAAGTCCTCATGGAAGGCATGCGGAAAGGGTTAGCAATCAACCCCCGCCTAGTCTCATCGAGTCCGTTTGGTATGCGCACGCTACGCGTTGCTCGCTTCTGAACCAGCACAAGATCTTCTTATCGAGTATGTCAGGAAAAGGGTTCATGTAGCCGGACCCCCGCCTTTCCTATAGCTCGCGTTGCTCGACGTTGATGCTCGGTGTACGCACGCACCGTTTTCCTTTACGATCCGTGACAGCTTGGTTGCTGAGAGGGGTCCGCCCTCTTGTCTATGGCCCGATCATTTTCACGAGGTCTAATGCTTGGTTGACTTGGGTTGAGCTGCTCCCCTTGGCTATGGCGGGACCGCTTTTCTACCATTCGGTCAGTACCGTTGGTTTGTTTGCTTTACGAGCGGATGCTCGTTTGTGTGCTCATTGTGTGCTTTTGCCTTTTCCACCGTAGGTTGCTAGTTTAGTTTAGACTTGTACCCTTTGTATGATAACATTAGGTAGCAAGCTTTCCCCCTTAGCTTAGGTCTTCCTCATGCATTCTTTAAAACACAAACCACACTCTTTGATTTTCTTTTCTTAAGAGCTTGTTATTTCCGCTCCATTCCCAGCATAAGTTTCCAAAGGTCGAGCAGCGGAGTGCGAATGTAACTAGTTCACCTAAAAAACATAAAAACAAACAGAAATTAGTTAGCCGAGCTACGGTAGCTCTGATTCTGCAAAACAGATACGTAGGTAGCGGGGTAGGGCCCGTGCGAGCATAATCTTTTCTTTTCCCTACATTCTGCATTCATTTTAGTCCAGATTAGCGTAGATTTGTTACACACCCATAGTTTTAGACATAGGCGTGGATACCATCGAGTACGATGGGCGCGAGGGGTGTTAATACCTTCCCCTCGCGTAACCGACACCCTTACCCTTTTTCTCTTGTCGTGAGACCGTTGTTTTGTTTTTGTGGTTTGCTGGCATTCCTTTCCTTTTCAGGATAAATATGTTAGTGGCGACTCTGTTAATTTTCGCGGTAGCGACAGCTGGCGACTCTGCTGGGGACGTCTCGACCTGTTGCTGGTCTGGACTCAGCAAGTCGATCCTAGCGCTTGTGTGTTTATCATTGGGTGTTTTTATTGCTTTGCATATTTACTTGTTTGCATTGCATTCTATGTGCGCTTTTACTTTTCTGCATCATATTCTGGACTAGCTGGATTTTTGTCTGTGGATGGGTGTTTCAAGAGGTAAAAGGCCCAATACCCAGGCTATGAGTGATACCATAGGAACTAGGAATAGAGTGGCCGTGACGGACAGAAGGCGTATGCCTGATTGATCTGATCACGTATCCACGGGCAGAGCTTGGTGGATTGAGGCAATATCGTATGATAACGCCTACATTCGATCCTCTATTGGCCTTTTTGACCTACCCTGACCTAGATTTACCCGTGAGTGGGGCGGGAATCAATGATTATATAACAGGTACATTATTGGTGACCGCTGTTCTCGTTCGCGGGTTACCGCTGTTCTCATTCGTGGGTTACCGCTATCCTCGTTCGTGGGTTACCGTTGTTCTCGTTCGAGGGTTGTTACCATGGTCCTTGTTCGTTGGTTACCGTTGATCTTGTTCGAGTGTATTATTGGTTCCTGTTCGTGGGGTACTATGGTTCTTGTTTGAGTGGTAATCTATGTTCTATTCCAGTGTGTTGGTGACTACATGTTCTGGTTCCGATGGTAACTTGTTCCGTTGTTGACTTGTGGTTTGTGTGGTGATCTGAAGCTGCGCCGAACCTTTGAAATTGCGCCGTGTGATCTCTCGGTATCTCAGATATACCCAGTATTGTGGTTCCCACCACCTTGCATCATTGCATGTTTACTTTCCAAAAAAAAAATGATGTACAAAAAATAACTAGCATACATGTTCCTTCCATTTCTAAGGAATCATATCTTTAAGCCTCGCGTCGAGCTTTTCCATCTCTTGCTAAAAAAATCAAAACATGAAGATTCCTTGGAAATCGAATGAACATGGCATTGCATTCATATCATGCATCTCATACATTCCATGCATAACAGGTATTCAGGACAGAGGATCTCTTATTCAGACTTGGTACTCTCACCAGACTCAGAGATTTGATTTGTTCTTATTGTGTGCTCAAAGATCAGTCATGAAACAATTTTGTGGGGTGACCAAGAGGAAAGCTCAGTTGGGGTTATCTATGAAGACGTGTCTTATGCTCATTTGCTTTCATGCTTGCTTTATTTGCAACTGGTTAAGCTCCGTACTGTGGGGATGTCTACATATTCTTTGCTTGATGATGATGACACTAGGTGTGAATTCTATTTTGGGGCACCTGGTCGTGATGTTAGGATCTACAAGTCTTTGAAATTGCTTGGGGCTCCCGCACGAGGGATAAGCAAGACATTGTCTATCTTGAGCATTGCACCATTTGCATTGCTCGAATCCCTAAAGCACTTACAAATTTCGCGTGACTTCGCCAGAATCTTCTGCTAGATAGTAATCAACAGTGTTCTACCGAGACGCCTCTCATTCTCAAGGATCTACTCCATATCTTGAGTCACCTCCTCCTCCTGGAGTTTCCTTTTCAGTAGCCTTCGCTTGCCAACAGAGACAAAAAGAATGTGAGAAACAAGCTGGTGTGATCCCAATGCCTTTGTGTCCAGTTGCATCCTTGCTAGTTGGAATTTCAGTTGGTTTAGATTTGTGCTTTGGTCTTCATCACCATAGACTGTGCTCCTGATTTCGATGACAATACTTGGTGTTTTTCCATTCTGAGGGCAGTTGTTCATAATGTCTAACCTTACAAGGTGTTGAAGTACAAAGAGTCTAGGACTTGCTAGATGCAGAGGGCTGAGTTTATTCATAATGGTTTCTACTAGTCAATCGCATTTCATCTGCTGCAAGTAGACTGTTTGTTCTTCTTCAAGGAGTAACTCATGAGAATCACTTGCAATCTGGTACTTCGAGAGGTTTCCTTCACAACATCTATTATGTGTTCCAAGTAATGACTTTGATAGCCAAACATCAGAGGTTATTGTTGTTCGCCGATAGTAACACAAGTTTCCTCCATTCCTGATGGTGTTTTCTCTTTCAGCATCTATATTTGGGGCTCCCGATCGAGGGATAAGCAAGACTCCGTGTTCTTGAGTTTGCAACATTGGCAACTCAAATCCCTAAAGCATTCATAAACTCCAGTTGCTATATTTGGGGCTCCCGACCGAAGGATAAGCGAGATGCCTTGTATCTTGAGCCTGTGCACCATTGGCACAGCTCAAATCCCTAAAAGCTGAGCTCTTACAACTATTGTATGGCCTCGCCATAATCTTCTTCCAGGAAGTAATCTGAAGTGTTCTGTTGGAACATATGCAACGCTTGGTGTGTTTTCCACTCTGGGGCAGTTGGTTATCTGATTGAAGACTGTAAGTCATTCAAAGACAAAGTACAAGATCCGATTGATTCAAAGGCTATCATATTCGCACCTGAAGGCCAGAATTGAAGTTCTCCTCCGACTCAGCGGATCTTCTTAAGCAATAAGTCCATACGGAGAGGTCTCCTCAACGTTGCAGTTCTTAAATCATCATGTATGTTCATGTTTAAGCTTTCTTGCTTTGTTCGATACTGTTGCATGCAAAACTTGTTTGTTTTTGAACTATAATCATAATGCATTGGATATGTTTGTCTTGAAAAAATCCATTCGCTTTTGCTCTTATATGTTTTTTTTATGCTTTTTGTGATACCTAACTCTTGTTAACAAAGCATGATGACTCCGTAGGGAGAATGATGAACATAATACCAAAAAACTCAAATGGTATGCTTTTGAGTAGAACCCTGTTGATGATGTACAGGCATTGTTTCAAATCCCCAAACACTGGAGATATAAGGGAGTGAAACCCTCGTTAACCCCTCCGAGCCTTCGAAGTAGGAGTTTCTTTTCTATACGAAAAAACCCTCACATTTAACCCAGAGGCAGGGTAGTATTCAGTTAACCTGATCGAGCATTCAAAATTCATCAGGAGCACACATCTAAAGATACAATAATGGTTATCCTTCAACAGATTGAGGAAAGTAAAATCCACAACGGTTATCCCTCACCTCAGGAGGTCGAGACATCAAATTTATCCCTCACATCAGGAGGTCGAGACCAACATCAAAGTCGCTGTGGTTTATCCCTCACATCAGGAGGTCAAGATATGACGATACCACAATGGTAATTCTTCATCAATCAAGGACTCGGGCAGTCACAATCACTTCCAACAAATCTGAGATTCAGGATCACACGACTTGTTCAAAAAAGAACGAAAGAAAGAAAAGAAAATAAAAAAAAAGAAGAAAAGCCCGCTAAGTCAACAAGTTGAAAGCATGTGTTTTAGGCAAAAGTTAGGGCATCCCGCTGGACATCCAGATCAAAATTCAAAAAAATTTGTCCAGGCAAAAATTAGGGAAACAAAAGAAAAGCGAAAGCGAAAAACAGGATTACAAAATAAAAATCCTCGTCAAAAGAACAAAGTCGTGTGATCAGACACCAAAGACGAAAGATAAAGTGACTGTCGTGTCCAGAAGACCTCATTGACTCCTCAATCATCTCAAACTCCTCTTGAAAGATGAATCCTCGCATCAAGTTAACTGAACTTAGGACTGGAGAACATCACGAAGGGGGTGGGCACCAAATAATTTGAGCCTAAAAATCCTTTTTTCTTAAACCGTGAACCTGGCCACGTTACAACCCTTAAAAGTCCTAATTGAAGCAGGGTTAATTCAAAAGCAGACTGTACACGAGAATACGGTAAGCTGACTCCTAGGAGATCCGCTAATTACTTGAGTTGGTATCACAACATCTTTCTTTCATAAAAACTCGATGTTACGACATCCTTTCAAAAAGTTTCTTTAAACTTCAGAACAAACATACTCTTTGCATTAGAATTATATTTCTCATAATAAACATTCTTTGCATATGAACAAGTGCTTGACATCAAGAAAGTTTCCATCATGAACTTCAGATGAAACAGTTTTATCCTCCTGAAGGACAGGTTGTCTTCCGAACTCCGTTGAGCAGAGGCAGTAATATTTCAAAGTCTGATCCCCTCAGGGGCACAAAAGCATTTGATTACTTTGTCGAGCAAGTTTTCAAGCAATCTGGGGCAATTAGGTCAAGATTCGAAGAATCTCTCAAAGTGCTAAGCAATCAGGGGCATTCACCCAAGCACAGTCTTGGCTACCTCCAATACAGGTCGGGCAGGGGCACGGTTTCAAAGTTCATGATATTGGGGCAAATGGCTATGACAACACATATCTCATAAATTTCTAATGAGGCAAATTTCTTCAAAGTCCCTACAGGCTGGGGCAAAGCACTATGCAGTGACATTTATCCTCATCAGGAGGTGTTCAGTTTAAAGTTCAGGTGTGAAGCTAAACAACCTATGAACTCGAAGACCGTCGAGAAGTTAGGATTGTCATCCTCAACATTCATCAGATACTGAAAGTCCACCTGTAGGCATCTTTACAATCAATACGAATATGCAGAACACTATGAAAGCCAATGCCTGTTTGGTCCCTTTGAAGTCAACACTTGCTTGACTCATTAAGCCCACTTCCTGGTGGTATTCTCTTGGAGAACCAATGCCTGTTTGATGCTATGGCCGATGCTTGTTTGGTGTTCTAATCCCTTCTTGCCTATCAACTCATTGAATTCATTGCATTTTTGGAAGGTTTCAAAGCCAAGATGTCTGACAATCTGTTGCTCTTGCATTTGCCCATTGTAGGTGAGCATCAATGTTCTCTGCCATGTGAGGAAACCCCGTGAAGACGTCATGCTATATCCTGGGGCATTTTCATCTATTTACCTCGCAGGTACATCCTTTCGAGTGCACCATACCAGCGCGTCGGTGGACCTAGCCATGAGAGATTCTCACTCCCCAGCTGAGTGCATTCAGATGAGACTTTCTTTGTCCCAAGATTCTCATATCCTCAGCAAAGCACGTCTCGATGTATTCCCCGTGCATCTGAATTCTTATGCCCCGATGGAATATCTTCTCCCCAGTTGAGTCATGATTGGAGGATATCTGATTCCCCAGCAGACTTTTAATGAGGTCTCTTGCCCGAATTCCTCATTTTCCCCAGTAGAGCTTTTCTCTCCCCAACAGATTGACCTGTTGTCCCCAAGAGAGTCATCTTATTCCCCAGTGGAGTGGTCTTAACAAGAGGTTCTTATGCCGAGTTCCTTATCCCCAGCGGATTTCTTATCTTCTCAGTGGATCACTATGCAAAAGTATTCATATTCTCCACTGAGTCTCTCCTCAGCAGAGTTTCACATGCATCCTCAGCAGAATCTGTGTCCTTCGAGGACTTCCCCAGCGGAAAGCGGCCTATACAAGCAAGTTGGTCACTCCTCATTAGAGTTATCTTCACGACTTGCTCTTATCTCCTCATCCCCAGTATGTCGAGAATTTGCTTCTCCAGTGAAGTTTCCAGGGTATTCCCCAAGCAAGTAAGTGGGATGTTCTTATCCCCAAGCAGGATTTATTCCCCAGTCAGAGCTCACATCTAGATTTGATCGTCTCCAATAGATTTTCGATCCATCTCTATCAGCTCGTAGTTTGTGACTTCTAGTCACTCATCTTGTCCTCCCCGCAGAGTTCTATAATCTCTCTAGGACTTCTTCAGCAATTCAGTGCTCCTCCGTTGTCTCCCCAAGCAACGTTCAAATCATGCATCATTTGCATTTCATTCTCAAAAGCGTATAGCGTCTTCCTTCTCGGAAACGTTATTCCATACACATTCATACATGCATCATGCATAAACCATATCATATTTGTTGTTTCTTTCTACAGGAAAGTTATCCAGATTCAAATAATCCCTAGAGAGCAATATTCGCCTAGTCATTATAGGCGCTTATCCTGATGTTTTGAATCAGAAGAGGATTGTTCTACTTATTTTCTGGCATAGCTCAGATCAGTTCAAAGACATTCCTATTCCCGATGCCCCCAGATCGGTGGAAGATATTTGTTCCTATCCTGATATTCAGCTCAGTTGAAGGAGCCGCCTCCGGATCTCCCAAGATCTTCCGAAGGAGCAAGCCCTCTGATACATCTGATCAGTTAGAAATATCTACTCCCTGACGATTTAGTTCGTTCAGAAGAAGAAACTCGTTTGCCCAGTCCTGATACCTTACTATCAGTTGAGGACGCTTTCTTTACCCGGCGTACACACTTTGGAAGAGATATCTGTTCCTATCCTAGTATTCAGATTCAGATTAGTTGAAGGAACCGCCTCCGGATCTCCCAAGGTCTTACGAAGGAGCAAGCCACTGATATCATTAGATCAGATGGAGATGTCTGCCTGATCGACTTTATCTTTCAGATGAAGATTGTCCTACTTATTTTCTGGCATCATGTCCAGATCAGTTTAAAGGCATTCTTTCCCCGGCGTACACAGTTCGGAAGAGATATTGTTCCTATCCTGATTTCCAGTTCAGTTGAAGGAACCGCCTCCGGATCCCCGTGGTCTTACAAAGGAGCTAGCCGCTAATTCCCAGATTAGTAGGAATATCTACCTGATGATTTAATTGCATCAAAAGAGATGTCTGCCCAGATTCCCAGATCATGATTCCCAGATCAGAGATACCTATTACCAGTTGATGTCCGATTCAACCGATGTATCTCCCTCGATTCCCAGATCGACTTAAGACATCTATCCCGATGCAAGTTCGGAGACATCTGCTACGTCTGATACTCAGATCAGTCGAGATGTTCCTTCTCTTGATGCCCAGATCATTTGAAGTGTTTCCCCTGCCTGTGGGTGCCCGTTCCTTCTTATCGCAAGTTGGAGCTTATTTAATTATCCAGGTCAATTGAAGTTTTTTCTCCTCGCCTGCGGGGTGGTACATTCCTTCTTCATTGCTAGATGGAATCTTCTATTGATCAAGAGCGCAAATTTTCGAGTTCATTCTGGTATTCAATCTCCTTGCACCTCAACGGTTCGAAACCTTTGTTTCTCACTCGTCAGGTTCAAGAAGTTTGAATAGGGGCAGCTGTTGCACCCCAAAATTTGCCCTCTTTATACGAGCTATAAGTTAATAATGAAGTTTATTTCGTCATCCAAAAACTGAAGAAAAATAATAAAGAGTTTCTTCTACATGATGTCTGCAATCGTTAATTCAACTGAGAATCATGGAATTTCATGTCAAGGTGTTCTTATGTGCTTCAATGCTTATCTTCCTCAAGAATTCCTCAAGGCATTATTGTTATGGCAGTTTGAGGTACAATGCGTGTCATGGTGTGAGTGATGAGCTTGTGGGTTCATTTTGTTCGAAGCATGTTTATTCTCTCAATTGCACGTGGCTTATAATTCGAGTTGACTTGGACTATTGATTGAATTTAAAGGTTCGTTAAGAATGCAAATTAATTCGGATTTGAAGATGAGTCAAGTGATCCCATAAATTCATATTGTGTTCGAGATTAATTGATTAGATCTTAATTTTCAAGCATGTGATTTACCAAGAATTAATTTGAGCTTGCTAAAGTGGAAGATTTATTCATATGTTTTTCAATACACAAGTTTCAAGATTCAAGTTTCAAACAGTCCATTACAAGATACAAAAATCTAATTTCTACATGTTCAAGTCCATACATTACAAAATAAATCCATATCATATCCATACAAAGTCCATTCAAGGCCCAAATACATTACAGATTCCATTACTATTACATCATCCAATATCTATATTACATCAAAAAGAAAAATCGTTTCCAGGAGCCACATCTCTTATACTTCCATCATGTGAAAACCTGCATAATTAAAACCAAGGAAAACCAAATCTGCAATTCAATATAAAACCGGTTCAGCCCTGCAACTTAAAGAAATTCAACCAAAACGAACCACGACTTGCATAACAAAAAGACCGACACCATGTCCAAACCGGTTCACAGAGTTGATTTATCAGAATTCAGATAACAAAGAAAGAGGGGGAGAGAATTGGATAACACAAAAATCAGAGAAAACAAAAACAGAGAAAATCGATAACAGAAAAAGAGAATTGAGAAGAGAAAGAGCTCTAACAGAATTCAACAAGAAACGTAACAAACTCTTGGAACTCTCTCTCTCTGAATTTGCGACTCATCTTCATCGCATCTTCAACCTCTAAATCATCCTCTTCATCCTCAATCAATCACCACTTAGTAACCTTCATCATCTTCAACCTTCTCCATCATCGAACCTTCATCTCCTTCAATCTTCACAATTCATCAACAAAAAGCCTGCAACAAATCGCAACCTCAACATCGCATCAATCTACACTCATCTTCATCAATCATCTTCAAGAAAACTCTGTCTCTTCAATCGATTCAACACTCTTCATCAACAATTCTTCAATCACCATAACCTTTGAACCGTGTTCATCATCTTGAATTCACTTTTCAATCTTCATAGGATTTCTTCACACAATCGACCTCACAGAAATTCATCTTCAATTTTGCTCTCAAATTCAACGGATCATCCAACTGGTTCAAGCTCGGAACGGTTTCTAACAGAAAGAAGAAAAAGAGATTGATAACAGAAATCAGGAAAAAAGGAGATGGCGAATAGAATCCCAAACTAACCGTAACAGAATTCTTGAGTCTTCACAGAACCTTCAACATTCGTAATCAACATCGCCTTTCAATCTTCAACCGCTCCTTCTCCTTGAATCGATCCTTCAACAACTCTCCACAAACCCTTCAACATCTTCAATCTCTCTTCGCTGTAATTTCAATTTTCTCCACAACGAGTATCAGTAATCATCACCATCTGCAATAGCAACAATATCACGATTCAGAAACGGAACAATGAGAGAAGAGGATCGAGCAAGAGGTGAGAGGGAGCGATTGTGCTTTTTGGTGTTCCGATTCGCAGTGGCGGAAACAGTTACGGTGGAGGTTTGATTGGGAGCGAGATTGAGACAAGGACACCGAAAGAAACGTGAGCTCGCCGGAGAACTCACAACGCCGCCGCCGGTCATGAGTGAAGAGAGGAAGAAGGACTGATGCTTCACGTAAACCTAATTCTAATCCCCTTTGCTTAATCATTTGGTTTTAATTGGATTAATGTGAATTAATTGAGATTATTGGAATTGTTTAATTGAGTTTTTTAAGAAGGCTGAGCATTAATTGAAATCAAATACCATGAATTAAGAAATCTAAAACAATTTCAAACTGGATCAAAACAATGCACTGGGCCTTCACCGAAATTGTTGATATCACACCCCCTAAGGCCCACGCACCATTCTCTTTTTTGGTGTAGATTAAAACTGAATAAAAACAATCACCCTGGGCCATTTCTACGTCTCACCCCTTGTGTACATAATAGTTCATGTTAAACTAGTTTTCTCTTATTAGTTTGTTTTCTATTGTTTTTTAGCATAATAAATCCTTGAGTTTTTGTTAGATTTTTAACATGATAAAAATGAATAAAAACATGTATTTTTTCTTAGAATTTAAATGCTTTGTTACATAGTTTTGTTCTATTATTGTTAGATAAAAATGTCACAAAAAACAGTTTATTCTTGCTAGACTTTGTTTAGGATTTACTTAGAACTTAACTTCTATTATTTTCTATGGCGGGTGCGTGTCTCCTTGTTATTACTGATTTGTTTGCTGAGATGTGCGAGGTACTTTGAAAGGGTTCGATCATGATTTGATTGCTTCGTGTTCCACTTTATTTGTGGGACACAAATTCGCTCCTGATGCGACTTGATTTGCACCGTGTTCCACTTTATTTGTGGGACACGAATGTATTTCCGATCGATTCATCTGATCTCTCATTCATTGAGATGTATATTCCTGTATTGTCTAGCTTGTGTTTCTCTTGCAGGTTGCTTGCATGGTTATGCTCGACGCGTACCACATGTCGCTTGTGATTGATTTTCACGACGATGCTTTCCGACTTTGCTTGATGTTGGCTTACGTGAAGTACTCCGGACTTCTTTGCCTACACTTGCTAGCTCATTACGGATTTGCTATCCGTTAGGTATTGTCTTCTTGTCCATTTATCGCTTTCTCGCATCATCCTGTAACATGAGAAGTAGGAGTTAGACATGCATCTGGCCAAGCCCTCGAAAGAGGCTCTGTTTTTGTTGGTGTGTTTACATTTGTGCTTTGCGGCAGGGAGTCACGGTGTAATAAGTCCTATATGGCACTCCGTTAAGTCCTCATGGAAGGCATGCGGAAAGGGTTAGCAATTAACCCCCGCCTAGTCTCATCGAGTCCGTTTGGTATGCGCACGCTACGCGTTGCTCGCTTCTGAACCAGCACAAGATCTTCTTATCGAGTATGTCAGGAAAAGGGTTCATGTAGCCGGACCCCCGCCTTTCCTATAGCTCGCGTTACTCGACGTTGATGCTCGGTGTACGCACGCACCGTTTTCCTTTACGATCCGTGACGGCTTGGTTGCTGAGAGGGGTCCGCCCTCTTGTCTATGGCCCGATCATTTTCACGAGGTCTAATGCTTGGTTGACTTGGGTTGAGCTGCTCCCCTTGGCTATGGCGGGACCGCTTTTCTACCATTCGGTCAGTATCGTTGGTTTGTTTGCTTTACGAGCGGATGCTCGTTTGTGTGCTCATTGTGTGCTGTTGCCTTTTCCCCCGTAGGTTGCTAGTTTAGTTTAGACTTGTACCCTTTGTATGATAACATTAGGTAGCAAGCTTTCCCCCCTTAGCTTAGGTCTTCCTCATGCATTCTTTAAAACACAAACCACACTCTTTGATTTTCTTTTCTTAAGAGCTTGTTATTTCCGCTCCATTCCCAGCATAAGTCTCCAAAGGTCGAGCAGCGGAGTGCGAACGTAACTAGTTCACCTAAAAAACATAAAAACAAACAGAAATTAGTTAGCCGAGCTACGGTAGCTCTGATTCTGCAAAACAGATACGTAGGCAGCGGGGTAGGGCCCGTGCGCGCATAATCTTTTCTTTTCCCTACATTCTGCATTCATTTTAGTCCAAATTAGCGTAGATTTGTTACACACCCATAGTTTTAGACATAGGCGTGGATACCATCGAGTACGATGGGCGCGAGGGGTGCTAATACCTTCCCCTCGCGTAACCGACTGCCTTACCCTTTTTCTCTGGTCGTGAGACCGTTGTTTTGTTTTTGTGGTTTGCTGGCATTCCCTTCCTTTTCAGGATAAATATGTTAGTGGCGACTCTGTTAATTTTTGCGGTAGCGACATATCCTTTTTCTTTTTTTGCTTTATTCATTTTTCAAATAGCTATGTGTTCTTACACACACCCACAAAAATAAATGCAGATTCACATTCACATTGGATCCAGTTGATAACGATTTTGCTATTGCCCGTCATGACTTTGAAATTCCGATCTACCAAACTGAGGACGAAAGTAAGGAAGATTGTGAAGTACCAAGAGAACTTGCAAGGCTGCTAGAACAAGAAGAAAAGACTATACAGGCGCACGAAGAACAAATTAAGGTTATCAACTTGGGCAGTGACGAAGAAAAGAAAGAAATCAAGATAGGGGCTGATCTAGAAGACAGTGTCAAGAAAAGACTGATTCAAATGTTGCGAGACTATGTCGAGATATTCGCCTGGTCCTATAAAGATATGCCTGGCCTTGACACGGACATTGTGGTTCATCGCCTGCCAATCAAAGAAGGTAGCACTCCAGTCAAGCAGAAACTGCGTAGGAGTAGGCCCGATATGTCAAAAAAGATCAAAGACGAGGTTGAAAAGAAATTCAATGCCGGTTTTCTGAAAGTGGTGGGTTATCCTCCTTGGATAGCTAACATAGTACCTGTGCCCAAAAAAGATGGGAAAGTCAGAATGTGTGTAGACTACAAAGATCTGAATCGGGCAAGCCCCAAAGATGATTTCCCTTTACCTCACATCGATGTACTGGTTGACAATACCGCACAATGCAAGGTATTCTCCTTCATGGATGGATTCTCAGGGTACAATCAAATCAAGATGGCACCCGAAGACATGGAAAAAACAACTTTTACGACACCCTGGAGAACCTTTTGTTACAAAGTAATGCCCTTTAGTTTAAAGAATGCAGGAGCTACATACCAGCGTGCAATGGTAGCTCTGTTCCATGATATGATTCATCAGGAGATAGAGGTTTATGTCGATGATATGACTGCAAAATCCAACACCGAAGAAGAACATCTGGGTCATCTACACAAGCTGTTTGACAGACTCAAGAAATACAGGTTGCAACTGAATCCGAACAAGTGTACTTTTGGAGTAAGATCCGGCAAACTCTTAGGTTTCATCGTCAGCAGCAAAGGTATTGAGGTTGATCCTGCCAAGGTCAATGCTATTCAAGAAATGCCTATACCATGTACCGAGAAATAAGTCAGAGGATTCTTGGGACATCTGAATTACATCGCCAGATTTATTGCCCATATGACTACTACTTGTGTGCCGATCTTCAAATTGTTGAAGAAAGATCAAGTAGAAAGGTGGAATGACAAATGCCAATTAACCTTTGACAAAATCAAAGAATATCTCGAAAAACCGCCAATCTTGTTACAGCCTGTGGAAGGAAGACCTCTGATAATGTACCTAACTGTGTTAAAAGATTCAATGGGGTGTGTACTAGGGCAACATGACGAGTCCGACCGAAAGGAGCATGCAATCTACTATCTTAGCAAAAAGTTTACCGATTGTGAAACAAGATACTCACTACTCGAAAAATGTGACTCGAGCGCTTTCGCGCATTCGAAGTACAACAGAGTCGCCACCGAACTTTATTTATTCCAAGAAGGAAAGGGAAAATATCGATAAAACCCACGAATACAAAGAAAGGATAAGATGGTCATCGCAACCAAATTTGGGTTCGGGAGTCGGTTAAGCAAGGGGAAGGTATTAGCACCCCTCACCTCCATCGTACTCGATGGGACCCATTTAGTTAGTTTTGTGTTTGAGTGTTAGCGTGATGTTTGCATTCTTTAGCTTATAAATCGAGAAAAGATGAAAGAAATGTTTTTAAGGGTTTTTTATTATTATGAAGGAAAAGAAAAGATTTTTTTATTATTATGCTCGCCAAGACATTTGTATCTTGTGCCTACGTATTCCCTAGTGCAATGGGAAAGTCAGAGCAATCGTAGTTCGGACGAAGAACCACGGAAAGTTTTGTTGGTTGATTTTAGCGAGAGGTACTCGATCGCTTTCAAATGGAAATACTATGCGCACATGGATATGAGATCACTACAAGAATGGATGACTAAATCAAGATAAGACATGATTTTGGCCATCATCGCATTCGAGTGGAAGATGTTCGATCTTCACATGTGGAAGTATGTTCGTATTGAAAATTGGATAAGTGTCTCGTTTATGAAAAGAGTTTTAAAAGCCATAAGGCAAAAATGGTTGAATGAAATGGAAATTGTGTTTTAAACGGACATTTAGCAAAGGATTGAGCATAGGTGTTCACCTAGCGCGTCTTTACCCAAGGTATTGAACAGGAGCTAGCCCCATTTTCACTTGTTGTCCAAATTAATTAATGTATTCAAAAGATCAAGGTATTCAAGAGGTGTGCACCCCTTGTCACTTAACCTCTTGGTTTGCTTAAAGTGTTTTAATTCAAAAGATCAAGGTATTCAAGAGGTGTTCACCCCTTGTCACAGGATCACTTTGATTAATTAAAGAGTTTTGGTTCAAGAAAATCAAGGTATTCAAGAGGTGTGCACTTCTTGTCACTTGATTTCTTTGTTTTGATTAAGAAAGTTTTTTATTGTTTGATTCAAAGGATCGAAGGTATTCAAGAGGTGTGCACTTCTTGTCACTTGATCACTTTGATTTTATTAATGTGTTTTAGTTTCAAAAGATCAGGGTATTCAAGAGGTGTTCACCCCTTGTCACAAGATCTTTCGATTTAATTAATATGTTTTAGTTTCAAAAGATCAAGGTATTCAAGAGGTGTGCACTTCTTGTCACTTGATCACTTTGATTTGGTTAAAAAAAAAAAGGTTCAAAAGATCAAGGTATTCAAGAGGTGTTCACCCCTTGTCACTTAATCTCTTGATTTTATTAATGTGTTTTGATTCAAAGGATCAAGGTATTCAAGAGGTGTGCACCCCTTGTCACTTGATCACTTTGTGTGATTAATGAAAGGTTAAAAAGTATTAATCCAAAAGAATTGAGGTATTCAAGAGGTGTACACCCCTTGTCACACGATCTTTCGGTATGGTTAAGAAAAATGTTTTAAAAGAAGAAACTCGACGTTGGATCGAGAAGTTTATTGAAATCGCCTTGACGTTGGACCAAGGTTTATTGATTTTGAATTGAGATTAATCTAAAGTTTTTGGTATTTTTAACAATAAAAGAGAAATGAAAAGTCTAATTAAAACATATTTTTGTATTTTTATAAATTGGAAATCAAACAAATATTAAAGAAAATGGAAAGACAAAAACTATAAGAAAATCAATTAAAAGTTAATAACAAATGAAATGCTGGCCCAATAAGCAATCTGGCCCAAATAAATATGAACCCAGGGGGGTGGCTCGCTGAAAATGAAGGTGGTGGAGCACAGAAATAAATGAGATGGACCCAGACCTGAGGCCCATTCGGGTCAAGCCAGAACCCAACAAAAACCCTAACAAATCTAAAAAGGGAAACGGCCCCCTTCTTCCAAAATTGAATCGATACTCTCTTTTCTCCGCATTTTTACGAACAAACAAAAACATCAAGTTCTCCTCTCTCGGTCTCTCATTGTTCACCTTACCATGGAACAGCAAATAAGCTGAATCTCTCTCGCAAAAATTCCGCTTCATCTCGCCGGGAACAACAACAACGGAAGCTTAATCTCGCTGTTCTCTCATCTCTCTCGCGAAAATTCTCAGTTCCGACCAACAAACAACATAACATGATTCGAAGAATGATTCACATCAATAAAGAAACAACAACATACAGGATGTAAACAGAGATTCAAATCATCATTCGAACATTGCAAGAAACACAGTTCGCAAAAGCTCTTTAGAGGAATCGAAAAAATACCAACTCCGAATGTTCTCGGAGGTGAAGATCCACGGTGTGCTTGATTCGTCTCCTTCTTCCCCTCTCCGTGCTTCTGCTTGTTGTTGCTGCTCTGCGAATCAGTTTGTGTTGCGTCGCGGATAAAAGGTTGTCATTGTGATGATGATGGATGATCGTTGAAGTGTTGTGTTGCGGGTGTTGATTTGAGTGATTATGTTGAAGGGTGAATGAATGTTAGTGTGGGGGATGAATGTTAGTGTGAAGTTGATTTGAGTGATTATGTTGAAGGGTGAATGAATGTTAGTGTGGGGGATGAATGTTAGTGTGAAGTTTGGATGGAGGTTCTGAGTGGTGAGTTTGGTTCATATTTTGGAGGAAGATTTTAACAGCATAAGGGTACCTTTTTCTCCTCCTTGTGGTTTTTTCGTGTGGCCCCCCTCCTGATGCTGTCTTTGTTCTCTTTTTATAGAGGAATTTGTGGGGTTTTGGGGGGAAAATTGGATGAGATTTGAACTAATGTGGAACTGATATGGTGCTTTTGTTTTGCAGGTTTTTGTATGATCCATTTCTATGCAAATTTTGGTTTATCTGTACAGGTTTTGGCAGCATGTTTGGACTGTTATGGCAACAGGTAGCAGTTGTTTTTTGGCCATGAGCAGGGTTGGCAGCAATGCAGGGTAGCATAGAGATTGCAGAGGCGTGGGAGATGTAAGTTTAAGAGTGCGCCTAAGAGGGGGGGTGAATTAGGTTTTCAAAGATTTATCCGGTTTTTAGAATACTTGTACTTATTTTTTGGTTAAGTGTTTGAAGGCTTTTGAATGGTTCTTTTCTTTTCTTGATAATAGTGATGAAAGCGGTAAAATACGGAAAAGTAAAGAACACAATGATGTATACTGGTTCCCCTCACAATCCGAGAGTACTCCAGTCCCCTTTCAAACACGAAAGAGATTTCACTATTGTTAGATCTTTGTACAAGCCTATACTAAGACTCCTCCTACAATCTTCTAACAAAACCACCAAGAACAATCCTCTTGGATTTCAATAAGTCCTTAAGAGAACACCCTCCCTAAGGATACCTCTTGTTTCCAAAACTATGGACAACAAGGTTACAATTACCAAGAACAATCCTCTTGGATTTACCAATTTGATTATGAGAACAATCCTCTCATTAATCAACAACCCTTACTTCCAACAATCTTGGATAGCAAGTCAAAAATAACAAAATATATTTTAAGTAGAAAGTTGATGAACATATATCAATCTATAAGATTGATCTTCTCTTTCAAGCAAAAACAATTTACAATGATATAAAATAGTGCTCAAGTGTTTATGTATGAATGAGAAACTTTTCTAACAATGTGTAGAAAAAGTTTCAATGAAAGTTCAAGTATGAAACACTTGTATGCAAATATATGATGAAAATATATGATCAAAAATGTGGTAAATTGTAATGAAAAGAGGTGAATTGTAAAACTGAAATGTATAGTATTTATATGTGACTATATGCCTCTTAGAATGGTTGCATATTGATAGAACAATGCAATGGTTAAAGGTTTGAAAGATGAATTCGTTTGGGACAGATTTTAACATGAAGAGACACACTGGTTCAGTAGGAACCGGTTCCTGACTGGGACAACCCGGTTCCTGCTGAACGTTACAGCAGAATATTCAAATTTTGAACGTGGGAACCGGTTCCTGCATAGGGACAACCCGGTTCCCCATAGTAAACCACAGAATGCTGAAAACTGAGAATGCTGGGAACCGGTTCCTGCATAGGGACAACCCGGTTCCTAAAACCTTTATTTAGGATTTTGACTTTGAAAAAGGTTTCAACAAGAGTTTACTTTGGAGTAAAACTTATGCCATGCATATATAGGTTTGAATATGTATAAATGAAAGTTTATATGATTTTTTGAGCACTAAAGAATATCAAATGTAAAAGTATTTAACTTGTACCATTATGACTTGAAGATCAATCAACCAAAGCTAATCTTCATGAAAGTTGCAATCTTGATCCATTTGTAATTTGATCTTTTTGCTCATCCTTTATTGATGTATACTCATGATAGTTGTCTTCATCAAAACATAGTATTGTAGAAGCTTGCTTTCACATTCTCCCCCTTTTTGATGATGACAACCTTTGAAATATGAAGTGTAATGCTCTTATGTGAATGCTCCCCCTAAATTTGATAACTCCCCCTTGATCAAAGCTCTCCCTTGATTTTTGAGAAATTTATTTCTTTTATGGCTGCAAATGTTAGAGACAAGCAAGCATACACATATACACAAATATCTTCTCCCCCTTTGTCATTATCAAAAAGGATGGGAAAAAGATAAATTATTATAAAATATGAACACAATTAATTTCTTTACCTATGAGTTTTACCTCATTGGTGACTTCATCAATGATCAAGCATTCTTCCTCAGTGAATTTGATCTTGAAGCCTTTGTCACAAAGTTGACTTTTGCTTAGAAGATTTTGCTTTAGTCTTTCAACATAAAGTACATCCTCAATGGATATGAAAGTTAGTGCTCCAACTTTTGTCAATGCCAAGAATTCTTCCTATAAGGTATTCTCCATATGTGAAATCACCCTTGGACTTAAAAACTAGATTTGAAAGTTAGTTCATGTCTCCCATCAAATGCTTAGAACCACCACCAGACAAAATACCATAGATTTTAAGTGGTCCTCAAGCAAACCTACAAAACAAATTAAGTTTTATTTGGTACCCAAGTGGCTTTGGGTCCATCATAGTTAGTTCCTTTCTTCACCCATACATAATGTCCACTAGGAACACTAAAGTTCCTTACATAACAAGCATTGGGTGTGTGACCAATAATACCACAATAAAAACAAGTAGGTTCAAAGTTACTTCTATATCTAGGAACATATGGTTTCTTTTTAGGAAACCTTTTAGGATGATGATGAACCTTTTGTGCTTTATCCAATTTGTTGAATTGTTCACTTGCCTTCACAAAGATAGTTTTACTAGTACTTGGTTTAGACTTTGCATATCCAAGACCACTTTTATCATTAAGGAATCTTTGTTGCCTAAGGACACCTTCCAACCCAATTTGTCCTTTTTCATACCTTTCAAGGACTCTCTTTATTTGAACAATTTGAAAAGAAAGTGATTCACAATTCTTGCATGCAACACTATCTTCTTGAACACTAATCATTTTTTCTTTGTCATCTTTTTCTTCTATTATCTTAACCTTCTCTTCTAAAGATGATATTATTTTCTTTTGAGATGAGATAGTTTTATAGAGAATTTTGCACTCATTTAACAATTCATTTATAGCATCTTGAACATCATTATCAAAAAGAGAAAATTCATTACTAACCTCATTGTCTTCATCATCGGAATGGTGTGTTGCTACCAATGCAAGATTCACATGTTCTTCATCTGAAGATGAACTTATTTCATTGTCATCCCATGCTACATATGCTTTCTTTGATTTTTTATCTTTATTTTTCTTGAAGTATTTGTCCTTCTTTACAAGTTTAGGGCATTCACTTTTGACATGTCCTCTTTCTCCACATTCAAAGCATTTAATCTTCCTTGTTGGTGCTTCCTCTTTAATGATCTCCTTTTTCTTTTCTTTTCTTAGAAATTTTTCAAACTTTTTGATAAACTCATTATCTTCTTCACTAGTGGATTCATCCTCTTGATTGCTATCATGATGCTTGACTCTTGTCTTCAAGGCAATATCTTTTGAATCTTTCATTTGAATTTCATGCGTTTCAAGTCTTCCGAGTTCTGTTTCATATTCTTGAAGTTTACCGAACAAGGTTGCGGAAGTCATCTTTGATAGATTCTTTTTCTCGGATATCGCCGTTACTTTCGGTTGCCATTCTCTTGTTAAAGATCTAAGCACCTTTAGATTTAGTTCTTCGGTAGTGAGAGTCTTACCAAGTGCCTTCAAGTGATTTGTCAAATGAACGAATCGTTTTTGCAATTCGAGAATAGTTTCTCTGGGCTTCATTCTAAATAGTTCGTATTCTTGGCTTAAGGTATTCAATCTTGATCTTTTAACTTCAGCGGTACCTTCATGAGTTTCTACAAGAGTATCCCAAATTTCCTTTGATGTTGTACATGTTGATATTCGGAAGAATTCATCCATACTAAGAGCACCATGAAGAAGACTGATCGCCTTTTTGTCAGCAAGAACTTTCCTTCTATCATCATCGTTCCATGAAACTTTAAGCTTTGTTGATTCAACACCATCGACGATAGTTGTAGGAACAAAGGGACCATTTTGGACTGCTTCCCATACTTCTTCTCCTTTTGCTTCTAAATGAGCCTTCATTTGGATTTTCCAAAAGTCAAAGTATTCACCACAAAATAATGGAGGCTTGTTGTTACTACCACCATCTCTAAAAACTGGATTCTGATTTGCGGAAGCCATTCTGGATCTTTAGGAACAAGTTACCTATAACTTGCTCTGATGCCAATTGTAAGTTTAAGAGTGCGCCTAAGAGGGGGGGTGAATTAGGTTTTCAAAGATTTATCCGGTTTTTAGAATACTTGTACTTATTTTTTGGTTAAGTGTTTGAAGGCTTTTGAATGGTTCTTTTCTTTTCTTGATAATAGTGATGAAAGCGGTAAAATACGGAAAAGTAAAGAACACAATGATGTATACTGGTTCCCCTCACAATCCGAGAGTACTCCAGTCCCCTTTCAAACACGAAAGAGATTTCACTATTGTTAGATCTTTGTACAAGCCTATACTAAGACTCCTCCTACAATCTTCTAACAAAACCACCAAGAACAATCCTCTTGGATTTCAATAAGTCCTTAAGAGAACACCCTCCCTAAGGATACCTCTTGTTTCCAAAACTATGGACAACAAGGTTACAATTACCAAGAACAATCCTCTTGGATTTACCAATTTGATTATGAGAACAATCCTCTCATTAATCAACAACCCTTACTTCCAACAATCTTGGATAGCAAGTCAAAAATAACAAAATATATTTTAAGTAGAAAGTTGATGAACATATATCAATCTATAAGATTGATCTTCTCTTTCAAGCAAAAACAATTTACAATGATATAAAATAGTGCTCAAGTGTTTATGTATGAATGAGAAACTTTTCTAACAATGTGTAGAAAAAGTTTCAATGAAAGTTCAAGTATGAAACACTTGTATGCAAATATATGATGAAAATATATGATCAAAAATGTGGTAAATTGTAATGAAAAGAGGTGAATTGTAAAACTGAAATGTATAGTATTTATATGTGACTATATGCCTCTTAGAATGGTTGCATATTGATAGAACAATGCAATGGTTAAAGGTTTGAAAGATGAATTCGTTTGGGACAGATTTTAACATGAAGAGACACACTGGTTCAGTAGGAACCGGTTCCTGACTGGGACAACCCGGTTCCTGCTGAACGTTACAGCAGAATATTCAAATTTTGAACGTGGGAACCGGTTCCTGCATAGGGACAACCCGGTTCCCCATAGTAAACCACAGAATGCTGAAAACTGAGAATGCTGGGAACCGGTTCCTGCATAGGGACAACCCGGTTCCTAAAACCTTTATTTAGGATTTTGACTTTGAAAAAGGTTTCAACAAGAGTTTACTTTGGAGTAAAACTTATGCCATGCATATATAGGTTTGAATATGTATAAATGAAAGTTTATATGATTTTTTGAGCACTAAAGAATATCAAATGTAAAAGTATTTAACTTGTACCATTATGACTTGAAGATCAATCAACCAAAGCTAATCTTCATGAAAGTTGCAATCTTGATCCATTTGTAATTTGATCTTTTTGCTCATCCTTTATTGATGTATACTCATGATAGTTGTCTTCATCAAAACATAGTATTGTAGAAGCTTGCTTTCACAGGAGAGAGGAAGAAAGAAGACAAAAATTTGTTTGACCTTTTTTAATTTTCTGTACTAAATTTTTTGTGTAATGGGCTTAAAAACAAAAGTGTACATGGGCCTCAATTTAATAAAAAGGACCTTTATTTTGTTTAATATACTACTTTTTTTTTTAAAAGGGAACTTAATAATAATAATAATAAAATATAAAATAAATAAATAAAGTAATATTAAAAAATGAAAATTAATCAAACTAAGTCTAAAACTAATTTGTATTTAAAATGATGATGGTAAAAAACTAAAATCTATGGAAAGTAAAAAGTAAAAAAAGTTCGATAACAAAGTAACTTGACTAAAAATATGTGAAATATAAGTTGTTTTTGTTGACTTTGATGAAAGTCGATATGCAACGATGCGATGAATGAATGATGAATGCGCATGAGACATGAATGTGATTTGACAAAATGAATGAAATATTGTAGGTCAAAAATTGGGGTGCGACAGATGCCCCTATTTAAGTTTCTTCTATTGAAGATATGAAGAGACTTAAATACAAAGTACACAATTTTTGTCCTTCATATGCAAATGGAATGTAATGCATGGACTCTTTTTTGTTATTTTGAATGCAATATGATATGAGACATTCTGAATCCTGTGGGGAATATGGTGTCGCAAGAGACAAACTGTTGATGGAGAAACTTGGAAATGAGAGATAAAACTCTGGGTAAAAAGATAGTAGGAATGTCTAAGAATAGCTTTAGGCGGCGGAAACATTAGAGACATTCAAGAATGGGGTTGCATGAGATGAGAAATCACAATATTCAAGAATGGCGATGAATAAGGTGAGAAAAAGCATTCAGGAATGGCGCTGAATGAGGTGAAAAGCATCTTTCAGGAACGGCACAAAAAGAAGAAAGAGATATCTTTTAGGAATGGCACTGAAAGAAGAAAGGGCATCACAACATCCAGGAATGGCGCTGAATGAGGTGAGAAATCACAATTTTCAAGAATGGCAATGAATAAGGTGAGAAAAAAAACTTCCAGGAATGGCACTGAAAAAAGAAAGGGAATCATAACATCCAAGAACGGCACTAGATGAGGTGAAAAACATATTTCAGGAATGGCACCGAGACAAGGAAGGGACATCTAGGAATAGCACTAGATGGAGAAATCAAACAAGTATCTGTTATAGGTAAATGCCAAGTGAGTTGGACTTTGATCTCAAGGAAAAGTGGTGATAACAACAGGACCTTGAAAGAATGCAAATGAGTATGAATTTTGTTTCTATGCATGATATTGAATTTTTCTATCCATGAGATGTGAATGTAATGTAATGCAATCGGTTATGACAACTGAGGTAGACTCTTTTGTGAGGGTAGATCGAAACTATGATTCCTCAACACAAGAACTCTGCCAATCATGGTCTTGTCACACTGATGATCCTCTTGGAAGGACTGATAAACTGCTTGGGGATCGCTGAAGAAGAATGCCCTTGATTGGCTGATTGTAAACTGATCCTTGCTTCAGTCCTTGAAATGAATGTTGGTAATACTTGCCCCAGTACAGGTCTTGAACAACAGGATCTTGAAGTAACGTGCCCCTGATAGGATCACTGATCAAGTTTCTCGACTGTTTGAACTTCCTAAAAGATGAGTACTCGCAAATAAAATGTTCATTCAAAATGGTAATTTTAATGCAACGCTCAAAGCATATTTTGAAATCAAAGTCATTGTAAGAATGATATTATTGATGTAAAGAAATCAAAAGGTCCAAACACAATGTTCTAGACATTCAAAGTGATGGATAAAGCAAAAGGTATGGTAAAACAAACGAGTTGCAAAGATCTTTAGGAGTCAGGTTAACGCAACCTTGTTGTAGTATGCTTTTCAAAATAAACCTTGCTTCAATTAGGTCTTTTGAAGGTTGTAATGTGGTTTGGTTCACGGTTTATGAAACAAAGGATATAGGCTCAAAAGTATATTTGTACCCACCCATGTCTTCGTGATGATCTTCCAATCCTACGCTCAGTTAATTCAAATTATGCATTCAAGTTCCAAAGGGCTTTCGGATTTGCACCTATTCATGCGATGGTTTAAAGGCCAAGGGAATCTCTGAGACGGCAGTCACTTCTTCCATTTGATAGTCACAACATTTTGTGGTCGTTCAAGGAATTTATTGACTTCTCTTTTTTGCTTTATATCCCTAACTTTTGCCTGAACTGTTTCTTTTTTAGGATTATAGTCAGCGGGATGCCCCAGTTTAGCCTAAGTCTCCTTCGTAGGTTTTGACTTAGCGGGCTCCTCTTTTTTTTTTTGAATTTTTCGTTATTGGAAAGATAGTGACTGCCTTAGTAATGATTAATGATAACCATCTTGGTCACTTTTGATTGAAATCCTTATTGAAAGGTGTACTTAATGATTCTCTTGTATTTGAATGCACAAGTAAATTAACTGAGAACTACCCTGCCCCAGGTTAAAATTGTGGGTTTTTTCGTTAAAAAAAGAAACTCCGACTTCGAAGGCTCAAAGGGGTTGACTAGGGATTAACTTCCTTATTTCTCCAGTGTTTGGGAATTGAAACAATGCCTTTACATCATCAGCAAAGTTCTATTTGAAAGCATACAATTCAACAACTTGGGTATTTTGTTGTCATCATCCTCCCTCCAATCTTTGCATAAAGAGAAAAGAAGAAGAGATATATTTTTGTTTTTTTTGAAAGATAAAGCATAAAGAAACACACAATGGATGTAAATGGATTGATTAAAATATGCAATGTTCATTTCATTAAAATTAACATTTTGAAACAAACAACATTAAATGCAGCACACAGTACCAACAAGGGAATTGCAAGCAGTAAGGAAACATGGTCTAGTGAAATAATCAGTGACGAGGATGATCCATCATGACCGATATGTTGGCTCTTCAACTAGATAACTTCCGCTCTTAGCAAATCTTGGTCTCGTTGAAGTTCTTTCATAGTCTTCATATTCATGTCTCTAGTTCAATGTGTTGAGGAATCAACTTGACGGTTGACAGACCACTTGAGGGTGAAGACAGATGAAATGAGTCTTTTGTTGACAACTTGAATGTATGAATGCAAATGCATGATTTTATTTTTTTATTTTTTACATGCAGGAATGATGCAATGTCATATGATATGAAATGCAACACGATGCTATACATAGACTAAATTAAAATGATAAATGTAAATGGATAACAGAACCTACTGAGGAAAGCTTCTTATAATAAGACAGTTCTATGTTCTTTTACCCAAAGATCCCCTCACATGATGGCTCTAAGGTTTTTGATAGAGATACCTACATCACCATAGATGGAACGGGTTCTAAAGGTCCTTGGAGTTAGCGACGAAATCAGATTTCTGTCATGCGACGGGCGAACCATCTTATGACAAATTTCATGACTAAGTCTCCTCCAAGTGGGGTTTTCGTATTAGCCATTCAAGGTGTTCACCTTGGGGACTAGCACTACACAACCACCTCCTAACTTATGTTTTCTCTCTTGTTTTTCAAAAGCTCGGGTAGAGAGCTTCACTCAAATAACATTCCCATAACCACAATTGAGTATATACAGAAATATATTGAAAGCGATAAATCAAGAGTAAAGAAACATAAACAACACAAGAATTAACATAAAGAACAAGCATAAAGAACACAAGAATAAACAAACAAAGATATACACTCAAAACATAAAACAAACTAAACTAGGGTTGACTCTCTTAGGATATTCCCCAGCAGAGTCGCCACTTTCTGTAGCGGTAAAAATGTGACTCGAGCGCTTTCGCGCATTCGAAGTACAACAGAGTCGCCACCGAACTTTATTTATTCCAAGAAGGAAAGGGAAAATATCGATAAAACCCATGAATACAAAGAAAGGATAAGATGGTCATCGCAACCAAATTTGGGTTCGGGAGTCGGTTAAGCAAGGGGAAGGTATTAGCACCCCTCACCTCCATCGTACTCGATGGGACCCATTTAGTTAGTTTTGTGTTTGAGTGTTAGCGTGATGTTTGCATTCTTTAGCTTATAAATCGAGAAAAGATGAAAGAAATGTTTTTAAGGGTTTTTTATTATTATGAAGGAAAAGAAAAGATTTTTTTATTATTATGCTCGCTAAGACGTTTGTATCTTGTGCCTACGTATTCCCTAGTGCAATGGGAAAGTCAGAGCAATCGTAGTTCGGACGAAGAACCACGGAAAGTTTTGTTGGTTGATTTTAGCGAGAGGTACTCGATCGCTTTCAAATGGAAATACTATGCGCACATGGATATGAGATCACTACAAGAATGGATGACTAAATCAAGATAAGACATGATTTTGGCCATCATCGCATTCGAGTGGAAGATGTTCGATCTTCACATGTGGAAGTATGTTCGTATTGAAAATTGGATAAGTGTCTCGTTTATGAAAAGAGTTTTAAAAGCCATAAGGCAAAAATGGTTGAATGAAATGGAAATTGTGTTTTAAACGGACATTTAGCAAAGGATTGAGCATAGGTGTTCACCTAGCGCGTCTTTACCCAAGGTATTGAACAGGAGCTAGCCCCATTTTCACTTGTTGTCCAAATTAATTAATGTATTCAAAAGATCAAGGTATTCAAGAGGTGTGCACCCCTTGTCACTTAACCTCTTGGTTTGCTTAAAGTGTTTTAATTCAAAAGATCAAGGTATTCAAGAGGTGTTCACCCCTTGTCACAGGATCACTTTGATTAATTAAAGAGTTTTGGTTCAAGAAAATCAAGGTATTCAAGAGGTGTGCATTTCTTGTCACTTGATTTCTTTGTTTTGATTAAGAAAGTTTTTTATTGTTTGATTCAAAGGATCGAAGGTATTCAAGAGGTGTGCACTTCTTGTCACTTGATCACTTTGATTTTATTAATGTGTTTTAGTTTCAAAAGATCAGGGTATTCAAGAGGTGTTCACCCCTTGTCACAAGATCTTTCGATTTAATTAATATGTTTTAGTTTCAAAAGATCAAGGTATTCAAGAGGTGTGCACTTCTTGTCACTTGATCACTTTGATTTGGTTAAAAAAAAAAAGGTTCAAAAGATCAAGGTATTCAAGAGGTGTTCACCCCTTGTCACTTAATCTCTTGATTTTATTAATGTGTTTTGATTCAAAGGATCAAGGTATTCAAGAGGTGTGCACCCCTTGTCACTTGATCACTTTGTGTGATTAATGAAAGGTTAAAAAGTATTAATCCAAAAGAATTGAGGTATTCAAGAGGTGTACACCCCTTGTCACACGATCTTTCGGTATGGTTAAGAAAAATGTTTTAAAAGAAGAAACTCGACGTTGGATCGAGAAGTTTATTGAAATCGCCTTGACGTTGGACCAAGGTTTATTGATTTTGAATTGAGATTAATCTAAAGTTTTTGGTATTTTTAACAATAAAAGAGAAATGAAAAGTCTAATTAAAACATATTTTTGTATTTTTATAAATTGGAAATCAAACAAATATTAAAGAAAATGGAAAGACAAAAACTATAAGAAAATCAATTAAAAGTTAATAACAAATGAAATGCTGGCCCAATAAGCAATCTGGCCCAAATAAATATGAACCCAGGGGGGTGGCTCGCTGAAAATGAAGGTGGTGGAGCACAGAAATAAATGAGATGGACCCAGACCTGAGGCCCATTCGGGTCAAGCCAGAACCCAACAAAAACCCTAACAAATCTAAAAAGGGAAACGGCCCCCTTCTTCCAAAATTGAATCGATACTCTCTTTTCTCCGCATTTTTACGAACAAACAAAAACATCAAGTTCTCCTCTCTCGGTCTCTCATTGTTCACCTTACCATGGAACAGCAAATAAGCTGAATCTCTCTCGCAAAAATTCCGCTTCATCTCGCCGAGAACAACAACAACGGAAGCTTAATCTCGCCGTTCTCTCATCTCTCTCGCGAAAATTCTCAGTTCCGACCAACAAACAACATAACATGATTCGAATAATGATCCACATCAATAAAGAAACAACAACATACAGGATGTAAACAGAGATTCAAATCATCATTCGAACATTGCAAGAAACACAGTTCGCAAAAGCTCTTTAGAGGAATCGAAAAAATACCAACTCCGAATGTTCTCGGAGGTGAAGATCCACGGTGTGCTTGATTCGTCTCCTTCTTCCCCTCTCCGTGCTTCTGCTTGTTGTTGCTGCTCTGCGAATCAGTTTGTGTTGCGTCGCGGATAAAAGGTTGTCATTGTGATGATGATGGATGTACATGAGACATGAATGTGATTTGACAAAATGAATGAAATATTGCAGGTCAAAAATTGGGGTGCGACACTCATCATATTTGAGGTCGGACCTTTATTTGGTCTGTTCTCATGGTGCTTGATATTCTGGTATTCAAAAAAGGCGTCGAACCTTTGATCCTGTGACATTTGGCCTGTACAGAGGTTTCACATCAGTTATTCCGAGGATTGTGCGGTGGTTACTAAGATTATATGAACCTTGATCCCATACTTTTGCATTGCATAACATCATTGCTTTATCCACTTCATTTGTGGGGGATCCTAAAGTCTATTTCCAAAAAAAAAGAGAAAAGGAAAAAAGGAAATAGAAAATTAGAAAAAAGAAAAGAAAAGATATTCTATACAAAACAAAGCTTTGAGTCCAAAAAGAAAAAGCAAACAAAAGTGTGAAAAGACTTTAGGATTCTCCATAAATGAAACATGCATTCATACTATCATGCATTTCATGGTTCTATCAGCAACTTGTGGGGGCCTTTTCTACTCAAATTCTGACTTCGGCAACACAATTGACTTCTCACCGTTACATGCTCAAATGTTGACATTGGAACAACTTTGTGGGTTTTTAAATGGGATAAGAACAGAAATGGAGACTGACATGAATCAGTGCATGGAGGTTATTCAAGCGTTTTCTCTTTGACAAGAAGAATTGAGATGAGTTCCTCCTAGGCCAAATGCAAATGTAGATCTCACCCATGAGAAGGTCTTATGTGTCAGAATGTTTGAAATAATGTTGAGATTCCTATTCTTGGTAAAGAGAATTCGCGTCATTGAAGTCTGCAAGTTTCCAAGTATTAAATTGACAAAAGGTTCCACCTCTTGGAGAAAAGATTGAAAGCCATAAAAAGTCGTGACTCCACTGATTCAGATGTTGTTGGTTTGTGCCTGATGCCTGATATCAAGAAATGCAAGGATCATCCACTCTCACTCCGAATGGTTTGGATATTGAAGCTAAATTGGTAATCATCTCTTATACATATGTGGAAGTTGCTTGGGGCTCCCGATCGAGGGATAAGCAAGACGCACTCTTATCTTGAGCATTGCATCATTCGCATTGCTCGAATCCCTAAAGCATTACAAATTCTTGGGTGACTTCGTCAGAATCTTCTTCCGTGTGATAATCAAGAGTGTTCTTCGCAATGCTTCTCATTCTCAAGGTTCTACTTCACATATCAGTTGCCTTTTCTCAGGATCTCCTTCTCAGTGGCCTGGCTAGTTAACAGAGACAAGAAGAACATGAGAAACAAATTGATGTGATTCTATTGCCTTGTGCTCATTCGTTCCCTTGTTTGTTGGAATCACAATTGGTTAAGATTCTAGTATTGGGTCTTCTTCACCACAAGTAGCTCTCTTGAGTTGATGATCATACAAGATTCTTCCCATTTATGATGGCGATTACTACTCTAGCAACTATGCTTGGGGCTCCCGCACGAGGGATAAGCAAGACGTACTCTTATCTTGAGCATTGCATCACTCGCATTGCTCGAATCCCTAAAGCAAGGCAAAAGTTTACGACTCATGGGTGACTTCGTTGGAGTTCTCTTTTGGAGTAATCTGAAGTGTTTGGAAAGAACTGCAAAAAGTATTCAAGATCAATAAGTCCAGACGGAGTCAAGTCTCCTCAACAATGGCATTCATTTAGTTTCTTTATTGCATTCTCATTTGTAACATTTCATTGTTTGTTTAAGCATTGCTAGCATGTAAAAACTTGTTAATTTCTGAATAAAAATCATAATGCATTATTTATGTTTGTCTTGAAGAAACCCATTCATTTTCACTCATAAAATGTTTTTGGCATCACGATACCAACTTTACTAATCTCTTGCTTAGGCAAAGAGCTGAGGGAGAATGATGAAAGATAAAAATGCAAAATCTCTAATCGTGTGTTTTTGAATAAAACCCTACTGAGGATGTACGGGCATTATTTCAAATCCCCAAACACCGGAGATATAAGGGAGATAGACCCTCGTCACCCCCTTTGAGCCTTGAAGTAGGAGTTTCTTTTCTTATCACAAAAACCCTTATTTTAACCTTGGGGCAGGGTAGTGTTCATTTGACTTGATCGAGCTTTCAAAACCCACCAAAGGGGTATGCATCTAAGGATACAACAATGGTTATCCTTTAAAAGGTTGAGGAATGTCAAGACCGCAATGATTATCCTTATTCCATCAAGAGATCAAGAGATGACGATGCCACAATGGTAATCCTTCATCAAATCAAAGGAGTGAGGCGGTCGCAATCACCTCCAACGAATCAAAGACTATGCGAGGTCACACGACTTGTTCAAAAAAAAATGGCGAAAAAATAATGAAAATAAAAGATGAAAAGGAAATGGCAAAAGAAAAAAGATGATGAAATTGCCAAGCAAGAACAAAGTCGTGTGACAATGAATCAGAAGAATAAAAGGTGAGCGACCGCCATGTCCAAAAAACCTCATTGATTCTTCAACCATTTCAAATTCCTAGTGAGGAATGAACACTCATGTCGAGTTAATTGAACCTAGGAATGGAGAACATCACGAAGGGGGTGGGCACCAAATAATTTTGAGCCTAAAAATCCTTTGTTTTCTAAAAAACCGTGAACACAGCCAAATTACAACCCTTAAAAGTCCTAATTGAAGTAGGGTTTATTTTGAAAGCACACTCTGACGAGATAACGTTTAACTGACTCCCAATGAAGCGCAACACATATCTATGTTGGTATTGTATGTCCGCTTTGCATTTCGTTCACAAGAGGTGACCACCTCATTGCATAAAAAGTTTTACAACTTCAAGACTAACATAGGCTTTGCATTAGAACTATCATTCTTAGGATTAACATTCTTTTGCATACAAAATATGTGCTTAACATCAAGGAAATTTTCAAGGGTGAGAATCAGTGAGTAACTTGACTATGTCAAAGTTCAAGAGACTTGAGAACTCTGAGGAGTAAAAGCTAATCATTCCAAATGTTGACCATCAAGGGGCAAGTTATCCAAAGAAATCTGTTGGGCATGAACAGTTGATGCATTCTTTGATTGCTCCGAGGGGAAGAGTTTGAAGACTCTGTTGAGCGTGGTAAAGTTGTTTCCACGTTTGTTTGACTTCAAAGCAAAGAAAGCTTGATGATTCTAGTAAGATGCACCTAATCAGGGGAAATTGAATCGAGGTTTGACCTCTCAAATTTGGCATATCTGGGGCAATCATGTCGATGAATCTCTTCAAGCTTTGATCAATCTGGGGCAATCATGTCGATAAATCTTTTCAGGCTTTGATCAATCTGGGGCAATCATGTCGAGCAATCTCTCTTGAGCTCAACCAATCTGGGGCAGTTACGTCGAGATTCGACGAATCTCTCCAAAGATCCACAGGGTAAATTTCCTTCATGGGTCATGAAACTTGGGGCACGATCTTCTGAGTTTTAGTGTCCTCTCCCAAATCATAGGAGTTTATTTCTCCTGGAACCTTGGCCTCTCTCCAAGCATGGAGTTTATTTCTCCCGAGAGTTTGTTCCATTCCTCAAGCATAGGAGTTTATTTCTCCTAGGAGTTGTCCTACTTCCCTAATCAAGGCTCCTTATCTGGATTTCTCATCCCCAACATGGTGAATCAAGGGAATCTCCTTAAGCTGAAAATCCTCCAAGCAGTGGCACATGGTGAGAAGTCAGAAATCATTCTTCAAGTCAAAGAAAAGTGCATCTTACAAATCAAAGTCCAATGTCTATTGGCACCTCCACATGGTCCTTAACACTAAGGGGATTCTCCCTGGTGTTTACCTCACTAATGCCTTTATTTGGCACTCTGCATATAGTTTCCATTGCATATAACATTGCATCCTCAAAAGCGTAGCATATCCGTCAAAGCGGATCATTACGCCATAGAAAAATTCAAACATGCATACAAAGCATAAGCCAGATAACACAAATCATCACTCAATCAAGACGACGATACTTCCCCACATAAAAAGTTGTCCTTACAAACTCCGATTGATATCTGCTACTACATTACAAATCTCCTTATGCCACGGTGCCGATACCTGATATCCTTTATCTCCAAAAGAAGTCTTATTTTCTCTCTACAATATGGATCGGATGCAATGTCTTTCTTCGTCAGAATCGTTGTCTCTGAGGTTATTTCCCGTGTGCTGCGTGCAAATTAGAGTGCGAATGAGGGTGGGCATTCAACCCATCTCATTTTTCAATCGTTTGAATCACCATACTTGGTGTGTGGCAATTCGAACGATTGCCACTCTTGAAGAGTTACACCCCGCCTTTGGCCTGAGGGACTAATGTAATTCTTATGCTTCGCAAGCATCAACATCTTCGTGATTCTTCAATGTTTACCGATGTCTTTTGATCGAGTCTAGTCGTCACTAGTCTCTGTGATCTCTTCCCTCGTACGGGAAAACCTTTTAGATCCAACCCCCGTGTTGTGTATCCTTTGCCTTCCGTCCTGGCAAACCATTTCAAAACTAATTCCCAATCCCCAACCTCAGTGTTGATATTAATTCTTTCTTCCCTTGACCTCAGTGTCGATACCTTTCTTTTCCAACCTCAGTGTTGATGTCCATCCTTTTCTTGTCCAACCTCAGTGTTGATGCCTATCATTCCTTCACCGACCTCTGTGTCGATGCCAATCGTCATTCACAACCTCAGTGTTGATGTTTATCTTTTCTCGTCCCAACCTCAGTGTTGATGTCTTCGACCTCAGTGTCGGCGCCTTTCCTTTCACAACCTCAGTGTTGATGTCCCCCAACCTCAGTGTTGATATGCTCCAACCTCAGCGTTGATGTCCTCCAACCCCAGTGTTGATGTTTATCCCTTCTTTCAATTCTTGTGGATCGTAGGTCCGTTGACCTTATCCTCATCTTTTTCAATTCTTGTGGATCGTAGGTCCGTTGACCTTATCCTCATCTTTTTCAATTCTTGTGGATCGTAGGTCCGTTGACCTTTTCCTTATCTTTTTCAATTCTTGTGGATCGTAGGTCCGTTGACCTTATCCTCATCTTTTTCATTTCTTGTGGATCGTAGGTCCGTTGATCTTATCCTCATCTTTTACATTCTTGTGGATCGTAGGTCCGTTGACCTTATCCTCATCTTTTTCATTTCTTGTGGATCGTAGGTCCGTTGACCTTATCCTCATCTTTTTCATTCTTGTGGATCGTAGGTCCGTTGACCTTATCCTCATCTTTTTCATTCTTGTGGATCGTAGGTCCGTTGACCTTATCCTCATCTTTTTCATTTCTTGTGGATCGTAGGTCCGTTGACCTTATCCTCATCTTTTTCAATTCTTGTGGATCGTAGGTCCGTTGACCTTATCCTCATCTTTTTCAATTCGTGTGGGTCGTAGGTCCGTTGATCTTACCCTAGATTTGAGTCGTGGATCTGTTGATCCCACCCCGGTTTCGAGTCATTTACCCTTGCTTTCAATTTCTGAGTCAGTAGATCCTATCATTCCATCGGACCCATACTTTCCAATCATAGTTTCATACAACAACCATTCTCTTTGGAAACCTTGTATTGGCACCGTTACCACGTTACAAGCTATCACCATTCAACCATTACTCACTGCAAATGTTTCCATCAGAAAAACAAAAAATCTCTTTCCCTAGCAGATATCAAAAAAAAAAACAAAATAAGGATAAGACTTACACCATCTTCTCCTTAGGACAAATTTCAGGTACTTTGATATTTAATCTTCTTCTACCTCGAATGCTCGAAAGGCTGACGCCAATCTCACCTTCAGGTTTAAGACGATTAAATAGGGGCAGCTGTCATACCCCAAATTTGTCCTACCCTTTATTTTTATATGGCTTTAGCTTCACATTACATCTGCATACCTCCATTAGTTCATTTAACGCACCATGCATCATTGATCAATAAAGTTGGCATTGGGATCGAGGATGGTGATAATTCGGATTCCCTATGGTTGAGGTTCCCCTCATCATTCAAGGTTATCAGGCCACAATAACATCTTCATCAGGGTCTCAAAAAAAATCAAGTGTTTAGGTGGTTCATCAAAGGTTCAAATAAGTTTGCTTGGAACTAATGCTTTGATTCTTTCTCAAATAAGTCAAGTCATCAAGATGTATCTCAAATAAAGGAATTAAAGTTCTGGGTTTAAGAGTCAACACTTTGAATTCAAATTTGCGCTTACATTTATCAAAGGCATCAAATTCTTAAGCATATAAGATTGGAAGGTATCACGTGAAGTATTGTAAGTCATTTTCAAGATCAAGGGGTCATTTGCCAAGACTTTGACCAAAGTTTATCTCGAACTTGATTACGATTTATTCAAACTTTCAAGTTTTGCAAATCGAGATGCCTAAATGGGCGGAACCTTAACTTCCAATTCATGATCGAATATGGAACTTTGGATTTCAATTTAGGACATTGGAAGGAAAAGGTGTTTTGGAAAATAAATTCAAATATTCATAGGAAGAAAGAACTGCAGGTCATCACATGATTCATCATTACATTACAAAAACCATACTCTGTACAAAATTTCATTACAAAATCCTACTGTTACATTACATTGCCATGATGAAAATTACAAACAACATTCTGTTGACCAAAGTCATCTCCCTACCATTGAACCTATCCTACTTTCAGCCTCCACTCCCGTGACAATCCAGCTGCTTCTTGCGCCACGAACCTCAACTACGTGATCTTTCATGTAGCTTGCCTCCATATCATGTTTCAAGCCAAACTGTAAGCCATGCTCACTTGAGGCACCAATTCCTGTACAGCTGCACCAGACCTGCATCATCATAAATAAACCAAACCAGCCTTCAATAAAAAAAGAAACAATCACATTTATCCATGGCACCATTCAAACAGACCACAATTCATAAGTTTAACCATACCATTTTACATCATTCACAAATCAGCCAGCTTCCACACAAAAGTCAAAACAAGAACAAGAGCATTCAAATTCAAGACCAAGTCATGCACAGTTTGTACTCAAATCAAACCGTGTTCACAAAATCCGTTTTTATTTGTACATTCAATACTCAAAACAGATGCGACATTCCAGGCTGCTCAACGGGTTCCACGATTTGTTCTATGTCAAGGCTGAACATCAATGCATAAATATCATCTCAGGCACGCAGCGTTCGGCATATAATTCAAAAAGGCGTTGTGATGCGAGGTCAAATATTCCAAATATACAAAGAAACTCCAGGACTGCATCATATTTCAAAAGGCATGTACCAAAAGTCAGAAAACCGATATACAAATGCTTCGGTTCAGTCCTAAATTGTGCAACTCAGTTCAATAGAAAACATGTTGGCATTAACATTCAGCCACATTCAAAATAACCATAAACAGTCAATAACCAACTTCACATTTCCCCTGTTTTAACAGCTAGTAAACGGCTCTAACAGAACTCAGTTCTAACCATAACCTTTTGTGGCCAACTGTCAAACAGTAACTAACTTTTTTCAAATTCTAACTAACATCAAAACCACCTATAACTACCAGCAACTAACCTACAACTAACTTCCAAACATATAACAGAATATAACCGACCCTCTAACCACCCCCAACAGATTTTTAACCATTGCATAACTACCAAACAGAATTATAACAGATAACAGTTTCCCAACTCACAACTGTTTCTAACTATAACTAACCTCTAACAGCTTCACAACAGATATATAACAATCTCTAACCAATTCTAACTGGGTCAGAAAAACAGAAATATCAAAAAAGAGAAAACTAACCTTCAGAATCGTTTCTCTTCACCTCTATAAAATCAGAACCACCATCTCTCACTCTTCAGGCATCCCTCCACCACCTCTCACTCTCTTCATCTTCACTTCTTCACTCATCATCATCTTCATCTCTACTTCAAACTCCTCCATCATCTTCGTTCTCTCACAATTCACCTGCTTCTCTGCACACTCTGCTTCAATCCTCTCCATCATCTTCATCACTTCTTCTATCTCCAATCACCAGAAACTTCAGAATTCATCATCAATCGCTCTGCATAGTTCAGCCCTGATTAGCTGCCATTTTTGATACAACTATCCCTCGGCACTCACACTTTGCAGCGTAAAGTCATCATCGACCTGCATCTGACTCCGTATCCACCGACAACAATCAGTCATTTGCGTATAGCAACAAGACTCAAGAAACGAAAGGAAGAAGACGAAGTAGAAGCAATTGAAAGCGCAAGATTCGCGAAGACGTTTACCTGAATCACCGACTTCTTCATCGGTTACGCACTCGGAGCTCTTATTATCTCCTATCTTGTCTTCTTCAACAGTCATCTTCAACGCGCACCTCAGGTAAGCTCTCTGAATCCGCATTCTTCATTTCTTCGCTTGTTCGTGTTGTTATTATGTAGAGCAAGGCCCTGTGAGCATTTCCCCCATGGTTTCGCTCTTCAGTTCGCCTCCATTTCCGTTTGATTGAGCTTTTAGTATAACTTAGGGTTTTAGATGTTACTTAGATCCAGGATAAAACGAATGGAAATTGAGGAAAAACTATGGCAGATTCGGAATTAACTGAAGAAGATGAACAAGGCTATGCTAGGTTTTCGGTATTTGGAGGCATCTCCGCCGTGGTCGCCGCCGGGAGGCGATTTCCGGCGAAATTATTTGAGTATGAGAGAGGCGAGAACGAGAATGAGAGAGCGTGAGAAGTTGAACCGTCACATCCCTTTACCCTAATCCCCTTTCTTGATTCATTTCCATTAATGTTTGCTAATTAGATTTAATTAGTATTGATCCTGATTAATAGAATTAGCATATTGATTAATTGGTTTTTATTAGCATCAAATTTGATTATTCAAGGTAATTGTCACTGTAATCTGAATCCATAATTGTACGTGGATCAAACGAAAATCTTGGGCCATGCTAGTTCACTTCCCCATCTGGCCCATCTTTCTTTTCTGAAAATCTGAACAAAAACTACTCTGGGCCTATCACGAATTTGCCTTCACACCCCCACCTGGCCCACGCACTCTGCTTTTCTCTTTTTTGTTTGCTACAAAATTCTGTTGGGCCTGACTCCCATAGGCCCTGCGCCCAGTTTCACGCATGCACCTCTACTTTAATTTTGCACTCCCCCCTGTGTACATATTTTCATGTTAGATTTAGGTTCTTTTTCATATAGTTTTGTATGCTATTTTTTTTAGGTAATAAAAATGACCTAGAGAACAATAAAATCAATAAAATTTGTTAGACTTTTAGATCATTTTTAGGAATTAATCTTGGTCCCTTTAATTGATATTTTTCATATTAAAAAACTCATAAAAATAAGTAGATTTTAGGTTAATTTTGACATTAATCTTTTGAACTCATTTCTTTCATAAAAAACCATAAAAATAATAGTACTTTTAATTCACCTTTGTGCTATATTTTTGACTTGTTCGATTTCATGCTTTTATGCTATTTTCAATATTCTACTTAGCGCTTTATTTTCATGCTTCCTTTAAATCCTAACCTTAGGTAGAAACCATGATAATATTAGGTAGAAAATCCCATTCATATTAGGCTAGTTTACCTAGGCTAGTCTCTTTCTCTTTACAACATAAAACATCTAAAAATACTTGAACAAATTCCCCATAAAAAATACAAAGAAAATACTTAAAACACTAATAATCAAAGTGAAAATTCTTAAAAAGGGAATGGAAGCTTGAACATCCCTTGCTTAAGGGAATGTTCGAGTGCTTGGATCTCCCTTGCTTAAGGGTACCATTCAGGCGTAAGTTCCCAACTTCTAAAAAACACCAACCAAAGAGTAACTCGAGTTTCCCTTGCTTAAGGGATTTCCTCGAAACGCTCAAAATCACTCTCTCACCTCTTCCTCTTAAGGGCACTGTTATTTCCGCTCGTACGCATCGTAGGTCGATCCCTTATGCGAGAGCCCGAACGTTAACTCCGCCCAACTAAAAAACACAAAAACAAACAAAACTATGGAGCCGAACTACGGCGCTCTGATTCCTGAAAAGGATACGTAGGCATCAAGTCGCGGGGCTTGAACGAGCACACTTGTAAATATTTCCTTCTTTTCCTCGTATTTCTTTTGCATTCATTCGCATGTAGACATAGACATAGTACACACCCTTTAGATAGAAACAAACAAAGGTGGATACCATCGAGTACGATGGGCGCGAGGGGTGCTAATACCTTCCCCTTGCGTAACCGACTCCCGTACCTAGATTCTCTGGTCGCAAGACCTTGTTCCTTCCTTTGTTAGGTTTCCTGGTATTCCTTTCCCTTATGGGATAAATATATTGGTGGCGACTCTGTTCATTTTTCTCGACGGAGTATGAGATCGTTGAAAGCGCCAGGTCCCGACGGAGTCCCAGCAGGATTCTACCAAAATGCGTGGCAGGCCGTATGGAGTAGCGTCTGTGAATATGTCAAGAGGTTGTGGAGAAACCCTTGTAATTTGGCAGAGATTAATCAAACATACATCTACCTCATTCCAAAAGTTCAAGCACCTGAATTTGTTACTCACTTGAGACCCATCTCTCTCGGTAATGTCATTTATAATGGTGTGCATATATTTTGGAATACAATGGTATATAATGCCTTTTTTTGGCATATATTTTGGATTATAATGGCATATATTTTGGATTACAATGGATTATAATTGTATATAACAGGTTTATAGGATTACAATTGAATATTCCAAGTTTGTAGGTTATTATTGACCGTGTTATAATTTCAGGTTTAAACCAAAATATAGACCCGAAATGCCGCCTGTAGACACTTTAGAAAGCGCTTTTTCTGGAAAAGCGCTGCCCAAAGTATACATAAGACAACGCTTTTTAGGAAAAAATGCTTTCTAAAGTAGGCCTTTTTCTAGAAAAAAAAAACGTTGCTAAAGGCCTAGTTTAGAAAGTGCTTTTCCAGAAAAAAGCGCTGCTAAAGGCCTACTTTAGAAAGCGCTTTTTAGGAAAAAAAAAACGCTTTCTAAAGTAGGCTTTTTCCAAAAAAAAACGCTGCTAAAGGCCTAGTTTAGAAAGCACTTTTCCAGGAAAAACCGCTGCTAAAGGCCTACTTTAGAAAGCGTTTTTTAGGACAAAGCGCTGGCTAAGGTATACATACGGCAGCGCTTTTGCCTAAACAAAAAGCGTTAATAAAACCTATAGCAGTGCCACCTACAACAGCTCTTTTAAGCGCTTTTAAAGGTAAAAAAGCGCTTTTGTAGGTCTTTTATGGCGTAGTGCCGCTCGGCTCTACAAGGTCTTATGCTAACATTGCTAATGAGAATCCTAATTCTTTCCGGTTCGGAAGCATCTCACTTCAACCTACGAGGGATTCTTATCTCAATCTATACATTTCCAATTAGCATGGAATTGAGTGAATCTTGGAATTGACATTGAATCGCATCTCACGATTCAACCCCTCAAAACCATGTAATTCAACTCCGAACTGCATCACACGATTCGACTTATCCATAATGAGATTGATAAAGGGAAGGTATTGGACCACATCCCCGACAGTTTATCCCAAAAAGAATAAATCTTGAACTACATAGCGCCATTCAATCCCGAGCATCACACCCGAGAAGGACCTTCATATATGGCCTAGGAGCATCCTTGGGCATCACACCTCAAGGAAAACCATATATAAGTAACAAGCATCGCACCGGTTACTACCTTTATGTCCATTATGAAAAAGGAAAACGACAACCAACTTTCATCTCCGACTCTTGGTTAAGCTTCCTAAGGTTCATCTTACCAAGTTTTGATTTCATTAATCAAGTTACAAGATATAGACTTGTATTTTAGTAATAGTTAACAGTATGCTAACGTTATGAAAGCTTAGCCATCTTATAGCCCTTTACGTGTGCTTTCCAATGCTTTCGACGGCGCCTAATTCCGAGTTACAGAACTCCATTTATGATCAAAACAGTAAAAGGACAATTTTCTCTCAGGTGCAATCAATTTACACTATGGTGGAATCGATTGCTCACTAAACCAGAAGCAAAAATCACATAATTCGAGCAGTGAAATCGATTTACATTGTAGGGTAATCGATTGCTTACTGAACCAGAAGCAAAAATCATATTTTTCTTGTATTAAACCAATTCCAAAACATCTAGATCCTTCCCAAATTATCCCAAGCATAACAGAGTTATTCTTAACATGATTTTATAGGTAAATAACATAGAGAATATGCAAGCATATTTAGGTAATCAAGGATCATGCATCTTCATGATTCACAACAATATGCAACTTTAACATGTTCATTCAAACATCAAACCAAATTCCAGCAAGAATCACTCAACCCTAACCCCTCTTTCTCATGTTAACAGTCCCCAAGTACTACCTAGGAACCCACCTCAAGAGGAAGAAATTATGACTTGAGAGATGAAGAAGATGATGATGATGCATGCAAGAACTTGGGCTCCATATTCTTCTCCTTCTTGTTCTCTATCCCCTCTCTTCTCTTGCCCTTCAAGAGGAAGATGAAGGAAAATAGGTTGTGGTCCTTAAGAGAATCATGTTTGACAAAAATAGGTATTATTAAAATTATATGTTAGATTTTAAAAATGTTTGAAATCCATAGTTAGTTTTAAGAGAATCCTTGTTTATAAAAGCCCTTGATAACAGGAAATCGTATCACATATTTTTGCTATGTTTTCACGTATCTACTTTGATCCTAGTTTTCAGGTATCATTGTACCCACAAACACAAAACTTTATTGAAGCTAGTATCCTATATTGTTCTAAGAATTATGCACTGAAGCGACCGAAATACAATTAACACTAATATTAGATGAACACCCTTAAGAATAAAGTAACTTGGATATCATCCTCTAAATAAAACACTAACTTAATCATGATACCATATGACAACTTGATCACCCTTAAGTAAGATGATAACTCTATAATAACCATGTAAAGATTTATTATAACAATGTGTGAAGATTGCGACTTTTTTACTACAACTAATATAACAACACAAAATCCGTTTGTTTTGTGTTTTTTAGGTGAACAAAGGTTAAGATCACAATCCAACGATGCTTGACCTCTGGAGACTTATATGCCTAAGTATGGAAAGGACTTAACACGCTCTTAGAAGAAAAAGAAACTGATTTTGTTTGTATTTTTTTATGTAAATCCATGATGAACGAGACCCATTACTATGCCTCGCATCACTTCCTTACTTTGTTTAAGCATTGAATATTTATTAAGTGTTTTAAGTGTTTTTTGATTGGGTGTTTTTTAAGGGGAATTTATTTTTGACTTGAATCAAACAAAAAGGGTTTGCAAATTATAGAGAAACAGACTAGGGTTTACACCCCACTCGTTTCTCTAAGTAGTAAAGAAATAGACTAGGGTCTACACCACAATCATTTCTCTCCCACTAAAGTAGAAAGTAGCAAAGAAATAGACTAGGGTCTACACCTCAATCATTTCTTTCCCACTAAAGTAGAAAGTAGCAAAGAAATAGACTAGGGTCTACACCCCAATCATTTCTTTCCAACTAAGAAATAGTAGTATGATTCACGTCGGAATTTATTAGGTGTTTTAAAGTTGAAAAAGAAAAAGAGATGAAGAAGGGGAATGACTAACAAAGGGAAATCTCTAACCTAATGTTATCATAAAATGGTGTCCCTAAGGTCAAGGATAAAAGGGGATCTCTACCTATCATTAGCATGCATAGAATTCAACCTAAGTTGTTCTATGTGACTAATCTTAATCAAGATTGAAGTCACCACCCTAAGGAAACATGGCAAAGAAATGGTAAGAGATAAGCAAAGAGAAAGCATAGAGATAATCACCTCACTAGGATACTTAAGCAAGTAATCAAGACATAACATCAAACTTAAACAAGTAAGACGTACAATAGAAATGAAATCCAAAATGGTTGGTGACTTCATCAAGTCCCTAACTTGACCCACTCTTAATCAATAGGGATTAACACAATTGAAACCCAAAGGAAAAATAACCACAAAAGATGAAAAAAACAAACAATTAGTGACCTCTAACTATTATTTTTAAATGTACATGACTTGAGTTTTAAACCTAAATCAAAATTTAATCAAAAATTGGAATTAACAGTGAGGTAGGAAAAAGAATTAGCAGTTTAACATGAACTAAAACTCTTATGAGGTGTGTTGGGCCCTTTAACAGTGAGGTAGGAAAAAGAATTGGCGCTAAGGCTCAATACCTAACACGGCCCAGACTGAAAATTGCATCACTCTCTTATTAGTTCCATTTTCCCTTTTAATTATTTATTCCATATCAAACTCAGCATGTACATTTATTTAGACTATGTCACATGATAAATAGCAACGTACATCACATGGCATCAATAGGTCACCAAAGTTTTAAGTGGAAGAAGATAAAAAAAATATCAGGTCCAATCACACGATGCCACCAAGACACCCAATCATATCAATAAAATCAAAAGCCCAAATGAATGGGAATCATAAGCCAATGGTAGAACGCCACGTATACCAACAGAATCAAAACAAGATAATAAACCAGTTGCCGGAGATCCGCCTCCGATCATCTTCCTCAGCCGCGACCACCGCAGGCGAGCTCACAACGCGCCCAGAAAATAAAAAAGGAACTATCTTTCTACTTGATTTTTCACGCTGATTCCAAATTTGCAATTAGTTTTCTATGAATCTGATAGGAAGCTAATCCTACCAAGTCTATAGAACTAGGGTTTCAACAATAAGAGGTAAAGACATTAAAATAAACTAAGGAAATAAAGATAAAAATAACTTTGATTTCATTGATTATCTCAAATGTCTCTATGAGACTACATTATATAATACTCCTAATGGATAATAAACTTAAAGGCCTAAATACTAATAAAAGCTCAATTCAACAACATTCAAAATAAAATAACAACTAACATGATTATAATACTAATTAAAATATTTAATTGCACCTCCTATCATTACTAACCCCTTGAAGAGCAACCTTGTCCTCAAGGTTGTAAGAAACATTGTTGGAAGGAATACTTCTAGATACCATCAAATCCCTTTTTGTAAAAATAATCAAACAGGTCCTCACAAAAGACAGCTACCTAACTGTTAAAAAATTTGAAAGTGCTTTCAATCCATAATCTCTTCCAAATCCACTCATCTTATACCCTCCAAAAGTGCAGTCATTATCAAAGGCAAAGTAGCAATTGATCCAAATGATGCCTGGTCGAATTGACCTTGTCACAGTATTGGCAATGTCCATGTTTTGAGTCACAATCCATGTTGCTAGACCATATTTAGTATTGTTGGTCTTCTTAATTGCTTCATCAATGGTCTTGAACTTAGAAAGTGTCATTACAAGTCCAAAAATTTCATCTTGTGCTATAAGCATATCATCCTTAACATTGGTAAAAATAGTAGGTTCAATGTAGTATCCTTTGTTTCCCACTTTCCAAACCCCAGTTTATAGTGTGGCTCCTTCATTCTTTCTATGCTCAATATAAGAAAGAATTGCACTTTACTAGTTTGGGGTCCTTGTTGAACTTCAGGATCAAAAGGGTCACCAATTACCCAGTGTTTCACCTTTTCCACCACTTTCTTCTCAAACTCATCATAAATTCCTTCTCGAACAAAAACTCTTGAAAATGCAATGCACACTTCACTCTTATTATGAAGTATTCCAAATAGAGCAAGATCAACAACTTTATCAACATCAGCATCATCAAAAACTATTACAGGTGACTTGCCTCCTAACTCAAGCGATACCGGCTTCAAATTGCTCAACACAGCCGCCTGCATTACGCAACGACCCATTTCGGCTGAACCGGTAAAACTGACTGCATCAATGCCCATATGTGAGGTGATAACAACTCCTGCAGTTGCGCCAAATACAGGTACTACATTGAGTACTCCGTTCGGAATTCCAGCCTCGTTAGCGAGATGAGCATAAAACAACACAGAGAGAGGTGTTTGTTCAGCTGGTTTAAGAACCATAGTACAACCAGCAGCCAAAGAAGGAGCAACCTTAGTAAAGAACATAACAGTCGAAAAATTCCAATGTATAATATTTCCAACAACACCAATAAGTTCCATCAAAGTATACAAATGAAGATTCCTCAAAGTTTTGAACATTTCTCCATGAATCTTATCAGCAGCGCCAACATAGTATCACAAGATATTCACCGCTTCAAGTACATCAACAGCCTTAACAGACCAGTGTGGACTAAAATAATTTATGTGGCCAGTAACATCCATTTGACGGCAAGGGACTGAGTCATTCTTTTTATCAGTGCAATTAGTAGTAGCAGATCCCATATTCTCACATGCAGAAAGTAAATTATGAGAAATAATGAGCATAACTTTGGAGTAATACGAATTAGCTTCGCCAAAAGAGAACAAAAGAAAATCTTCAATGATCGTGTAGATTGAATTGGTAATGCTCATTGTGTCTTCTGTCAATGTCAAGCCATATCCAAAATGGCAATGTCGCGGATGGCATGGTCCAGGGTCAAAAACTAGAGTAGCAGTTAGTAGCAGATTTGCAAAGTTCAGACAAAATTTCTTGAGCTCAAACCCCACAAGTTACTTGTAGTGTTGTTTGATAACAAATACTGATTTATCCAAAGAACTTTGATGGAAATCCAACCGTGAAGAGCAGTTGTGTATTTTGGTTGCAGAAGCCTCAAATAATTGTTCTGAAGAGTGCATCAGAAATGAAATCAATGGCTTAAAGAGAGATATGAACCTGTGACGAAAGTTCAATAAACACGAGTTTTCTTCAAGTACTACCAGATGACGTCGGATTTCTGGTGGTCGCCGCAATTTATTACTCGCATCTTTGGAATCTGGCGGTTTTGGTGGAATTGTAAAATCCCCATTATCGTGAAACTCGGCGTCACTGAAGGGAGCCTCGATGTTGAGCAGTAATGAAGAATCGAAGTATGGTTGTTAGGTTTTGTTAACAGATCTTGGCGAAGAAAGGTATGGGGAATTTGTTATTGTGCCGTGGTGTGAAGTTTCAAAGAGATTAGTACCAGTAAAATCGAAGGTTGCAAGATGTTGTGTGGGTAGGAAATCATGAATCCAAGATGAATCATGAGAAGGAACACACAATTTCTCTTGAAGATGCATGAGCACTGTTGATTGTTGTGATTTCGCCTCTTCTAATTTATCCCTAATTGATGCATCATGAATTGTTGGATGTAAGAAAGAAGTTTCCATGACCGTTGTGTCGGGTGGTTCTGGTGGAGGTTCTTGTTGTTTTTCTTCAAAGTAAATTAGTTTTGGAGAACAACTCGGAACACATGGCGTAGAGAGTGTTAATGAGGGATGTTGAAGGCAATTTGGGAAGGTAGGGTTTTGAACAGAAGAGGGTGGCTTGTGTAAAGATTCATGTGTGAAATTGCTAAGATTGGAAGAAACTATAGCTGAAGTATTTAACATTAGAGGCAACTCACCTTTGTAACTTATATCAGCAACATCTTCTTCTTCCTCGTGTTCCATATGTAAGAGTTGGAGTTCTAGGCTTGTCTCCTCTTCTTCTTCATTCACTGGTAAAAATTTTCTCCATTCAGGTTTAAAATGCCAAAGAAACACACTAGTAAAAGTGTCCCAACAAGATGGTGGATGAAGCTGAGACCTCCATAACCACCATTGACGAGCAGGACCTTGCAATCCGGTCACAACTTCTGGCAGCTTCATTTTTTCTGGTGTTTTTTGTTCTTTGAAATATTTTTCAACACACAACACCCACGAGTAGGAATCTTCTTCTCCATTAAACACTGGAATAGCCTTTAAATTTGGGATAGAGATCGAAAATGAAAGCACCAATTGATAGGAAACTAATCCTACCAAGTCTATAGAACTAGAGTTTCAACAATAAGAGGTAAAGACATTAAAATAAACTAAGGAAATAGAGATAAAAATAACTTTGATTTCATTGATTATCCCAAATGTGAACAACAAGCATACATATGATTGCAAACAGTCGTAGTACTATATACGCGATCTAAACAAGTGAACAACAAGCATTTCATATAAAACAGATCACACTCAAGAATCACAAAATTTTCATGCATATGCAATATACAATTGAATACCAGGTGCTACATACAAGTGAATCTTAGAGAACATACCTGTAAGATCTTGAAGTATACAAATAAGAAAACTCTACAAATGAACACGAACTTATACTTGATGCATATAGTGAAGAATATTTGAGGTCTTGGATAAACCTTGTGCTGACTTAGAAATAAACTCAAAGAAGAATCTTGAACTCAGAGACCATGGTTGAATTAAAACAGAGATTGCGTTTGAAGCTCAAATGGTGATTAATGATGGAATTTGTTTTTGATGAAGATGAGGATGGTGTGATGATAATCACCTTGCTGGATGTAGAAGGAGATGTTGATTATGGAAGATTGAAGTTTTTATGGTTGAAGATGATGATGAAAGGTAGTTAGAGGTTTGCTACAAAGTTGGTTATGGTTGTTGAGAGAAGTTGAAGGTGAGAGTTGAGAGAGAGAAGAGAGAGTAGAGAGAATGAAGGTTTTTGAAACAGTGAAAAATGAATGCGTGAGAGTGAAATGAGAGTAAGGTGATGTTTATATATGTTGAGTGTATGATGTTATGGTGGAACGCTGTAGGTGATATTTCCTTCACCAACTTAGTGCACAAGTCGTGTATTTGGAGTATGCCTCCCTTACTATTTTCATGCACATAATATTTTTTCTTTTGTAGTTTCTCCATGATGAGTATGTATATGTGAAAGAGTTGCATGGGATTCCTTTAAAAATGAGTGGTCCCTTTTGTTGTACCATGGAGAGAGAAAGAAAAATGATGCTATATCCTCCAAGATGGCAAAAGCGTGTATTGTTTTGATGGCAAAGTCATGTATGCTTGTAGTAAAGCCTTTACGAGCCTCTCAAACTTCAGACACTTGCATGGCCAAATGAGGCAAATGGTGGTGAAAGCTGATGTATGCTGCAGCAATCCTTTGCTCGATGCCTTCATTTTGTTCCCAAATTTCGTAGAGGGGCCATAGTAGAAAAATATTGGTGTTTGAGGGTTCTCAGGCTGGGAATCGTTCAAAATTTCATCAAAAAATTGCTCTGCTCAGTTACCTGTCCCGCGCGCAGTCTCGTGTCATGCTCGTCCGTGTGCAGTTTTCACGCTCACGACTTTGAATCTCAATATCTCATTCCACACTTAACCAAAAATGGTAATATTGGTATCAAATGAAAGAGGATATGGAATAGAACATGTTGATGTTAAACTTAATTCAAGAAGATGCCCGTAACTCTCTAAAAATTGCCTTAAAAATGGGACGCCACGCGTTTGATTAAATGCTTGCGCTGGCGAGGAATTCTGCCTGGCAACTTGTCACACTTTCAGTTTGAATCCTCCAACTTCATAGCTCGATTACTCTTAATCTAGGCTTCAAATGAAAATCTTCCCAACTACAAAGTTGTAGAGGGCCATAAAATGAATATTTTTCATGCTGAACTTGTCTTGAAATAATGCATAGATCACCATGTGTAAAATGATCATGAAGTCAGCTGTCCAGTCATTCATAACCTCCTCAAAATTTCTCTAAGTATTGGAAACTTTCCTCTTTTGGAAATTCCTAAATTAACTACCATCCAAAAATGGTAAATTTTGGTTTAACTTTGATTTTGATTATTCCATTGACCTTTTTTGACCAAACTTCCACAAAAAGTCAAAAATATGATAATTGACTTGATTTTGAACAAAATTCTGAAAAAAGTCAACTGTTTGATTTTTAGGCCTAGGTGAATTTTCTGATGAATCAACTGCGAGTTCCATTTCAATCAAGAATCAACCAATGAAATCAACTGAATGCTTCCACATGGACCCCATGGCACCTCACACCATTAAATCAGCTCCTGATTAAAATGTTGACAAAAAATTCAACTACGTTGACTTTGGTCAAAAATCCTGATTTGGGAAGACCAGATGAATCTCAAGCTTACATCCTCCAATCAATGCCTTGAGTTGAAGATAGGGAAACCCTAATTTTAGGAGAATTTGTTGAAGATAAAGCCATACAATGAGACTTCAGATCCTTGTCTCTTAATCAAGAAATCTCTCTCAAACATGAGCTCCTTTCTTGTCAATTTTTGAGCAATACCAATTATATGAGTGCATGTATTGAATCATGTCCTCGAAAACATACCTCTAGTAACCAGCTCGTATAAGAGTCCTTCACCTGACTCTCCAGCTCCCAATTAATCATTACCATCAGTCAATCCTCAAAAATCCATCTGACATAACCAACAGAAAACATGTTTCATACATTCAAATCCCAATTCTTACGTCGCATTTGACCATCCAAAAGTATACCACTTGCTATATCTCCAAAAGGTTAACAACAATAGAACATTGAGGTACAACCTATATAGTACGCTCAACAACTGAGTAATATAATTACACAATCCGTAGTATAATCACACTGATCAACACTGCAGTAATGCATACCATCTACCGAACTTACCATCCTTAGACACACTTTTCCCATCTAAGTGATAATGTAATACTTACACCTTTCACCAACCGTTTCCTTCAAGAAACTCAATAACAACATTCCTATACCATTGAATTCCAACTATCTGACTCCTCTCAAGTCATACCAGCAATTATCTAACACGTTACATTCCACTTTTGCTGCCCTATTCTGATTACTCATCACAATCATCTATACCAAATAGATTTCTGAGTTTTACCCGATTCTGACTCTCTCTACTCATTCGTTTCAAGAATCATTCTTTTCCATTCATGGTACTAATCTACCACTTAGCATTACTTACTCGCACTCAAAAACAAATCCTTGAGTTACTACATCTATTAAAAAATCCTAACCATCAGAGCGAGTACACACACAAGTAGTTATAATCACACTCATTAGCATCCATATACTGTTGCTTACAAAATAGCTCAAACTGAGTCACGCTCTCTACTAAGAGTCAAATCAACTTCGTCCTTCATAGAGTGTAATTCCTCATTATATCTGGAATCTACAATATCACCTCAATAACAGCACAAAATTATTACAACATCATATAACATCAACTCTTCGTTTTAATTTCGCAGAAAACATACTCGTTAACTACGTACAACCGTAATAACATATTCATCATCTCGGCAATTATTCAAAAGAGTTATAATTCTTCGACACGGCATCCTTACATCCACTGGATTCTAAATCCAACATATAGATCAACACATATTCTCTATGTAGGCTCCTGACATATTAATTCCTCACTTCCCACAAGTAGTACTCACAACACTGCTCCACATCACACCTTCGCTGCGCGACTCTGATTACCCGTCTTAAGTCATTTGTCCATCATGTTGCACTCTTTCATATTCACTTCTTCATAAGTTCACACAATAGTGAGTGATTATTCCCACAGCTTAGTATTCATCACATCTTATACCATTAAGGTAACAAAACAAGTTCATCTCAATTATATTATTCCGTCTACTATCAACAAGAGATTAAGGGTGATCAAGTCCTCAATTTGTCTATAGATAGCCGACAACCATATTTAAGCATAAACCGTCGTTACTACGTAATAGTGTCCATTTCCGAGTTTGCACCCAAACTCATTAACATCGTCATAGTTCAATAATTCACTATGGTGTACTTCTTCTAGAATATTATTCTGAAGCTCAAAACATCATGAACACCAATCCAATCACTCAACCTCATTATACCATTCTCGTCGATTCTGAATTCACCGCCTTTACCTTGGTAATTCAAAGTCAACCTATCGATCAACTCAACATCATCTTTCTGACCTTCTCTAATCTCGTCGAGAATACCACTAGTTATCTTTAGCATACCCAATCTAACACTATTAGGAATGCCTTCACATACCAACTCAAGTCTCCAAAATTGTCCAATTAAATCCAACTCATTCACCATTAGCACCGACATTTTCAAAGACTTCCTACGCAACACCATAGCACAACATTTTCCTTACCAGGATGGTAATTCAAACCAGAATAAAAAAAATATACTCTAATCACCTCTGTTGCCTCATATTAAGCCATTTCTGATTGAAGAGGTACTTCAACTCTTATGATCATTAAACACTTCGAATCTTGAACCATACAACTAACCTGCAAGACCAAGACCACATTCATAACTCGTGGTTTTAATCCAAATTCCATGACATCCATTCACGTCCATATATCATTCCACTCGGAATCTCAACAAAGTCGTCCTCACATTCAATAGGTGTCAGAAATCCTCTAAAATTCTTCTTTAATACTTATCGTTACTTTGCCATCACAAATACGATTCCAAGAGTTCTAAACTTTATTCCATCTTTTCTATTAATTCACTTCTCACTAAAATACATCGGTACTCAAATCATCTTTTTGACCGAACATCTCATTAACTTATTCATAAACAACATTTTCTACTCAACTTCGTTTCAAACAATCGCGGTAGTAGGCATTCTTATTCAACAAGTTCCACGCTTCCTTAACCGACTTCACAATATTTCCTTATAGGATCAATCTACTGTATTTATAACTCTCCCAAAAAGTAGAACATAATACCTCTTCTTCGTAGGTTCAAACGGCACATAAATCTGACACTCGGAACTCAAGATATGAATTTTCCAATCGTTATCCGAAAATGCAACATCGACATCATGCAGCGACGCTCTATACGGTATTCCCAAAACTCTTCAAATGGTATATTCAATTCTTAAAATTACTTCTCAACAAACCTTCTAATTATTCCTTCAATCCGTTCAACACTGACACTGACATCCCGTGCAGTACCAATAAACAAATCTAGTTATAAGAACAAGAGTAACCATAACTTCACCTCTTTCCAACGTCATCCTGTCACAATTAATTATGTTACAGCTGCTGCAACTATTTTTATAACGAAGTTCATCTCGTTAGCTTTCCGACCCTTCAAACGGAACTCAATTCGGATGTCCAGAACTTCAGTTATGAATTTTCGAAGTTCTGCAGCTATTCAGCAATTTTCCTGCGTTTTGCTTACGAAAATCTCACTCGAAAACTCATTCTCTTCAACTCGATCACATTCCAAACAGCTCCCTATCATATCTCTTCACTCCCAAACATTCTTATAACTTGAGCAACATATCCCATCGCCGAAGTGCGATTTCTGGAACATTACGACCGCAATCCTCTTTGCAAACTTGCAGTTGAAACCCTTCTGAGTCGCAAGGCTACTCAACTGGCAACCTCGCAGCACACTAGCAGAGCTGACACATTGCAACTTTCTAATTTTCCTCTGCTATAATTAATCACCAAATACCTCTAACCATCTTCCTTCAAGGTGTTCCAACTCAACTACCAGTCAAATCTTAATTCCAAGTCACCTTCGATTCGGGAAACAACAACTCCAACAACGCTTGCCCTGTTGCCAACAACAACCTACTGAATCAATCATCTCCCAACTGAAACATAACCGAGAAGCGGAGCTTCTCCCCCACTTGTCTCAATCCAACACCTGCGACAAACAAACAAGTACCGACAGTGATTCACTCACATGTCGTGTACCAAGGGATAATATGCCGACAGTATTCAACTGTCGTGCAACTCAACTGACTCAACAATTGGCCAGACGGACCGACCTGCTCTGATACCACTATTGTAACACCCTTCTAAACCCCACGGAAATTAATAATTAATTCAGAGTAAAACATGAAAACAAGGGTGCCACAATTCCAATTAAAACAAATTTATCATAAATTCCATTGTCATGCTTTCACTAAGGAACAATTCATCATAATACATAATCATCTCATGTTAACACAACGGAAAATTCATCATACGGATAAGCATAACATCATCTATGCAACATCCCACAGAATTAATACAATAACAACACGATAAACTCTAAACTAGCGTTCCCCCAGTGTTACAATATCAGAGCATGACACCTGACGCTACTCTAATACACTGACTTATGAGCTAAATCTCACCAAGTCGAAAGCAGCTATCCTCAATCTGAAAATGTCAGCAGTAAGGGTGAGTCTCATCACAGTTAACAAATGTTATTGCATCTTAAATAACAACACAACATAGTTATATCATTCACCCAATTTCGCCATATTCAGATTATCAGGAACATCCATCGTTTACACAAACGTCAACAGAACACATCTTTCACACAGACAATCATACTCAACATTAATTCAACAAAACACGCAATCAACACATCATCAATATTTATAACACTGGAATACTTCCAATCATGTTATAAAAGTATGCATATGTATGAACTGACACTATGCATGTGGTACCAACCTCATCAAATGGGAATAACCCATGACCGATCCAACATCATCAAGATACGGCCCTGCCAGCACAGATTCCACACAGTGGGAATCATGCCCTTCACTGATCCAACACACCCTTATGGATACAGTATCATCAATGAACATGAATAGATGCAACATATACAACATACTTATACCATCGTCAAGTCTAATGAGTAACATCATCAAATACCCATTTCATCATCATCATCATCAAAGTATGTTTATATACATTAGCATCATTCAAATACAATCAATCATCATCATCATCATCATTAAAGAGCATACATGTGTCCACATCAATCATCATCATCAATAAGAAGAACACACATGTATCCACATCATTCCAACACAAATCAATCAACATCATATAATTCTCAACAAGTCATCACATCATAGTCGTTTTCAAAACAACATCTTATATTGTCACATTTCATCATATATGTCAACAATACACCATCCAATTAAACAAATCGTCACATGATTAATATTTCAACATAACATGTATTTAACATACCTCATCACATATATGTACAATACATCATTCACCAAGAAACAACTATCGCTACAGCACGCGGCGCAACCAAAGTTCGCGGTGCAACCTAAACCACACAAACGCGTTCGCGGCGCAACATATGCACGCGCCGCGAAACGAGAAAATAAGTACGCCTTCGCGGCGCCAACACTGGGACGCGGCGCGAACTGGCGATTTCACAGACTTTCGGGTCTGCGTCAGATCATGCGATCTCACCCAATCTGAGTCCAAAACTGACTCTAAACATCATATACAAGCAGTTAATCATCAATTGCATCATTATTCATCATCACACATCAAAACAACACATAATTAGCCAATAATCCATGCAATTTTCATCAACTCATAACCTCCCTAAACCTAACATATAATCCAATTGACTCAACAACATCCCTAATCAATATTATTATCCAAGAATACGATAATAGATGATAACCGGAGAGTCCCCCCTTACCTTAGCCAAAGATTCTTGATTGGTTCTTTTCCTCTTTGTTCCTCTTCTCATACCAGCTTGCCAATCTCTCATCTCCTCTACTATGCTTTTCACGTTCCTTTTTCCTTTCTCCCAATTTTCCTTATTATTTATGAAAAATAGCATTTTAATTAGTAAAGGGCTTTACTAACATAGCACCCCCTCTTTACTAACACCACACTTGGCCCAATAGCCCATCTCATAATTCTTTCCAAATAATTCCACAAAATACCGAATAATTCCAAATAATAATTTAATTTCCGATTAAATTAAAATTAGAAAATATGGGGTGTTACACCAACAACTTCACACAATTCTTAGATCGACATCGTCATTGTGAACAAACTTCTTTAATCTTCAACAACGAAAAACTCTCTTCATTCATCTTTGAATAACCGAAAAATTCTTCAATCTCTCTGCAGAAAACCACTCCCAATATCGTCATAGCCGCATCAATTTCATCAATCTGCATTTCCTCGGATAGTGACCAATTCAACGCGTATCAGTTCCGCTCTTCATTGCAACACGGCGACAAGACTCTGTCAACGCGTCTTCATCCCGCTGCACTAACATCAACATCAACGCACATCAATCATCACACGTCACGATCTACGGAACGTAAAAGAGAAAGAAGAAGAAAAGTATTACCTTCGGAGTTCTCATAATCTTCATTGAGCCTCTTGCTTATCGGAGGCGAGATTTAACGGATCTGCGATGGAGAGTTTGATTGAGAGGCGGAGAGGTGATGATCGAAGCAAGGAGGTTCACGGCGGCGAGAGGTGAGGAGATGTTTGAGAGTGGAGACCATGGGAGCTTGAATCAGAGAACTGAGATGGAGGTCCTCGCCGTCGGTTGAGAGAGAGAAGAACTTTGAGAGTCACAAGTAATTTCTACCCTAATCCCCTTTTGATTCTGTGTTTATGTTGATTGAGGTTGTTAGCTAGATTAAGTGATGTTAATTTTGGATAATCTGAATGTTATTTGTTGGGAATCTGGATTAATATTGTGATTAAAATTTGATTGAATTAATTGAATCATGATAATCTGAATGACTTGGAACAAAACCTTGGGCTCACGAAATTCTGATTCTCACTGCCCTTAGGCCCACAGCACTACACTATTTTTGGACACAAAAATCTGATTTACAAAAACTCTCCTCACCACCGAATTGCTGTTTTCACCACACCAGGCCCATCACATTTCTTTTTTTTGTGATGAATGAAAATTGAACAAAAGGAACACTCTGGGCCTCAATCTCTGGGCCCTGCGCCTGTTTCTGTATGCACACCAATTTCAATTTTAAACCCCTGTGTACTTGGTCTTGCTTAGTTGTTTTACTATATTGTTTTCTAATATTTTTAGAATATAAAATCAATCATTTGTTAGATTTTTGGCTTGAGAAAAATGAATAAAAACATGTAATATTTCTTCTTGTTAGAATTTATGTGTCTTGTTACATAGTTTTGCTCTAATGTTTACATAAAATACCATGAAAAATATTATGTTTGATTATATTTCTCGCATTGATAAAAAGAGATAATAAAAAACATGTAATCTTTTGCTTGTTAGACTTTAATTGTTTTCTTACATAGTTCTATTCTAGTTTTAGTTGAAATGTCATAAAAAACAATTTGCTCTTGTTAGACTTTGATTTAGAATTTAATTAGAACTTAATTGCTAGTATTTTCTATAACATGCTTCCTTGTTACTACTGATTTGTTTGCTGAGATGTGCGAGATACTTCGAGAGAGCCTTCAATTGTGATTCGACTTGCTTCGTGTTCCACTTTATTTGTGGGGCACAAATTTGCTTCTAGTACGATTTGTCTTACGACTTGATTTGCGTCGTGTTCCACTTTATTTGTGGGACACGAACCTATTTCCGATGCCAGTCACCTGATCTCTCATTCATTGAGATGTATACTCTTGTATTGTCTGGATTGCTTCTCTTGCAGGTTGCTCGTGTGGTTATGCTCGACGTGTACCACATGTCGCTCGTAATTTATTTTCACGACGACGCTTTCTGACTCGCTTTGCTTGATGATGGCTTACGCGAAGTATTTCGGACTTCTCTGCTTACGCTTGCTAGCTCATTGCGGATTTGCTATCCATTCGGTATTGTCTCCTTGTCCCTTTTACCGCTTTCCGCATCATCCTTTAACATGAGAAGTAGGATGTAGGCATGCATCTGGCCAAGCCCTCGAAAGAGGCTCTGTTTTTGTTGGTGTGTTTATATTTGTGCTTTGCGGCAGGGAGTCACGGTGTAATAAGTCCTCTATGGCACTCCGTTAAGTCCTCTTGGAAGGCATGCAGAAAGGGTTAGCAATCAACCCCCGCCCAGTCTCATCGAGTTCGTTCACTATGCGCACGCTACGCGTTGCTTGCTTCTGAACCTGCACAAGATCTTGTTATCGAGTATGTCAGGAAAAAGGTTCATGCAACTGGACCCCCGCATTTCCTATAGCTCGCGTCGCTCGATGTTGATGCTCGGTGTACGCACGCATCGTTTTCCTTTCCGATCCGTGACGGCTTGGTTGCTGAGAGGGATCCGCTCCTCTTGTCTATGGCCCGATCGCTTTCGCGAGGTCTAATGCTTGGTTGACTCGGGTGATTTGCTCCCCTTGGCTATGGCGGGATTGCTTTTCTACCACTCGGCCAGTGCCAGTGGTCTTGTTTGCTTTACGAGCGGGGCTTGTTTGTATGATATTCTCGTTTGCTTTCGCTTTTCCCCGTAGGTTGATAGTTCAGTTTAGACTTGTACCCTTTGTATGATAACATTAGGTATCAAGCTTTCCCCCTTAGCTTAGGTTTTCCTCATGCATTCTTTAAAACACAAACCACACTCTTTGATTTTCTTTTCTTAAGAGCTTGTTATTTCCACTCCATTCCCAAGCATAAGTCTCCAAAGGTCGAGCAGTAGAGTGCGAAGGTAACTCGTTCACCTAAAAAACACAAAACAAATAGAAACTAGTTAGCCGAGCTACGGTACCTCTGATTCCTCGAAAAGGATACGTAGGCAGTGGGGTAGGGCCCGTGCGAGCACAATCCTTTCTTTTCCCTACATTTTGCATTCATTTTAGTCCAAATTAGCGCAGTTTGCTTACACACCCATAGTTTTAGACACGAGCGTGGATACCATCGAGTACGATGGGCGCGAGGAGTGCTAATACCTTCCCCTCGCGTAAACGACTCCCTTACTCTTTTCTCTGGTCGTGAGACCGTTGTTTTGTTTTGTGGTTTGCTGGCATTCCATTCCTTTTCAGGATAAATATGTTAGTGACGACTCTGTTAATTTTCGCGGTAGCGACACTATTGGTTTAATAAAATGAAATTGTGACAAGCTTTCATTATCTTGCTGAGTTTACTGTTGTGGTGAATGGCATGAAGATAGCAGCGGGTAAAGGTTGGTTGATGATTTGGTTAGAAATAAATTTCCTTAATGTAGTGCAAGCTTTTATTAATAATTCATTTGTTCCTCGACATTTCAAAAACCAATGCTTTTTTTGTTTAGCTTATTTTACACAATGAAATCTTTTCATTTCTCACATTCATAAAGAGGAAAACGACTATAAAAATATTTCTCCATGCCAAACTTTAATAGTTATTGTTGAACAAAATGTATGCAGATGATGAGTGAAGAAAATGGGCAAAGTATATGATACATTCATTTTCTATATATTTGTTATTGGTCATAGTTTGTGCAGTTGGCCTAACCTGAACCATACATTTATCAAAAACTAATTCATTTTAAATAAAAATAAGTATTTGAGGTTACATTTATAAACTCAATAGTTTTAATTAAAAATATATTTTAATGTATATTCACCTTTGAGGTTAGTTTTAAAGTTATAGTGGAAGAAACAAACAAACGGCTATCAACTTTGATGGTTTTGTGCCTAGAAAAACCATAGTTGTAGAGAGATAGCGAAGGTGATGACAGAGTTACAATAAACTTAATAATATGCTTTCACATTAATCTTAAAGACAGAATCACATAAGATAAGAATAACATGAATTCTAAACAAAGAGATAAAATAGTTTATTTATGACGTGAACTCATTATAGGAACACATATTACACTTTGATTATTATTTTGGATGATAATTAATTATTATCAATTGTGGAGGCAATGGTGGAAACAACAGATGGAGCAATGGAGGAAACAACAACAAAATCTTCTATGGTGGTTGCAGAATCTTTTATGGTGGTGGTGGTGGTAAATTCCTCACAATGTGGTGGGTGAGGACACACATGTGCTCCTTGAAAAAACCACAACAATCCATTATAGAAGAATTTTAGAGAGAGAAACCATAAAAGGGAACCACCCTCTAACCCCCTTTTAGAGAGAGGTTAGAGCAAAAAATTTAGAGGTAAAAAATTAATTTAAGCAGATAAGTGAAGATAGTAATAGGCCCTTAAGTACTATGCGTGTATTCTATGTGTGAGTGCTTAAATGGGTTGATTTTGCTTTTTGGATTATGAAGCATTGTAGAAGATTACAAATTTAGAAACCTACCAACTACTTGTAGAATTGTTAGACTAGGTGTGTATTCAAACTTAGAAGCCTAATTTTACAGGTTGCTTGATGAAGTGGCAATCAATACCTAATGTATATTAAGGATGAAGAAAGTACTGTAAATTCTTTGTTTCTTGAAAACTATTGTTTGTGCATTTTCTTGAAAATATGCATTTTTTTTATAAAATCGCTATTTTTCTGGAACGTGAATAGATGAAGAAGGATTGTAAATTCTATATTTTTCAAAAACTATTGATTGTCATTTTTAGAAAATATAGTTATGGTTTTTGAATGTTGGAAGAAAATTGATGATTTTGATGGGTTGAAGAAAATTATTGATAAAATTGTGTTTCGTGATTAAAAATAGGCGTGGGTCCAAGTTTTGTTTTATTAGATGTCCTTTTTAAAAAAATTTCGACAAATGTTCTGCAAGAAGAAGAAGGCAAGGCAATTAACTTTGTCATGTGATCAGTGGGTCGAGGTTTTCTTTTATAAGACGTACTTTTTCTTTAATATTTTGATTTGTGCTGAGCTAGAAGAAGAAAGAATAAATTTTGGCATATGATTAGTTGGTTTCTTTATTTTTTTATTATTTTTTATTGTGAAAATACTAAAATTTGACCACCTTATTAAAATTATTTATGTGATGATTGCATATTAATCCGAACTTGGTAATAGCTCTTATTATTCATACTACATCACTTCACTCTCCCTCCTATTACTATTACTTTTACTTTCCACATTCTTTTTTCCTATACATTCCCATTATATATACACCTATAACCTCATATCATTTTTCAACTACATCCCAAACCTCTAATGCAATATGGTAGGAAGCAACGGAGAAATAAGCTAATCTTGCACACACCACAACCATAACTTTTTTTTTCTTTTACTTTCACTTATGTTGAATCTACCATCTCGATGAAAAAACAATAATACTCTCCTATGTTGCCAGAAGAGTGTGTTATGCAACATAGATGGCGGTGGTAGCACCTAGAGAAGTGTCTAAACAAAAGTGAAGGAATACAAATTATATATAAATATAGGTTTTGTTCCATTAATATTTTTTAAATTGTTATATAAAGAAAGTGATAGAATATTTTTGTGGATACATGAATAAATTTTATGATTTAGGATTTAATATTTTGTTGTTATTACATGAATAAAATTACTACTTCTTGGTACGAGATGATATGATTTTGATGTATGATTTTTTGGTATTAGATAATATGATGTTGACGTAAGACTTATATAAGATGCTGTTAAAATATATTTGTTTTCGTTGTGCTTTTTGTTTACTATCGGTATAGAAAAATATTTGGTGTACATGGAATTAACTATAATATAATTATTAAATATGTTATATCCGTAATAACTAATACAGGGTATAATATACTATATTTTTACACTATATTTAAAAAAAATAGGGTGTGAATTTGTAACACCCCATACATAACTGACTAGTATATTATGCATGAAATGTTAAAATTGATATTGAGTACATACAAAAGCTATAGATATAGAAAGATCCATTTTAAATACAACATGAAATTCTACTAGAAATAATAAAACATGTGTCTTCTATGGATCTGCACAGCGGAAGATAAGATCTAACAAGGTCTTTGAGCCATCACCACTTCTAAATCTTCAATCCGAACCTGCTACTAATCAAACACTACAAACTGCACCTGAAAAAGATAAGATGATTGGGGTGAGATTACTAAATCCCAGTGAGTCCTCCTATCCTATGGGTTCGCTCGGATCTACAAGGTACATGCATCACAAAATGAATCCACCATTGATTCGGGGTTTATCCTCACATCCGGTACAAGTACAGAGAAAACACATGAATCGTCCACCATAGGAGTCATCATATCACAAGTACTCAAATAGTACAACAAACACGTATGCAAACCCATACCCATGTACGGGGAATCCAGAAGTAGTAACAATCGGTCTACCTAGGTTGCACCACACACCCTCGGTGAGTCACCAAGTGCCTGTCGTCAAAAGACTCGCACAAGACCATCACTAGATGAGGTGGATGAGTCCTTCATGGAATTTCATCTGTGACGAGTTACAGCAGTGACACTGCCTATGTGGCGTCACGGCCCCGTCAACATCCATACGCAATATGGTTTCCGCAAGTGCGAAGACGCCTAATTGACTGCACAAGCCCATCCGGGTAGGAGCCTAGTGATGTATCCTACGTGGCACCACTAGAGGTGAGTTATCCAGGTGATATCGCCTAAGTGGCATCACTAATCCACCATACCAATCACGCCAAGTGTGTTCTGCAAGTGAGACACGCCGTAAAGACTCTCACAAGCACACTGCAATGGTAGCTCAGGTGTGTTCGTCATACCAAGAACACTGATGTGTTCTGCAAGTGAGACACGCCCTATAGACTCTCACAAGTACATCGCAATGGTAACTTTGGAAACTAGTCCATCAACAATGGCGCCTCATCACCTAGTAGTTTGGCCTACTTCGATTCTAGCTTACCACACACAATCATGCGCAAAAAGGCATACAACCGAACGTTCAACCGGAACGATGGATAAAATAATGAATGACCAATCACGACACTTCATATGTATTACACGAGTATATATAAACCGAATCCATACTCATATTCGGATTTTCACATGCATTCATGGAATTCTCGCAAGAACCCTAATTCCCAAAATAAACCCTTGCATACAGATTCCCCAAGGTATCTACTTAAGGACTCACCATGGATTTAGAGAGGTTGAGAGGATGCTCTTTCTGCCATTGGACTTCCTCCTTGATTAAAACTTACCCTTTGTGGACCTCCGTTTTTCGGGCCATACCTCTGAGCGGGAGAGATACGTGAACTGACTCTTTTTTATCGCTTATGCTTTCGCATTTTTGAAAATTCACAGAGTCGCCACCGACCTTTTATTTTATCCAATTAAGGAAAGGTTTATAAAAGAAACAGAAAAAAGACCTTTAAGAAATTCTGGGTAAGGGGGTAGGTTATACAAAGGGAAGGTGTTAGCACCCTTTGTATCCATGGTTATCCATGGGCTCTTAAGTTTGCTTAGCTCACTTGTTTTTCGATCACTTTTCAATTGCTTTAGAATGCTCATATGTGGTTTCAAATACCTTTGTAAATTGAATTTGTAATGATCCTTGTGCGGATGTATACAAAATGTTTGTTTATCTTTCGAAAGATGTTTTGAAAAGAACGTTAACTTTGTAATGATCCGTGTTTGGATGTATACAAAATATTGTCTTTTTGGAAAGTTTTGTTTTGAAAAACAACAGTGTATGAGAATTTTGTTTGTTTTGATTTGAGCAAGCAAACTAGGAGGTCTACCCTGAGTTGTAAGGTCTTTATCCTATTTCCTTTAAAAATCTATCCTTTCACCGGATACAAACAAAAGGTTCGATTTTGTACTCGAAACAGTAGAATTTTGACTTTGATTTTGAAAAGAATGAGAAGGGATTACCTTAAAAGGTGCAAGTGTGATTGTGATTGGATTCAGATATTTTATCTTTGAAGTTAGTGATCTAACGGTTCAATTTTATCTTTGACATACACGCAGTTTATATTTGCTGGAAATTAAAATGCGGAAATGTAAAGTGCGGAAAGTAAATCCACGCTATTACATCGATTGTGCAGGAAATGTAAACTAAGCCTATTTACATGATTTTGACATCCTATACATTTATCTAGGAATTTAAATTGCAAGAAAAATAAAAGACATATTTTTGGATTTTTTATGATTGATTTTAATTATAATTAATGCATGATTAATTAAATTAAAATGAAGAAAAAGGATGAAAATAGATTTAAACCTAGAAATTAAGTTTTAAATATGTACAAAATATTTGTCAATTAATTTTAAAACAAAACTAATTTTTTTGGAATTTTTGAAATTGATTTGAAATTGATTAAGCTAATTAATACATAATTATACAAATAATTAAAACTTAAAGAGAAAATTATTCAAAATATGTACAAAATTAGTCTATAATATATAAACAATATTTAATATAAAGAACAATTTTTTTTATGATTTTTTGATTGGTTAGAATAATTAAAAAGCAAATATATAAATATATACTAATTAATTATGCAAAATATTGAAATTATGAAGAAAAATAAAATATTTTTATTTCAGAAAATAAAATATTATTTTAGAAACTTAAAAATATTTTTTGTGTATTTTTTGGATTTTTTAAACTGTTTTTAATTAATTTTGCAAAGAAATTAAAATAAAAATAGAGAATAAAAGGATACTAATCAGATGTGGTTGATTATGAGGGAGTATGATGTTCATGCATGATCTGGCGCGTTGGATTGGATGGAAAGTGGATCAGAAGGCTCAGATTTTGAGGCGCATGGCAATCAGTATACCTGCAAAACACTTGATTAGAGGAAAATTTAAAAGAACGCGCGCGTTGGCTGGCCAATGGGGTGAGGACACGCATCATCTTCAACCTCCAGACACCACTTTTAACAGCACTTTCTGGCTAGAAGCGTTGTAATAGATTAAACTCATCCTTGCAAAATAGCGAATAGGTGTAAACAAGCATAGAAATCAGGCGCGATAGGACCATTAAATTCGTCTTGTTCCACTGAATGTAACCATGCCCTTAATTTGGTTTAATTTTGGCTCTAATGAAGAACCCTAAATTTGAGCTTAGAAACCCTAAAATGGTGGTTTTGTGCAAACGGTCATTAAAACTTAATTAAAGCTCCAGAAACGACCAGAGCACCACACTAAGTTCAAATATATATCTACATCTTGCTAGATATGCGTGTGTTATGGGATATAAGTTGGTTTTAGTTTGAACAAACCGTGAGGTATAATGGATGATTCTGAGTGCTTCAAGGCTTGAAACTGATTGGGATATGTTCAATGATGATTGAGGATTGTATTTAAGTGTTTAGTTTGAACTGAAACGAGCTAGAAATTAAAATTCGAATTTTAAATTTCTTTGAAAAATTCAAGTTGTTACAAATATGTTACAAGCATTCTACTGGCTATGAACTCGTGTCTCTTTTGATTGCTGAAGTATGATAGCTCTTTTATAGGCCAAGAGCTGCTTGGAAGTGAAGCTAAGAAGCATTCATTAGCTTTGTGGAATCTTGACTTTTTCAACATGAGTAGCTTTGCATTTAAGCCACCATGGCTTGATTTTCCACCCTCCTTCTGTTTGTACTTGGCTTGGGGCAGATTTGAATGATTCTCTTGATGAGTCATGCTTGGTTTGTAAGCTATTCTTTATCCATCCATTTTTCTTTTTTAATTTAATCTTATATGTGATAAAATTAAACCAAAAATGAATAAAAATGGAGTGGGCCTTGTCTTGGTCTTGGGAGGCCCATAATAACATGGCAAACATGTTTGAACCATGAAAACTTGGCCCCATTTGGAAAAAATGCATTTTTGAGCAATGTTGTTTTTATGCATTTTCCAAAATTTAGCCAACTTCAACAAGGTGTAAATCCCTCAATTTTTGTCATATGAAGGAGTTCTTGCACTTTTTGGAAACCTCAAAGAGTCCTCTAACCAATGTCTTTGGTCTCATGTCAAAATGATTTTTGATGCTCCTTGTGTGTCCTTTTGAAAAAAGTGGCTTTTTGTTGACTTTGAAAATGACCTGTAATGTCTTTGGTCATATTTTTCAAATGGTGAATGCAATGACCATGGGATCAATTGCATTTGAAAGATAATTGAATTTCCTTCAAAATTAGCTTTGGTTTGAATTTTTTGGATGAAGGATGAGAGAGTTATGATCAGTCAAAGTTGAGTTGACTTTTCAGGCAAAAACCCTAATTTTGAATCTTAGGGTTTTGTTGATTTTTGATCTTTCCTTGATGAATTATGATCATCCAATGATCAAATGATGAATCCTTTTACAAAATATGGACTTTGACAAAAAAAATTCATTTTTGACTGTCTGTTGACTTTTTGGTCAAACGGGTCGTCTGTTGACTGTTTGAGCTGCTGACGGTGCGTCTGAGTGAATTGAAGTTTGAAAATTTGTATGATGGTACTTTGAGATATATGGATGTGCATGAAATCCATTTGAGGTCTCAAAAACTTGTTTCTCCTGTTAAAAGAAGAAAACCCTAGTCAGGGACTGTTTGTGTAGGAGACAGTTAAGCGTACCTGATTTTTGTGCAGTGTTGAGTCTCTGCTAATCGCGTGATATTCAGAAGACTTCTAGAACAAAAATCTTGGAATTTTGAATTGTAAAAGATTGATTTGATTGATGGTACAAAACACTGAGAATTGTACTGCCAGCAGTTTGGCTGTCAACTGACTGTTTAGGTATTGACGTAGCAGTTAGAGTGAAAAATCAACAGTCAAAGTTAATTTTCTTTTTTGTTGTTTTTGTTTTTGTTTTATGTGAAAAATGAAAGTTTATTTACATGACTTGTTAAAAAAAACACAGACATAATAAATAACTAATATTTACTGTATGCGGGCAAAATTACCGATAATAACCCTGAAAATCATTTAATGCACAGAAAAATGAATATTTGACTGGCAGAAAACACACAAAATATTATCTGAGTAATAAAGCAATATTATGACAAATAGTACAACATTTAATACCGACAGTACAAATATTACATACTATATTGAACAGTACGAATAAACGGTACATTTAAGAAATAAGAAATACGGCAAATTTTAAGAATGACGATTGATAACCCATGCTACAAATAGTAACATGTAGATGATTGGGAGCATAAGCATCCCAGGTCCACAGTGTTCCGGGATATGTAGACAGAAGAAAGACATGATCACCGTAGCAATGGTGATGACCATAAGAAAACACGTTTCCCACCGCTTCGCCATTTTGTCGGGGAAGAAGAAAGGATGGATTATGAAGTAGAAATTTGAGAGATGAATTAGAATTTGATGTGAGATTTTTATGAAAAAATGAGAAGTATTTATAGAGTGGAAAGAAGGATAGAGACGTTGGGGAATGATGTGATTCCGTACAAAAGGAAAATTTTGAGTGGAAGTAAGATTTGAAAGAAAGTGTATGATAGTGTTGGGAAAAAGAGAGATGTAGAGAATAAAGTTAGGATTTGATTTTTGAAAAAGAGATTTGAAAAGATTTTTGAAAATAATGGAATATAGTACAAAAATTAGTGGGAAACAAAAGATAATAATAATCTACTAGTTACCAGTACAGTCTGAGTTTCCTGATTCTACGCCTGCAAAAAGATTTTAACTCTGTACCAATTGTGTCAGTACTATTTATCTGTAAATAAATAAATAGCATGTGTGAAGTAATAAACAGTATTTGGCGTTTGCGTAAGAATAAATTCAACTGCAAGCCAAATTACTGTATAAGAAAAATTCTAAAAACTAAGTATTTCATATGTCAGGATATTTGTTGAAATAAAAATCCATGATTATATGAGACTCTTAATTTTCAGATTGGAGTTTTCTTGAAAAAAGATGCGGGCAAATTTTGGGGTATAACAGTTGCCCCTATTCAATCTTCTTAAACCTGAAGAGATTGTCTGAAATCTGAAGGTAGAAGATGATTGAATATTTAGATGCCCTGAAAATTTGCACTTACCTTGATCAGAAGAGATGTTGGAAGTTGCATTTGAATGTCGTCTGCGAAATATTGTTGGCAGATTGAAACATTACCTGAGATGGGCTTTCAGATGCCACCTGGTAAATGGGTTGATGGTTTGTTCATCAGAATGAATCCATTGATTATATCTTGATGAAGGATTTGAAAGTCTTTGTGTTGACTGTTTCGGAACCGTCCAAGGTTACCGCTTTAAGTCTAGGAGGATGATTGCTACGGAACTTGTCCAAAGTTTTTCCTGCTTTAGATTTTGAAAGTTGATCATTGTGGAACCGTCTGAGGTATCAGCTTTAGATCTTTGATGTTAGATCATTCTTGAGCCGTCTGAGGTATCGACTTTAGATCTTCAATGTTAGATCGTTCTGGAACCGTCTGAGGTATCAACTTTAGATCTGCAATGTTAGATCGTTCTGGAACCGTCTGAGGTATCAACTTTAAATCTGCAATGTTAGATCGTTCTGGAACCGTCTGAGGTATCAACTTTAGATCTGCAATGTTAGATCGTTCTGGAACCGTCTGAGGTATCAACTTTAGATCTGCAATGTTAGATCGTTCTGGAACCGTCTGAGGTATCAACTTTAGATCTGCAATGCTAGATCGTTCTGGAACCGTCTGAGGTATTGACTTAGATCTGCAATGTTAGATCGTTCTGGAACCGTCTGAGGTATCGACTTTAGATCTGCAATGTTAGATCGTTCTGGAACCGTCTGAGGTATCGACTTTAGATCTTCAATGTTAGATCGTTCTTGAACCGTCTGAGGTATCAACTTTAGATCTGCGATGTTAGATCGTTCTGGAACCGTCTGAGGTATCAACTTTAGATCTGCGATGTTAGATCGTTCTGGAACCGTCTGAGGTATCAACTTTTAGATCTTTGATGTTAGATCATTCTTGAAACGTCTGAGGTATCGACTTTAGATCTTCAATGTTAGATCGTTCTGGAACCGTCTGAGGTATCAACTTTAGATCTGCAATGTTAGATCGTTCTGGAACCGTCTGAGGTATCAACTTTAGATCTGCGATGTTAGATCGTTCTGGAACCGTCTGAGGTATCAACTTTAGATCTGCGATGTTAGATCATTCTGGAACCGTCTGAGGTATCAACTTTAGATCTGCGATGTTAGATCATTCTGGAACCGTCTGAGGTATCAACTTTTAGATCTGCGATGCTTGTTTTTGAGTTGATAAGTGATCAGAATGAATCTTCGGCTTGATTATATCTGAGAGAACCGTTCATAGAATTCAGGTGAACACTGCATGTGATTGAGAATATCTTTGTTGAAGATATCTGTCTACCTGAAAAAATCAAGTTAGCGATATGCAATGTTTATGATGCATGTAATGTGAGCTAAAGGAGAAATAGGCATGTTATGTTGTGTATGAATATGCGTATGAATACGCGCATGATGCATGATGTATGATGTATGATGTATGAATGTGAATATGAATGTGTGATGTATGAATATGAATATGAATGTGTGATGTATGAATATGATGTCAAGCTTCTATTTGGGAAAATAAATTTCCGTCAGTCATCTGGATATGACTATATTGTGATTGTTGATGATCTTTTGTCTTGTTTGAGTACCCTCGGCTGGGGAAATTCTTTGAGAACCATGGTACTCTGTTGAAGGATCTTTGACTATCACTTGGGAATGAAAGGTAGCTGGAAGTTCTGATGCCCTTTCAAATGGGAATGAGGAAGATGCATAATCCTCCGATGCACTATCTGACCAAGTCCGGATACGGGGATCACACCTTCTGAAGATAGTAATCTGGAACAACCCTGCTGGGGGATAAGACTTCTTTTGAAGAGAAAATATTTTTGAGGAATTTGCTGAGAAATGCGTTTCTCTTGGGGATTTTCTTCTGATGGGATGATGTCCAGATAATTGGGACATTACCTGAATGTTATTCCTGTTTTTCCTGGTAAACATCAATCATATTCAAATGCACATGTTCATTCAGAATTATCATTGGGACGTTTACGTATTTAAAACAGAAAAAGTGAAAATAGTGATTTTTGAGCCTAAGCTGCATTGATTTTTGAAAAAGAGCCATGATAGGCTGATTAGCACAGGGAGACAACAATCCTAGAAGTAGGAAACTGTCATAAAGTTTTGGAAAATATTTATAAAGATAAATAGCTATGTGAAAACAATCCAGTCAAGTTTCAATTCTGCTATTGCCAATCTGTCTTCGAGCATCTCATCCCTCACTTGTTGGAAGAAAGTGAATGGACTGATCGGTGTCTTTGAGGTGTTGAATCTTGATGGTGAGTAGGCAGCTGAACGGAACATAGTTGTATGCTTCATTCCCTAACTTTTGCCTAGGCTGCCCTTTCAGGTTTTCAGCCTACCGGGATAGTATTTGTTTAGTCTCTAATTTTTGCCTGGACCGCCCTTTCGGGTTTTCAATCCACCGAGACGCTCATTTTTTTGCCTAAGTTGCCCTTTCAGGTTTTCAACTTAGCGAGCTGTTTTCTTTTTAAGCGAAGTTTTTTTTGACTATGTCAGCATTCACAGGGTGTGGGAAATCCTCGCCATCCATGGTGGTAAGCAACATGGCGCCGCCGGAGAATATTTTCTTGATTATGAATGGTCCCTCGTAGGTGGGAGTCCATTTGCCTCTGGGATCACCTTGTGGTAAGATGATGCGTTTGACAACCAAGCCACCAGTTTGGTATGCTTGACTTTTGACTTTTTTGTTGAAGGCTTTGATCATACGCTTTTGGTATAGCTGACCATGACAAATAGCTGCGAGCCTTTTCTCATCAATCAAGTTTATCTGGTCCAACCGTGTTTGAATCCAATCGTCTTCGCCTAGATTGGCTTCTTTCATAATCCTTAGGGAAGGAATCTGAATTTCAATTGGAAGAACTGCCTCCATACCATAGACTAAGGAGAATGGAGTTGCCCCTGTTGAAGTACGCGCAGATGTGCGATAACCATGAAGAGCAAAAGGTAACATCTCATGCCAGTCTTTTTAGGTTACTGTCATTTTTTGTATGATTTTCTTGATGTTCTTGTTGGCAGCTTCCACCGCGCCGTTCATCTTTGGTCGATATGGAGAAGAATTATGATGTTTGATCTTGAACTGTGTGCAAAGTTCAGTAATCATTCTGTTGTTTAGATTTGTGCCATTGTCTGTGATAATCCGTTCAGGGATGCCGTACCGACAAATGAGATTGTATTTGATGAACCGGGCCACCACATTCTTGGTGACAGAAGCAAATGAAGCTGCTTCTACCCACTTTGTGAAGTAGTCAATAGCAACCAGGATAAAGCGATGTCCGTTGGAGGCAGTAGGTTTGATTTCTCCAATCATATCAATACCCCACATTGCAAAAGGCCAAGGAGCCGTCAGGACGCTTAATGGAACTGGAGGTACATGTACTTTGTCAGCGTATATCTGGCATTTGTGACATGTTCGGGAGTGATGATGGCAGTCTGTTTCCATGGTAGACCAGTAATAACCTGCTCTAAGGATCTTTTTAGCCATTGTATGTCCACTGGAATGAGTACCGAAGGCACCATTGTGTATTTCTTTCATGATCTGTTCTGCTTCCTTCTTGTTTACACAGCGAAGTAAAGTCGAGTCATGGTTGCGTTTGTATAAGGTTCCATTGCTTAGAAATAATTTGGCAGCAAATCTCCTTAGAAACTTTTTGTCGTTAGTGGATGCCCCTTCAGGGTACTCCTGAGCTTCGAGATATCTTTTTACTTCATGGAACCATGTTTTTTCTTCTGTTCCCTCGGTATTGATCTCATTGCAATATGATGGTTCATCTTGCCTGTAAATGGTGATCATAGGCGCCTCGTTGTCCCACCTGACTTTGAACATGGATGACATGGTAGCTAAAGCATCAGCTAGTTGATTTTCCTCGCGTGGGATGTGTTCGAAAGTGATTTCTTCGAAGTAAGGAATCAAACTCAGCACATATTCTTTGTAAGGAATTAGATTCGGGTGCTTCGTGTCCCATTCCCCTTTGACTTGGTAGATTACCAAGGCCGAGTCTCCGTAGACTTCCAGGAATTTGATTCTTAGATCGAGTGCAGCTTTAAGACCCAGAATACATGCTTCGTATTTGGCTATATTGTTAGTGCAATTGAAGCATAACCTGGCAGTGAATGGTGTATGACCTCCTGCGGGGGAAATGATCACAGCTCCGATGCCATTGCCAAGTGCATTAGAAGCTCCATCAAAAACCATAGTCCACCGGGATCCTGGCTCGGGTCCTTCTTCTGGTCCTGGTTGTTTGTAGTCATTGACTAGCATAATGTCTTCGTCTGGGAAGTCAAAGTTCAATGCTTGATAATCATCTACTGCTTGATGAGCCAGATGATCAGCTACCACACTTCCTTTGATTGCTTTTTGTGAAGTGTATTGAATGTCATATTCTGTTAAGATCATTTGCCATCTCGCTATTCTTCCAGAGAGAGCAGGTTTTTCGAACACGTATTTGATGGGATCCATCTTGGAGATTAGGAAAGTGGTGTGATTTAGCATGTACTGTCTTAGTCGGCGAGCCGCCCAAGCTAAGGCACAACAAGTTTTTTCGAGTAGTGAGTATCTTGTTTCACAATCGGTAAACTTTTTGCTAAGATAGTAGATTGCGTGCTCCTTTCGGCCGGTTTCGTCATGTTGTCCTAGTACACACCCCATTGAGTCTTCTAACACAGTTAGGTACATTATCAGAGGTCTGCCTTCCACAGGTGGCAACAAGATTGGAGGTTTTTGGAGATATTCTTTGATTTTGTCAAAGGCTAACTGGCATTTGTCATTCCACCTTTCCACTTGATCTTTCTTCAACAGTTTGAAGATCGACACACAAGTAGTAGTCATGTGGGCGATAAATCGGGTGATGTAATTTAGACGTCCCAAGAATCCTCTGACTTGTTTCTCGGTACGAGGTATAGGCATTTCTTGAATGGCTTTAACCTTGGCGGGATCAACCTCAATACCTTTGCTGCTGACGATGAAACCTAAGAGTTTGCCGGATCTTACTCCAAAGGTACACTTATTTGGGTTCAGTCGCAACTTGTATTTCTTGAGTCTGTCAAACAACTTGTGTAAATGACCCAGATGTTCTTCCTCGGTGTTGGATTTTGCAATCATGTCATCGACATACACCTCTATTTCTTGATGAATCATATCATGAAATAGCGCTACCATTGCACGTTGATAGGTTGCTCCTGCGTTTTTCAGACCAAAGGGCATTACTTTGTAATAAAAGGTTCCCCAGGGTGTTGTGAAGGTTGTTTTTTCCATGTCTTCGGGTGCCATCTTGATTTGATTGTACCCTGAGAATCCGTCCATAAAGGAGAATACCTTGCATTGTGCGGTATTGTCAACCAGTACATCGATGTGTGGTAAAGGGAAATCATCTTTGGGGCTTGCCCGGTTCAGATCTCTGTAGTCCACGCACATTCTGACTTTCCCGTCTTTTTTAGGTACAGGCACGATGTTAGCTATCCAAGGAGGATAACTTACAACTTTTAGGAATCCGGCATTGAACTGTTTTTCAACCTCGTCTTTGATCTTTTTTGACATATCAGGCCTACTCCTTCGTAGTTTCTGTTTGACTGGAATGCTACCTTCTTTGATTGGCAGGCGATGAACTACAATGTCCGTGTCAAGGCCTGGCATATCTTCATAGGACCAGGCGAATATCTCGTCGTAGTCTCGCAGCATTTGAATCAGTCTTTGCTTGATGCTGTGTTCTAAATCAGCCCCTATTTTGACTTCTTTCTTTTCTTCGTTGCTGCCCAAGTTGATGACCTCAATTGGCTCCTTGTGAGGCTGTATGGCCTTGTCTTCTTGTTCTAGCAGCCTTGCAATTTCTCTTGGCACTTCACAATCTTCCTCACTTTCGTCCTCAGTTTGGTAGATCGGACTTTCAAAGTCATGACGGGCAATAGCAGAATCGTTGTTGACTGGATCCAGAGTGTATGTGAATCTGCATGTTAGTTATGTGAGTGTGTGTGAAGAAAAAACATAGCTATTTGAAAGCGAAGAAAGAAAGAAAAAGGATCACAAAATTTAAATATGCAAGCGTCCCATGATTTTATTGAATGCACATGATCATGATATGATAAGCCCTTATAGAAGGGCCAGTGTGCTTTGGGCAAGGCACACGGCTTTCAGCATCATGGTTCGATTGTTCAGGAACCATTTTTATCTTTGCACAATATACACAAAGAAAACAGGAAATGGCATTTACTCCTGGTCAAAGGAGATCACATCCTCAGCTTTCCAGTTGTTCAATCCACTGTTGTGAGCAGGGAGTATCCAGCTGTTCCAGTTGCAGTTGTCTTCTTCATCTTCCATTGTATTGATTTCATTAGTGGGAAAATGAGCCGGTGATCCTTCGGGATAAGTGATATACTCTGCTGGATACGAGAGCCCAGGCTGAGATATCTCTGTTGGCTGAGCAAGGTGCTCGATAAGGCCGTCCCATGCAGTCGGGATGATGTTTTGAATAGAGAATTGTGCATCCTGATGAGGAGTGTATGCTGACAGAAAGCAACCCTCGTTATTTGGTATTTCCCTGACTTCTTCAAGAGTGAAATTGTCATCGTAATGTTCATCCCATCCAGTTGGGACAATGTCCTCCATAGCAATTTGTGAGCTCGGAGGAGCGGAATATTTCACCATATAGTCATATTTGCCGCTGGGTTCTCCTAGCGTGTCCCATACTTCTTTGGGTGGATTTTGATATTGCTCAGTGACGGGACTTGTGAAACTTTCGTCATTTTCAATTTGATCACCCCATCCAGTCGGGGTAATGTCTTCCATAGCAACATAAGAATTCTGAGGTGCGGTATACTGATAATTATACCCGTCACTTGGTTCTCCCACAGCATCCCACATTCCCATGGAAATGGGTGGAATCTCATCTGGATATGGCTGAATGATATGGTTCAAGAACACTCCTTCATCTTCAATAGCGTTTACTTCTTGGCTGACGAAGTGTGACATTAATCCTCCAGAACGAGGACCTTGATCATTCTTTTGATCTTCACTATCATAGCTCAGGCCTAGCTTGTCAGACTTGTAGGTTATATCGGGAAGCTGTCCCCATACTGTGCAATCACCCTGTTCAATCATGGCTTTGGCATCTTTGAGAGAAGCCATAGTTGTAGTTGGAGTAGCAGGAATATGCTTGGTGGTAGAGACATCTGGGGAGACCACCTCAAATGATTGGCATGGAGTTTCGACGAATTCGTCCTCCAACTCAACATATTTGGAATTGCTTAGGTGACTAACCACATATTCCTCTTCGCCATAGACTGTGACAATCTTTCCTTTTACTGGATATTTTAACTTCTGATGCAGGGTAGAAGTTACAGCGTTTGCCCCATGTATCCAAGGGCGTCCAAGTAAACAGGAGTAGGCTGGGTGAATTTCCATTACGTAAAAGATAGAATCGAAGATTTGAGAACCCACTCTGATTGGGAGATTCACTTTTCCGTATACCGTTCTTGTTGACCCGTCAAAGGCTCTTACCACAACATCACTTGGTTGTAACACAATTCCTTCGAAGTCAAGCTTTTCTAGTACTGTTTTCGGTAACACGTTCAAAGAAGAACCGTTATCTACTAGCACATGAGATAAAGTGGTGCCATTACATTCAATGGAGATATGTAGGGCTTTGTTGTGATCTTTTCCAGCAGGGGTTAGATCCACATCAGAGAAACCGAGACCATTGTTCACGGTTAGATTGGCAACACAATTCTCAAATTGGTCGACTGAGATCTCTTGAGGCACATGCGCAGCTTTAAGGAACTTCATCAGAGCTTTGGCATGAGCTTCTGAATATTTTAGCAGAGATAGCATTGAGATTTTTGAAGCGGTGTGCCCTAGTTGCTCAACAATATTGTAATCACTCTTGCAGATGATTTTCAATATTTCCTCCATTTCTTGCTTTGATGGATCCTCAGCAGTGATTTCCACCGGGGTTTGAACTTGTTCAACTTGTGGCTCTTTGCCTCGAGCGCTGTTATCTTGATTAGGAACTGGGACTCGGACTGGACCAGCAGCAACATTTGGAGAAATTTCTGGTGAAAAGATTCTTCCACTTCTCGTGATCTTGCTGGTACCCACAATATTACCCACAGTTGGAGTAGTTAACTTTGCGGCCTCTTCAGTCGAGGTACCCTGCTTATCTCCATGAACATAAACATTAGTGTCGTATCCCCATGGGACAGCTTTGTCTGAGGAGTATGGAAATGGAGTTGGACTAGCAATGACTACTGATGCCACTTTGAGTGTAGCAGAAATTTTGAATGGAGCCTTGGCAGAGATTTTGAATGGTAAGCTGGAGATCACTGAGGCATCCTCTATTCTCATCCCGTTTGCAAAGACTTCGCACAGCACGTCCATAGAAGGGAGCCTCTCAAACATAATGATACGGCGATCCATCCACTTTTGAATTCCCATTCTTAGATTTTCACAACCATTGGGCAGGTATGAGCAATAAAAGCAGTCGGGGTCACACCCTGGAAAGTAACCAGCTTGGATTAGCTTTCCTTTGACTTCGCAGAGTGGAGTTGATAATTCGTTCACATCATAGATGTAAACAGTGTCCAGGATAGCGTTAACAGTTTTGTCATGCTTTGGCATAGGTGCAGTGATGACATTTGGAGTTTCTGGAGGATCGAACTCAATTTTCCCAGCATCTATCATATCTTGTATTTTATTCTTCAAGGCCCAGCAGTGATCTGCGTCATGTCCTGGACAGTTTGAGTGATAGGCACATGTCGCATCAGGGCGATAATTCGGAGAGGAAGTGTTGACATTCTTTGGAGGACCTTTTAATATGATCAGATTTGCTTTTAGCAAGTGCTGCAATGCCTGAGAGATTGGCATGTTGATTCTGGTGAAATTTCTTCTTGGTGCATCTGGTCGATGCGTATATTTTGGCTGTTGATCTTTTTGAGGTGCAGATGCGGAGATCAGAACTGCCCCTACAGATTGATGCTGCTCACTTTTGCGACTTTTCTGAATTTGTGTTGCATTGACCTCATTTCTCCCGCTGATGGGCCTTTTTGTAGTACCAGAGGAGGAACCTATTTGAATTTTTCCATTTTGAATGCCACTTTCGACACGTTCTCCGGTCAGTATCAGGTCAGTGAAACCTGATGATGAGCTTCCCAGCAAATGGCTATAGAAAGGGCCAGTTAAAGTGCCCATGAACATGTCGACTAGTTCGCGATCAGATAAGGGTGGTTGAACCCTTCCAGCCATATCTCTCCACTTTTGTGCATATCCTTTGAAACTTTCTTTTGGTCCCATAGACATGCCCCTTAGTTGAGTACGGGTTGGCGCAAGATCAGCATTGTATTGGTACTGTTTGTAAAAAGAAGCAGCTAATTCTTCCCAAGTATGAACCTTGGTATTTTCCAGCTGGTAGTACCACTCGAGTTGTGTACCCGACAGACTTTCTTGGAAGAAGTGAATCCACAATTTGTTATCTGTTGTATGAGGTTGTATCTTCCTCACATAGGATCTCAGATGTAGTTTCGGGCAAGAAACTCCATCATATTTTGCAAAGACAGGAACTTTGAATTTTGGAGGGATAACAACATTCGAGATGAGCCCCAGATCATTGAAATCTAAACCAGGTACTTTTTGTATCTCCATAGCTTTCATACGGTCTTCCAGCTGTTGGTATTTGTCATCATCCGGTTCATCCCCAGAATGATTATCTTCTTCATTTGAAGAGAGAGAGGGTTTAGCAGAACCCTGGTTGCTTTGATTGTCTTCTTGTTCACCATCACCGACTGTTTCAGGGATCGGTGGCCTTTTGAACTTTTTGACTGGGATTTTGATCTTCTTTTTCAGGTGACTCAAACCTACAGATCCTTTGGGCTTCTTTTTCTTCTTGATTATCAGGGCTTTCAGTTCTTGTTGCCCCTTTGCCAGTTCCAGAATTGCCACTTGAACTTGGGCATTCTGTTCTTCGAGATTCTTGATGCTTGTCTCAGATTCCATCTCTTCTGACTGAAATAAACAGCGAGGAGATGAGAAATCCGTCATGAGAACCTGTTACGCAATGTGTATGACTGGATGCAATGTATATGAATGAAATGTATATGCAATGTATATGAATGCAATGTATGAAATGCATATGCAATGCATAAAATGAAATGTGTGTGCAATGTTTTCAAGGATCTTAGAGTTTAGATTTGTTAAAGAAGAAACAAACATTAGTTAATCAATTTATTCTCTTTTTTTCTTTGCCTCATTTGGGCTTACAAGACAGAAATAAAATAAATGATCCTTCAGGTCTCCCATGGACGCTTTCTCTTTGCCCCCAGGAATGTGTTGATCTGCTGTTCTTCTTGAAGCTGTCCGGTGAGCTCCAATATCCTTCTCTCATAGTCCTGACAGTGTGCTTTGAAGGTGTCTCTTTCCTCTTTTAGTTGAACCCAAGATTTTTGCAACTCTTCTAGGTCAGTTGGCATATCCGGGTGTAGAATAACTTGGGGTTCGTCTCCTTCGACCTTTGGCTCAATAGTCACAGGTAGAATAGCGGGATATGGCATAATGAGTTTCTGAGCATGAGTGCGGACCCATCTGAGGTAAGGTTCCATAGGGATAGAATTCCATTGCCCTAGAGTTTTGCTTTCTATTCTATAGACACTGCCCCATGCATGTATAAACCTTCGTCGGTGTCTATGGGAATCATTCTCGTAATCAAACACAATGCCACGGATAATCATGTCATGAGGACCGTTGCTCCTTGCATATCCGAATTGGCGTAGAGCTAAAGAGGGATTGTAAGTGATGCCTCCTTTGATGCCAAGGAGTGGCACATTAGGGTACTCTCCACAATGATCAATGATAGTAATGTCTCTTTGAAAGAAGTTGTTCCACCGGATATCTGAATGAGACAAAGACATAATCCTGCGAGACCATTGCATTCTTTGTTCATTTCTCAACACTGGTCGGGGAAGATGAAATGTAAACCACCTAGCCAGTAGTGGTATACAGCACATGAGAGTTCCTCGTTTCTTCATGGTACGAGTGTGTAGAGAATGTAGAATGTCTCCCAGCAATGTTGGTACCGGGTTACGGATTAGGAAAAGGTTGATGATGTGTACACTTATGAACTGGTCGGGATTTGGGAATAAAACCAACCCATAGATCAAAAGAGCCATAACCTCCTCAAAAGCTGGATAACTTTTGTTTTCTAGCAGTAGTCGAGCCTTTTCCAATAAGAACTTGGCAAGCAAACCCTTAACTCCACTCTTTGTTTCCCAATTGGACTCGATTTCTGATTTTCGCAAATGTATAGCAGCAACAATGACTTCAGGTTTTGGAATCCTTTCTAAACCAGTGAAAGGTAATTGATCTCGAATAGGTAATCCAATTAGCTCAGAGAACTCTTCCAAAGTGGGTACTAACTGGTAATCTGGAAAGGTAAAGCAATGATGTTCAGGGTCAAAGAACTGGAACAGGACCCGTATCATGTCTTCTTCAAATTTTGAGGTAACCAAATGGAGTAGGTGACCATGCCTTTCGGTGAATTGAACATTCCTGGGGAATTCTGATACTAAGTCTTTTAGTTCAGATGGTACCGTTGAGATGTTGATTCGGATGTAATCTCGGGTGGCGGGAGCCATTACCTGCAAAAACAAAGGTAAACTCTTTGATCCTTGAAGTGTTTTGTGAGAAAATGATATGCTTATGATGCAAACATGTGGCACACAAAAACAAATCAAACAATAGCCTTAGGTTTAAAGGCTTGCATGGAGCTGATAGGTGATACCCTCCCCACTGAAGTTGAGTTGGTTAAAACCTGTCCTAGAATAGTATTCGGGTTCTATGATCCTTGGAAGTAACATCTCAATACGGCGCTCGAGCGGCCGATCAAAAATATTCCTCGAGGATAACTAACTTCGATCAATTTCAAAGCTAGCCACTTAATAGGTCATAAGTCAAGTTCAACTAAAAAGGTTCTAAGACAAATTAGTGTTTAATGACATTTCGGAAGCCTAATATACTCCTTGATCGTTTTCAAGGGACATCAGTATAAACCAAAGTATCGCACTAACGATGACTACCAGATCAACCGTATCGGTACATGCCGTACAGTTTCCTTGGTCTATTGTCATATACTTAAGGTATCTCGAGATTCGGGTTAGAATCTTTCACACAAGCAAAATACCCAAACAAACCTTTGAAAAATAGAGCAATCAAGTCAAACAATTGAAAACATCGAAGTAATCTATTCTCTTAAGGTAACCCCTTTAGAAAACATTTTGTTTTTTGAAAGTGACTCCCCAGCAGAGTCGCCAGTTCTGTGGACCTCCGTTTTTCGGGCCATACCTCTGAGCGGGAGAGATACGTGAACTGACTCTTTTTTATCGCTTATGCTTTCGCATTTTTGAAAATTCACAGAGTCGCCACCGACCTTTTATTTTATCCAATTAAGGAAAGGTTTATAAAAGAAACAGAAAAAAGACCTTTAAGAAATTCTAGGTAAGGGGGTAGGTTATACAAAGGGAAGGTGTTAGCACCCTTTGTATCCATGGTTATCCATGGGCTCTTAAGTTTGCTTAGCTCACTTGTTTTTCGATCACTTTTCAATTGCTTTAGAATGCTCATATGTGGTTTCAAATACCTTTGTAAATTGAATTTGTAATGATCCTTGTGCGGATGTATACAAAATGTTTGTTTATCTTTCGAAAGATGTTTTGAAAAGAACGTTAACTTTGTAATGATCCGTGTTTGGATGTATACAAAATATTGTCTTTTTGGAAAGTTTTGTTTTGAAAAACAACAGTGTATGAGAATTTTGTTTGTTTTGATTTGAGCAAGCAAACTAGGAGGTCTACCCTGAGTTGTAAGGTCTTTATCCTATTTCCTTTAAAAATCTATCCTTTCACCGGATACAAACAAAAGGTTCGATTTTGTACTCGAAACAGTAGAATTTTGACTTTGATTTTGAAAAGAATGAGAAGGGATTACCTTAAAAGGTGCAAGTGTGATTGTGATTGGATTCAGATATTTTATCTTTGAAGTTAGTGATCTAACGGTTCAATTTTATCTTTGACATACACGCAGTTTATATTTGCTGGAAATTAAAATGCGGAAATGTAAAGTGCGGAAAGTAAATCTACGCTATTACATCGATTGTGCAGGAAATGTAAACTAAGCCTATTTACATGATTTTGACATCCTATACATTTATCTAGGAATTTAAATTGCAAGAAAAATAAAAGACATATTTTTGGATTTTTTATGATTGATTTTAATTATAATTAATGCATGATTAATTAAATTAAAATGAAGAAAAAGGATGAAAATAGATTTAAACCTAGAAATTAAGTTTAAAATATGTACAAAATATTTGTCAATTAATTTTAAAGCAAAACTAATTTTTTTGGAATTTTTGAAATTGATTTGAAATTGATTTGAAATTGATTAAGCTAATTAATACATAATTATACAAATAATTAAAACTTAAAGAGAAAATTATTCAAAATATGTACAAAATTAGTCTATAATATATAAACAATATTTTATATAAAGAACAATTTTTTTTATGATTTTTTGATTGGTTAGAATAATTAAAAAGCAAATATATAAATATATACTAATTAATTATGCAAAATATTGAAATTATGAAGAAAAATAAAATATTTTTATTTCAGAAAATAAAATATTATTTTAGAAACTTAAAAATATTTTTTGTGTATTTTTTGGATTTTTGAAACTGTTTTTAATTAATTTTGCAAAGAAATTAAAATAAAAATAGAGAATAAAAGGATACTAATCAGATGTGGTTGATTATGAGGGAGTATGATGTTCATGCATGATCTGGCGCGTTGGATTGGATGGAAAGTGGATCAGAAGGCTCAGATTTTGAGGCGCATGGCAATCAGTATACCTGCAAAACACTTGATTAGAGGAAAATTTAAAAGAACGCGCGCGCTGGCTGGCCAATGGGGTGAGGACACGCATCATCTTCAACCTCCAGACACCACTTTTAACAGCGCTTTCTGGCTAGAAGCGCTGTAATAGATTAAACTCATCCCTGCAAAATAGCGAATAGGTGTAAACAAGCATAGAAATCAGGCGCGATAGGACCATTAAATTCGTCTTGTTCCACTGAATGTAACCATGCCCTTAATTTGGTTTAATTTTGGCTCTAATGAAGAACCCTAAATTTGAGCTTAGAAACCCTAAAATGGTGGTTTTGTGCAAACGGTCATTAAAACTTAATTAAAGCTCCAGAAACGACCAGAGCACCACACTAAGTTCAAATATATATCTACATCTTGCTAGATATGCGTGTGTTATGGGATATAAGTTGGTTTTAGTTTGAACAAACCGTGAGGTATAATGGATGATTCTGAGTGCTTCAATGCTTGAAACTGATTGGGATATGTTCAATGATGATTGAGGATTGTATTTAAGTGTTTAGTTTGAACTGAAACGAGCTAGAAATTAAAATTCGAATTTTAAATTTCTTTGAAAAATTCAAGTTGTTACAAATATGTTACAAGCATTCTACTGGCTATGAACTCGTGTCTCTTTTGATTGCTGAAGTATGATAGCTCTTTTATAGGCCAAGAGCTGCTTGGAAGTGAAGCTAAGAAGCATTCATTAGCTTTGTGGAATCTTGACTTTTTCAACATGAGTAGCTTTGCATTTAAGCCACCATGGCTTGATTTTCCACCCTCCTTCTGTTTGTACTTGGCTTGGGGCAGAGTTGAATGATTCTCTTGATGAGTCATGCTTGGTTTGTAAGCTATTCTTTATCCATCCATTTTTCTTTTTTAATTTAATCTTATATGTGATAAAATTAAACCAAAAATGAATAAAAAATGGAGTGGGCCTTGTCTTGGTCGTGGGAGGCACATAATAACATGGCAAACATGTTTGAACCATGAAAACTTGGCCCCATTTGGAAAAAATGCATTTTTGAGCAATGTTGTTTTTATGCATTTTCCAAAATTTAGCCAACTTCAACAAGGTGTAAATCCCTCAACTTTTGTCATATGAAGGAGTTCTTGCACTTTTTGGAAACCTCAAAGAGTCCTCTAACCAATGTCTTTGGTCTCATGTCAAAATGATTTTTGATGCTCCTTGTGTGTCCTTTTGAAAAAAGTGTCTTTTTGTTGACTTTGAAAATGACCTGTAATGTCTTTGGTCATATTTTTCAAATGGTGAATGCAATGACCATGGGATCAATTGAATTTTAAAGATAATTGAATTTCCTTCAAAATGAGCTTTGGTTTGAATTTTTTGGATGAAGGATGAGAGAGTTATGATCAGTCAAAGTTGAGTTGACTTTTCAGGCAAAAACCCTAATTTCGAATCTTAGGGTTTTGTTGATTTTTTATCTTTCCTTGATGAATTATGATCATCCAATGATCAAATGATGAATCCTTTGACAAAATATGGACTTTGACAAAAAAATTTCATTTTTGACTGTCTGTTGACTTTTTGGTCAAACGGGTCGTCTGTTGACTGTTTGAGCTGCTGACGGTGCGTCTGAGTGAATTGAAGTTTGAAAATTTGTATGATGGTACTTTGAGATATATGGATGTGCATGAAATCCATTTGAGGTCTCAAAAACTTGTTTCTCCTGTAAAAACAAGAAAACCCTAGTCAGGGACTGTTTGTGTAGGAGACAGTTAAGCGTACCTGATTTTTGTGCAGTGTTGAGTCTCTGCTAATCGCGTGATATTCAGAAGACTTCTAGAACAAAAATCTTGGAATTTTGAATTGTAAAAGATTGATTTGATTGATGGTACAAAACACTGAGAATTGTACTGCCAGCAGTTTGGCTGTCAACTGACTGTTTAGGTATTGACGTAGCAGTTAGAGTGAAAAATCAACAGTCAAAGTTAATTTTCTTTTTTGTTGTTTTTGTTTTTGTTTTATGTGAAAAATGAAAGTTTATTTACATGACTTGTTAAAAAAAACACAGACATAATAAATAACTAATATTTACTGTATGCGGGCAAAATTACCGATAATAACCCTGAAAATCATTTAATGCACAGAAAAATGAATATTTGACTGGCAGAAAACACACAAAATATTATCTGAGTAATAAAGCAATATTATGACAAATAGTACAACATTTAATACTGACAGTACAAATATTACATACTATATTGAACAGTACGAATAAACGGTACATTTAAGAAATAAGAAATACGGCAAATTTTAAGAATGACGATTGATAACCCATGCTACAAATAGTAACATGTAGATGATTGGGAGCATAAGCATCCCAGGTCCACAGTGTTCCGGGCTATGTAGACAGAAGAAAGACATGATCACCGTAGCAATGGTGATGACCATAAGAAAACACGTTTCCCACCGCTTCGCCATTTTGTCGGGGAAGAAGAAAGGATGGATTATGAAGTAGAAATTTGAGAGATGAATTAGAATTTGATGTGAGATTTTTATGAAAAAATGAGAAGTATTTATAGAGTGGAAAGAAGGATAGAGACGTTGGGGAATGATGTGATTCCGTACAAAAGGAAAATTTTGAGTGGAAGTAAGATTTGAAAGAAAGTGTATGATAGTGTTGGGAAAAAGAGAGATGTAGAGAATAAAGTTAGGATTTGATTTTTGAAAAAGAGATTTGAAAAGATTTTTGAAAATAATGGAATATAGTACAAAAATTAGTGGGAAACAAAAGATAATAATAATCTACTTGTTACCAGTACAGTCTGAGTTTCCTGATTCTGCGCCTGCAAAAAGATTTTAACTCTGTACCAATTGTGTCAGTACTATTTATCTGTAAATAAATAAATAGCATGTGTGAAGTAATAAACAGTATTTGGCGTTTGCGTAAGAATAAATTCAACTGCAAGCCAAATTACTGTATAAGAAAAATTCTAAAAACTAAGTATTTCATATGTCAGGATATTTGTTGAAATAAAAATCCATGATTATATGAGACTCTTAATTTTCAGATTGGAGTTTTCTTGAAAAAAGATGTGGGCAAATTTTGGGGTATAACACCCTCTAACATGAACAAACCCGTAACCCTCTTGTACTCATTTTCACCATCAATCATCAATCTTCAAACTTGTTTATCTTCATCAATAAACCAGCTATGAGTGCTAAATTTATATGCAAACTAAAGAGAATTTCGTGTAGAATCCAAAGCTTTGAGAATTACCTGAATCGAAGTTGTGAGCAGAAAGTTATGGCTGATATAGTGGAGGTTGTACCCAAAGTGTGAAAATGCCAATGTTGAACATGAGTTCTTCTTCCTCTTCCATGCTTCTAGTTCTTTTTCTTAATAAAATTCTGGTTTGGACTATAATGCTCTAGAACTAGCCTTAGGGTCCATGCAACAAAGATAATTGTCCCTTATATCCCTCAACTAAGACATATTTACCAATGTGCCATGTAGTCATATTCTAACTATACCCCTTGGATTCTAACCATTCCACAAAAAACCTCCTCTTAACAATCATTAATGATGCTTAATAGTATATTGACACTTATTAGTCATTTGGTTTTACTAATTATTCATGCTTTGAGAAATAGGGATGTTACATTCTCCCCCCTTAAGTAGAATTCGTCCTCGAATTCTCTCCGATCACCACGAAACAAACTCTTCATATTTCTTCTAACGAGGAGATGAATGTTCCTTACAATCCCCCTTTAGAAAACCTTACGACTCTGTCTAAGTGTCATTCCATTCGAAGAAACATAATCTTCCAAACTGGTGTCCCACTATTCATGATCAGAATCTCTAATCCTCACGTAACCCATCTCTTCAGATACTTCGTCTTAACATACCTGGGAAAAGATTCTTCCAAGGTCCTAGACCTTCACTGCTCCATACTAGATTTCATAACTTCGGAAACCTTAGTAATCCACTTATTTCGGATATCCTTCGTCTCAATCTCTGCTATGTTCACCCTCGTTCAACAAACATTACTCACCCACACAGCTCCTTGAATTACTTCTCATTCGAGAATTCCTGCCACAATATTCCTTTTTGCGATGACACCTCAAATTATTCTCCATAAGAGTCCATACAATGTTGTTAGGTGTTCGCTAATTTCCTTGGTCTTAACTTCTGGTTTCCAAAGTCTTAGAATGGTTTGTCCCAAGTTTACCTTTACTTATACAACTGAATCTCCTTACTCTAGTCTAGACATAATAACTGCCACCGCAAACCACAAAGGTGTAACATCTTGCAACTATATCTTTGACATTCCACAACTTCACCCAAGATTCCGCCGATGAACGGTGAATTCCAAACGCTACCCGACGACCATTGTCCAACTCTTCATGCACGCTCACAGTGCACAAGACATAACCACAAAGAACTTGCGCCAATTGAGAATCCTTGTTGGTCTTCAGCATTTCAGCGGTCATGATACTCTGTCCCACCCTTGGTGCTTACAAGATCAATTGATGATCTACGAATATCGAACCACATGTCGTCTATAAGGTGTATTTCCAAGTTGGTCCATTGACAACGCCTCTCGAGATTAGGGTGGATCCTCGAGAGAGACTGAGACGAACGAAATGCTGCTTCAACAAGTTTCTCTTAGGAAGATACTTCCATCCCAATATAAAATCCTACGATTATTCCGTCCATTCCTACCTCCAGACTTATTCATCTCTTCCTTTATTTGTGGCGCTACTCTGATTTCAACCATCCACGTATGTCCCGAGATCCTCTGAGTCACGCTATATCCATAATCCAGTTAGTTCAATACTCTACTGGGCTTTACTCAATCCTTCTCTGTAGTCGTCCAATTACAATACGTACTAGAATTTCAGGTGCACTCCTTGCCAAATATTCCTCAAGGTTGAGTACTTCTCAGAACCAAGTCTCTATATACTCTATCATTCTGGGTCAGGTCCATTCAACACTTCTTCAGTCACACACTACGGTTCCATAACGTCGAAAGCCAAATACTCATTGACTTAGAGATTCGTCTTTCGGTACTGATTCCCACAGCATATAACTGTTATAACTGCTCTTCCAACAAGTCTTGTTGCTTAATCGGTATATCGAACCCTTCATAATATACTGCAGCTTATGATAACTCTGACAGTTTCACATCGCTTCTTCCCAACCAAACAACTTCATCCTCTTAGCGTAGTATCACCTCTGATAACTCGTGCGACCTACTGATATAACAATCCTCCCACAGTCACACTCCATCCACACATTCATCTAATGCCTTTTCCACTTCTGAATCTGACACTAAACTGACTTCCTCGGCGGCTGCATCCTTCATTGCAGTGCTTTTAACAGTCAGAGTGTAGCCATAATGCAAGAAATTGTATGCTGCACTTTGAACATCTATCTTATAGACTCCTTAGCACTTCTCAAACCAAAGTGTATCTACTTTACCAAGATTGACATTTCTTCACTTGGAGTATTTACATACACTCTACCAGATACATAACACATCGAACTAGTCCAAGATACAAATCGCCTATTCTATCACAGGTCACCAATGATACTTGATAGCCACTAAAAATGCTGACCAGGATATCATGATCACACATAAGTCCCACACTAGCCATACGTGCATAACTTCCAACTCAACACCTCATGAAACAAGGGCGTCTACAAGGTATATTCTGACTCCAACTCGCGCAAGCATGATCACTCAGAGTCTCTATAAGCGTAGCATCGGATCTTAATCCATCTCACCATCGCCTGCGTAGATAGTCCTCTACTATCGAGTGCGACACATGGATCCTTATCACACCTACCTTATGAGAGTTCGAATCTATGTCTCACAAGTACCAAATCAGAATTCTACCTTGAGCTTCGGATCACCTTTGTCCCACACATGTCGGAAAATGATGACTCACGCATCTTGTGTACAATAGCGATATTGTGGCATTATACCCGTCTAGTAGTACCAACATGGTGGTCCAACTCCGAGTCCATGTATCCAAGTAACCTACCTCAGTGGCGTATAACGATCTCCACTCGTATCCTATAGTTACAACCGACAAGTGTCTGAACAGGTCTCTTCGTGCTCTACAATTCTTTCCAATCATGCTCCTTAGGATGCCGAAGACTAAGCGTGCTACTCATCAAGATATACTTACTCGTAAGGTAATAAGCCAAGCACGAAGATTTGAGATTCCAGCTCGGATTGATATTCCATGCGCGCACTCACTCGTCCCACGCATGCATGAGATTCCAAGGATCATTCAGTTCAGATGGGCATACTACGGTTCCATACAACCAACACAATCTTGATCATCCCATTGATACTCCGGATAGATGCTAATTCTTACTCACCTGAACACCCAACGCCAAGCGTAGTTCTATGGCTTCACTCGGAGTCAGAGTAATCATGACTAACAAGGAACTTAGGCAACTGCAATTCACGCTTCTATATCATTTCATATTTCATCTAGCGTAGTTCTAGAACTTAAGTATAAAATGATCAGAACGGAAAAACATGTCCTCTTCTACCGACCAGGTATTCAAGCTTCGCCCAATCGTAAGTTACCACATCCGCACATTCTACCAATCCTTACTAGGTAACCATTCTCACTTAGGATACATCATGTTGAATTGAGGTCTATTACTCTGTTCATCCAGTTACCGTCCATACTAGCGTACTCAGCAAGGTATGACATCTCTGTCCACACTCCCAAAAATTCTTTCGTCCCATCGGCTCTCTAGTCACATCTGTCACCGGCAGTATCATCGGTACTGAATCCTACTAACTAACTCAACGTCTTCATGGAAATTCCCTTACAACACTCCTACATATATATTGCATGGATCTCCTTTGGTGTTATCAAGACTTAGAGGAAGTTTCACTTCGTCCAATCAAAGCCCTAAGAGTTCTAGCTGTCTCAAACCACACCTTGATTGTTCGGCTATCACTACTTCGCGTCAAACACTCCTCTTAAGTCTGAAAACCCCAACATCCCTTGTACTTATGTTATCCAATAAATCCAACTTCCATCTACAATCAATCCATCACCCAACCAACTCCTACTACTTGGGTTCTGTTTACGGTGATTTCCAATAAACAACCGCTAGTCCTCCAAACTATAAAATATACTTTGGTTACTCGTTGGATCGACTAGATTGATCCTAGGACATAGTCAAACAATTGTCTTTCGATATGATTTGGTTCATGTTTGTTTGTTCTGACTTCAAGAAAACTTGTTTGTAATATGATCGTATGACTATTGACTCGAAACAACACTTGTTACACATGTTTATATGACTTTCGACAAAGAAAACATAAATATAAAGCGTGTAAATTGCAGAAATGTAAAGTGCAAGAATATCACGTGCTCGAATGTTAAATGCAAAAATGTAAAGTTGCTTTGAAATAAAAGTTAAGCGAAGAAAAATAAAGGAATTGAGAAGATACTTGAACAAAGAATGATACAAATGTATTTAAAATGGTGTTGGTGTCATACGTACATTTCTCAGCGAACTCGTTCTCTAAACACTTGATACTTGAGTGATTTGTGAGTGATTTGTACAAAATGAACACACGGAATCCTAACATTAAGACCTTTATTTATACTAATTTCGACCCTAACGGTCCTACACTAATCTGATGCCACGTTGCTCACAAGAATTCTTGGGATGCCATCTGTCTTTGTTCGGTTACACAGACTACTTCGAAATTCAAATCCTCCCGCCTGAATCCTCTTTCGGCACGTGGCAACGTGATCAGAACCGAGAATGTCACGAAAACACGATAAGCTTCAGTACCCTTCGTATTTCGCAAAACGTTTAAGTCTTTAAAGATAATTCTCTTCGAATTAGCTCCGATCTTAACCATCTCCACTCCAACTCAAACAACATCCTCGAAACATGGCCATCAGTAGCCATTTTTAATCTCAGAAATGGTCATCAGTAACCATCTTTCTTCGAATCATAATCCTTCAAAGAATATTTCCTCTAAACGAAATCTCCAGCCAACAAATTGCCCCCAGTAAATGCCTGTTTCGAAAAAAAGAGAAATAGGCGTTTCTTGTTATGACGAGATTTCGTTATACTCACTTTTAGAGTTCCAAGACAACTGACTAACGTCATAATCATTTATGAATCCACTTTCAAAACGTCTTGTCATTTTCAAAGATGTCTTCTTAGAACTTACATTCCCACGTTCTATCATTACTTCATGATCATTACTCCTATATATTAGGAGTAAGGCTAACAACTGTTCGACCGCCGTTGGATTAAATCAACGCATGCCGCGTGTCTTTTGACTTTTACCCAAAAGATTTGAAAGGGTTTCCGTTAAACCTTTAAATACTTGAACTTCTACCCTCACATAACTTTCACTTCTATTCTCCTGCGTTCATCACTGAAAAGAAAATTCTCTTTGGTGTCGTTTAACCCATTTCTTAAATCAAATTTACTCATGGCGTCTTCATCAAATGCTCTTCAACCTATTCAAACACTTCAAAATCCTACACATATAGGTAACCAATAACACATTCCAGACCCAAATGTTGTAGAGGCGCGCGCTATCTACGCTTCTCAGGTAATCATCCCTTTTGAACTTTCTGGAAAAACTCACGCTTTCATGGGTCCTTTACCGGGAGAAAATAACCCCTCTTTGAGTAAATTTTTTCCTGCTTATTATAAAACTAGACCTTTAGTTAGCAAGAATAAAATAGATGAAGATGGTCATCCAATCTTAGCTGAACCTGACAACACAGAAGAAACATCGACTGAAACCCCTTCGGTCTTAGAGAAAATTAGGTTAAACTATGTAACCAATTTCGTAAAAGTCTTTAGGTCAATCCCTTTAGCAAAAGATCCTGAATTGTATTACGCTTGGCTAGCCAAAGTGGAAAAGCAAAAGGCTTCATTTTGGAAAGAATTAGGGATTTATGACCTAATTCAGTTATCTAAGACAGGTTTAGAATATAACCAAACCATGCTAGTAGCATTAGTACATTTCTGGGATGCTTCTCATAATACTTTCCACCTTCCTTGCGGAATGATCACTCCAACTCTTTTCGATATATCTGCCATTACCGGGCTTCGACCAACTAGGGAACGCTTCGACCCTAACTTCATGGATATTGATACCATCCAATTCAATGAGGCAACAGTCACCTACATTGCTTTCATTCAAAGTTACCATGTTCAAACGACTATGGAAGTCACTGACGAAGAACACATTGCGTTTCTAGCACTCTGGCTCTCGAGATGTGTCTTTTGTTCTAGGTCTATCCAAGTAGCAAAGAGATATCTTTGTATGGCTAATCAGATAAATGCCGGAAAAAAGCTAAACTTAAGCCAATTAATTTTAGGATTTCTCTACGAGAACCTTGGTGAAGCAACAGATCTCGTCAAAAACTATAAGACAGGATCCCTTCTTTTTGTTGGTCCTTTCTGGTTGTTGCAACTATGGCTTAATGCAACTTTTGAGGCTCACCTCCCATACGAAAGTGTTGTGGATGAAGAAAATACATATATAAAGAATCGAACGGTGGAAGGAACCCGATTATCTTACCTAACTCCAAAGGAAGAAACTGGAAAACTTAATGAAGCCTTCTTGGCGTATGTGATGATGTTCGCTAAATGTTACTAGTTTAGCCCATCTATGGCTCCTTTCGTAAAAATGAAGGTAGGTCCTGAATGGTTTACTCGTGAATTTCCAGCAACTTCTTCCGACCAACAAGACGGTGAAGGATAGAAAAACACTTAGAAAGGGGGGTGTCGCCCTCGGTTTTTTACCATACCTCTCGTGGAGAGATACGCGAACTGACTCTTTTTTCTTTCTGCTTTTGTGTTTTTGAAAATCAGAGAGTCGCCACCGACTTTTATTTTATCCAATTAAGGAAAGGTTTATAAAAGAAACAGAAAAAGACCTTTAAGAAATTATGGGTAAGGGGGTAGGTTATACAAAGGGAAGGTGTTAGCACCCTTTGTATCTATGGTTATCCATGGGCTCTTTAATTTGCTTAGCTCACTTGTTTTCAATCACTTTTCTATTGCCTTGAAATGCTCGTATGTGGTTTCAAATACCTTTGTAAATTGACTTTGTAATGATCCTTGTGCGGATGTATACAAAGTGTTTTTATCTTTCAAAAGATGTTTTTGAAAAAAAGAACGTTAACTTCGTAATGATCCTTGTTTGGATATATACAAAGTATTGTCTTTTTTGAAAGTTTTATTTTGAAAAACAATGATATATGAGAGACTTGTTTGTTTTGATTTGAGCAAGCAAATTAGGAGGTCTACCCTAAGTTATAAGTTCTTTTCCTATTTCCTTTAGAAAATTCTCGTTTTATCGGATATAAACAAAAGTTCGATTTTGTGTTTGAAACAATAGAATTTGACTTTGATTTTGGAAAAGAATAAAAGAGGGATTACCCTAAGAGGTGCAAGTGGGATTTGTGTTTTGATTCAGATATTTTATCTTTGAAGTTAGTGATCTAACGATTCAATTTTAATCTTTGGCATACACGCAGTTTTATATGTGCAGGAATTTAAATGCGGAAATGTAAAATGCGGAAAGTAAATCTACGCTATTACATCGATTGTGCGGGAAATGTAAACTACTCTATTTACATAAATTTGAAAACCTATACACTTGATCTATGAATTTAAATTGCAAGAAAATAAAAGAAATATTTTTGGATTTTTTTGATGATTGATTTTAATTAGAATTAATGCATGATTAATTTAATTAAAATGAGAAAAAGATGGAAATAAAATTTAAACCTAAAAATTAAGTTTAAAATATGTTCATAATGCTTATTAATTAATTTTAAAACAAAACTATTTTTTTTTTTGGAATTTTTGAAATTGTTTTGAAATTATTAAGTTAAATAATCATATAATTATACCAATAATTACACAAATAATTAAAACTTAAAGAGAAAATTATTCTAAATATGTACAAAATTAGCCTATAATATATAAACTATATTTAATATAAAGAACAATTTTTTTTATGATTTTTTGATTAGTTAAAATAATTAAAAGATGAATATATACATATTATCTAATTAATTATACAAAATATTTAAATTATGAAGAAAAATATTTATATTATTTTATCAACTTAAAAATATTTTTTGTGTATTTTTTGGATTTTTAAAACTATTTTAAAATAAATTTACAAAGAAAATTAAATAAAATAGAAAATATATAAACAATGATCATGTGTGACTGGCTTAAAGTCTATATCATGGACTGGTGTGTCTTAGTGCGTTGGATAAACAGCTGGCATGATCTGATGGTTCAGATTTTGAGGAACACGAGGTGTACAAAACCTGCAAAACACAGAATCACAAGTTATTTTAAAAAAAAACACGCGCGCGCTCTGTCCAATGAGGTGAGGACACCTCATCATCTTCAACCTCTCGCCAACACATTTAACAGCGTTTTTATGAGAAAAGCGCTGTAATAGATGAGTTCTAAACCTGCAAAATAGCGAATAGGGGTAAACATGAATAAAAATTTGGCGCGATATGTCCATTCGATTTGGCTTGATTCACTGAGTTCGAATATGCCATTAATTTTGCTTAATTTTGCTTCTAACGAAAAGTCCTAAAATTGAGTTCACAAACCCTAGAATGGTATCTTCGTGTACATGCAACCAAACTGCAATTAACTATCCAGAAATGATCAGAACCCCAAACTAAACTTAAATATGAGTCTACATCTTGTTAAATATGCATGTGTGATGAGATTTTTGTAAGTTTTAGTTCGAGCAAACCGTGAGGTCTAGTGGACGATTCTGAGTGTTCCAAGGCTTGAAACTGATTGGAATATATTCAATGATGCTTGAGGATTGTATTTGAGTGTTTAGTTTGAACTGAAACAAGCTAGAAATTAAAATTCGAATTTTAAATTTCTTTGAAAAATTCAAGTTGATACAAGTATGTTACAAGCAAGGCTTAGGTTCTGAATTTGTGTCCCCTCTATTACTGAAGTGTGATAGCCCTTATATAAGCAAGGAAGTGCTTAGAAACTAAGCTAAAAGCATTAAGTGCTTTTGTTGAATTTTTGAATTTTTTAATATATGTAGCTTTGAATTCAAGCCACCATAGCTTGAATTTTCCACACCTCTTCTGCTGTACTTCCTTGGCTGCAGAATATTGAATGATCTTTGATGAGTCATGCTTAGAAACCAAGCTACATATTATCCTTCCATTTCCTTTTTTAATTTAATCTTAAATATGATAAAATTAAACCAAAAAAGGAACAAAAATGATGTGGGCTTTGTCTTGGTCGTGGGATGCCCTTCTCATTATGGGAAACATGTTTGGATTATGGAAATTAGGCCCCATTTGGAAAAAACACATTTTTGATCAATGTTGATTTCATGCATTTTCCCAAAATTTAGCCAACTTCAACAAGGTGTAAATCCCTCAATTTTTATCATATGAAGGAGTTCTTGCACGTTTTGGAAACCTCAAAGAGTCCTCTAACCAATTTCTTTGGTCTCATATCAAAATGATTTTCCATGCTCCTTGTGTGTCCTTTTGAAAAAAGTGACTTTTTGTTGACTTTGAAAATGACATGTAATGTCTTGATTCATATTTTTCAAATGGTGAATCTAATGACCATGGGACCAATTGAATTTGAAAGATAATTGAATTTCCTTTAAAATGAGATTTGGTTTGAATTTTTTTGATGAAGGATGAGAGAGTTATGACTAGTCAAAGTTCAGTTGACTTTTTAGGAGAAAACCCTAATTTTGAAACTTAGGGTTTTGTTGATTTTTTGATCTTTCCTTGATGAATTATGATCATCCAATGATCAAATGATGAATCCTTTGACAAAAAATTTCATTTTTGATTGTCTGTTGACTTTTTTGGTCAAACGGGTCGTCTGTTGACTGTTTGAGCTGCTGACGGTGCGTCTGAGCGAATTGAAGTTTGAAAATTTGTATGGTGGTACTTTGAGATATATGGAGGTCCATGAAATCCATTTGAGGTCTCAAAAACTTGTTCTCCTGAAAAAAACAATAAACCCTAGTTAGAGACTGCTTGTGTAGGAGATAGTTAAGCGTACCTGATTTTTGTGCAGTGTTGAGTCTCTGCTAATCATGTGATATTCAGAAGACTTCTAGGACAAAAATCTTGGAATTTTGAAATGCAAAAGTTTGATTTGATTGATGGTACAAAACACGGAGAATTGCACTGTCAGCGGTTTGACTGTCAACTGACTATTAGGGCATGTAGCAGTTAAAGTGAAAATTCAACAGTCAAAGTTAATATTTTTGTTTTTGTTTTTTTTTATTGTTTTTGACTATGTTAATAGTGAAAATTTATTTACATGACTTGTTAGAAAAAACACAGACATAGTAAATAATAAATACTGTATGCGAGCAAAATTACCGATAATAACCGTGAAAATCATTTAATGCACAGAAAAATAAATATTTAACTGGCAGAAAACACACAAAATATTATCTGGATAATATGACAAATAGTATGACAAATAGTATGACATTTAATACTGACAGTACAAATATTACGAACTATAATGAACAGTACGACGAGTGAACGGTACGTTAAGAAATAAGAGATACGGAAAACTTTAAGAATGACGATTAATAACCCATGCTACAAACAATAACATGTAGATGGTTGGGAGTGTCAACATCCCAGGTCCACATTTTTCAGGACTATGCAGACAGAAGAAGGACATGATTACCACCATGACGGTGATGACCATGAGAAAACACGTTTCCATTCGCTTCGCCATTTTTGCCGGGGGAAGAAGAGAGAATGAATATGAAGTGGAAAATTGAGAGATGAGTTAGAATTTGATGTGATATTTTATGGAAAAAATGAGAGGTATTTATAGAATAAAAAGAAGGATAGAGACGTTGGGGAATGAAGTGATTCCGTACAAAAGGAAAATTTGAGTGGAAGTAGGATTTGAAAGAAAGTGTATGATAGTGTTGGAAAAAAGAGAGATGTATAGAATAAAGTTAGGATTTGATTTTTGAAAGAAAGAGATTTGAAAACAAAGGAAAAGATTTTGAAAATAATGGAATATATTACAAAAATTAGTGGGAAACAAAAATTAATAATAATTTACTTGTTACCAGTACAGTCTGAATCCCCGGACCTTGCGCCTGCAAAATATTTAATTCTGTACCAATTGCGTCAGTATTACTTATCTGTAAGTAAATTTCAAATAAATAGCGTGTGTGAAGTGATAAACAGTAATTGGCGTTTGCGTAAGAATAAACTCTACAGCGAGCCAAAATACCGTATAAGAAAAATTCTCAAAACCAAGTATTCATAAATCAGGATATAAAAATCCAAGATTATATGAAACTCTTAATTCTTAGATTGAAGTTTCCTTGAAAAAAGATGCGGGCAAATTTTGGGGTATAACAGTTGCCCCTATTCAATCTTCTTAAACCTGAAGAGATTGTTTGAAATCTGAAGGTAAAAGATGATTGAATATATTATATGCCCTGAAAATTTGCACTTACCTCCACCGGAAGTGATGTTGGAATTTGTCTTTGAATATTGTCTGAGAAATGCTCTTGGCAGATCGAAACAATACCTGATATGGGCCTTCAGATGCCATCTGGCAATCGTGTTGATGGTTCGTTTATCAGAATGAATCCATTGATTATATCTTGATGAAGGATTTGAAAGTCTTTGCGTTGACTGTTTCTGAACCGTCCGGGGTTACCGCTTTAAGTCTAGGAGGATGATCGTTACGGAACTGTCCAAAGTTTTTCCGCTTTAGATTTTGAAAGTTGATCGTTGTAGAACCGTCTGAGGTATTAGCTTTAGATCTTCGATGGTAAATCGTTCTGGAACCGTCTGAGGCATCATCTTTAGATCTTCGATGGTAGATCGCTCTAAAACTGTCTGAGGTATCAGCTTTAGATCTTCGATGGTAGATTGTTCTGGAACCGTCTGAGGTATCAGATTTAGATCTTCGATGGTAGATCGTTCTGGAACCGTCTGAGGCATCAGCTTTAGATTTTCGATGGTAGATCGTTCTGAAACCGTCTGAGGTATCAGCTTTAGATCTTTGTTGCTTGTTTTTGAGTTGATAGGTGATTTGGAAAGAGAGATCTCTTCAGAATGAATCTTCAGCTTGATTATATCTGAGAGGACCAATGGTCTGAATAGAATTCAGTGGAACACTGCATGTGATTAAGAACATCTTTGCTGAAGACATTCATCTGCCTGAAAAAATCAAGTTAGTGATATGCAATGTTTATGATGTATATAATGTATGAGATTCCCGAATTAAAGGAGAAATATGCATGTTATGTTGTGTATGAATATATGTATGATGTACGATGTACGATGTATGATGTATGATGTATCAAGCTTCTGGTTGGGAAAATAAATCCCTGCTAGCCATCTGGAAATGAAGGCATTGTGATCGTTGATGATTTTTCGTCTTGTTTGAGTACCCTCGGCTAGGAACCTTCTTTGAGAATCATGGTGCTCTGTTGAAGGATCTTTAACTACCGCTCGGGGATGAAAAGTAATTTGATAGTTCTGATTTTGATGCCCTTTTAAAGTGGGAATGAGGAAGATGCATAATCCTCCGATGCACCATTTGACCAAGTCCTGGTGTGGAGATCACACCTTCTGGGGATTGTAATCTGGAACAGCCTTGCTGGGGAATAAGATTTCTCGAATCACTTTGTTGGAGAGAAAAAATCTCATTGAGGAATTTGCTGAGAAATGCATCTCTGTTGGAGATTTTTCTTCTAATGCTGGTTTCAGGATGATGTCCGAATGATTGGGATATTACCTGAATGCTATTCCTGTTTTTCCTGGTAAACATCAATCATATTCAAATGCACATGTTCATTCAAAATTACCATTGGGACGTTTACGTATTCAAAACAGAAAAAGTGAAAATGTTGATTTTGAGCCTAAGATGCATTGATTTTTGAAAAAGAGCCATAATAGGCTGATTAGTACAAGGAGACAAAAATCCTAGTAGTAGGAAATTGTCATAAAGCTTTGAAAAGTGTTTATATAGATAAATAGCTATGTGAAAACAATCCAGTCAAGTTTCAATTCTGCTATTGCCAATTTGTCTTCGAGCATCTCATCCCTCACTTGTTGGAAGAAAGTAATTGGACTGATCGGTATCTTTGATGTGTTGAATCTTGAAGGTGATTAGGCAGCTGAACGGAACATAGTTGTACGCTTTATTCCCTAGCTTTTGCCTAGGCTGCCTTTTCAGGTTTTCAGCCTACAGGGATAGTATTATTTAGTCTCTAACTTTTGCCTGGATCGCCCTTTCGGGTTTTCAATCCACCGAGACGCTCATTTTTTCCTAAGTTGCCCTTTCAGGTTTTCAACTTAGCGAGCTGTTCTTTAAGCGAAGTACTTTTTGACTATGTCCGCATTCACAGGGTGTGGGAAATCCTCGCCATCCATAGTGGTAAGCAACATGGCACCACCGGAGAATATTTTCTTGATTACAAACGGTCCCTCATAAGTGGGAGTCCACTTGCCCCTGGGGTCACCTTATGGTAAGCTGATGCGTTTGACAACCAAGCCATCAGTTTGGTATGCTTGACTTTTGACTTTTTTGTTGAAGGCCTTGATCATACGCTTTTGGTACAACTGACCGTGACAAATAGCTGCGAGCCTCTTCTCCTCAATCAAGTTTATCTGGTCCAACCGCGTTTGAATCCAGTCGTCTTCATCTAGATCGGCTTCTTTCATAATCCTTAGGGAAGGAATATGAATTTCAATTGGAAGAACTGCCTCCATACCATAGACTAAGGAGAATGGAGTTGCCCCTGTTGAAGTACGCGCAGATGTGCGATAACCATGAAGAGCAAAAGGTAACTTCTCATGCCAGTCTTTGTAGGTTACTGTCATCTTCTGTATGATTTTCTTGATGTTCTTATTGGCAGCTTCCATCGCGCCATTCATCTTTGGTCGATATGGAGAGGAATTATGATGTTTGATCTTGAACTGTGTGCAGAGTTCAGTAATCATTCTGTTGTTTAAATTTGTACCATTATCTGTGATGATCCTTTCAGGGATGCCATACCGACAAACGAGATTGTGCTTGATAAACTGGGCCACAACATTCTTGGTAATAGAAGCAAATGAAGCTGCTTCTACCCATTTTGTGAAGTAGTCAATAGCGACCAGGATAAAACGATGTCCGTTGGAGGCAGTAGGCTTGATTTCTCCAATCATATCAATACCCCACATTGCAAAAGGCCAAGGAGCCGTCGGGACATTTAACCGGACTGGAGGTACATGTACTTTGTCGGCATATATCTGGCATTTGGGACAGGTTCTGGAATGATGATGGCAGTCTGTCTCCATGGTAGACCAGTAATAACCTGCTCTTAGAATCTTTTTAGCCATTGTATGTCCATTTGAATGAGTACCAAAGGCACCATCATGTATGTCTTCCATAATCTGTTCTGCTTCCTTCTTGTTTACACAACGAAGTAAAGTCGAGTCATGGTTGCGTTTGTATAGGGTTCCATTACTTAGGAAGAATTTGGCAGCAAATCTTCTTAGAAACTTTTTGTCGTTAATGGATGTCCCTTCAGAGTATTCCTGAGCTTCGAGATACCTTTTTACTTCATGGAACCATGGTTTTTCTTCTGTTCCTTCAGCATCGATTTCATTGCAATAGGCTGGTTCATCTTGTCTGTAAATGGTGATCATTGGCGCCTCGTTGTCCCACCTGACTTTGAACATGGATGTGGTAGCTAAGGCATCAGCTAGTTGATTTTCTTCGCACGGGATGTGTTCAAAAGTGATTTCTTCGAAATAAGGAATCAAGCTCAGCACATATTCTTTGTATGGAATTAGATTCGGGTGCTTCGTGTCCCATTCCTCTTTGACTTGATAAATCACAAGCGCCGAGTCTCCGTAGACCTCCAGGAACTTGATTCTTAAATCAATTGCAGCTTTGAGACCCATAATGCATGCTTTGTACTCGGCTATATTGTTAGTGCAGTTGAAACATAATCTGGCAGTGAATGGTGTATAACCTCCTGCAGGGGAAATGATTACAGCTCTGATGCCATTGCCAAGTGCATTAGAAGCTCCATCAAAAACCATAGTCCATCGGGATCCTGGCTCGGGTCCTTCCTCTGGTCCTGGTTGTTCGTAGTCAGTAACTAGCATAATGTCTTCATCTGGGAAGTCAAAGCTCAATGCTTGATAATCATCCACTGCTTGATGAGCCAGATGATCAGCTACCACACTTCCTTTGATTGCTTTTTGTGAAGTATATTGAATGTCATACTCTGTTAAGATCATTTGCCATCGTGCTATTCTTCTAGAGAGAGCAGGTTTTTCAAACACATACTTGATAGGATCCATTTTGGAGATCAGGAAAGTGGTGTGATTTAGCATATACTGTCTTAGTCGGCGAGCCGCCTGTCGCACCCCAATTTTTGACCTACAATATTTCATTCATTTTGTCAAATCACATTCATGTCTCATGCGCATTCATCATTCATTCATCGCATCGTTGCATATCGACTTTCATCAAAGTCAACAAAAACAACTTATATTTCACATATTTTTAGTCAAGTTACTTTGTTATCGAACTTTTTTTACTTTTTACTTTCCATAGATTTTAGTTTTTTACCATCATCATTTTAAATACAAATTAGTTTTAGACTTAGTTTGATTAATTTTCATTTTTTAATATTACTTTATTTATTTATTTTATATTTTATTATTATTATTAAGTTCCCTTTTAAAAAAAAAAAAAGTAGTATATTAAACAAAATAAAGGTCCTTTTTATTAAATTGAGGCCCATGTACACTTTTGTTTTTAAGCCCATTACACAAAAAATTTAGTACAGAAAATTAAAAAAGGTCAAACAAATTTTTGTCTTCTTTCTTCCTCTCTCCCACGCCTCTGCAATCTCTATGCTACCCTGCATTGCTGCCAACCCTGCTCATGGCCAAAAAACAACTGCTACCTGTTGCCATAACAGTCCAAACATGCTGCCAAAACCTGTACAGATAAACCAAAATTTGCATAGAAATGGATCATACAAAAACCTGCAAAACAAAAGCACCATATCAGTTCCACATTAGTTCAAATCTCATCCAATTTTCCCCCCAAAACCCCACAAATTCCTCTATAAAAAGAGAACAAAGACAGCATCAGGAGGGGGGCCACACGAAAAAACCACAAGGAGGAGAAAAAGGTACCCTTATGCTGTTAAAATCTTCCTCCAAAATATGAACCAAACTCACCACTCAGAACCTCCATCCAAACTTCACACTAACATTCATCCCCCACACTAACATTCATTCACCCTTTAACATAATCACTCAAATCAACTTCACACTAACATTCATCCCCCACACTAACATTCATTCACCCTTCAACATAATCACTCAAATCAACACCCGCAACACAACACTTCAACGATCATCCATCATCATCACAATGACAACCTTTTATCCGCGACGCAACACAAACTGATTCGCAGAGCAGCAACAACAAGCAGAAGCACGGAGAGGGGAAGAAGGAGACGAATCAAGCACACCGTGGATCTTCACCTCCGAGAACATTCGGAGTTGGTATTTTTTAGATTCCTCTAAAGAGCTTTTGCGAACTGTGTTTCTTGCAATGTTCGAATGATGATTTGAATCTCTGTTTACATCCTGTATGTTGTTGTTTCTTTATTGATGTGAATCATTCTTCGAATCATGTTATGTTGTTTGTTGGTCGGAACTGAGAATTTTCGCGAGAGAGATGAGAGAACGGCGAGATTAAGCTTCCGTTGTTGTTGTTCCCGGCGAGATGAAGCGGAATTTTTGCGAGAGAGATTCAGCTTATTTGCTGTTCCATGGTAAGGTGAACAATGAGAGACCGAGAGAGGAGAACTTGATGTTTTTGTTTGTTCGTAAAAATGCGGAGAAAAGAGAGTATCGATTCAATTTTGGAAGAAGGGGGCCGTTTCCCTTTTTAGATTTGTTAGGGTTTTTGTTGGGTTCTGGCTTGACCCAAATGGGCCTCAGGTCTGGGTCCATCTCATTTATTTCTGTGCTCCACCACCTTCATTTTCAGCGAGCCACCCCCCTGGGTTCATATTTATTTGGGCCAGATTGCTTATTGGGCCAGCATTTCATTTGTTATTAACTTTTAATTGATTTTCTTATAGTTTTTGTCTTTCCATTTTCTTTAATATTTGTTTGATTTCCAATTTATAAAAATACAAAAATATGTTTTAATTAGACTTTTCATTTCTCTTTTATTGTTAAAAATACCAAAAACTTTAGATTAATCTCAATTCAAAATCAATAAACCTTGGTCCAACGTCAAGGCGATTTCAATAAACTTCTCGATCCAACGTCGAGTTTCTTCTTTTAAAACATTTTTCTTAACCATACCGAAAGATCGTGTGACAAGGGGTGTACACCTCTTGAATACCTCAATTCTTTTGGATTAATACTTTTTAACCTTTCATTAATCACACAAAGTGATCAAGTGACAAGGGGTGCACACCTCTTGAATACCTTGATCCTTTGAATCAAAACACATTAATAAAATCAAGAGATTAAGTGACAAGGGGTGAACACCTCTTGAATACCTTGATCTTTTGAACCTTTTTTTTTTAACCAAATCAAAGTGATCAAGTGACAAGAAGTGCACACCTCTTGAATACCTTGATCTTTTGAAACTAAAACATATTAATTAAATCGAAAGATCTTGTGACAAGGGGTGAACACCTCTTGAATACCCTGATCTTTTGAAACTAAAACACATTAATAAAATCAAAGTGATCAAGTGACAAGAAGTGCACACCTCTTGAATACCTTCGATCCTTTGAATCAAACAATAAAAAACTTTCTTAATCAAAACAAAGAAATCAAGTGACAAGAAGTGCACACCTCTTGAATACCTTGATTTTCTTGAACCAAAACTCTTTAATTAATCAAAGTGATCCTGTGACAAGGGGTGAACACCTCTTGAATACCTTGATCTTTTGAATTAAAACACTTTAAGCAAACCAAGAGGTTAAGTGACAAGGGGTGCACACCTCTTGAATACCTTGATCTTTTGAATACATTAATTAATTTGGACAACAAGTGAAAATGGGGCTAGCTCCTGTTCAATACCTTGGGTAAAGACGCGCTAGGTGAACACCTATGCTCAATCCTTTGCTAAATGTCCGTTTAAAACACAATTTCCATTTCATTCAACCATTTTTGCCTTATGGCTTTTAAAACTCTTTTCATAAACGAGACACTTATCCAATTTTCAATACGAACATACTTCCACATGTGAAGATCGAACATCTTCCACTCGAATGCGATGATGGCCAAAATCATGTCTTATCTTGATTTAGTCATCCATTCTTGTAGTGATCTCATATCCATGTGCGCATAGTATTTCCATTTGAAAGCGATCGAGTACCTCTCGCTAAAATCAACCAACAAAACTTTCCGTGGTTCTTCGTCCGAACTACGATTGCTCTGACTTTCCCATTGCACTAGGGAATACGTAGGCACAAGATACAAACGTCTTGGCGAGCATAATAATAAAAAAATCTTTTCTTTTCCTTCATAATAATAAAAAACCCTTAAAAACATTTCTTTCATCTTTTCTCGATTTATAAGCTAAAGAATGCAAACATCACGCTAACACTCAAACACAAAACTAACTAAATGGGTCCCATCGAGTACGATGGAGGTGAGGGGTGCTAATACCTTCCCCTTGCTTAACCGACTCCCGAACCCAAATTTGGTTGCGATGACCATCTTATCCTTTCTTTGTATTCGTGGGTTTTATCGATATTTTCCCTTTCCTTCTTGGAATAAATAAAGTTCGGTGGCGACTCTGTTGTACTTCGAATGCGCGAAAGCGCTCGAGTCACATTTTTACCGCTACAATGAGCCAATGGTATGTAGGAGCCAAGGTTTCCTGTCCCACCCCAATCTCACAGGTATGTAGTCTAGACACGGACAAGTGGTCCCTAATGGTCACTAGGGTCTACAGTTCCCATGGGGTACAAAGTGTTTGAGGCAACAAGCGTGCCAGACACAGTTTTCCATGAAAGAACCTCGCCCAGTTGTGGTACCCCATGTCAAGCTCGATCGTAGCAAGAGCCACGGGAGTCAACATGAGCATCCACGCTAATCCTATGTGTCACTGGCCTGGGTAGTGGGCCTTTTACCTCACAAAAACCCCCCACCTACAAAACAAAGCAGAAAAAATATGTGGCCTCCACGGGGACCCATAATATAGTCCAGATGCATGATGTGCAAGCAGAAATAAACATGATATGCAAGCAGAAAATAAACATGCAAACATATATACAAGATATAGACATAAAAAACAAATAAACACCCAATAAAATAAAACAAACAAAGGCTAGGATCGACTTGCTTAGGAAATCCCCAGCAGAGTCGCCAGCTGTCGCACGCTCGAGAAAAATGAACAGAGTCGCCACCAATATATTTATCCCATAAGGGAAAGGAATACCAGTAAACCTAACAAAGGAAGGAACAAGGTCTTGCTACCAGAGAATCTAGGTACGGGAGTCGGTTACGCAAGGGGAAGGTATTAGCACCCCTCGCGCCCATCGTACTCGATGGTATCCACCTATGTTTGTTTCTATCTAAAGGGTGTGTACTATGTCTATGTCTACATGCGAATGAATGCAAAAGAAATACGGGGAAAAGAAAGAAATATTTAAAAATGTGCTCGTTCAAGCCCCGCGACTTGATGCCTACGTATCCTTTTCAGGAATCAGAGCGCCGTAGTTCGGCTCCATAGTTTTGTTTGTTTTTGTGTTTTTTAGTTGGGTGGAGTTAACGTTCGCGCTCTCGCATAAGGGATCGACCTACGATGCGTACGAGCGGAAATAACGGTGCCCTTAAGAGGAAGAGGTGAGAGAGTGATTTTGAGCGTTTCGAGGAAATCCCTTAAGCAAGGGAAACTCGAGTTACTCTTTGGTTGGTGTTTTTTAGAAGTTGGGAACTTACGCCTGAATGGTACCCTTAAGCAAGGGAGATCCAAGCACTCGAACATTCCCTTAAGCAAGGGATGTTCAAGCTTCCATTCCCTTTTTAAGAATTTTCACTTTGATTATTAGTGTTTTAAGTATTTTCTTTGTATTTTTTATGGGGAATTTGTTCAAGTATTTTTAGATGTTTTATGTTGTAAAGAGAAAGAGACTAGCCTAGGTAAACTAGCCTAATATGAATGGGATTTTCTACCTAATATTATCATGGTTTCTACCTAAGGTTAGGATTTAAAGGAAGCATGAAAAATAAAGCGCTAAGTAGAATATTGAAAATAGCATAAAAGCATGAAATCGAACAAGTCAAAAATATAGCACAAAGGTGAATTAAAAGTACTATTATTTTTATGGTTTTTTATGAAAGAAATGAGTTCAAAAGATTAATGTCAAAATTAACCTAAAATCTACTTATTTTTATGAGTTTTTTAATATGAAAAATATCAATTAAAGGGACCAAGATTAATTCCTAAAAATGATCTAAAAGTCTAACAAATTTTATTGATTTTATTGTTCTCTAGGTCATTTTTATTACCTAAAAAAAATAGCATACAAAACTATATGAAAAAGAACCTAAATCTAACATGAAAATATGTACACAGGGGGGAGTGCAAAATTAAAGTAGAGGTGCATGCGTGAAACTGGGCGCAGGGCCTATGGGAGTCAGGCCCAACAGAATTTTGTAGCAAACAAAAAAGAGAAAAGCAGAGTGCGTGGGCCAGGTGGGGGTGTGAAGGCAAATTCGTGATAGGCCCAGAGTAGTTTTTGTTCAGATTTTCAGAAAAGAAAGATGGGCCAGATGGGGAAGTGAACTAGCATGGCCCAAGATTTTCGTTTGATCCACGTACAATTATGGATTCAGATTACAGTGACAATTACCTTGAATAATCAAATTTGATGCTAATAAAAACCAATTAATCAATATGCTAATTCTATTAATCAGGATCAATACTAATTAAATCTAATTAGCAAACATTAATGGAAATGAATCAAGAAAGGGGATTAGGGTAAAGGGATGTGACGGTTCAACTTCTCACGCTCTCTCATTCTCGTTCTCGCCTCTCTCATACTCAAATAATTTCGCCGGAAATCGCCTCCCGGCGGCGACCACGGCGGAGATGCCTCCAAATACCGAAAACCTAGCATAGCCTTGTTCATTTTCTTCAGTTAATTCTGAATCTGCCATAGTTTTTCCTCAATTTCCATTCGTTTTATCCTGGATCTAAGTAACATCTAAAACCCTAAGTTATACTAAAAGCTCAATCAAACGGTAATGGAGGCGAATTGAAGAGCGAAACCATGGGGGAAATGCTCACAGGGCCTTGCTCTACATAATAACAACACGAACAAGCGAAGAAATGAAGAATGCGGATTCAGAGAGCTTACCTGAGGTGCGCGTTGAAGATGACTGTTGAAGAAGACAAGATAGGAGATAATAAGAGCTCCGAGTGCGTAACCGATGAAGAAGTCGGTGATTCAGGTAAACCTCTTCGCGAATCTTGCGCTTTCAATTGCTTCTACTTCGTCTTCTTCCTTTCGATTCTTGAGTCTTGTTGCTATACGCGAATGACTGATTGTTGTCGGTGGATACGGAGTCAGATGCAGGTCGATGATGACTTTACGCTGCAAAGTGTGAGTGCCGAGGGATAGTTGTATCAATAATGGCAGCGAATCAGGGCTGAACTATGCAGAGCGATTGATGATGAATTCTGAAGTTTCTGGTGATTGGAGATAGAAGAAGTGATGAAGATGATGGAGAGGATTGAAGCAGAGTGTGCAGAGAAGCAAATGAATTGTGAGAGAACGAAGATGATGGAGGAGTTTGAAGTAGAGATGAAGATGATGATGAGTGAAGAAGTGAAGATGAAGAGAGTGAGAGGTGGTGGAGGGATGCCTGAAGACTGAGAGATGGTGGTTCTAATTTTATAGAGGTGAAGAGAAACGATTCTGAAGGTTAGTTTTCTCTTTTTTGATATTTCTGTTTTTCTGACCCAGTTAGAATTGGTTAGAGATTGTTATATATCTGTTGTGAAGCTGTTAGAGGTTAGTTATAGTTAGAAACAGTTATGAATTGGTTAGAAGCTGTTAGTTGGGAAACTGTTATCTGTTATAATTCTGTTTGGTAGTTATGCAATGGTTAAAAATCTGTTGGGGGTGGTTAGAGGGTCGGTTATATTCTGTTATATGTTTGGAAGTTAGTTGTAGGTTAGTTGCTGGTAGTTATAGGTGGTTTTGATGTTAGTTAGAATTTGAAAAAAGTTAGTTACTGTTTGACAGTTGGCCACAAAAGGTTATGGTTAGAACTGAGTTCTATTAGAGCCGTTTACTAGCTGTTAAAACAGGGGAAATGTGAAGTTGGTTATTGACTGTTTATGGTTATTTTGAATGTGGCTGAATGTTAATGCCAACATGTTTTCTATTGAACTGAGTTGCACAATTTAGGACTGAACCGGAGCATTTGTATATCGGTTTTCTGACTTTTGGTACATGCCTTTTGAAATATGATGCAGTCCTGGAGTTTCTTTGTATATTTGGAATCTTTGACCTCGCATCACAACGCCTTTTTGAATTATATGCTGAACGCTGCGTGCCTGAGATGATATTTATGCATTGATGTTCAGCCTTGACATAGAACAAATCGTGGAACCCGTTGAGCAGCCTGGAATGTCGCATCTGTTTTGAGTATTGAATGTACGAATAAAAACGGATTTTGTGAACACGATTTGATTTGAGTACAAACTGTGCATGACTTGGTCTTGAATTTGAATGCTCTTGTTCTTGTTTTGACTTTTGTGTGGAAGCTGGCTGATTTGTGAATGATGTAAAATGGTATGGTTAAACTTATGAATTGTGGTCTGTTTGAATGGTCCCATGGATAAATGTGATTGTTTCTTTTTTTTATTGAAGGCTGGTTTGGTTTATTTATGATGATGCAGGTCTGGTGCAGCTGTACAGGAATTGGTGCCTCAAGTGAGCATGGCTTACAGTTTGGCTTGAAACATGATATGGAGGCAAGCTACATGAAAGATCACGTAGTTGAGGTTCGTGGCGCAAGAAGCAGCTGGATTGTCACGGGAGTGGAGGCTGAAAGTAGGATAGGTTCAATGGTAGGGAGATGACTTTGGTCAACAGAATGTTGTTTGTAATTTTCATCATGGCAATGCAATGTAACAGTAGGATTTTGTAATGAAATTTTGTACAGAGTATGGTTTTTGTAATGTAATGATGAATCATGTGATGACCTGCAGTTCTTTCTTCCTATGAATATTTGAATTTATTTTCCAAAACACCTTTTCCTTCCAATGTCCTAAATTGAAATCCAAAGTTCCATATTCGATCATGAATTGGAAGTTAAGGTCCCGCCCATTTAGGCATCTCGATTTGCAAAACTTGAAAGTTTGAATAAATCGTAATCAAGTTCGAGATAAACTTTGGTCAAAGTCTTGGCAAATGACCCCTTGATCTTGAAAATGACTTACAATACTTCACGTGATACCTTCCAATCTTATATGCTTAAGAATTTGATGCCTTTGATAAATGTAAGCGCAAATTTGAATTCAAAGTGGTGACTCTTAAACCCAGAACTTTAATTCCTTTATTTGAGATGCATCTTGATGACTTGACTTATTTGAGAAAGAATCAAAGCATTAGATCCAAGCAAACTTATTTGAACCTTTGATGAACCACCTAAACACTTGATTTTTTTTGAGACCCTGATGAAGATGTTATTGTGGCCTGATAACCTTGAATGATGAGGGGAACCTCAACCATAGAGAATCCGAATTATCACCATCCTCGATCCCAATGCCAACTTTATTGATCAATGATGCATGGTGCGTTAAATGAACTAATGGAGGTATGCAGATGTAATGTGAAGCTAAAGCCAGATAAAAATAAAGGGTAGGACAAATTTGGGGTATGACAGCTGTTAGATTGTAAATGATTCTGGATCCCGTCGAGCCTTCTCATGATGCCATTCTTTTGCCTGATGACTTGCTAAAACGTCTGGAAGTTCCACGCCTTTATTCCTTCCTTGACATTTTACATGTTTCCAACCACATCAGCATCAATTCTCCAGTTTTCTTTTATCATGTTCTGGTAATCTATCTCAGCTAACTAGGCGCTCTCAAAATGGAAGCACGGTTCCCTTGTTCCACGAAAATTGCCTATAGTCTGAATGAGAATGGGATGGTGATCAAAATGATCAAGCCTGGGAAATACTTTAACAAGTCCCTTAGCGAAACTTAGTCTCTAACCATCATTACACAGACCGCGATCCAACCTCTCATATATACGTTGTCCTCCTCTAAAGATTGGACCCCTCTAGGTAAATTCCAGTCCTACAGCTCCCACGTCAATCAAATTGCATCTCTCAGTGTTTTTATTGAATTTGATACACTTGTTAATTAAAGCCACTCCTCCACCTTTTTTCTCATGTGCAAAAGCGATATCGTTAAAATCTACTACAATTAACCAAGGATCTTTCATATCCTTACTGATCTTACGTAAGTCATCCCACATCAATCACCTATTATCCACATTCAGGCTAGCATAAATATGAGTAAAATACCAGATTGGTCCTTGGTCATATTGCATGCTCATGTGGATAAATTGGAACTTTTTTAAAACAACCTGCACATAAACTTCCGCCTCATTCCATGCAACACAAATTTCTCCAGAATATCCATGATTTTCAGAGGATGAAAAACCATCATAACCAAGTTTGCGCATAGACTCCTTCAGCTTATTTGGGTTTCATCTAGTCTCCTCAATGATAAGCATGATCAGTTTATACCTACTAACATATTGTTTGCAATACCTATCGAAGCTTCTGTTGACTGCGCCTCGGCGATTCCACACAAAAATATCTTTTTGATGAATCGTCATAAAAAACAAACTAGAAGAAGTAGACCTCTGTTAACCAAATGAAACAAGTTACTGCGGAGTCTCCCCCACCACTTCCATGTCATTCTCACTCAGCTCTTGACTAACCTTCAAGTTAGTGATGTTGGTGCAATCATTCGTGTGGCTCGCATCAAATTGCTCAAGGGAGGTAGTTACCTTGCCAAAGACAAAAATATTACCTAACTCAGGAGCCTTCATGCTATGTGGGATAATCTCTTCTAGAATTGGGCCTCTGAATTTATCAGCTCTGAATTGGGTCCAGAATCTTGTTTTTATAACCCTCCTTAGGAAGCCCCTCAATAGAAACTTTAGTAAGAGAGGATATTATTTCTTCTGCTCCCTTGTCTCCCATAACCTCGGCCAAATACCCAGTCCATTTCTTAGTCGTTCCTGTTGTTTTGCTTTTAAATATTGTGCCTTGGCTCACTGCTACACTTTTATCATGTACTTCCTTGTTGATTGTGATTTTTGTCTGTTTTTTAATCCTAGATACCATACTCTCCTTTTGTCAGTCTCCCCCCAAGCTACTGCCATCTGTCCTTATTTCACTTATAGTTTTACTATTTTTTTTACTGTTGTGACCCTTGCTCTCCGATTACTTTCCTCTTATGCCCTTGTTACCTACCTTCATTTGGTCACTAGGATTGCTGACCAATGAAAAACCCTTCTTCTGCATGTCGTGGTCCCCACCAAAGATATGCCTGTTTTGTTCCAACGTGTCCTCATGTATTTCTGATAATATCGAATCTTTTCCATTCATTAACGCATTAAATACATTAAACCTTGATCCCGATTCTGATGTTCCAACAATAACTTTGGAGATTTTCTTCCCGTTTCTGGCTCCTGCCGCCTATCCGTTCGCCTGAGACTTCATTCTACTGCTGGTCTGCAATACGTGTTTCCTGCTTCTCCGGATTTTCTGAACCACCGTCCAAGGGCCATCACAAGAGTTTGAGACACCAATTGCATTTTGCTTGACTCCTTCATACTTCATGTTATCCCAAAGTGCATTCTTCTCTAGACATCCTTCTTTATAGTGCCCGAATCGACCACATGTAACACACAAAAGATGCAGACTTTCGTATTCAACCTTATACTTCCGATCTTTTATCTTGAATTGAGCCAGTAATGGATTGGAAAGATCAACCTCAACACAAAGTCGTGCAAATTTCCCTCGTCCCTGCAGCAACGTATTCTTGTCCACTTTCAAACTCTTCCTTATCCTATTACCCATGAATTTCAACACTCGAGGATCGTAGTACTCAATTGGTAATCCTGCAATCCTAACCCACACTTCCACCTTTTCAATAGTACCGCTGCCTTGGTGAAAATTGGGACTCCATTCCTTGACAGTAAGATAATGGTCATAAACAAACCAATGAAATTTTTTCAAAGCTGCATTACGATCATCATCGTTTGTGAACGTCACCAAGAAGTACTCGTTGCTCAGGTTTATGATAGTGATGACTCCTTTCCTCACCCACATTTTCTTTAACCTTGTCTCTAGCACCTTGAAACCTATTCTCCTACCTAGCAGTTTAACAATAACTCCTTTCTTCCATGGCTGTGCATCTACATTTCTTCATACTTGGAAAATATGAACTTTGGGCATGCATAGTTCCCTTCAAATTGCTCTTCCACTATCATGTTTTCCAGAATGTTCATATCATTGAATGGTAGAATATATGTATATTGAACATTAATATCATCATTAAAAACTAATTAATTTATAGAAAATCATTTGGATGTATCTGTGACACAACAGAATATATCTTAGAAGTTAAGAAGAATTGCAGTTTAGATATGTATGGTTATTAGGTTTAAACCTTAATGTTTCTAGTACAAAAATTAAAATATGGGTGAGAAATAGTAAAATGACCACAAAAGGAGCATATTGCATTTTGATCAACAAAAAAATCTGTCCTATCTACCTTCTCTATCACCAAACAAGTTTGAACGTTATCAGTCTCTTAACTCTCTTACAACCAATTAAAACATGTTTTTTTAATGGTGAATCATATTTCACAATCTATGATTCAACATTTGTTTAGTTAAATTAATCTGTCTGTAATTATTACAACATGTTTTGTGAAATTCTTCCAAATTTATTATCATAAGGTATGGTATATCACGGAGAGTTTTTGGAAAAGTAGATAAAATGTACAGAATTTTGTAATCTATCTAAAATTGAAAAAAAAAGTTGCATGATTACATAAAGATATCAAGGGAGTGAGTTATTGTTTTGGTTTTTTAGCTTAGGTTGCAATAGAAAACATTCAAATGATAAGAAGATGCAACCCTATAGAATCTCACTAAAACTGGATAAACTCAATATATTAGGATAAACTTATTTGAAGAAAAAAATAATCATTTTAAAGTGATGTGGTTAAATCCACTTGAAAAAAATTAAGGGTTAAATATACAAAACCCCCCTGTAATATTAGCGAGATTCTCTTTAGGCCCCTGTAAAAAAAATTTTTTTAAAACAACCCTCGTAATTTTCAGATTCCGTCGAATAGGCCCCTGATTGCCAGATTGAAGCAAAGATTCTTTCATTTTGCTAGCATGGCAGTCCACGTCACATTTTTTATGAATTATTATTTTAAAGTATTAAAATGTTACTTTGGACCTAAAGCCAAATTAGTCTTACATAGCAGCCCAACTGCTGATCTTTTTGAAAAGTGTTGTGAAAATCAAGTTTATAAACACTTTCATTTTCTTTTAAACTTTCAATGTGGGACTCCTTCATTTCAAAGTTTGCTGGTATGAATTGCAATATTACTTCTCTTGGTGCTAACAAGAATAGATCAGTAACTCTTTAGCATTTCAATTCTTCCTTTCTCCTTTATCTTCTCTTTTCTTTCTTTTTTATTTTAAAAAAGTTATATTATGAATTGTGATCTTTCTTAACAACAATGTTTATTGAAATGGTGCAGGAAGGCTTAGGCCTCCACATGGAGTGATGGCACGTACCAGTTCCTTATCATGAAGCTTCATTATCCACAATTTTCCAAATGGAAGAGTTTAATGCATGCAACCTTGTCTGCATGTGCATGCATGCCATTCATCATAAATGATACATTTTGTTAAAGTTGGAATATTAATAATTTCTAAAAGTGAAGAATAAATGGAAATGTATCATTTAACATACATGTAGCTCCTCTTGTCTTTTCCATGCAGCTGGTGGTGGTGGTCATTTCCATGGAAGTCCTACCTAGATTAAGAGATTAATCTCTCTCAATGAAGCACATGGTTTCCTTGTCTGCAAACATAAAATTCAACACCAAACAATTAGTTAAAAAGTGTCTATAATCCATGTGATTTCCTTGCTCAAAACTTCAAATAGAACGGATTTTTATCACTTAATTCAAAGAATAAAAAAAAGCAACCCAATATTTCAGAAAGCTTCTGGTAGAATGAACAAGAAAAGAAAGACATTTCACTTGAAGACATGGAAATAATATTTCAAAGAGAAAGAAATAAATAGAAAACAAAAAGTATAACATATAATTGCTCACACTTTTACTTCCAAAACACTTTTAAGCTCGAAGACCTGATACAAGTTAATCCAAGAATCAGCTTAATGAGTTAAGGTTTGTCTTGTTTCAAACATCAAGATCTGTTAGTAGCTTAAACTTTTTAACTACAAGTTTCAAAAAAATATTACAAATGTCATGCATGGTACACCAACTTCTGGATCTTAATATACCTATAACATTACATTTTAGTTTTACTGTTGTTAGAATGGTTGTACAAAGCATGGTAGACTGGCTGCATGTACTCCACGAAGCTGGTTATACAAAGCATGGTAGAATGGTTGCATGTACTCAGCCACGACGTGTTGCTGTTACTTTTCAACTTCTTGAATTTAATTTTTCTTACTTGAGTTATTTGAATTAGTTAAGTTTGTGTTGTTGGAAAACACTAAAAATATCTTGGATATATCTAATTTTTCAGTTGAAGTTTAAAGATATACTTAATATTTGGGTAGTAGTGAAAACATATTAGAGTGGTATGTTGCTGTAAAGCTAAAAACTTCCACATCGAGTAGTAATGAAAACATATTAGAGTTTATAAACCAAACTCACTTGTTGGTAGACAAAATGAAAACAGATTGAGTAAATGGGCTACTTAAATACCTATCATCTGCATGGGCCCATATATAATTTTTTAATAAAAAAGCAAACAGTTAAAATCGTTAATTTAAAAAATTAGAAAAGAATTATTACAAAAAAAAATTGATATAAAAAAGTTTTAAAAATATAATATATAAAAAAAATAAATTAAAGAATTAAGTATTCCACGTGGCTAAAAAAATTAAATATAAAATAAAATAAAAATGCAGCTGGACTGTCACGTCACTCAAAATTAGAATCTAAGCTGAAATAGTATATTCAGGGGCTATAACGAGGGAATCTTAATATTACGAGGTTTGTTTTACAAAAAAAACTTTACCAGACCAGGGGCTAAAATCAAATCTCGCTAAAACTTTACCAGAGGATAAAATCAAATCTCGCTAACATTACAGGGGGCGTTTGTATATTTAACCCAAAAATTAATATGGAAATCAAGAATGCGCCAATTATAGCTATATCAAATTACAAGTAAAATCAAAATTTTCATATAACCTCTCATTTCATCATTATACCTCCATAATTTAAAAATAAATTTCTCAGATTTAATATCTCATTATTGGTACAATATTATTCAAAATTAAAGAAAAAATATCCTATTTTCACATTAAAAAAATTAATTTAAATTTTTAGATCAAAAGCAACAAATTATACAATAGAATTTAAAACTGGTCATAAATAAAGTTTTAATTCAGATAATGAAGATTGCAAATTAATATTTAAAGTCTAAATTATTTATCATGAATTAACTCAATGAAAATGGATGACAACTTCATTTACACATAATTACTGTTGTTTTAATTTACATTGTCTAATTTATATTTGTGACGGATTGATTAAAATTATAAATATGTAATTGGCACTAACAAACAATTATTATTACTGTTGATAAAACTAAAATTGTTGTTGATGTTACACCAAAATGAAACGTGTCTCAAAAAGTTTAGTTCAAAATAGAATGGTTAATATAGGAATTGAAACATGTGACTATGCCTGTACTCCACTCAAGTATCACTTTAACACATATTTATTGTATAAAGAAGATTAAAAATTAAATAAGAAAGATTACAAATTAAAACATGTGACACGGTTTGAAAACTGACTGAAAAATACTAAATGATAATTTACATAGATCATAAATAAATTGTCAAGACATAACTAGAAAAATGGATATGAGAATCTTTACTTACACATAACTTTTTTTTTTATTATTGTTGCTTTTATTTACTATGTAAAATTTATATTTGCTAACTGATTAAAATAATAAATATGTAAATAACAAAAAATTATTGTTACTCTTAAGATAAACCCAAAGAAAATGTTGATAAAATACCAAAATGAAACCTGGTTCAAAGAATATATTTCAAAATAAATCAGTAATAAGAAAAATTTATAATTGAAATCATGGGACATGGTTTGACTTGTACTATAATGTAGATCATCATCAAGCTGTTTATAAGAATAATATTTCATTCCAATTAATTAAGAATTAAAGATTGTTTTGACCGCTTTAATAAATTAGTCGCTTTACCTCTTTTCACTTTTCATTTAATGTTTCACTTCCACCACTTATTTATTTCTTTCAATATTTTTATATTGCTGAATCTCAATCGTTTCACCAAACTTGAAATAATTGGATTTGGATTCTCTGCAATCAAAGTGATTACAGAGTTAATCAACACCATTGATAAATTTAAATGGATTTTTATTGATGTATTGTGAGGCAATGAGTTTATTATCAGTGGTGTAGATTTTTTTGAATGTGTGAATCTTAAATGCAAGGAATCATAATTCCAATAATTACTTTGATAGAGAAGAGAAATTATTTAGATAAATAATTTAGTTATTTAAATTAATGTCTAATTTTTATTAGTAGTACTTTTATAGTTATTGGGCTTTTTATAGTGTTTGGGTCTTCTAGTTAAGGATCCACTATGAATACTATATATGTAGTGTCTTTGACACAATTAAGGGTATCAATCAATGAAATCAAACTCCTACCACACCTTCATTTCCATCCTTTCCATGGGAACTTTTCTCACCCTATTACACAAATCCATGTGTTCCAACACCATCACCATATTTGTATTTTAATCATGGTTATACACCTCCTCCACCTAACCAATATTCATCATTCCCTTATTCATATGATTACACTAATTATCATCAGCAACTCCGAGCAACAAATACCTCTTCCACACTTTTTCATAGATATCAAACACATTATAGAAATAGAAGAGATTTTTATAAATATCTTCATGTTACCCATCCTTGTATTAAAAAAAAATTCCAAACAACCCACAAAACTCATATTCAGTCGCTGCATCATCGGAATCAAGTCGGAGTTGCATCCAACTCATCTTCCTGGAAAACGCTGTCGCAGCCTCACCGCCGGCCACCGCAAACTCCTTCAGTTTTCTCCAATGGAAAGTATAAAAACAGATGATGCAGGTCCATGTCCAAAGGCTAAAGCAAGTAGTAAGGATGTTTCTAAGAGAGAAAAACTTTATGTATCGGCCATGTTTAAAAGTATGGAGGAAAAAGCTGATAAACCTAAAAAAGCTTCTTCCTCGAATAAGCCGAAGTCAAAACTTTCTCCAAAAGCTTTTGCTTACACTGATGGTATTTCTCTTCCTTCCTCCTATGATGATGAATCCGAAGAGGAGTTAGAGCAAAAGCATAGACCTGATGTGACACCACTTGAGGTGTCTGTTGCTGAAATGAAATTGAAAAAGCGTGAAAAGATAGATATTTTAGATGACCATCAGGCTGAACAGGAAGGAAAAAAATCTCTTAGAGATGATCATGATGCTTTCACTGTTGTCATTGGAAGTCAGGCTTCGGTGCTTGATGGAGATGATGGTGCTGAATCGATTCAATCACGGCCGTCTCCACTGCCAGAGCCACTTGATTCAATCACGGTACCAGTCTCGCTGCTTCCACTTGAACCAACTCACCATCTGTTTGATGAAATGCCAGAACGAGACGCTGCCAGATTCTTTGTCGCAAAGGTGTTGCGCATCATCTCCATGACCTACGATCCAGGACCACCCAAAGCTACACTCAAAGCCACAACAATGATTATCACAAGGTATTTTAGTTCAAGATTATTAGCAAATATCATTTTCATGATGTCCGATTTAACACATCTCATTGAGTCGACCCGAGTTATCGAATCTTCGCGTGCTGTTGGTGAGAAGATGAACTTCCTTGTTGGCTTTGATTCATTGTTGGTGAGTATACTTTCTTCTGCTCAGATTTTCGGTGGTGCATTCCCTAAGAACTATGAGCCTCCTTCTGGATTTTACTTTGAAGTTAATGATGATTCCGAAATAGTTCAAGATAACATGGATTTGTTCGATTACAACGTGCAAGATAAGTGGACGACTTTGTTGCTGCTGCACTAATACAAGCAAACATAACTCGAACAAATCCCATAATGTGGACAATGAGAACCGATTTTAAGTATCAATACGCACATACATGGTACCGGCAATTGGACAAGCTTATTCATTATGTGAACAAGGATGGACGTGTCAATGCTTTGTATTCTACGCCATCCATATATACTGATGCTAAATATGCTGCAAATGAGTCTTGGCCAATCAAAACCGGCGATTTCTTCCCTTATGCAGATCGTGCAAATGGTTTATGGACAGGATACTTTACCAGTAGGCCAGCTTTGAAATTCTATGTCAGATTAATGAGTGGCTATTATTTGGCTGCAAGACAACTAGAATATTTTAGAGGGCGAAAGAACTCGGGGCCAAATACAGATTCATTAGCGGATGCTTTAGCAATTGCTCAACACCATGACGCAGTCACTGGCACGGAAAAGCAGCATGTGGCCAATGATTATGCTAAACGGATGGCGATAGGCTACAAGGAGGCAGAGGAACTGGTTTCATCATCACTGGCTTGCTTGGCTGAATCAACATTGTTTACTGGATGTCAGAACCCAGTTACAAAGTTTCACCAATGTCCGCTTTTGAACATTACTTACTGTCCTGCAACAGAAGTTGAACTGGTTCAAGGAAAGAGTTTGGTTACTGTGGTTTATAACTCCCTTGGTTGGAAGAAGAATGAAGGGATTTGAATTCCCGTTATCAATGGTGATGTTACAGTTCATGACTCTAACGGTGTAGAAATAGAATCTCAAATTCTACCTCTGGCTGAGGCATTTATAAACTTAAGAAATTACTATGTCAAGGCATATTTGGGAGAAAATCCATCCAGCTTAGAAGATGGACAAATCAAGCTAATGCTCCACAGGAGATTGTTGCTTGATGATTCAAGAGGTGTTGCAGAGGCCCTAAACGAAACAGACTGTGTTGTCCTTACATCATTAGTTTATGAGAAGCAGCAAAATTTAAGAATCATGATGAAAATGCATGGTCTCGGTGATGGGCCATATTGGATGATTTCTTATAGTTATTTTCTTGCCATATCACTTATCTACATGTTGTGTTTTGTGATATTTGGCTCAGTCATTGGATTAAAGTTCTTCACAATGAATGACTACCGCATCCACTGTTTTGTTCAGTTTAAACAATGGGATCCAGGAGAGGAAAAAGAAAACTTGATTTAGCAATTTGGTTGTACAACCTTGAGGACAAGGTTGTTTTTGAAGGGGTTGGTAATGATAGAGAAGAGAAATTATTTAGATAAATAATTTAGTTATTTAAATTAATGTCTAATTTTTATTAGTAGTACTTTTATAGTTATTGGGCTTTTTATAGTGTTTGGGTCTTCTAGTTAAGGATCCACTATGAATATTATATATGTAATGTCTTTGACACAATTAAGAGTATCAATCAATGAAATCAAGTTTAATTTTATCTTTTACTTTAAGTCCCTTTTATTGTTCTTCCCCTTTTCTAATTTAAACCCTAGTTTAGAACCTTGGTAGGAATTGCTTCCTATCATACTTACTTTTCCTTCGAAGCAAAAGTTAAAGGAATGCAATATCCACCATTATATATCATGTGCCTATGTGAGAATGTTGTATTTCTATATCCTTCTAATGCTAAAATTGTACTCTATAAATATAGCAAAGCGTAGTCTCGTTTTAGTAATAATAATACCATGTGACACACAGCCTACTTTGTTTCTTGATCAAATTGTTGTATTAAATTCATTACTACCCACAAATTTTTTATAAGTTTATAATGAAATTTAATTTAAATAAATACCATGGTTTTAATTTTTAAAACTAGAACTTAATTTTTAAATGGTTTTTGTGATTAGTACTATGGTAAGACTTTTCATGATATTCATGATCTTTTTAATTCATGATTTTCATGATCTTTTTAATTCAAGTTAAGAGAAAATAATATTGAATTGAATTGAATGGAGGATTTGTATAGACAAGTATCTTAAAATTAATTATAACTAATTATGGATTTCAAATATTCTTTAAATCTAATATATAATTTCATTAATTCATTCATAAGTACACCATACCTATTTTGTTAAACATGCTTCGCTTGAGGACCATACCCTATTTTCCTTCATTTGCCTACTCTTCAATTTGAATTTCACCCGATGTATTAATGGAAAAATTTATTTGTCCTATATTATTTAGCTTATACATTAAAATTAGTTTTCAAAATTATATAGGAAAAACAAATTAGTTTTTAAAATTATCCACAAGTTTTATTTTTAATTTTTTTTATGAGTTACCTGTTGATTGATGGTTGGTTGATTGTTAGACAAGTTATAATATTTTAAATGTTTTGATTTGGATAAATGAAATAAATATGACGTATTAGGCAAGGAGGCATAGAGGGAGACCACTAAAAAGGTTGGATTAACTTAGTGGATAGACAGAGAAATAGAATGACACAGAATTTGAGTTGGTTTGTTTAGCAAAAACTCTCCAAATAATGAGTATTTGTGCATTTATATGCTAACAATTAGTATAATGATAGTATTACATATTTCATTTTTTTGGATTAATATAATAACAAAGGACAATGTCCTTCACTTACTTTAGTAAAATACTCATGTTGATAATGACTATCTTAGCGATATCTCAATGGCGATTCAATTATTTTTCGCAGTAGTAACATGTATGAAGAAGGAGGATAGGAGGAGACGGTCGTTGTCACCATCTCCGATGGCGAACAATCCTCCATAATAACTTGATTTTCATTCTTTAGTGAAAAAACCTCCATTAAAGGAAAGTAAGTGTGACTAAGTAAATGATTGACACATTCAAAGCTGACGTTTTTAGCTAAACATTAGACATTTAGATGATGGCTCATCCCTCAACTAAGAGCTTAAGCAATTAAATAGTTGTCTTTAGGTGATGGCTCAGGGAATCTCTTCTATTTAAAAAATAGTCTCATAATTTGAGGGACTCTCCCAAATTTGATGGACTTGTAAGACCCTAAACCACAACCACTTCTATTTTAAAAAACATGCATCATAAAATACTCATACATTTCTCAACTCAACTTTTCACATTCTCAAATCATATTATAGTGGCGGAAGTAAATCTTAACATAACTTTAATTGTCTCATAAATAAAATAAACTTCATTTTAACTCAGGATATATATAGTAAAACAACTCGCAGAACACAAAAACAAAAAGTAAATATATTGAAGAGGCCAACTATGTCTTTCTCTAAAACACATAACACATATGAATCATTAGCCTCTAAAATACGTTCCATATATTAGCATTGTATAAAAGTAAGGACAGTATATTATCACAGTTACACTTGTCATACAAATCCAATAACAATAATTAATCAATAAATGCAATTATATATATGTAAGGAATTCATCTTCTTTACTTCCATGCATGTGGTACCAATAATTCAGATATTCTAAGGTGTGTTACTGAAATGTCCAACTTGTTATTAGGTTGAAGTCCTACTGGTCATTAGACCGAAGTCATAAACTGTCATTGGACCAAAGTCTTAACTCGTTATGGGAGTGAAGCCCTACCCATGTCTAATAAAAATGATGCATGGATGTAATAAAAACAAATTGTCATCTATATCCTCCAACTCCAATCATCTTCACTTGACGTAAGTTTTACACGTCACTGGTTCTTTCAAACCTAAACACGTCAGCATCAATTATTGTCGGTGTAAGGCCACGTCATTGGTTATTTCGAACCTAAATACATCATCATCATCATCACCATCATCATCAATTATTGTCGGTTTAAGGCCACGTATCTGGTTCTCCTGAACATAAAAATCTCAACACTAGTTCTTTTGAACCTAAACATACGGTACATAAACATTTGTGATGTAACCTTAACAAATTAACTCGTATAGATAACACTAAAACACACAATGTATTTTGACTCGATTTTCATATGTGCTAATTTCATTTATTCCATTTTGTAGTGTTATGCTTGTGGTTGTGCATATTTCAGATACTTTGCAAATCAAAGTCATTATAGGAAGAAACCAAACGAAAACAAAGTAAAACAGATAAAAAGCAACACAATTATTCTGATGACAATCATTACAATGCTAGAAGAGAGAGAGAGAGAGAAAGAAAGAGATAGAGAAATGAATCAAAGAGACTGAGTCTAGGCATTTTGGCGCCCATCATGGCACCCCTGACAGCCACAATCTTTAATTTTTACTTGTGGCGCCCTCCATGCACCTCGGTTCCTGAAAAAGTGAAACAGAAAGTGGCCTAGTCTTCCCTATTCCACCGTAATTTTCTCCCATGATTTCTACATGATTTGACCTAATATTATGCACCTGTAACACTATGAAAAGGTAGTTTTATTAGGTTTTCAGTATCCAAGTTTTCCTAATCTTCATTGTAGGCATATATTTTACCATAAAAGTAATAACCGTTCACATTGAAGGATTAGTACGCCATTGTTATTGCATTCAGAGTTTTCATTTTACCTGCGTCAAATTAAAGCTTAATTAATCTTGCCAGAATTTTCATTCAGAAGTTTCCATTCCTTCAAGTTTTGTTCCTTTGATTTCTTTACGCTGCTTTTAAATACCTTAAGTTTTATATGCATTTATTATTAGTAATAGTTAGTAATATATAGGTTTGTATCTGATCTTGCATGCTTGGGTTACTAAACTGAATTAATCATTATGCCTCTGTTTCATATGCTTAATATTAGTAATACAAATATGAGTTTAACCTCGATTATGTCTGGCTAAGTTTGTGGAGTCCGGTATGTGAGGACCTTCACTCCGACGGGAATTGATAAATTCAACATTTATAATCTTTTATTAAAATTATTTTTTTGGTTCTGATTTTTAGTTTTAAGGTCAAAAAGTTCTACGCGAGAGCGAGAACACTTAGGTGACAGTCAATAGCGCGACGCATTGAGATTTGTAGTGGATAGTAAAAATTGGATTTAATTCCTTAAAACAGCAAGAGCGCTTTAGAGCTTACTTAGGATTTATTAAATTTCAAAAATTGTTTCGAGATTTTAAATGGTCGAGCGACAACAAAACATTTATGGTGTCGATAAAAAACATGGTTTGCGCGAGAGTGTGTACTCTTTTTAAACCGATGCTTTCTTTTGAAAAGTATTTTAAAACAAAAATAAAATCCAAGAATTTATTGAATCCCTAAGGGTCACTAAAATCAAATTTCGGTCTCACTTGTTTGATAAAAACCCAATCTAGTGTTAATATTTAGTTTTATTTTTAGTTCCCTGTATGTAATAAATATATTTTAGCCTTAGATTTACATAGTATCAATAAATTACGGTAGATTGATTATTAGTCCACATAAGTTCAGTATCTTTTAAAACTACAATTGATTCCATGCACTTGTGGAATGCACCCATCAAGTTTTGGGCGTCGTAAACAAAGAACCCAATAATGTAATTGAAAACAAAGAGCCCGAAAATGTAACGTGTAATCAAGCCTTGATCCTACGTCTAGTTTGTTGAAATATGTTACAAGTTTAAGAGATGAAAGAATTTGTTGAAATATGTTACAAGTTTAAGAGATGAAAGAAAACATACAGACAACAACAAAGTATGAGTAATAAAATATGATGAGAGAGAAAGTTAGTGAGAGAAACAGTGCTAGGTTTAATCTGGTTTTCCATGGCTGCTCAAAAAAGGAATTCTGAAGGAGGCTGGCAAGAGGTGAATAGAAAAGGGAGACAAGTAAATTCAGGAATCAAATGGGACATCATGAAGAATTCTATTGAAGGAGACCTTGGGGAGATACTTCATTATTTATAACGGATTTCGACCATAAATGGAGAGCAAGAGACCTGTTTTTTGAATTTAAGGACTTGGGTGTGGTGGATGAAATTGTAATACCACCTAAGAGGGATTGGAGAGGTGAAAAATATGGTTTTGTGAGGTTTGTCAATGTTGTTAACATCAGGTTGTTGGAGATTAAATTGGATAATCTATGGCTTGAAGGAAGAAAGTTAAAGGAAAACTTCTCAAAGTTCAAAAGGAAGGTGATGTATGGAAAAGCTAATTTGGTTCACCCCTTAACCAATGGTGCTACGGCTGGGTTAATTGGAGTAGGCCCTAAGGGTAAACAGAGAAGTGGTCAGGCTTTAGGAGGGGAAACAAACAGAGGTAATAAGGAGCAGTTTCTCTCTTATGCGGACTCTCTAAAGAGAAATCTTTTGGCGAGGGTTAACACAAAGCAAGGGGGAGTTTCAAAGTCGAATATCATGTTAGGTGCCAAATTGTGTTAATATTTAGTTTAATTAGTGGCACCTTTCGACCGATTCTATCGAGTATGCTTTTAATAATGTGAAGTTTTAGATAATTATTTATAGTTTATAACTTTTAACTTTCATTTTATGTTAATATGTGTTTTAGTTACGATTGTGTAGGTTTTAGCCAATTTTGGGAAGTTTGGAGCTTGTTTTGGCCCTGATTGAAGGCTGCTGGGCAGAAGTTTGGGCGCGTCACGCGGTGATAGGGCGCGTCGCGCCCTGGGCGAAATATTTTGTGAAGCTTCAAGCAGAGATTTGCGCGCGTCGCGCGTCTGGGCTGTTTAATTTTAAGTGTAATGGCGCGTAGCGCGCTGGAGGGCGCGACGCGCCCTGGACAAATTTCAGAATTACTATAAAAGGAGCATTTCTGATATTTTTACTTCTTCTTGACATTCTTAAGAGCTCAAGGAACCTTTGTCTACTGTAGCAAACTGAGAATTGAAGATTCGAAGCTTTGATCATCGATTAATCGCCGTAGATGCTTGTTGATCTTCATCCTTTCCTTCTTGAGCAAGCTACCATTCTCATGGATAGCTAAATCTCTTTTGTATCAAGATAAGATGTAATCTTCCTAGCCTTTTGTATGTTTTTCTTGTGAATATATTATGTATGAACAAGTGATGATCAATATAGATGGTTTAGTTTGTTTATTAAAGCTTTTCTATGGTATAAATGTTTGAGACATCAATGTTTGTATCTAGACCTAACTTTATCATCTATCAAACTATAAGTTGCAGACATGGATTTAGCGTTTGATGTTTACTTAGTATCGTTTTTAAAACGTTATTTGTATTGTTTAAACGGTGGAGAAATTATCGGTTAAACAATACGGTAAATCTAGCTATATCGTTGCGGACACGGACGATATAGACGTCGATACGTAATTATATAGATCGTTAACTAGTTCATATACATATATTTATAAGGAGACATACAAATTTAGGTCGATGAAATCGAATCTTGATACATTTTCTTTAACTTAGAACTTTCATTAATTTACTCTTTGCTACTAAAGTGATTGAATGACCTTTTGCAAACTCATAACTAAAGTAACATTAACTCAAGACAAAATAGGCTATAGAACGGCGGTGATATCTCAATAATCCCTGTGGATACGATATAAACGAAAAGTACACCACAATACTCTTTCAACAAAATGGCGCCGTTGCCGGGGATTGTTGTTCAGATATTGCAAGCATTGCAATAGTTTGTTTTGTATTGAGTCTTATAATTAATCCCTTGTTTCTATATTTATATTCCTTGTGTTTGTTAATTTGCTTGGTTAGTTTTTCAGATTACAGTTTATGCGAGGACGTGTACCTGCAGATCAACTCCTTTTTGATCCTGAGATTGAAAGGACCATGCGTAGAGAGAATAACAAAACTCGTAGGAGGAGACTACTAGCTAGGGAAAGAAGACAACAACAAGAAGCGTCTTCTTCTTCAACTCCAGTTGAAAACTTGGTTGAGGAAGAAATGGCTGCGGATCCTAATGTTCCTGCTCGAGGGCCGTGTGTTAACAGCCCTCGCCTCAATGCACAATTTGCTCGTGATCAGGCCAATGGAAGAAACTCTGAAATGAAAACGGGGTTACTTCAATTATTATACCAAAATCCGTTCACATGGGCAGATCACGAGGATCCATTTACTCATCTAACAAAGTTCTACGAGATCGCCGGAACAATTGGTGCTCCGGAAGCCGAAGAAGAACAGGTGTTCAGGAGACTCTTTCCTCATTCCTTAATTGGAAAAGCTAAGGAATGGTACCTTGATCAACCAAATAATGTCATGACAATTTGGAACGAGTTAGAAGAGAAGTTTCTGGATCGGTTCTTTCCTCACAATAGGTTCATGGAAGCGAAAACTTCTATTGCGGTGTTCTCTCAAGGTTCGAATGAATCTCTCAATGAAGCATGGGAGAGGTTCAAGTTCATGGTTAGAAAATGCAAAGGTCATGGGTTTGATGAATTGTCTCAAATCCATATCTTTAGAAATGGACTCCAACCTCAACCAAAAGCTCTTTTAGATGCTACCGCGGGTGGTTCGTTGATGTCAAAAACTGCTGCAGAAGCGATTGCTATCATTGATAGAATGGCTTTGAATGATCATCAAGGGCAACACAATTGTAGTGCATTGCAAAGAAAACCGGGAGTTCTTGAATTGAACACTAGTGATGCAATACTTGCTCAAAACAAGTTATTGACACAACAAGTAGAATTGCTCACTCAACAAATGTCAAAACTCCCTCAACAAATCAAAGAGATAAATGGGATCCCTTCTAAAAATCAACAGGTGATGTGTTGTGAATTGTGTAGGGGTGACCATCAAACTGGTTTTTGTCCTCCACCGGGTGAAGATGTGAATTATGTGTCTAATCCTAATCAAGGTTATAATGGGAGACAACAACAACAACCTTACAACAATAACCAAGGTTACCAACAAAGAGGTAATCAAGGTTATCAACAAGGATGGAGGCCGGATGCGGATCCATCGAATCGTCAAAATCCTTATCAAGGTGGTTACAACCAACAACCTCAACAAACAAAGCTTTCAATAGAGGACACTCTTAGCCAATTCATGCAATTGCAAATTACAAGCCAAAAGAGTACGGATGCCGCCATAAAGAACCTTGAAACTCAAGTCGGGCAATTGTCAAAGCAACTTGCCGATCAAAACAAAGGTCCTTTTCCGGCTACTACACAAGAAAATCCTCGTGAGCATTGTAAGTCAATTCTAACTCGTAGCGGTAGAAATATTGATATGGGTGTAGGAGAAATAGTAGAGGAAGAAATTGTAGAAGTTGAAAAAGATAGGGAGATTGAAGTAGAAAAAAATGTTGAGGGTGATTTAGTTGAAAATGAGAAAGAGAAAGAATTAGTGGAAAAAGAAACTCTTGAGAAAGTAGTAGAAAAAGAGAGAAAAAAATTGAGTGTGAGCGAAAAGGGGAAGATGAAAGAGAACTTAATTCATGTGAAGAAACTACCTTACCCTCCCGGTCCGTCAAAGAAAGAAGATACAAAGCACTATGCTCGGTTTTTGGACATATTTAGCAAGTTGCAAATCAATGTTCCTTTTTCCGAGGCATTAGAGCAAATGCCGATGTACTCTAAATTTATCAAAGACATCATCACTAAGAAGAGAAGATTCTTGGATCCGGAGGTAGTAATGGTGAGCTCTTGTTGTAATGCGTTAATTCAACGCACTACTCCGATAAAATCAAATGATCCTGGACGGGTAACCTTGCCGGTGTCTATTGGAAATGTTCACATAGGCAAAGGTTTGGTGGATACCGGTTCTAGCATTAATTTGATCCCATTGTCTATGGTGAGAAGATTAGGAATCAATGACTTGAAGCCGACTAGAATGACGTTATCATTAGCGGATAAATCCACAGCTTATCCTCATGGAGTTGCGGAAGACTTGCTTGTCAAGGTTGACAAGTTTTGGTTTCCTGTTGATTTTTTCGTCATAGACATGGAAGAAGATCCTGATATACCTTTGATCTTAGGAAGGCCTTTTATGAAGACGGCCCGAATGATGATAGATATTGATGATGGCTTAATGAAATTAAGGTACCAAGATGAAGAATTATGTCTTGACCTCTTTGAAGCCATCAAGCATCCGAGTGATGACGACGATTGCTTTAGAATCGATGCTACAGTAAAAGCTATAATGAAAGTGGAGAATCAAATACACTTGTCGAATCCTCTTGAGAAAACTTTAATGGAAGCTCTTGAAGTGCTCACCAAAGATCAAGAGAAAGAAATTGAAGATTGCTTGAGAAGTCTAGAGGCTTGTGATGAGATGAATCCATTTGAAACTCAAATTGAAGAATTGATAGATGAGCCTAAAGTTGAAGAGCAAAAGGTGGAGTTGAATGTGTTACCATCTCACTTGAAATATGTGTTTCTCGGTGACAATTCTACTAAGCCGGTTATCATTAATAACGGTTTGTCTAGCAAGGAGGAGCATCGATTAAAGGAAGTATTGTTAAATAATCAAGAAGCAATAGGATGGGTTTTATCCGACTTGAAGGGTATTAGTCCGACCTATTGTATGCATAAGATTATGTTAGAAGATGATTTTCGGCCCGTGGCACAACCTCAAAGGCGATTGAATCCAACCATGAAAGAAGTTGTTAGAAAAGAGGTTGTGAAGTTATTGGAGGCAAGGATGATTTAGCCCATCTCCGATAGCGAATGGGTGAGTCCGGTGCATGTAGTTCCTAAGAAGGGTGGATTGACGGTTGTGAGAAATGAAAAGAACGAGTTGATTCCTTCCAGAGCGGTTACCGGGTGGCGTATGTGTATTGATTATCGGAGGTTGAACCAAGCAACAAGAAAAGACCACTTTCCATTACCTTTTATGGATCAAATGTTAGAAAGGTTAGCCGGAAGAAATTTCTATTGTTTCTTGGATGGTTATTCGGGATACAATCAAATATCAGTGAATCCGGCGGACCACGAGAAAACTGCTTTTACATGTCCCTTTGGTGTTTTTGCTTACCGAAGAATGACATTTGGGCTATGTAATGCTCCTACAACGTTTCAAAGGTGCATGCAAGCTATCTTCTCAGATTTGATCGAGAAAAGCATCGAGGTATTCATGGATGACTTTTCTGTGTACGGGTCGTCATTTGACTTGTGCTTGAAAAACCTTGATGTGGTGATGGAAAGATGTATTGAAACAAATTTGGTTCTCAACTGGGAGAAGTGCACTTTCATGGTAACGGATGGGATTGTTCTTGGCCACAAGGTATCTTCAAAAGGGCTTGAGGTCGATCTGGCAAAAATCGAAGTTATTGAAAAGCTTCCCCCTCCGGTGAATGTGAAAGGCATAAGGAGCTTCTTGGGACATGCTGGGTTTTATAGAAGATTCATCAAGGATTTCTCCAAAGTAGCAAAGCTTTTGAGTAATTTGCTCAACAAAGGTATGGAATTTCTTTTTGATGAATCATGTTTAAAAGCTTTCCTAGAACTCAAAGAATAATTGACCACCACACCCATAATTGTCGCTCCTAATTGGTCGCTTGAGTTTGAACTCATGTGCGATGCTAGTGACTATGCGGTTGGTGCGGTCTTAGGCCAAAGGAAGAACAAAAATTTCCATGCTATACATTATGCGAGCAAATTTTTAAATGAGGCACAGGTTAACTATGCCACTACTGAAAAAGAGTTGCTTGCAATTGTATTTGCATTGGAAAAGTTTCGTTCTTACCTCATTGGTTCTAAAGTGGTGTGTTATACTAATCATGCCGCAATCAAATATCTTCTCACCAAGCCTGATTCAAAACAGAGGCTTATCCGGTGGATTCTTTTGCTTCAAGAATTTGATCTTGAAGTGAGAGATAAGAAAGGTACTGAAAATTTGATTGCGGATCATTTGTCTCGGTTAGTGAATACCGAGGTTACTAAACATGAAAAAGAAGTGAGAGAAGAATTCCCGGATGAGAAACTATACATGGTACAAGAAGTTAGACCCTGGTTCGCGGATATGGCTAACCACAAAGCATCCGGATGGATACCGGAGGATCTAACTTGGAATCAAAGAAAAAAGTTTTTGAACGATGCTAATTTTTATGTTTGGGATGAGCCTCACTTGTTTAAGTTGAGTAGTGACAATCTGTCGAGAAAATGTGTCGCGGATGAGGAATCAAAAAATATTTTGTGGCATTGCCACAATTCGCCGTATGGTGGTCATTTTAATGGTTTGCGTACGGCCACAAAAGTCCTTCAATCGGGATTTTGGTGGCCTACTTTGTTCAAAGATGCTTACCACCATGTTGCCTCATGCGACAGTTGTCAAAGAACTGGTGTAATAGGGAAAAGAGAGGAAATGCCCCTCCAAAGTATTGTAGAAGTAGAAGTATTTGATTGTTGGGGCATTGACTTTGTTGGACCATTCCCTTCCTCTATGTCAAATGAATACATATTGGTAGTTGTGGATTACGTGTCTAAGTGGGTTAAAGCGATTGCTTCACCTAAAGCGGATGGTAAGACCGTGATCAAATTTTTGAAGAGAAATATATTTTCGCGGTTTGGCACGCCAAGAGTGTTAATTAGTGATGGCGGATCTCATTTCTGTAATGACCCGCTTAAGAAAGTGTTGGAGCAATATGGAGTAAAGCACAAGGTGGCTACTCCATATCATCCACAAACTAATGGGCAAGTTGAGAGGACCAATAGAGAGATAAAGAGAATTCATGAAAAAACTGTGTCTAGCTCTAGGAAGGATTGGTCGATGAAGCTGGATGAAACCTTATGGGCGTATCGGACTGCTTTCAAAGCACCAATCGGTCTTACGCCATTCCAAATGGTGTATGGTAAAAGTTGTCACCTTCCCGTAGAATTAGAACATAAGGCATATTGGGCCTTGAAACTTTTAAATTTTGACCATAAGTTGTATGGTGACCAAAGAAAAATCCAACTTCATGAGTTGGAAGAGATGAGATTGCATGCCTACAAGTCTAACTCTATCTACAAAGAAAAGACCAAATTCTATCATGATAGTAAGATTAGAATGAAAGACTTTAAGGTAGGGCAATTGGTGTTACTCTTCAGTTCCCGGTTAAGACTTTTTCCGGGAAAGTTGAAGTCGAAATGGTCTGGACCGTTTTTGGTCAAAGAGGTTAGAAGCCATGGGGCTATTGTGATAGAGGACCAAAAATCTAAGCAAGAGTGGGTTGTTAATGGTCAGAGGTTGAAGGTTTATCGAGGAAGCAATTTTAATCGTGAAACAAGTGTTTTATCGTTTGGTGATCCTTGATTGCCTTTGACCGTCGAGCTGACCGACGTTAAACAAAGCGCTCTTGGGAGGCACCCCAAGTTGTATATATTCACTTGTATTTGTGTTATTTTTGCAGGTGGGATTTTTGAGTTGTCGTCGAGCCAGAAACGATCTACCGGTATTTTTGGATGTGCTGTGCAAATGCATTTTTTCTGCTGTTTCTGGTGTAGCGCGCGTCGCACCCATATGCGCGCGTCGCGCGCTAGGTGATTTCAAATACCCCTTCCTGGCAGAGATAAGGGCGCGTCGCGCCGGTTCTGCGCGCATAGCGCGCAGTACGTATTTTTTTTAAAAAAATATATTTTTGTTTTGGGCCCACCCATGCTGGGCCCGACCCGGTTTCGTTTCAGAAAAGAGATTTAGGGTTTTTTGGAGGTCTTTGCCTCCATTCCACCCTTTTTCCTCATTGTTCCAAGATTAGTAAACAACCAAACACACTCCAAGCTCTTAGATTCTTGCATTTGCCTCTTTATTTTCGTCACTCCACTATCATCAATCATCAAAGGTTTGTCTTTCTTCTCTTCTCTTTCCATTAATTTAGTTTTAGAAGTTTAGGTTTTTAGATTTAAGATTTTTTGTTAAATTTTGAAAAACTAGGGTAGAAAACATGTTATTGATGTATATATTGCTTGTTGGAACCCTTAGAAGGGAGGAGAAGCTTGTTCTCCTCTTCTGTTTTGCAGAAAAATGAAGGAATTTTATGGGTTTCGCAGAGCGCGCGCCGCGCCCTGTTCAGCGCGCGTCGCGCCCTGGGTTAAACTTTGAATTTTTTTTATGCATTCTGAGTAGTTGTATAGGGTCTGTTTTGTGATTGATGATGAATGTGGATTGATATGTGATGTTAATTGAGACGATATGCTAACTTTGTTTCAATTTGTGTGTGTTTCGTTTGATTTTAAACTGTGCAGGAATGGCACCTTTTTTGAAAAGAAAGAAAGCTGGTTCTGGTGAGGGTTCTTCCTCACAAGCTGCTAGGTTTGATCGGACAAAATTTCAAGGACCAGAGCAAGAGTTGTGTGGAGCGAACGCACGGTGGTTCCTATTGACCACGGTAACTTCCAAAGGACGTGGAATGCTTTGAGTGATACTTGTTGGGACAAGTTGTTCACTCCAGGACAATTCTATCAGGTGGAGATTGTCATAGAATTCTATGCGAATGCCTTGCCTCCTAGCAATTAGACGGGCATTGAAGCTTACCCGTTTAAGACATGGGTGAGAGGTAAGGCCATTGACTTTAGCAAAGATGCAATTTTTGATTTTCTTGACAATCCTCTTGCTTTAGTGGAAGAATGTGAGTACCATCCCAAGTTGAATAGAGGAAATTGGGATGTGGAGAATATTAGGGAGAAGATTTGTCGTGCTGGTTTCACGTACACTTTGACTAGGGCTGGGCTTCCAAAGACCTTCACTCTTAGTCAGTTGACGGAGGATGCTCAATTGGTGACTTCGGTGGTCCTTTACAACATAAGGCCACGAAGCCACACTTCCTCCATCACCATTGATACTGCAGGCCTGGTCCAGTGTATTTTGAATGGTAATGATGTGGATGTATCTCGGATTATGGCGAATGAGCTGAAAAGAGTCGCCCTGAATGGGACTCTTCATGGAGATGGGGTAAAGTGTAGACTAATTTTTCCTGGTTTGATAATGGGTTTATGCAGGAAGGCTGGTGTCCAGTTTCCATCTGGGGGTATGATTCCCATGGATGGTGTTATCGATGATGTTTTTGCTAATAGGTACTGTTTGCCTGGAGGTCGTCCTTTTGGTGCTGCTGCTCATGCACCTGACCTTCCCGATGCTCCTTAAGCAGTTCCTGTTGCTGCTGCACCGCCTGCTGGTTCTCAGTATGGTGATACAAGTGACTGGACTATGAGATGCATATGGCGCATCAGAGAGCATTTATGTTTTTGCACGATTCTATCCGGCAGCTATCTCTGCAGCAGCCTGTTGGTTCCAGGGATGATTTGTCTGCTTATGCTTCATGGCCTGAGGGCAGGCCAGATCCTGAGGAGGGGATGGAGCAGGATGATGAGGAGACTTCCGATGCGGAGTAGATCTTTTGCTTTATTGCTTTATGTTTTATTGTTTTTAGTTTTATGTTAGAACAATTTTTAGTTACTTTGTTTTTTTATTTTGTTCCATCCTTTTGGATGAGGTACTTTGAAAGGCTAAGTTTACGCCTTTGGATAGTTAACACCGTTTGGTGTGGTTTTTATGTTATATAAGTTCAGTTTATTTTATTTTTGCATTTATTTATTTTTAAGAAGTTTTATTTTAGTTTAGTGTTTACATTTTAGAAATAATGATTTTGATAAGTTGTCCTGATGATTAATTAGCTGGAACACGAATTTTTGTTGTCACGATGAATTTGGGTGATGCAACACAATTTGAGTGGTGATGATATAAGTTGAAAACTGTACGCGCAAGGTACATCCTTTATCGTTTTATTTATCAAGTACCTTTGATTCTGATGCTTTTAATTGTACAAATTAGTTGTCATTAATTTCGGTTGATAAAATTAGTTCAATTGTGAATTATTTTAGCCTAGCTGTAGTTGTGAGGAGACTTTCCACTATGTAGATATATAATAATTGTGCTGGATACCAGCAATGTGGGTTTTAACTCGTTTTTCTTATGATTAATCTTGCATTGTTATTAATTTGTGTTAAGCATGAAAGTGATCAAGGCGTTTTATTCCGCACTATGAGAAAAACTTCCTATCCATATGTAACCTACCCGGTGAGTGTGTGAGTATTTTGCTAACCACTTTGAGCCGTTTGCCAAGATTCTTATCGGTTAAGCTTATGTTGTATATAGATCTCTATACCGATTTTTGATAGAATCTTGATGACTTTCTTTTCACCTTGAACTGTTGCTATTAGATATGGTAAGGATTGATTCCTTTTTGCCTTAGAATAGGGAGCATTCTTATTGATGTCTCGGTAATTTACAAGTTGGGGAGAATGACATTAAGGGGTGCATTGGTGGGGATAAATCAAAAGATATTGCTCAAGGGGTATATATATATTTATGTATATAGAAAGTGAAAAAAAATAATAAAAAAAAAAAGAAAAAAGAAAGAAAGAAAGAAAAAATTTTATTTGTAACCCTTGAGCAAGTAATGAATAATGTGGTGAACTTGAATAATGTGGTGAACTTGGTTGTTTAGGTTGTGATAATTGAATTGAATTTGAATGCTCTCTTAGGTTTTGACACTTTCGTTTCAATGACCGTGAGATATGACACTTCTTTGTAACCAAGCCAAGCTACAACCCGAAAGTCCTTAGTGATTCATGCTTATACACTTTTTTATATAACTTATGTTTAGATGAGTTCATAATTAATTCTGGATGTTAGCGTCATTGTCTGGTGAGTGTTAGGATCCTCCATTTTTGTTCTCTCAGTAGAGAAGTGCGTAGGTGTGATTCATTCTTGAACTTCTTTTGCTTGTGGAATTTCTGACATAGAATTTGTATATAGGATTAGCATTGTTATCATGGTACTTTGATGGAAATTGGTAAGGATTGATCTTTGTGTACTTTTGGAATTTGAACCACTCAATTGTTCTTGTTTCTCCCTGGTTGTTTCATTTGTGATATTTTGTGTTCCCGGTAATTTATCATTGTTTTGTTTGAGGACAAACAAGAGTTTAAGTTGGGGAGAGTTGTTAGGTGCCAAATTGTGTTAATATTTAGTTTAATTAGTGGCACCTTTTGACCGATTCTATCGAGTATGCTTTTAATTATGTGAAGTTTTAGATAATTATCTATAGTTTATAACTTTTAACTTTCATTTTATGTTAATATGTGTTTTAGTTACGATTGTGTAGGTTTTAGCCAATTTTGGGAAGTTTGGAGCTTGTTTTGGCCATGATTGAAGTCTGCTGGCAGAAGTTTGCGCGCGTCGCGCGGTGATAGGGCGCGTCGCGCCCTGGGCGAAATATTTTGTGAAGCTTCAAGCAGAGATTTGCGCGTGTTGCGCGTCTGGGCGGTTTAACTTTTAAGTGTAATGGCGCGTAGCGCGCTGGAGGGCACGACGCGCCCTGGACAGATTTCAAAATTACTATAAAAGGAGCATTTCTGATATTTTTACTTCTTCTTGACATTCTTAAGAGCTCAAGGAACCTTTGTCTACTGTAGCAAACCGAGAATTGAAGATTCGAAGCTTTGATCGTCGATTAATCGCCGTAGATGCTTGTTGATCTTCATCCTTTCCTTCTTAAGCAAGCTACCATTCTCATGGATAGCTAAATCTCTTTTGTATCAAGATAAGATGTAATCTTCCTAGCCTTTTGTATGTTTTTCTTGTGAATATATTATGTATGAACAAGTGATGATCAATATAGATGGTTTAGTTTGTTTATTAAAGCTTTTCTATGGTATAAATGTTTGAGACATCAATGTTTGTATCTAGACCTAACTTTATCATCTATCAAACTATAAGTTTCAGACATGGATTTAGCTTTTGATGTTTACTTAGTATCGTTTTTAAAACGTTATTTGTATTGTTTAAATGGTGGAGAAATCGTCGGTTAAACAATACGGTAAATCTAGCTATATCGTTGCGGACACGGACGATATAGACGTCGATACGTAATTATATTGATCGTTAACTAGTTCATATACATATATTTATAAGGAGAGATACAAATTTAGGTCGATGAAATCGAATCTTGATACATTTTCTTTAACTTAGAACTTTCATTAATTTACTCTTTGCTACTAAAGTGATTGAATGACCTTTTGCAAACTCATAACTAAAGTAACATTAACTCAAGACAAAATAGGCTATAGAACGGCGGTGATATCGCAATAATCCCTGTGGATATGATATAAACGAAAAGTACACCACAATACTCTTTCAACAGATCATATTACCCAAAATCTCTGGGGAAGTTAGCATTAAGGAGGACTTTAATAAATCTTTTTTCTTTAGCTCTAATGAAGAGGAGAAGGACCATTACCGTAATGCTTGGTTGGGTATAACGAAAGGTCCAGGGATGGCGTTTGGTGTGAGAGACAGCTTGTTGACCGAAGGCATCTTTTCCGTTGCGGCAACACCCCTGGGACCAAATCTTTGTCTGTTATAAGAGGCCAAAGAAGGGGATCTTGCTAGGTTACTTTCAAAGAATGAGGAGTGGAAAGACTGTTGGTTCAAGGAGGTTAGGAGGTGGAAGCCGAACGATGTTGAGTGTTTTAGATCTGTGTGGGTATCAGTTTACGGTATACCTTGTTTTATGAGAAACAGAAGATTTTGTGACTTACTGCTCTCAGACATTGGGGTGGTGGCAAAAGGCGATTGTTTGGAGGGTAAACAAGTTAGGATGGATGTTACCAGCTTGTTGATTTTCACAAATATGTTGGATACTATTAATCGGAAGATTGCAGTTTCCATCGATGGTGTTTGGTTCAATATTCTGGTGAAGGAGGAAGTGTTGGTTAAGGTTGGAGACAAGGACGACTCTTGGGCTGGGTCTGAGTACTCATCGGAGGAGGTGGATGACGATGAATCCACGGCGGAGAGATAGAAGGAGGTCAAAGCGGTGGAGTATGTAGGTAACGTGCGGCTAAGAGAAGAGGGTGGAGGGTTATCGAGGTGGGTCAGAAGAGCAGAGGATCAAGCCTTTGTTATGCAGAAAGGTAAGAAGGATGGAAAAGGTGATATGGTTCTACGAGATGAAGTGGTTAGCTGCAAAAATGTTTTCAGTGTGCAGAGCAGATCTGAGAGCATTTCCAATGAAAGCTTCTCTAGGTTTGAGTGCTCTATCAATGGGCATTTAATGAAAAGCTGTTGGCAGAGGTTAATGAAGAGGCCGAGACGAAATACAAAGAGGAGGAAGTATTTTATCATGATAAAAGGGATTTCATTTCCCAGGGGCCCATGGTTTTTGGGCCAAAAGCTATTTCGCGGGTGGGCCCGGGTGTAGATAAAGTCCAACACAATGTTAATTCGTTTTTTACGGTGGAAGAGAGTGTTTTACCCCCGGGTGACTTTTTAATTAATAAGAAAGCTTTAGAAGAAGTGAGACCCAGGGAGGAGACCAATGGGATTTCTAGCAATGATAGGGAAGGATCCATCTATGCAGTGAGTGAGGACAAAGAGGAAAATGAGTTTCTGAGCTTCGACGACCAATGCAAGAAACTGAAGAATTCTAAAAAACTTTGAAAACATATGTGAGAGATTTTTGATTTAGGAGATAGAGTGGATAACTTTGTCTATCCAGTTGAGATAGTTTTTCCGATGAATTCAGGCAACGTTTCGAGCAATATGCATGGCTGCTGCACGGCGGGGTTATCTCTCTCAAATGATTCGCTCACTCATTGTGATGTGATGAATTGCAATGCTAGAGTTATTAAAAGGAATTTAGGAAATACATCTGAAGGGCTGTGGAAATCTATGAATAATCTGGGGATTACAAACTCTTTTGTGTTTTTTGACCCCATTAAAAAATTGGAGGTGATGGAGAAGAGAGGTTCCAAAGGGGGGAGGCTTCTAAGGTGACTCATAATAGGTTGAAATGATAATTTACTCTCTTAATATTAGAGGGGGTGGTAAGAGAGTGAAGAGGAGGAGAGTTGGTTTCAATATTCAAAAAGGTATGGTAGATATAGCTTTTGTTCAAGAAACAAAGTTGGGCGATTTTCATCACAAATATGTCGAGGAGTTGTGGGGTAATGAGATGGTGGAATGGTCTCATATGGAGGCGGAAAGATTTTTTTAGCTTGCTCTTTAGTTTCCGTGGTGAGGGTTTCCTAGAAGTTTGTGTGGAAAAGGAGAAAAAAAGAATTTATTTTGTCAATATCTACGCTTCTTGTGATCACAATGCTATAATGAATTCTTGGAAGAAGTTAGTGGAATTAAAAGAAGGATTTTAGCCGGTTCGTGGTGTGTAGGAGGAGACTTCAATCTTGTTTCGTCTTTGGAGGAGAGAGTTGGTGTTTCAAAGAAGAATTACAAAAGGGAGATAGAAGACTTTAAAGAGTTCATTAAAGAGATGGAATTGGTGGATCCTCCTACTATAGGAGGGAAGTTCACTTGGTCCAATAAACGCGGTAGTGCGATGAGTATATTAGATAGATTTCTTCTATCGAATTCTTTTATCGATGATTGGAAGGTAGAAGGCCAATCTATAGGTGAAAGAGACGTTTCGGATCATGCTCCCATTTGGATCAAAGATAATAAGAGGGATTGGGGGCCTAAACCTTTTAGATTCAACAATCTTTGGTTTAGTCACGAGGATTTTTTTGCTTTTTTGGCGGAGGAGTGGAAAAAATTAGAGGTGAATGGTAGAGGGGATTTTTCTTTTATGGAGAAGTTAAAAGCTATCAAAAGCAAAATTCGCCTATGGAATAAGGAGGTTTTCGGGTGGATTAATCTTAACATTGAAGAAGCGGGGAAGGAGATGCACTTTTTAGATAACAAGTTTTCTCATTTTGCAGGTAATGTTTCGGAGGAGATTGTTATCCAAAGATCTAAGGCGGCCATAGACTTTTGGAACAATCTTTATAAGAAGGAAGGTTTCCTCCGTCTTAAATCGAGGCAATTATGGTTATCCGAAGGCGATTGCAATACGCGGTTTTTCCACAATCCCCTTAAAGAGAGAAGAAGGCGGAATGCTTTGTATTCTCTTACATCTAGTAGCAGTTTGATGGAGGATGTTTTTGAGGTAAAATATTATATTCATAACTTCTTCAAGTCTTTCTTCGAAGAAGAAGTAGAGGGAAGGCCGATTCTTGGTGGTTTGGGCATGAAGAAGCTTCTTGAGAGGGAGGCTTTAAGCATTGAGCGTCCGTTCACGGAGGTGGAAGTAAAGGAAGCTATATGGTCGTGTGATGGTAACAAAAGTGCAGGGCCGGATGGGTTCTCTTTAGAGTTCTATAAGAAGTTTTGGGTGGTGATTCACGAAGATGTCTTGAAGATGTGCAACGATTTTCATAGTAAATGCTCTCTTGTAAAATCGGTTACATCTTCCTTCCTTGCTATGATTCCTAAAGTTGTCAATCCTTAATCCTTAGGCGAGTACCGACCCATTTGTTTGGTGGGAAGTATTTACAAAATTATAACGAAGATGTTGGCGGCTAGATTGAAAGATATTTTAGGAGTCTTGGTTTCTTCCAACCAAACCGCCTTTGTTCCGGGTAGAAACATGATGGACGGGGTTCTATTGGTTAATGAGATAATAGATTGGTCGAAGAAGAAGAAAAGAAGTTGTCTTTTGCTTAAGGTAGACTTTGAAAAGGCTTATGACTCCGTTTCTTGGCAATATCTTAGAGAAACTATGGTTATGATGGGGTTCGGAGATAGGTGGATGAGGTGGATGGAAGCTTGCATTTTCAAAAATCACATGTACAATCACATGTCCGTTTTGGTAAATGGAAGCGCAACTAAAGAATTCAAGGTGCATAAAGGTTTAAGACAAGGTGATCCTTTGTCTCCGCTTCTTTTTGTTCTAGCCATGGAAGGTCTAACCGCCCTCGTGAAAAGGTCGGTCGATTTGGGTAAATTCAAGCCTTTCATGTATGGGGATGGGGATTATGTGGACATTCTTCAATTTGTGGAGGATACCATTCTTCTCGGTGACGCCTCTTGTGACAACATTTGGAATATGAAGGTCTTATTGAGAGGTTTTGAGTTAGTGTCCGGTTTGAAGATTAATTTTTCAAAGAGCAACATTTTAGGAGTTAATGTGGGTGATTGGTACATTAATGCCACCATGAAGTTTCTTGCTTGCAAGAAAGGTGAGTTTCCTTTCAAATTTTTAGGAATTATGGTGGGGGAAAGTCCTAGAAATAAGAAAGTTTGGTCGGAAGTTGTTAATAAAATTAAAGGGCGTCTTTCTTCGTGGAAGGGAAGGAATATTTCGATGGGAGGTAGGGTCACTCTTATCAACTCGGTTTCAAATTCAATTCCTATTTTTACTCTTTCCTTCTTTAAAGTTCCGGGGAATATTGCCAAAGAGATTAGAAGGCTTCAAAGTGAGTTTTTATGGAGCGGTCATTTTGAGAAAAGGAGCATCCATTGGGTGAAGTGGGATGTTGTGTGTAGGTCAAAGGAGAAAGGTGGATTGAGGGGTTTGAGATGTGAAGGAGGTGAATAAAGCTCTACTCTTGAAGTGGAAGTGGAAAATTTTAAATGAAGATAATGCTATATGGAGTAGATTTTTCAAGGTGAGATATGTTTGTCCATAATTAAAGATTCAAGATTCTAGTGGAGATATGATGTGTTGTGACGATTCGATTTGGTGGAGGGACTTGTGCAAGAACAACTTGTTAGATGATTTGGTGGAAAACGGTTTTTCCGGATGTGTTATATGTTGTTGCAAGGACGGGAAGGATATTCTTTTTTGGCATAGTTTGTGGTTGGGAGATCAACCTCTTCGTCTTTTTTTCCCGGATTTGTATGATTTATCAACCATGAAAAATTGTTCGGTGGTGGAGATTTTGGTTTGGGCCGACAGAAATCATAGATGGGATGTTCAAGCATTATTCTCCCTTAGAGATGGGCGCGGTACAACAGTGGGGGCAGCAGCGGCTGCCACGCCTTGTTGGTACCGGTTCCGCGATCTAGTGGTTGGTCACATTCCGTGCGAGTTCGAAAGTGATTCTTTTGGATGGTTCCTCAATCCGCCTAAGGATTTTACGGTAGCGGGCATTTCTTGGATGGTTAACAATTCTAAATCTTTTGCATGGGATCTTCAAGTGCTTAATTTGTTGAAAGTCATGTGGAGTCTTAGAATACCGCCTAAGATCAAGTTGTTTTCTTGTAGATTTTTCATTGACCGTCTATCGTCTAAAGATCAATTATTGAAAAGAGGAGTTGCAAATGTTTCAAATCCGGATTGTGAGTTTTGTGGTGTTCATGTAGAAACTTATTTTCATCTTTTTTTCATTGTCGGGGGGAGATAGAGATTTTGAGTCATATTTTCATTTGGCTTGGAATTCTGGAGGTTATTAACATCGAGGAGTTTCTTGATTTTGGGGCTTTACAAGACAAGGTGTTTAATTGCCATCGCAAAGTTAAGATTAACGTTGTGTGGTTAACTACGATTGGGTGTCTTTGAATTATGCGGAATGTCATTATATTCGAGGGGAGGGAGTTTAGTTTTGATGTTGTTTGTTCTAATATTATTTTCCTTTCTTGGAGATGGTTATCTTGCTGATATCCTAAGTTTAGATCCAATTACTACAATTGGTTTAAACTTCCTTTATCCGATTCAATCATTCTTTAGTGTCTTGTTACAACAGGTTCAAGAACAAGATGTCAGGACAGCCCATCAACTCAAACATTATCAAGAGTGTTGGTCTTTTATGGAAGGTTAAAGCACCTCCAAAAATTCTGTTTTTTGGGAGGAGAATTTTCCATAATAGAATAGCAACTAAGGACTAATTAATCAAAAGGGGAATAGCGTTGAATGGTAGAAATAGTTGTTGTGTTTTTTGCTCGGAGGAGGAAGAATCTCTTGCGCATTTATTAGGTGGTTGCTCGATTTTAGATTGTCTTTGGAATAAGGTCTACCTTTGGATAGGTCCTTTAAATAATTTATCTTTGAAGGAATTTGTGGGTTTCTTTAGTTTTGGAGACAAGGTGAAGGTGAAAGCCAAGAGGATGATTATTGCGGTTATTTGGTTGGCTACGGTTTGGAGCATTTGGATTAGGCGCAACGCGATAATTTTCAAGGACGATATTTACAGTTTCACTTAGTGTATGTCGGGTATAATTTATTTATCTTGGTCTTGGCTTCGAGCTAATTATGTTTTAGTAGACAATTGTGATTTTCATGTTTGGAATATTCTTCCTCTCAATTGCTTTGAGATGTAGAAGTTTTCCGCTTTGTACGTCGGTTTGAGTATCCCTTATACTCGTTTCTTAATTCCATTACTTATTAAAAAAAAATCTCTAGTGTCTTGTGTTTGTAAGGATTGCACCCCTAGTGCGAGCTTTATTAATCAATTGCCTATTAAAAAAAAACATACACAAAGAGCTTCACTCCTTGAGAGCATTGTAGAGATGGCAAATAATTATGAAATTAGGTTCAACACCCCACTCTTGCTTTAACACAGCAGAATTTTAAAAAATCTAAATTTAAATTTTAAACTTTGTCATGCTTTCTAGAAAAAGTCAAACATATAGATCTAGGATGAAAAAAGTATTGTAAATTTTATGTTTCCTGAAAACTATTGTTTCGATGCATTTTCTTGAAAATATGCATTTTTTGTAAAATATTTATTTTTATGGAACGTGATGAGATAAAGAAGGATTGTAAATTCTATATTTTCTAGAAAATATGCAATATATTGATTGCCATTTTTTAGAAAATAAAGTTACGTTGATTTGCTACAGTTAAATGTTGTCAAGAAAGAAGCCTTAGGCCATCTACAACGGTAAGGTAAAACCGTGTCGTACGCCAGCTGTAAGAAAAATTTAAAAATTGAACTCCGCCAGCTAAGCACACGTGATGATGGAAAGCAACGGTACTTTCTATTAAAATAATAATATAACTAAAAGCTCTTTTTCTTTTAATTTTTTTTCAAACGGTACTTTCTATTCAACGGCTCTTTTTCTTTTTAATTTTTTTATAGAATTTTTTGGTTATAAATAGAAGCAAATGTTAGTCATATTTTATCTCATAAATTTATTCCTTACTCATAGTATTTTAATTTTTCTCTCACAATTTCTTCTTATTAGCCTTCAATTGATCATATATTTTACCAAATTTTTCATCTTCTTAGTTCAAATTATTATTGTTAAGGGAAAATGGACCCTAATCAATATAATTTTCAACAATCTATGTTCCATCTCATGCAAAATCAGTAAAATTCCAATCCGCAAAATTCTCAATTTCCCCCACCTCCAATAAACTCTACCGTATTTTTTCCGCCACCAAACAACCCAAATATTTATTTTAGACCACAGATAAATACTCATGGGGTGAATGTTTCTCATCATGAACCCGAAACACCAAATGGGTTTATGTCTGAACGCCAAATTCCACAATTTTCAACTCAAGTTGGTATTGAAAATACTACAATTGAAAAAGAACAAAGGCGTTCTGTTAAAAAAAAACCTCGAGAGGTATTCACAAGGGAAGAGGATACACTTCTTATGCAATCATGGCTCAATGTTTCAAAGGATCCAATTGTGGGAGTTGATCAAAAAGTTGATGGCTTTTGGTTAAGAATCACCGATAATTATAACCAATATCGTGGGCAGTCACGAGAAAAGCTACAAGGCCAATTAAAATCTCGATGGCATCGAATAAATGGTTGTGTTCAAAAATTTGCTGGGTGTTACAAACAAGTTGTTCATGGAAAAAAAAGTGGGGCATCAGAGAAAGATATCTTAATCAATGCGCATGCTTTTTATGAACAAGATGAAGGTGCACCATTCAATCTTGAGTATGCATGGCGGCTTTTAAAAGATGAACCTAAATGGATGGGAGCATTCACCGAAAATTCTTCAAAGAGAACAAAGAATTCTGCTAGTGGTTCATACACGGCATCGCTAAACTCAGAGACACCTTCAAGTTATGAGTTAAACTCATCATCTCCAATGGAGCGTCCAATGGGACAAAAGGCGGAAAAACGAAAAAGGTAAGGCAAAGGAAAATGCAAATGCAACTGAACCTCCTTCTAGTGTTATTTCCGATACAAGGAATAAAAGAATGGAAGTAATGGAAAATCTAGCACGACTTAAGGAGGAAGAAAACAAATTAGTCAAGGAAAAGATGGAGTTTGAAGCAATGCAATTCATAATGTCAGACACTTCTAAGATGAATGATAGTCAACGTGAATTTCATGAAAAACGTTGTAATAACCTAAAAGAAAAATATGGATGGTAATAATATGCAATGTTCTAGTATTTATTATATTTAAATATTATGTAGTACTTGTTATGTATCAACGCCTATTGTAATAAGATGCAATGTTCTAGTATTTTTTATATTTAAATATTATTCAAACTAGCCGTTATTCAAACTAGCCGTTATTTAAACTAGCCGTTATTCAAACTAACCGTTATTCAAACTAGCCGTTATTCAAACTAGCCGTTATTCAAACTAGCCGTTATTCAAACTAGCCTTATATATACTCTCATTCTTTTCACACTCTTCTATCATTTTTCTATCACACTTCTATCATCATTCTCTCACTCTTCTATCATTTTTCTATCACCATTCTCTCACTTCAATGGATTCAAACAATTCAAACAACCTCAACAAACTTTTTTGGGAGGTGATTGAAGAAGAACTTATGGACAACACAGATGAAGGACTATTGTTGTCAATGCTCGAGAAGGAACGTCAATCTAGAAGTTCATCAAGGCGAAAAAGAAGATCAGTGATAGATCGGAATTGTGAAGAAGGGCATATACGATTATTCAACGACTACTTCTCAGAAAATCCAGTATACACGGATGCCCAATTCTGTAGAAGGTTCATAATGCATAGGCATTTGTTTCTTCGAATTGTAGAAACCCTTGGAAATCATGATGAATATTTTCAAATGAGGGTCGATGCAACTGGTAAAATGGGTCTTTCACCATTGCAGAAGTGCACTTCTGCTATTTGTATGTTGGCATATGGATCTTCCGCTGACATTGTAGACGAATATGTTCAAATTGGTGAAAGCACTGCAATTGAGTGCTTAGAGAGATTCGTAAGGGGCGTGAATGAGGTATTTAGGGCTGAGTATTTGAGAAGGCCTAATAACAATAATGTTGAGCATCTTTTACAAATGGGGGAGTCACGTGGATTTCCAGGCATGCTAGGTTCCATTGATTGTATGCATTGGGAATGGAAGAATTGTCCTGTTGCATGGAAAGGACAATTTTGTCGAGGTGATCATGGTAAACCCACGATCATGCTTGAAGCAGTGGCATCACAAGAGTTATGGATTTGGCATGCATTTTTTGGTATTGCAGGTTCAAACAATGACATTAATGTGCTAAACCAATCTAATGTGTTTAACGATATTTTGGAAGGACGTGCTGCTACTGTGCAATATACAATCAATGGGAATCCATATAATATGGGGTATTATTTAGCGGATGGTATATATCCTGAGTGGGCTACATTTGTCAAGACCATTTCAATGCCGCAAGGAGAAAAGAGAAAACTATTTGCACAACACCAAGAATCAGCTAGAAAGGATGTGGAACGTGCATTAAGAGTGCTTCAATCTCGATTTGCAATAGTACATGGTCCAGCGCGTGCTTGGCACATGGAAACCCTCAAGCATACCATATATGCTTGCATCATATTGCACAACATGATTGTCGAAGACGAACGACACACATATGGAGGTGATTTTGATTACTGTTACGATAATGCAGGTAGCAACAACTCAACGACTGAAACATTTAGCGGTCCTCATCCGAATCTTGCAACAAGACTACAAAGAAGAGCAACTCTTCGTGAAAAACAAGTTCATCGCCAACTTCAAGGAGATCTAGTCGAACATATTTGGGAACGTTTTGGACATGAGGACGATGAAAATTAAATTTGAGTAATTATGTTATGTAATTTATTTTTATTGTTTTTAATTATATTTTTATTGTTTTTAATTATATGTCATGCATTTGAGATTAATTTAAATTATAATTTTAAATTTTATGTTTAATTTTATTTATTTTATATTAATTTAAATTTAAATAATTTAAATTATTATTTTAAATCAAATAAAATTTAGTATGAATAAAATATTATTATACAAAGTAAAATTGTGGGACCCAATATGAGTTCTTTAAAATTATACCATTGGATTGAAAATTGAAGTGAGTTCTTTCAAGATGATGTGGACTAATGGATTCCACCAAGAACCAAACAATGGGTTGCACCATTGGAGATGTTCTTAGAACCTTCAAATAGGTGTTATTATTCTAACTATGAAAATCATAAATCCCACTAGCTTTGAACATGGCTCAAAACATTGTAGTTTAGTTCCAAAAATTAATTATTTGGCTTTTATGTTTAAATATTACAAAATCTAGTCTTGGCGACTATTCAAGACAGTGGTACAGAATTTGCTAATTTTTTAAAATGTTAAATCAAACATGAGTCATAGGTGAAAAAAATTATTTAAAATGTTAACAGCTTTTTTAGCCAATATTTGGTAGCGTAAGCTCATTAGTTTTTTAAATAAGCAAATGGAATTACTAGGAGCAAAAGGGATGCTCCAACCCAAAAAACAATAGGAAAGCTCCTACCTCACAAAACAATCAAGAGGTCGAATATTCCAAAGATAAAAATTACATAAATTCACCTTCTTATGAAGAGAAGATAACCACCTCCAAGAGTTGTGAATAATCTCCGACATACACTCATTAAAGCTATATGATTCCTCTCTAAAGATCACCGCATTACGCTTTGTCCATATCGACCAAATCGTAGCAAGCCAAACGTAGGCCATAATCATTCTCTTATTTAAACAAGGGATCTTCTCATAATTGTAGAAAAAATCACCCAACTCCTCGAGGTTTAAAAGGTTGGCTAACTCTAACCACATAAACACCCTTCTCCAAATGTGTGAAGTAATGTCACAAGAGAAGAAAATATGAGATTGAGATTCCTCCTTCTCCAAACAAAGAGGACATAAAGAATTCACTCCTTCCACCAACACTCCCCTTCTCACCAATTGATCCCTAGTGGCTAACCTTTTGTGTATAAATCTCAAACCAAAAACTAGCATTAGTTAATTCAACTATATTTCATGATATGTTATTTTAGATTCAATATCTCATTATTGGTACAATCTTATTCAAAATTAAAGAAAAAAAATCTTATTTTCACATTAAAAAAACTAATTTAAATTTTTAGATCAAAAGCAACCAATTATACGTTAAAATTGAAAACTAGCTGAACAATACTAATTGGAAAAGATAATTTACATTAGTCATAAATAAAATTCAAATTCAGATAATGAAGATTGCAAATTAATATTTAAAATATAAAGTATTTATCATGAAAAAACTCAAATAAAATGGATGACATCTTCATTTACACATAATTACTGTTGCTTTAATTTACATTGTCTAATTTTATTTGTTACAGATTGATTAAAATATAAATATGTAATTGGCACTAAAAAACAATTATTGTTACTGTTGATAAAGCTAAAGTTGTTGTTGATGTTACACCAAAATGAAACCTGTCTCAAAAAGTTTAGTTCAACTTAAAATGATTAATATAGAAAATGAAAACATGTGACTACTCCACTCAAGTATCACCTTAACATATTTATTGTATAAAGAAGATTACAAATTAAAACATGTTTTGAAAACTGACTAAAAAATTCTAAATGATAAATTACATAGATCATAAAAAAAATGAAAGAAAATAAAGAAGATTACAAATTTATTTTGTAAAATATTAAATAAATTGTCAAGACATAACTAAAAAAATGGATGAGAATCCTTATTTACACATAAATTTATATTTGCTAATTGATTGAATGAATAAATATGTCAGTAACAAACAATTGTTGTTACTTTTAAGATAAAGCCAAAGAAACTGTTGATGAAATACCAAAATGAATATATATTTGCTAATTGGTTCAAAGAATATATTTCAAAATAAATTAGTTAATAAGAAAAATTTATAATTGAAATGACTTGGTTTTACTTGTACTATAATGTAGATAATCATTCACTCTCACTGTAATTGGATCAACTTAACTTATTAGTGTAAACATATTAGTGCAAGCTTATTTAAAAAAATAATTATTATTTTAAGAGATTAATTTTCATGCGTTGTCAATATAAAATGTTGTGAATTCAATGCCAAGAACAAAGTATAAACCAAGGGAAGAATAAAGGACAAGGAAGAAGAGGAACACAATAATTGGTTATAACCGTTATTCTTTCATTTTCTCTTAAAACAAGATTACAAGTTTACAAGAATAACAAATAACCTCTCTCACCCTAAATTAGGATTTGCAGCTTAGCAATGATGAGAGACTAGTATGCTATTTATAATAAAACCTAACATACTAACTAATGGGCTTTTTCCACAAGGCCCATTACACAAGCCAACTTAATAAACAAGCTAACTTAACAAATTAGGGTTTAAACACTAAAATCTAATTTAACATGCTAACAACCCTAGCATCTTCGACACAAGCATGTGAACAACCTTCGACTTCATGCTTAACCCTGTCGAACCAAGAAGCTACCCTTCGGCCATACTAGAGTTCGATCCTATCTCACAAATCTCCACCTTGGATCTAACTCTACAACATCAAGGGAACAAACTAGCTTTCTTCATGCAGCTTTAGCAACTGCATACAGTGGAAAAACTTGCAACTCGGTAATGTCTTGGTGATCATATCAGCAGCATTGTCTTCAGTCGAAACCTTCAGCACTTGGACTTTTCCACGCTCGATTACTCCTCTGACGAAATGCAGCCTCACATCAATGTGCTTAGTTTGCTCATGATAGGCTGAATTCTTCGGCAGGTGTATTGCACTTTGACTATCACATTTAACAGTGATACCTCGACCTTGAAGTTTCAGCTCCTTCGCAAAACCTTCAAGCCACAATGCTTCTTTCACAGCTTCAGTTAATGCAATATATTCCGCTTCAGTGGTTGATAGAGCAACAACCTTTTGAAGTGTTGCTTTCCAACTAATTGTTGTGCCAAACATAGTGAAAACATATCCAGAAATAGATTTTCTGGAATCCATACAACCTGCATAATCAGAGTCGACATATCCTCCAATTGCTGCTTTACCATCTTCACCCAAGGCTCCACCATAAATTAAGACTCTTTTCAGAGACCCATTTATGTACCTTAAAATCCACTTCAATGCTTACCAGTGAGCCTTTCCAGGATTCGCCATGTACCTGCTTACAAGACTTACTGCGTATGCTATGTCGAGTCTAGTACAGACCATAGCATACATCAAAGAACCAACTATATTAGCATATGGGATGCTATTCATATAGGCTCTTTCCACATCAGTACTGGGACACTGATCAATACTCAGCTTGAATTGAGGGTTTGTTGGAGTCACAACTGGCTTCGAATTCGACATACCAAACTTTTCAAGAATCTTCTGTAGGTATGCCTCTTGAGATAAACATAACTTAGACTTCTTTCTATCTCTTCGAATATCAATTCCAAGAATTCTGGAAGCAGCTCCCAGATCCTTCATATCGAACTCCTTATTGAGTTCAACCTTCACCATCGTCACATCTTCAACATTGTTGCTTGCTATGAGAATATCATCCACATAAAGCAACAAAATAACAAATGAATTACCAGGTCGAAATCTGAAGTAAACGCAGTGGTCGAACTGACTTCAAATGAAACTTATGCGTGCCATGAACTTGTTGAATCTCCTATTCCACTGTCGAGGAGATTGTTTCAGCCCATACAAAGATCTCTTTAACTTGCACACATAATCTTCCTTCCCCTTTTCGACATACCCTTCAGGTTGCCTCATCAGGATCGTTTCATCTAGGTCACCATACAAGAACGCAGTCTTCACATCCATCTGTTCCAGTTCAAGATCGAACTGTGCTACCATGGCAAGTAACATTCGAATGGACCTATGCTTCACAACAGGAGAAAACACATCATTGAAGTCGACACCTTCTTTCTGAGTGAAACCCCTTGCAACTAACCTTGCCTTGTATCTTTTCGACATCACTCCTTTAATTCCTTCCTTAACTTTGAAAATCCATTTACAGCTGACTAACCTTGCCCCAACAGGTTTCTTGATCAGTTCCCAAGTATGATTATCATGAAGAGATTTCATCTCATCATCCATGGCCTTCAGCCATTCAGTCTTATTTCGACTCCTCATAACTTCCTTGTAGTCTCTAGGTTCTTCGTCTAGAACCTCACTTGCAGAAATTAAGGCATAAGCTATAAGATCTGCATACCCAAGCCTCTGAGGTGCCTTTATGACTCTTCTCGACCTATCTCTTGACAATAGGTAGTCATCGCCAGTTTCCTCAACTTCCTCAGCATCTTCTGCTTCTTCTTCGACTTCATCAGGGATATGCAATTCAGTATCAACATGCTCCAACTCAACAGGAATCTCTACCTGTTCCAGCTCTTCGTCGGATGTTTTTGTACTTCGACCAACATCATCAGTTTTCTTAAAAGCCATTTCAGCTTCATTGAAAACAACATCTCGACTGGTGATACACCTCCTGTGACCTGGCTCTAGGCACCATAGCCTATAAGCTTTGACTCCTTCTGGGTATCCCATGAACATGCATTTCAGAGCTCTAGGTTCGACCTTGTCTTGCCTAATGTGAGCATAGGCTACGCATCCAAATACTCTCAGTTTGTCGAGATCTGGTGGATGTCCCGACCAAACTTCTTTAGGTGTCTTCATATCTAACGCTGTCGAAGGACATCTGTTTATCAGATATGTTGCTGTCGAAACAGCCTCAGCCCAGAACACCTTCGTTAACCCCGCACTAGTCAACATGCATCTGACTCTCTCCAAAATAGTTCGATTAAACCTTTCATCCAAACCATTTTGCTGTGGAGTACCTGCAGTAGTTCTATGCCTTGCAATACCAGAGGCAGCACAAAAACTGTCGAATGCCTCATTGCAAAATTCAAGGCCATTGTCGGTTCTCAACCTCTTGACCTTTCTGCCAGTCTGATTTTCAACCAGAGTCTTCCAACTTTTGAAATTCTCAAAAGTTTCATCCTTAGTCTTCTGGATGAATACCCATAATTTTCTGGAATAATCATCTACTATGGATAGAAAATACCTTGCTTCTGAATGTGATGGACACCTTGCAGGCCCCCAAAGATCAACATGGATGTAATCAAGGGATCCATGTGTTCTTTGTTTGCCTTTGTTGAACTTCACTCAGCAAGATTTTCCAAGTACACAGGGTTCACAAAACTTCAGCTTTTCGACTTTGTCTCCACCAAGCAGATTTTGTTTCCCTAATTCGACCAGACCCCTTTCACTGACATGGCCCAATCTCATGTGCCAGATTTCTGTTTTTGACAAAGGTTTCGTGGATGCAACATTTGTCGAACCAGTTACAACTTCAGCCTCAAGGGTATACAAGCCTTGTTTCTTCACGCCTCTCAAGACTTCCTTCGAACCCTTCATGACTCTTAGGATACTTTTCTCTCCTTGGAAAACATATCCTTTCTTGTCGAATTCACCAAGAGAAAGCAGATTTCTCTTCAAATCAGGAACATCCTGACTTCAGTCAACAACCTTATTGACTCATCATGGAGCTTGAATCTCACAGATCCAGCACCTGCAATCTTGCAAGCCTTGTTATTTCCCAACAATATTGATCCACCATCTTGATCACATAATTCCTCGAACAAGTCTTTGATTGGAGTCATGTGCCAAGTGCAACCTGAATCCATAATCCACTCCTTCTTAGAGTCACTGCTTGAAACCACAAGAACATCAGATGATTCGAAATCATCTTGAACAATGGCAGCGTTTCCATTATCCTTACCTCCATGATATTTCAGGCGTTCAGGGCACACCTTTCTTGTGTGACCCTCCTTCTTACAATGGTAGCATCGAATGTCAGATGCTTCGCCACTGTAAGACTTCGACTGGCTTTTGCCTTTCTTCTTGTCGAACTTACCATCCTTTCGTAAGAGTTTTCCTTTAACGGCCAAACCTTCGCCAACAGCCGAAGGTTTATGCTCCTTTCGTTCATTCAAGTCCTTAGAGTACAAGGCTAATTGAACTTCTTCAAACGTCAGGGACTCCCTTCCATACAAGAGAGTTTCTTTGAAGTGAGCATGTGATCGAGGCAAAGAACACAATAGTAACAACGCTTGATCCTCATCATCGATCTTCACATCAATATTTTCAAGATCAAGAATCAGCTTGTTGAACATATCCAACTGCTCAGCCAATACTTTGTCTTCAATCATCTTGAATGAATACAAAGCTTGCTTCAGGTACAGTCGATTTACCAGCGATTTGGTCATATACAAACTTTCAAGTTTCACCCATAACCCTGATGCCGTCGTCTCCTTTGATACCTGTCGGAGAACCTTATCACCAAGGCTCAACAAAATTGCACTGTGTGCTTTCTCGATCATATTTGTCTTCTCCGCTGCCGTCAATTCTGCATTCATGGCCGCCTCTCCCTTCAACGCTTCCAAACAACCCTGCTGAACCAGTAGGGCTTTCATCTTCAAGCGCCACAGACCGAAATCATTCACTCCGGTGAACTTTTCAATCTCATACTTTGTTGACGGCATCTTCTCCACGCTCACCGCACCAATTTGTTGTGAATTCAATGCCAAGAACAAAGTATATACCAAGGGAAGAATAAAGGACAAGGAAGAAGAGGAACACAATAATTGGTTATAACCGTTATTCTTCCACTTTCTCTTAAAACAAGATTACAAGTTTACAAGAATAACAAATAACCTCTCTCACCCTAAATTAGGATTTGCAGCTTAGCAATGATGAGAGATTAGTATGCTATTTATAATAAAACCTAACATACTAACTAATGGGCTTTTTCCACAAGGCCCATTACACAAGCCAACTTAATAAACAAGCTAACTTAACAAATTAGGGTTTAAACACTAAAACCTAATTTAACATGCTAACAACCCTAGCATCTTCGACACAAGCATGTGAACAACCTTCGACTTCATGCTTAACCCTGCCGAACCAAGAAGCTACCCTTCGGCCATACTAGAGTTCGATCCAATATCTCACATAAAAAGTTTTACATTATCATTATAATACAATCATTCATAATTAATGTTTTATATATAATAAAAATGAAACATGGAATTTAAATTTTTAATACAAAAGATAACAAATTATACCATAGAATTGAAAACTAATTGAACTATACTAATTGGAGAAGATAATTTACATTAATCATATATAAGGTTAAAATTCAAATAATGAAGATCGAGTGAATTTTTAAATAATTATTGTTACAGTTGATAAAGCCATAACTAATAGATATTGGATAATATATGAAATGTAAAATGGGACACGGTTAAGAGAGATTGCATCTTTTTAGAAATAGGTTATAAAGGTTGCTAGTTATTCAGATCTTCACTATCATATCATCTTTTTTAGGTATCTAGGCCAGGCATGTCCGAGGGCGTTTAAGTGAACAGGTCGATGTTCTAACGTAATATTTAATATCCAACTATTTTAATAATTTTGATGTCCAATCACCACAGGGTTGAACAAAATATTTGATATATTTTCTGTCAGTTAAACAATTTTTCTTACTTTTATTCCAACAATAAATTTTGATTAAGTAATTTAAATTTTTTTTCATAAATTATTTATCGATTTTAAAATGCTTCATTTAAATACTTTAATCTTGTTCAATTCGGTTGAAAAAAAGTGTTAGATTAAAATTTTATTTAAAATTTGAATTCAAAATATGTTGTAAGTGTATATATTTCTGATGATTATTATGAATTAATTATGCTTTTGGGTGACAAGTTATTAACTAGCCTTGCTAAGAGCGATTACATCTTGTTAGAAAGAGGGTTATATAGGTTGCTAGTTATTCAAAATTCATGTGTCAAGTTTCTCCTCTTTCTGGTATACACATTCCCTTTAGGGACTGGGAACAATACAACCCTGTGGCATAGTAACTGACTAGGTAACCAGTCCTTAAAAGACGCCTTTCCTGAGATTTTCGCTAGCGCAACATAGGGTAGTATGAATGTTAAGCAAGTTAGTTCATGGGATAACGACTTATGTGTGAATACAAGATTACAACTCTAAGTACAAGATTACAACTCTAAGATGTTTTTGATTTATGGCAAACTCAAATAAGCATCCAAACAACAAGGAGGAATCGGAAAAGCAAAGCATTTAATCACTCATGAAAGCACAGGATGATCTACTATGCATAAAGGTCGACTCAACACAAGCTAAACAAGAAAAATGCAGAAAATCAGCAGTTAGGTCGACCTACTGTCAACCCAGGTCGACCTTAAATGAAGAAAAAGCCATATACTGCTGCTAGGTCGACTCACAGACCATTTAGGTCGACGTAAAATGAAGAAATCTGCATATCAGTCTGCTAGGTCGACCTACATAACAACTAGGTCGACCTAATCTGTGAAAATGTCCCCAGAACGCATCAGAAGAGGATTCTGGTCGACCTACCCCTTCAACAGGTCGACCTAACTGGGAGCAAAATTCTGCAAGCTCTGCTAGGTCGACCTAAGCACTACAAGAGGTCGACCTAACTGATCAAGAATGCCAAAAATTCTGTTTCTCTCATCTCCAACTGTTATGCAATCATATATATTGTGCAAGGCTTAATTATTCAAGGCAACACCAACGACTGAAAGATACACAAACGCTTCTCATCTTCGTTCTTCATCATCTCCAACACAATTACACATAATCATTCTTGCGTTGCGGGATAGTGATGAGTTCGATAACGTCCATGGAACGGAATTGAAGATTCCTAGTGGGTGAAGGTTTGTGGGGTTTGTTGGTGAATAAAATCTGCGGGTTTTGTCCTCCACGACGGGTGGTTCTTGGGGTTTTTATCAAGAGGCGTTCATTGAGGATTCGGCTGAGTGTAACGATTGAGGAACGGGGAGTTCAAGGAATCAAGACACTGCAGAAGGGAATCGAAGTGAAGCTCTTGGATAACCTTGATCTTGCTCAAGATTAAGGGGGAAGAAGATTCAAAGGATCGACATAATTGGTTTATCGTTTATCGCTTTGTTATCTTCTTTGTATATACTACTTTCAACATTAATGAAAGATTACCCAATTTCAATTTGGAATTGGGGGCAGACGTAGTCGTAGCGAGGACGATCGACGATCTGCCTAAACAAATATCGTGTTCTTGTCGCTTTTACTTTTTCATTTACATTCTGTTCATATTTGGTTATAATAGCAAATTGATCAACGATTCGAGTGTTAAGATTGTGAGCTAAGAACGTTCATAAACATCATAATCCATCACACATTGAATTACCTTCAATTTGATCATTATCACCAAGTGTTTGTATATTTGTTTCTATCACTCTTACTGCATTGCAAACATTGTCCATCATACAAAAAGTTAATCTGATTTTCAATAAGAGAAACGCTTTGATTCTGCAACATATACTCTTATCATTCAATTCAAGTCCTTGACTGGTTCTTAAACACATATATAATCGTTTCGATAGCGGTTCGGAATAGACGCGAGTCGATTCAGAATCACTTCCGCTGAAAAGTCGTTTAAATCCGTAAAACTGTGAACGATCTATTCACCCCCCCCCTCTAGATCCTAAGGCCAGCGTCTAACAAGTGGTATCAGAGCTCTGGTTAATTCCGTGCTACGTGAAACACTTATTGGAAAGATGGCTTCCGGACCTAAAGGGGCTCATAATAGAGCTCCAGTTTTCAACGGCGAAAACTACGGCTATTGGAAGGATTGTATGTGTGTCCATATCAATGCAATTGATAGGAACATCTGGACAGCTATTGTCAATGGTCCATTTCAGATCACTATGACAAATGCAGCTGGTGCAGTTGTTCCAAAACCAGAAGATACTTGGAATGCTGAAGATGAAAAGAGATATGCATACGATTGGAAAGCGAGAAACATTCTAATCTCAGCTCTAGGAGTTGATGAATACTATCGCGTTTCCCATTGTAGATCAGCTAAAGCTATGTGGGACACATTGCAAGTTGCCCACGAGGGAACGGATGATGTCAAACTAGCTAGGATCAATACGCTAACTCAAGAGTTCGAACTTTTCCACATGGAAGATGGTGAAACCATCGAAAGCATGCAGAAAAGATTCGTTCACCTGAAAAATCGATTAAATTCTCTTGATAGACCTGTTTCCAATGCAGTTGCTACTAACAAAATCTTAAGGTGTTTGAACAGGGAATGGCAACCCAAAGTTACAGCAATTAAGGAAGCAAATGATCTCAACACTTTAGACATTACCACTCTTTTTGGTAAACTAGAGGAACATGAACAGCATCTTAAATGCCTTGACATGCATGAGAAGAGGACAAAGAAAGAAAAGAACATGGAGAAAGAGGTAGAGAAGAAGTCAATAGCTCTAAAAGCTTCGAGCTCCAAGACCTCAAAACGAGAGCCAAAGGATAGTGACACAAGTGATGACGAAGACTCCGATGATGAGGAAATGGGACTGTTTGTGCGAAGATACAACAAATATCTAAAGAAAAATGGAGCAAAACATTCCGACAAAGGCTTAATCAACTATAGAAAGCAATCAAACATGTTCAAACAAGATGACGACAACAAAGGAAAGATCAAAGGTCTTTGCTTCAATTGTGGGAAAGCCGGTCACTACAAACCGGATTGTCCATACCTTAAGAAAGAAAAGGAGAAGAACCAAAGCAAAGGTCATAACAAATCTAAAAGAGCTTACATAGCATGGGAAAGTGATTCATCTAGTGAAAGCTCATCAAGCGATGAAGAAGAATCAGCAAACCTATGTTTCATGGCTCATCAAAACAAGAAAAAGAAAGCTGTAAGTCATCTTAAACCTGAACTCGTAGATAAGGTATCTCATTCTCAACTAAAACTTGCTTTTGAAGAATTACATAGAGATGCAATTAAAGCTTTCAAACTTTTGGCCTCAAATAAGAAAATATTTTCATATCTTGAATCAAAAGTTGAGAAAACCGAAAAGGATATGGAAGCTTTAAAACAATCTATGCTAGACATTCAAAAGGACAAAGTTGAAATAGATCCTACATCATGGTTTGGTTGTGAGACATGTCACATTTGGCAAAAAGAAGTAAGAGATCTAAAAGCCAAGTTAGACAAGGCTCTACAACCAAAAGTGACTTTTGCGGTTGATCCAAACAAGTTCAAAAGATCGTATACTCCTTTATATAGCAAATACACTTTTGTACCAAAAGTATCAACTAGCAAAACTCCATATTCTCATCATATTACCTGTCATTATTGTTGCAAAAAGGGACATACCATTGAAAAATGCAAATTTAGGAGAATTTTAGTTCCTAAAGGAGTATTTCAATGGTTGCCTAAGTGCAACAAATTGTGTACTCACTACCAAGGACCCAATGAAAATTGGGGACCTCCCTCTTTAAATTAATCTTGCAGGAAAAGTGTCTTGACGTTGCCGAAAGGTTGTGGTTCCTTGATAGCGGATGTTCAAGACACATGACTGGAGACCTATCTCTTTTCGTTGAGTTTCAAGCAAAGAAAAAGGGGTATGTCACCTATGGAGATAACAATCGGGGAGCCATACTTGGTAAAGGAAGTGTAGGTAACCCTTCTACCACTACTATAACTGATGTGCTGCTAGTAGAAGGTCTTAAACATAATCTTTTAAGTATAAGTCAATTGTGTGACAAAGAATTTAAAGTAATGTTTACAAATTCTGGCTGCACAATAGAACATACTAAGAAAAGAGACATTATGTTTAAGGGCTTAAGAGTAAACAACATCTACATGCTAAACTTGGATGAGGTATCTAAGTCTAGCACCAAGTGTCTAGTTGCTCTGGGAGATGACTCATGGCTGTGGCATAGACGTCTCGCCCACATAAATTTTGACTTACTCAATAAAGTTGTCTCAAAAGATTTAGTAATCGGCTTACCTAACATGAAGTTTTCAAAAGATCATCTATGTGATGCTTGTCAAAAGGGAAAGCAAACAAAAATCTCTTTTAAATCAAAGAACGTGGTTTCAACATCACGCCCTCTTGAACTACTTCACATGGATCTATTTGGCCCTTCAAGGACTAAAAGCATAGGTGGAAACACCTATGGTTTTGTCATTGTCGATGATTACTCGAGATTTTGTTGGACAATCTTTTTACCTAGTAAGGATCAAACTTTTCCAGCTTTCACACAATTTGCAAGATTATGTCAAAACAAAATGAACAACAAAATAGTTGCAATTCGAAGTGATCACGGTGGAGAGTTTGAAAACATTCTTTTTGAAAAATAATGTGATAAACATGGAATTGAGCATAACTTTTCAGCTCCTAGAACACCTCAACAAAACGGAGTAGTTGAACGTAAAAATCGTGTTCTAGAGGAGCTGGCAAGAACAATACTGAATGAGGGTAATCTACCAAAGTATTTCTGGGCTGACGCGATTAGTACAGCATGTTATGTTTTGAATAGGATAACAATACGCCCTATACTGAACAAAACTCCCTATGAATTACTAAAAGGTAGAAAACCAAATGTATCTCATCTCCATGTATTCGGTTGCAAGTGTTTTGTTTTGAACAATGGTAAGGATAATCTTGGCAAATTCGATGCTAAAGCTGATGAGGGCATATTCCTTGGTTACTCACAATCTAGCAAAGCATATCGAATATATAATAAGAGATTACTTATAGTAGAAGAGTCAGTACACGTTTCTTTTGATGAATCTTATGCAAAATATGTCGAGAAAGGTCCTTCATTTAATGGTGCAGGTCCATCCACTGAAGACATTGTCAAGGATAAGGAAGATGAGGATGAAAGTATTGTAAAGAAAGATGCTGAGAGAGAGAAATATGAGTCTCACAATGAAAATGAGAAAGAAAGCATCTCAAACAATGAAGAACTTCCCAAGGCCTGGACAAACGTGAAAGACCATCCAATTGACAATATAATAGGAGACATCTCAAGGGGCGTTACAACACGCTCAAAGATAAGTAACTTCTGTCATCATTTTGCTTTTGTTTCACAAGTTGAGCCGAAAAACGCTAAGGATGCATTACTTGATGAGCATTGGCTAATGGCCATGCAAGAAGAATTAAACCAATTTAAACGGAATGATGTTTGGGACTTAGTCCCTCATCCGGGAGATCATCAAGTAATAGGCACTAGATGGGTTTTTCGTAACAAACTTGATGAAAACGGTGTTATTACTAGAAACAAAGCTAGATTAGTTGCCCAAGGTTATAATCAAGAGGAAGGTATTGATTATGAAGAGACATACGCTCCTGTAGCACGTCTCGAAGCTATTCGCCTCTTACTTGCTTATGCTTGTTCTAAAGACTTCAAACTATTCCAAATGGATGTTAAGAGTGCTTTTCTAAATGGCTATATAAATGAAGAAGTCTATGTTGCTCAGCCACCCGGCTTTGAGAATTACATGTATCCAACTCATGTCTATAAGCTGAAACGTGCTCTATACGGTCTTAAACAAGCCCCTCGGGCTTGGTACGAACGTTTGAGCAAATTTCTCCTTAGTCAAGGGTACTCTAGAGGTAAAGTTGATACTACTCTCTTTATTAAAAGAAAAGATAAAGATATTCTCTTAGTCCAAATTTATGTAGATGACATTATATTTGGGTCGACTAATGCAAAACTTGTCAAAGATTTTTCTAAGCTTATGCAGAGTGAATTTGAGATGAGTCTCATGGGTGAGCTAAATTTCTTCCTTGGCCTACAAATCAAGCAACTCAGTCATGGAACGTTTGTGAATCAAACTAAATATTGTATAGAGCTGCTCAAAAGATTTGGAATGAGTGAAGCAAAAGAAATTGACACACCTATGGCAACAAATACTAATCTAGACAAAGATGAGAAAGGTAAAGAGGTTGACGTAAAATTATACCGAGGTATGATAGGTTCACTATTGTATCTTACTGCCTCAAGACCAGACATCATGTTTAGTGTGTGTATGTGTGCAAGATATCAATCTTGTCCAAAAGAATCTCACTTGAAAGCCGTCAAAAGAATTCTGCGATACTTACGTGGAACTACTACATATGGCCTATGGTATCCAAAGGGAAATGAGTGTCATTTGGTAGGATTCTCTGATTCAGATTTTGCTGGCTGCAAATCCGATAGAAAAAGCACAAGTGGAACGTGTCATCTATTCTCAAATTCATTGATAAGTTGGCATAGCAAGAAACAAGTATCGGTTGCATTATCTACTGCTGAGGCAGAATATGTAGCTGCTGGAAGCTGCTGTGCACAAATATTATGGCTCAAGCAACAACTTCTTGACTTTGGTATTAAGCTTGATCGCATACCTATCATGTGCGACAACACAAGCGCCATAAACTTGAGTAAAAATCCTGTCTTACACTCTCGTACCAAACATATTGAAATAAGACATCACTTTCTACGAGATCATGTAGAGAAAGGAGACGTTACTTTTGAACATGTAGAAAGCAAGAAGCAACTAGCTGACATCTTCACCAAACCTCTAGCAACGGAGCAATACTTCAACATTCGTAGGGAATTAGGGATACTCGATATCTCTAATTTGGGCTAATTACGTTTGTTCTCTCTTAATATTATTCCTTTACTTTATATATATATATATATATATATATGTTCTCTCTTGCTAACATTTTTCTTAGCGTAAAGGTAGTTCATCATCTAGCCAGGCGTCATTCCACAATGATTAAAGGCTGCCATTAAAGTTGAGAAAGCGGTAACGTTATTGTTGTTCACTTCCAAAAATATTATTGATACTATAATATGCTATCAATCAATATGCTTATAGTGACTTCATACATATATCGCTCTTGCTCATTTGACTCTCATGCTATAACTGACTACCTTTTATGAATGCTAGCATTTTATCTATGGTTCTCCTGTTGCTCTCCTATTCTCTTGTTTTCTCTTTTTGATGTTGACAAAGGGGGAGAAAGATGCTGAGTGCTGAGTGTACGGGGGAGCTTTGTGGAGAGATTGCTTGGTTGAGAAATAGATGCTGGATGTACGGGGGAGCCTTGTTGAGTCTGTGTCACTTACTACCAAAGCTTTTGACTATTGGTTTGCCATCATCAAAAAGGGGGAGTATGTGAATACAAGATTACAACTCTAAGTACAAGATTACAACTCTAAGATGTTTTTGATTTATGGCAAACTCAAATAAGCATCCAAACAACAAGGAGGAATCGGAAAAGCAAAGCATTTAATCACTCATGAAAGCACAGGATGATCTACTATGCATAAAGGTCGACTCAACACAAGCTAAACAAGAAAAATGCAGAAAATCAGCAGTTAGGTCGACCTACTGTCAACCCAGGTCGACCTAAAATGAAGAAAAAGCCATATACTGCTGCTAGGTCGACTCACAGACCATTTAGGTCGACGTAAAATGAAGAAATCTGCATATCAGTCTGCTAGGTCGACCTACATAACAACTAGGTCGACCTAATCTGTGAAAATGTCCTCAGAACGCATCAGAAGAGGATTCTGGTCGACCTACCCCTTCAACAGGTCGACCTAACTGGGAGCAAAATTCTGCAAGCTCTGCTAGGTCGACCTAAGCACTACAAGAGGTCGACCTAACTGATCAAGAATGCCAAAAATTCTGTTTCTCTCATCTCCAACTGTTATGCAATCATATATATTGTGCAAGGCTTAATTATTCAAGGCAACACCAACGACTGAAAGATACACAAACGCTTCTCATCTTCGTTCTTCATCATCTCCAACACAATTACACATAATCATTCTTGCGTTGCGGGTTAGTGATGAGTTCGATAACATCCATGGAACGGAATTGAAGATTCCTAGTGGGTGAAGGTTTGTGGGGTTTGTTGGTGAATAAAATCTGCGGGTTTTGTCCTCCACGACGGGTGGTTCTTGGGGTTTTTATCAAGAGGCGTTCATTGAGGATTCGGCTGAGTGTAACGATTGAGGAACGGGGAGTTCAAGGAATCAAGACACTGCAGAAGGGAATCGAAGTGAAGCTCTTGGATAACCTTGATCTTGCTCAAGATTAAGGGGGAAGAAGATTCAAAGGATCGACATAATTGGTTTATCGTTTATCGCTTTGTTATCTTCTTTGTATATACTACTTTCAACATTAATGAAAGATTACCCAATTTCAATTTGGAATTGGGGGCAGACGTAGTCGTAGCGAGGACGATCGACGAACTGCCTAAACAAATATCGTGTTCTTGTCGCTTTTACTTTTTCATTTACATTCTGTTCATATTTGGTTATAATAGCAAATTGATCAACGATTCGAGTGTTAAGATTGTGAGCTAAGAACGTTCATAAACATCATAATCCATCACACATTGAATTACCTTCAATTTGATCATTATCACCAAGTGTTTGTATAGTTGTTTCTATCACTCTCACTGCATTGCAAACATTGTCCATCATACAAAAAGTTAATCTGATTTTCAATAAGAGAAACGCTTTGATTCTGCAACATATACTCTTATCATTCAATTCAAGTCCTTGACTGGTTTTTAAACACATATATAATCGTTTCGATAGCGGTTCGGAATAGACGCGAGTCGATTCAGAATCACTTCCGCTGAAAAGTCGTTTAAATCCGTAAAACTGTGAACGATCTATTCACCCCCCCTCTAGATCCTAAGGCCAGCGTCTAACATTATGGGCTTGGAACTTTGACGCAATGGTGGAAACAGCAGCAACTCAAAAAAATGTAGTCTGGGAAGTGTTTACTAAATGCCTATATGGTGCGGTTCTAGAGGCCACAACAGTAGACGATTTTAGGTGGACTATATGCGAAGACGGATGTTATTCTGTGAGTTCTTTTTATAATCGTTTCAGCAGGGCAGCATCGGGGCTTTTGGATGGCCGGACTGAGGAGGTAATTAATCTCATTTGGAATCTAAAAATTCCGTCAAATATTGCTATGTTCGGATGGAGGTTAATTCTAAAGAGATTGCCAACCAAGGATGAGTTATGTCGGAAAGGTGTGATGGTGGATAGTTTGTGTGTTTTTTGCAGATCTGAAGACGAGTCGGTGCTGAATTTGTTCGATTGTTGTTGCATTTTGGATGGCATTTGGAAGAGCATTTATAATTGGATGGGAGGTGAGTTGTAGATTTCTTTACATGAAGTCAAGTATTTCCTGTTCAATTGGAACAAACTGGAAATTAAGATTCACATAAGTCTATCTGGATACTAACTGCAAGTATACTGTCTAGTCATTTTAGTTTTAAAAGATATCAAACCCATAGAGACTTAGGATCAATATAGTAAGATCTTATGTTACTATGTTAGCTAGAGTTATCGATTTCTTGGTTGTAGGGAATGAAAACTAAATACGATTTTAATTAAATAATAAGATGTTAAGGATACCGGGATGTAATAGTCGGACATCCAGATTCAATAAGTCATTGGCATAAATTAAATATAGAAACACTCTTCAGAATACGTTATTTGAATTAAAAACCCTTAAGTTTTCTCTCGCTAAATCATTTAAAAACGATAAATACTTTTTGAAAATCCAATAAAATGTAATCAACTCTAAAGCGCTCTCGCTGTATTTAGAGTTGATGTCTGATAACTACTTTTCGGTAAAAACCTCAAACTCTCGTTGTGTTGATTTAAAACCTTAGTTTGTAATTTGCTCGTAACAAAATAAAATAGTATTAGTTTTAGAAGTCAAGACCCGAAAAATGTTTAATTTATTTTTATGCCAAATCGTTACCGAACCTTCGGTTCAGTGACCTTACATACCAGTGAGGGGAAATTAGCCTAACATGGTTTTTATTAATAACTTGCAGATTAAACAGTAAAGAAACAATATTATAATCATGGCAATCAAATTATAACGTAAAGTAAGCATATAAATAAAAGCCTGGAAAAAATATGAATAGATTGCAATATCTTCAAGTGGCAGATGCTTCATCAGTACAAAATAGTATTCACATACAAATTCGATTTCAAAAATATAAAATAAAACTAAAATGCAATAATCCCCTAATGCAAAGAATTATTGCTTTGAAAAGTGAAATAAAAGGGCTTAAGAAACAAAGTTGCAGGAAAAGGAAATTGGGATACAAAACATAAACTTGCAGAGCAAACTCAAACAATGAAATTTGACGGAAGGGAGAGAGAGCTTGAAATTTGTAATTGATTCTCTCTTATAGTGACTTTCCAAGACCCACTCTTGCTGGAATGTAGGAGCATAACGTCTTTAGGTTGAGACGTGGTCAAGTGCTAAGTTAGGCTTTATTTGTGGTACGATTATGGGCTTACTGGCTTAGCAGAAAAACTAACTATATCGTTCGTGACAAGTTGTGCCGTGAGGTACAACTTAATCCTCTGTGCCGGTTGTCATGGCCTCTGTGCCGCTCGGCAAAACTTCTGCTGAGTGAAATTTAGCAAACACTTCTACTAAATAGCAGAAGTGCATGTTTTGTCATCTTTCTTCTTATTCCTTTGTGCAAGCTAGGATCAAAAAAGATAACCGAAAACATAACAAAAATACCAACGTGAAGCAATAAAATGGATAGAAACGGAGAATAAATTCATGTTAATTAGGCCCAATATGTGATACAATTTTGTGTTATCAAGGGCTTTTACAGACAAGGAGTATCCTAAAACTAACTATGGATTTCAAACATTTTTTAAGTCTAACATATAATTTTAATAAATACTAATTTTTTCAATCATGATTCTCTTGAGGACCACAACCTATTTTCCTTCATCTTCCTACTCTTCAATTTGAATTTCACCCAAGGTAGTTGCAACTTAGACTTACCTTTCACGCACACTCACTCTAGTACTATGCTATAAAATCATTGCTACTATTTATTTTTATTTTTAAAAATTTATTTAAATTTCCATTAAAACTATCTATCTCTAAAACAATAACCATTAAATATCATTATCAAATTGGCCAAGAACATAAATATGCTGCCCTCTAATTTTGAAGGATATAGTATATACTAGTTTATAAATAACATCTAATACTTTCATATCTAAAATTTTAAACCATCACATAAAAAGTCATTTATTATTTTTTAATCTAATATAACAAAAATTTGGTTAGAATTTTCTAAGATAATACATCTCATCAGAAAAAAATTTAGGGTTGATCTATTGTTCATGGTTGTCAAACATTGAAGTATGTTGATGAGAAATTACAATAGATTATAAGGGAAGCCTAATTTTATAGGTTGCGTGATGAAGTGATAATAAATTTCTTTCCAATATTTAACAATTTCAAAGTAAAGATAAAGTGACCACATGGTAAAATCTCGATTTACATTAGTTATTCCACATGCTGATGTCACAAACTTTGGACCACACTCTCCTTTTAGACCTTATTATCGTCCAGCTGACCTTATGCATTCTACTAGTATCTCTTCTTCTATCATTTTACTCTCTTATTCCATTATTATCATCAATATGAAGTCTGTGTTTCTTATTTTCTTTGCTCTTATCATTTTAGTCATGGTGTTCGCAGTTGCAGGAAAAGTCTCCCCACATGCGCCACATTGTCCTGCTTCATACAATAACACCAATAACACCACGGCCGCCACCACTACAAATGATAATCCTTAGGATTATCATTCAATATTATTAAATAAAAGTATTTTCTTGGAAGGATTGACATTTGGATCCAGGAAGATGCTTAGGTTGCACTTTTTAATTTCATCTTTCTTTTCTGCAAGTTGCTTGTTTTCTGGACTTATGTTATGACTACCATTGTGTTATGGATTGTATTCCACATTAATATATTTTTCTGCTTATAAAAAAAGTTGTTAATTTTATATATGCTTATTTTTCTGACTAACTTTTCATCTCCAACCATCTTAATTGAAAATAAAATCAAGAAAAGTGAAAGAAAAATATAATAAAGAACATATGTGTTAACTTGATGGATCTTCACTGGTGAGAGTTAACCAAAATTTGTTTGTGATGAACCGACAAACAAAGAGTATTCTTAATTTGAATAAGAAATAGTGTTATTTTTTTTGAAAATATGTAATTGATCAAAAATATGGAAATTGAGATACGTAACATAATTCATTCTTGTAAATTTTTTTAGGTTACTACAGAATAGTGAAAAAATTTCCATTTTCTTTGTAACTATGCAAAAGGATTTTGTGTTGTTATTTTAGTTGCAGTAAAAAAGTCACAATCTTCACACTTTGTTATATTAAATCTTTACATGGTTATTATAGAGTTATCATCTTACTTAAGGGTGATCAAGTTGTCCTATGGTATCAAGATTAAGTTAGTGTTTTCTTTAGAGGATGATATCCAAATTATTGTATTCTTAAGAGTGTTCATCTAATATTAGTGTTAATTGCATTTCGGTCGCTTCAGTGCATAATTCTTTTAACAGCATAGGATACTAGCTTCAATAAAGTTTTGTGTTTGTGAGTACAATGATATGAGACATTTAGCTTCATGTGAGAAGACAATAAAAATGATAATTAAAACAATTGTCCTATATATTTTCTGCTATACCATAGAAAGGTTTATCTGCACTACACATATGAGTTAGATATAACCATATGAAGTCTCTTTTACATTTACAAATAATTATAAGTATAATTTACATAGTTGATTTCATTATTAAATAATTTTCAAAATTTACAGCCGTTTCTCTTCTATTTTAGTTTATGTTAATTGAACTTTTATCCCTTAATTTTTTTTAACTGGACTGTTAATCTTCTTTATAGTTTTAAATTTAAATATTTTTTTATCTGATGTTTTTACAAACTATCCAATACAATTATTTATATTAAAAGATAAAAAAACATAAATTACTTGATTTGTATTTGTATGTAAAATTTTAGTCTATTATAATATTTAAAATAAAATTTAAATTATTTTCTTCTCGTTTTAAAATTTATAGAGTACACTTTTGTCATATCTCAAATATACATACTCACATATAAGACATTAATGTATAAAGTTTATAATTTTAGATAATTTTAGAAATTTAATATATAGCTTATGTTAATAGTCTGTAACTTAAAAGTTGTAGTTCCTTTCTATACGCCCTATTGATACATGTTCAGTATGAAATTATGGTTTTGTTAATATAATATAATTTTAGACATGAATAATATTTATTTTAAATTTTTACAATGTGTCAGTTGTTCTCATCATTAGTGCAAAAGAGGATTTTACATATGTTTTTTATACATTTTACATCCATTATTAAATGGTGTAAATTCATACGGTGGAAAATATCAGAAGATTTTACACCTATTTTAAAACGGATGTAAATAAAGGATATATTTCACAAATTTTTAGATAAAACAGATGTAAATTATTACATATATACATTTAAATCATACGAATTTACACCCCATTTTATAAAAATTGAGTGTAAACTAATGGGATGTAGTTGAAAAATGATATGAGGTTATAGGTGTATATATAATGGGAATGTATAGGAAAGAAGAATGTGGAAAGTAAAAGTAATAGTAGTAGGAGGGAGAGTGAAGTGGTGTAGTATGAATAATAAGAGCTATAACCAAGTTTGGATTAATTTTCAATCATCACATAAATAATTTTAATAAGGTCGTCAAATTTTAATATTTTCACAAAAAAATAATAAAAAAGATAAAGAAAAATATATTTTATTAATGTACTATCAAAGCTAACTCAGATTGTTTTATTGTTTTAGTAAGTCTCCCAAATGTGATTTTTTCTTTAAATATTCATGTACTAAAAAAAATTACACAAATAACCACGTTTCGAAAAAAATTATGTAAATAATCAGGTTTCAGAAAACCTTGACACCAAGGTGTCATGTGAGATGGCGCCACCATTGTACCAGGTGAAGGGAGGCGCCATTTGGGATGACTCCTATGTGCAGCTTTTCTGCAATAAGCCATCCCAGATAGCGCCTTGGTGCATTTGTTAGAGAAAGGGGTATTATTTATAGAAGACAAATATACAAGGAGGAGCCAAATGAGATGGTTCCTCCTCCTAAAAGTTGAAGGGAGGTGCCATTTGACATGGTTTATTGGACTGAGTGTGCCATGTCAGATGGCGCCTAGGGCTAAAAAAAGGAATAAGCCATGTGAGATGGCGCCTTGGTGTTAAGGGTTTCAGAAACCTAGTTATTTGCGTAATTTTTTCTGAAACATAGTTATTTTTATAATTTTTTTTAATATATGGTTATTTAAAAAAAAAATCCCCAAATATCTTATATTTCACATAAATGTATCAATAAACTACATATATAAATTTCAGTATTTCGAAATTAGGCTGATTAGCCTATAAGAAAATAATAATTTAATTATAAAGTAGTTTAGTATTTATTGACTAAGCAAAAATCTCAAATATGCAATCCAAAAAGATAATTTTTAAATATCTATAATAACACATACTCTGCTATACACATGTACTGTTAAAGTTTTATTTTAATTGGTGTGTGAGAACTAAATATATGGGATGATTGAAATAACGTGATATGATTCATGGCACACTGAGCATCCGTTACTTCATGCCCTTTCACACATACCTTTTACTACAACTTTTTCTAAATGAAATAACCTATTTGAGCTGTGCAATTTTTTTTGGTTCACGGTTCTTTTTCTGTCATAGCTTTAATGTATATTCACCTTCAAAATTATTAAAATATTAAATGATTATTGGAGGTTAGATTTAAAGTTATAGTGCCAAAAAAAACAAAGCGCACAACTTTTTATTCATTTACCACCATTGATGGTTTTGTGCAAAATATATATATATATATATATATATATATATATATATATATATATATATATATATATATATATATATATATATATATATATATATATATATATATATATATATTTGAGAGAGATAGTAAAGATGACACAGTACTAGAGTTACCATAAACTTAATATTTTTCTTTCACATTAATCTTAAAGACATAATCACAAAAGAGAAGACTAACAGGAAGTCTAAACAAAGAGAGGAGACATAGATAAAATGGTTTATTTGTGATGTGAACTCATTATAAGAACACATATAAAAAAACCACGCTATATAAAATAAATTTTTAGAGGAATGATGAGAGAGAAAGTAAGAGAGAGAGAGAGAAATAGTGCTAGGGTTTAGTTCTTGTTTTTTCAGAATGGCTCAAGCTAGAAATTCTGATGGAGGGGGTGGTCAAAGATCGATAGAAACAAAGGAAGAGAGAACAACAAAGCGAGATGGGATATATGGAGAAACATTTTTGAAGGCGAAGTCGGGGCATCCACAACGTTCTTCATAACAGACTTTGAAGATAAATGGAGAGCAAAAGATTTGTTCTTTGAGTTCAAGGAGTTTGGTATGGTAGAGGAAATAGTCATTCCACCTAAGAAGGACTGGAGGTGCTCGAGGTTTGGATTTGTGAGATTAGTTAACGTTGTTGGAGATAAAGTTGGATAATGTGTGGTTGGAAGGGAGAAAGTTGAAAGCTAATATTTCCAGAATTAAAAGAAAGGAGGTATGTTTGAATAGACAGAAGGGTAACCTTCAGATCAAGGAACCTTCTCGGAGGAGAAACTTTCTTCCAAATCATGTAGCTGGTAACAAGATTCAAAGTTCAGGCCCGTCTAAAAGCTTTGCGGAGGTGTTGAAGGGTACAATCGATCGCGTTTCTACAGAGAAGAAGGAAGCAAGCAAATCCTTCTTCTATGCACCAGCGCAAAGGCGAAGCTGACTTATAGCAAGACTAAAGTGGGGATCACTCATACCTCAGAACTTGCCTACGGTGTGAATCAGAGCTTAATAGAGGGGGGCATTTTCTCAGTTAGCGCCATTCCATTAGGTCCCAACATTTTCCTGTTAGAGGAGACAGTGGAGGGGGATTTAAAAGCTTTATTGGAGGACGGAGGGGATTGGAATGATCTTTGGTTCAAGGAGGTAAGAAACTGGAAGGAAACGGACGTGGAATGTACTAAAGCGACGTGGATATCGTGTTATGGCATCCCTTGCCACGTGAGAAATGAAAAATTCTTGGAGACATTGTTATCAGACATTGGAAGCGTGGCAGTTACGAATGCATTAGGCAAAAACCAGTTAGAATGGATGTAGTAAATATCATGGTTTTCACTAATACATTAGAACTTATAAGGAATAGAGAGTCAGTTTGTCTTGATGGAAATTGGGTAAACATAATGCTTATAGAGGAAACACAGGTTCAGCTGGAGGAGTCAGAAAATTCAGGAGGTGGTTCTAACGTTTCTACGGAAATTTCTGCTAGTGATACATCCTCAGAGCTGGGTCAAAGGGGAGAGGAAGGGTTGGTGGAGATGGGAGCCGTTCGAGGTTCGACAGTTGGAGGCTTTTCAGAAAAGGACAAACTTGGTATACGAAAGCAAGGAGGGGATTTACCTGAGGAGACGGTAAAAGGAAGTTTAAAAATTGAGTGTGAAGAGGGAATTAATTGCGGTTCAGATATTAAGGAATCAACACCTCTCTGTTCAGTGAGTTCCATCAGCAAAGACAATATATCCTCCTTTTCTTTGAGCTGAGTAGCCTGCAACCTAGAGTCTGCTGGTATAATCCCTAGCGAGGAAGAGGAGGCGTCTCTGAAAAAGGTGGGTCCCACAGGTCTTTTGTTGTAGTACCGTCTGTGGTGGACTCTTCACCTATTCACATTAATGGGCCTCCCAATAACAAGGCCTGTTTTCTAAATAAAGGCCCAACAGAAGCAGTAAGAATTGGCCCAACAGAAGCAGTTAGAATTGGCCCAGATATTGATCTTATAGAGGGTCCGGTAAGGGGTTTGGGTAATCTAATATCGGGCATAATTGATGGAGACATTAGGCCTGTTCAAGAAGTTTCTTTTCCAAGACAAGAGAATCATATGGAGGCAGGGGTGGCTGAGAAGTTCGGAAAACTGAAAAACTCCAGAAAGGTGCGTAAGAAGATGAGATAAGTTATTCATCTCGGATCGTTAGTGGACGCCTACGTTTACCCAGCGAAGAATTGTGTCCCAGTTCGGCAGGACCTGCGCCTCACTCAATCAGGTTCTAATTTATTTGTCAAAAATAACTATCTGTCTGGTGGTCTACCTCTTTCCTGTGAATCCCTGACTCATTCAGAGGTTAGAAATTGCAACTCTAGAATAGTGAATGGTGCGTTGAGTAAGGCTTCAATAGGAATTTGGAACTCAATGATCAGACTTGGAATATCAAACGTGTCTAAGGATTTTGATCCAATTAGCGAGTTAGGGGAGTTGGAGAAGTGTGAGAAAAAAGTGGAGTCACAATCAAAGGGGCAAAATAACATGGTTATCAAATGATAGTTTTTTCTCTAAATATGAGAAGAGGTGGAAATAGAGCAAAAAGAAAGAGAGTAGGTTTTCACAATAAAAAAGGGGAGGTGGATATTTGTTTCATTCAAGAGACCAAGTTGAGTGGTGTGGATAGTAGCATTGTTAGAGAGTTGTGGGGTGATGACAAGGTGGATTGGTCTTTCACGGATGCGGTCGGGGCGTCGGGAGGTTTATTAACTATGTGGAAGAAGGACCTCTTCAATCTAGTTTTTAATTTTAGAGGTCAAGGTTTCCTTGGTATTTGTGTGGAAAAGAATGGAAAATTGATTAACTTCATCAATGTTTACGCTTCGTGCGATATCAAGCATAGAATGGAATCCTAGAAGAGGTTGATGGAGTTTAAGAAGAATAATGCTAAGGGAGCTTGGTGCATAGGAGGGGATTTCAACTCCATTTCTTCATTGGAGGAAAGGGTAGGTAAATTCGATAGGAGTTTTAGAAAGGAGATGTCGGAGTTCAACGGCTTTATAGAAGAGATGGAGGTGGTGGATCTTCCAACAATAGGAGGCAAATTCACTTGGTTCAATAGTAATGGTAAAGCTATGAGTCGGATTTATTGATGATTGGAAGGTGGAAGGACAATTTATTGGAGAAAGAGACATATCCGATCATGCTTCGATTTGGTTGAAAGATAATAGAAAGAACTGGGGACCTAAACCTTTTAAATTCAACAACTCTTGGTTCATCCATGAAGACTTCTCCTCGTTTGTGAAGAAGGAGTGGACAAACATAAACATAAAAAGGGAGAGGCGATTTATGTTTGGTAGAGAAGTTGAAAATTCTTAAGAAGCGGATATCTTTGGATAGATCTTAACATCGAGAAGGCCGGGGAGGAGATGAACCTTTTAGATAACATGTTTGTTCATTTTGTAGGAAAAGTTCCGGAGGAGGTGGTGCTCAAGAGATCTAAGGTGATGGCGGATTTTTGGGATAATATTAATAAAAAGGAAAGTCTTCTTATCCTCAAATCAAGACAACTTTGGTTATTCGAAGGAGATGGAAACACACGTTTTTTTCATAACTACATAAGGGAGAGAAGGGAAGAAACTCGCTGTGTTCTATAGGCTCCAACAAGGGCAGATTGGAAGATGTGAGCGAGATCAAGGATTTCATTTATGCACATTTTAAAGATTTCTTTATGGAGGATGTTCACTGTAGGCCGGAGCCCAACAGGATCAGCTTGAACGCTTTGCTGCCAAAAGAATCCACGGATATGGAGAGGCCATTTTCGGAAGAAGAAGTTAAGGAGGCTATTTGGTCATGTGATGGGAACAAAAGCCCGGGCCCAGACGGTTACTCTCTTGAGTTCTTCAAGAAATTTTGGTCTCTTTTAAAAGGGGATTTAATGGCTCTTTGCAATGATTTCCATTCTAAAGGAAAACTTGTGAAAGCTATAACATCTTCTTTTCTAACATTGATTCCTAAGAGCAAAACTCCTTAAGATTTATATGAATACCGTCCTATTTGCTTGGTGGGGAGCATTTACAAGATTTTAGCTAAGCTTTTAACTAATAGAATCAAAGAGGTGATAAAAATTTGATCTCTCCTAATCAAACCGCATTCGTCCCGGATAGAAACATGATGGATGGAGTGCTTATGGTCAAAGATATTTTAGATTAGTCAAAAAGAAAGAAAAGAAGTTGCCTTTTGCTAAAGGTTGATTTTGAGAAGGCTTACGACTCCGTTTCTTGGAATTTCCTTTGGTATCTAATGAAGAGAATGGGATTTGGTAAGAGGTGGATGAAATGGATGGAAGCTTGCGTTTTCTCAAGTCACATGTTCGTTTTGGTAAACGGAAGCGCAACTAAAGAATTTTCGGCTCAAAGAGGATTACGTCAAGGAGACCCGTTGTCACCATTTATTTTTGTCCTCGTAACAGCTCTTGTCAAAAATTCGGTTGAAGTGGGGGATTTCAAGCCTTTTAAATATGGAGAAGAGGAGGTAGTGGATATCCTACAATCCGCGGACGATACCGTTATTTTAGGGGAGCCAACTTGCGATAATCTTTGGAGCTTGAAAGTGTTGTTGAGAGGTTTTAAACTCGTGTCGGGGTTAAAAACCAACTTCACTAAAAGTAATGTTTTAGGTGTTAACGTGAGTGATTGGTTGATGCACACGGAAACATCGTTTATTGCTTGCAAAAAAGGGAATTTCTATTGTGGGAAGGTTGACTCTCATTGTAACGCCCGGAAAATAAGTATATACTTGATTTGGACGTTTGTGACGTTTATTGGAATTGTACCGTTTTTGGAGTTGTTTCAGTCGGTATTAGTTCGGGATGGCGGACTAATATTTAATTGAAGGTTTTCATATTTTTGGTACCGGAAATATTATTAAGGTAATATTCCGCGTTTTGGGGCGTTTGAACGATATTTGAGCGTAAGGGCATTTTGGTCATTTCCGCGGGATAGATATTTTCTTTATAAGAAAGAAATATTGTGAGAAGGGAAAGGGATGGAAAGAAAGAAGAGAAAGAAAGAGAAGAGAGAAAGGAGAAGAAGGAAAAGAGGAGGAAAAGAGGAGGAAAAGTGGAGATTGGTGGATTCTCAACCGAATCGATTGCCGATCGTCACAATAGCAAGGTAAGGGGGTGAATCTAATTTATCTTGGATGTATGATTCTTATAGTCTTGTTCTTGTTCTTGTTCTTCTTGTTCCAATTTCCACAATTTTCTTGTGTGATCTTTGTTTGATCTAAGTTTGTTTGAGAATGATTGTATGATGAATAAATGATATCCTTGTTGTGTTGTGGTGATTGATCATGTTTGTTTTCCTTTTCTATGACTTGATTGAGTTTGTATAAAAAGTTAGGTTTTGAGATAGATTGATGAATCAACCATGAAAAGTTTGATGTTAGGTTGTTTCTATGGTTTGTATGTGTTGTATTAGTGTTATAATGATGTTTGGGAGTGGTTTTAGTGGGTATAAGGGGCTTGGAACAGTTCTGGTGCGTTCTGGTTTTTTCTGGGTTTACGCAGGTCCGCTGAGCGGAGGTGGGTCCGCTGAGCGGAGGTTCTGTTGCAGAAAATTCTCTGCGAAGGTCCGCTGAGCAGAGCTGAAGCGGATGACAGATTTTTCTGTTTTTCCAAAACTTTGAAACTTCGTAACTCTTGAACCGTAACTCCAATTTTGTCGCCGTTCGAAGTGTTGGAAAGCTAACGCAATAACCTATATTATTATCTAATTAAATGATTCATAGGATGTAGTATCCCATTATTTTTATTAGGATCAAGTGATGAGTTGTGTAGTATGTTCAATTATCCAAACTTTGAAACCTTGTAACTTTTGATCCTTAGCTCCGTTTCGTACGCCGTTCGAAGTGTTAGGAAGCTAGTTGGATGTTCTATATGATAGTATAGGCTTGGTTAGCTTGTTATTAATTGGTTATGAGGTGTTGTTGATGAAAACACATAATTGTTTATATGCGCGATATGATTGGTAAATAATCATAGTGCTTGGTTGTAATTGATAATGATGTGTTGTGTGAATGTTATCGTAATGGTACGAGGTATGTGATTAGTTGTCGATAACATGAGATCATGTTCATATGTGTTATTTATTGATGAAGTTGTGGGCCGATGGCCAATATTAATTTGATGTGTATAAGTGTGTTATACGTTCATCTATGCCGATGTGGCCAGTATGTTTGAATGGTGAATGTGTGCTGTGTGCTTATTAATGCCTGTGTGGTAACTATGGTGTGATGTAATTGATAACGATGTTATTAATTGGTGATGTATCCTTTTGGATAGAATATAAACGGTGTAACGTGGGTATGTGACCGTGTTATATTGTTGATGATGTTGTTGTCGTGTAATAGAGTCATATATTTGCACAGCATAACATTTCATTACGTTAATGGCGAAATGCTATTAGCAGGTGGCCTGAATTGGCAATTATTACCAGTGGGGGCTTAATGCTCGGTAAAAAGGTGTATTTTCCCGAGTGGCAAGAGGTCATCAGTGGGGGCTAAATGCTCGATGACGTTTAGTCGTAGCTTGATGCTCGACAAAGGTGTATTTTCCTGAGGGAAAGAAGTCCCAGCATAATGCTCGGCAAAGGTGTATTTGTCATAATGACAAGGGGAGTTTTACTCCGGATTTGGTACCACATGCATATGCATAGTCGAGTCTCATTCATCATTGTCTGTCTGTATAATTTATGTTAGCATTCATGTGTCACATTACTTATATATTGATTGTGGTTGAATGAGTGGATTACTTTGTTGTATGATTCTTGATGATACTTGTTGGCATTACTATAATTGTCATGCTTTCATTATGAATTATATTCTCACCCTTCTGCTGATTTGATGCTTGAGTGGCATCCTGCAGATTAGCCGCTTTGGAAGTCTTTTGGAAGAGGTAGTTCTCCAGTTGGTCTTGTCGGTCGCTCTGATATGTAACACTGGGTAGTCGGGAGTCTGTTGTTATTTATTTGTATATGACTCTTTTGAACATGTATATGTGATAACGTGCCATTGTATATTGTAAACACTTAATTTTGGAAAACTCCTCTTTGAGAGTGAGAGCTATACGTATATATATATATATGTTCATATCTTCCGTGTGTTATGTATCATGTTATTGGCAGGTGTGTATGCTTTTGACATCGGTGATGTCCGTTTGTTTTCAAGGTGTTTGTTTGGTTACTTAGTGTAACATCCTAATTGTGTTGTATGAAATTTTAAATACTCTGATATTTTCTTGCCTAAATGCTTTGGGTAGAATTGGGGTGTTACATTAGTGGTATCAGAGCAGGTCGGTCTGTCCGGCCAGTGTTGTCTAATGTTGTTTAATTCCTCAGTATGTGATAAGTGTGTGGAGCACTTTCAGTACTTGTTGTGCCTCTAGCCGGTTGTGTGCAGGAGTGGTTTGAAGCTTAGTGGGGGAGAAGATATGCTTCTCGGATATGTTTCAGTTGCAAGATGTTAGTATGCTATTGAGGGCAGCAGTACTAGTGTTGTTGGAATTTGTTGTTTTCTGAAGTGAAGGCGACTCGGACTTAAGACTTTGGTTGTTAATCAAGTTGGAGTGTCACAGAGTAGATGTTGGTTAATTCTAAAGAATGGAATTTAGAGAGTTGTGATGCTCAAACGCTACTGATGGACTATGAAGTTGTTGTTTGAGTAGCCTTGTGTGAGGTGTCGTTGTTGGATCAATGATTAAGGAAATTATTGTGGTAGACCTTGTTGTAGGAGTTATTGACGTTGATGGAAATGTTCTGAAACTCGAGTGAGAATTAGGAGTATGAAGAGATGAGTAGGATCTCAGGTATTTTGTTTTGAGATATTGTTAGAAGTGTTTTGGTACGTAGCTACCGGACGTCGGTGTTAGCTGGTTTAGATGATCTTGGGAGATTTGTGAATTATGGAATCATAGTGCTTTTGTGCTATGAGCAAAAGTTGGAAAAGAATATTATTATTGTTGGTACTGATAGTTTATACTCTATTATGATTATCGGCTACCTATTGACAAATTGAGGACTTGATCACCCTTAATCTCTTGTTGATAGTAGACGGAATCGTATTGGATGTGATAGGCTTATCTGGCTAGTTTGATAATATTGGAAGTGAATGAGTCGGTGCTGGGTGGTACGACGTTGTTTATGTTGTCGACAACTTTGGATGTTCTTGAGGAAGAGCAATTGTGGGAATTGCGGATAGTTGCGCATTTGTATAAGTGTTTCTTGAAGGTTTAAGTGATTCATCGTCGAAAAGAGGAATTCTGTCTTGGAGTTCTGTTTTGACGGATTTAGTTCCTAGAACTATTGTTGTGTCGAGGGTTCCGTATCGGATGCCAACTTCTGAGTTGAAAGAGTTGAGGAGTCAACTTAAGGATTTTCTTGAGAAGAGGTTTGTTCATTCAAGTGTGTCGCCGTAGGGTGCATGTGTTTTGTTGGTTAAGAAGGAAGGTTCTATCAGGCTCCGTGTCGATTTTAGACAATTGAGAAAAGTGAGAATTAAGGAAAAGTATCCACTTTCGAGGATTGATATTTTGACGGATCAAGTTGGTTGGAGCTTGTTTGTTTTGCAAGTTTGATTTGAGGTATGGGTATCATCAGTGTGAAGATGATCATGCTAAGTATTTGAGAATTGTTTTGTCCGTGTTGGGAAGAAGAAGTTGTTTGCAAAGTTTCCTTATGTGAGTTTTTGGTTGAGTGAAGTGAATGTTCAAGGGGTAAGTGGAGGTTTATGCTTTTATGCAAGTTAAGATTTTTGAAAGGATTTATCTGTCACAAGATTTAGAGTTGGCAGTTGTTATTTCTGTTTGGGAAATTTGAAGGCACTAATTATTCGGATCGAGATTTGTGTGTGTAAGTTACTACAAGAGTTTGAAGTATTCATTTGATCAGAACGAGTTGAATATGAGAAACCATTGCATACGTCTATGTCGATGATTCGAGTATTGTGATTGTTGAAACAGTTGTGAGATTTGAGTTTGGTTCGTAAAGTGACTTCTTCAAGTGTTGAGCTTTATATGTGAAAGCTTACTTATGGTATTCTTGATGAGATTAGAAAAGGTCGGAAATCGGATTTGAATGGGTTGATAAGATGACATTTATTAGTCAAAGGTAAAGATGGTGATCTTCGGATTGATAAGAGCAATGTCATGGGATGTCATGATCAAGTTTGTATTCCTAATGTTCGGATTTGAATAGAGGACTTTGGATGAAGTGCGTCGTAGTGATTTGAGTATTCATCCTGATGCTACTAAGAGGAATCAAGATTTGTGAAGGTCATTTTTAGTGGCAAGGTAATGAAGAAGGATATGAAGGGATTTGTTTATTTGTGTTTGACTTGTCAGGAGTCGTCTGGTTTCATGTAACTGCTATCCATTCCTGAGTAGAAGTGGAATAGCATTTCTATGGATTTTGTTTCTGGTTTTCCGAGGACGTCGAGTAATTGTGAGGCAATTTGGGTCATTGTGGATATATTGACGAAATCTGCTCACGTTATTTCGATAAGAATGGATTAACCGATGGGAGTACTGGCGAGTGGTATGTTGATAAAGATGTTTGTTGGTTTGTTTGTTTGCATGGTGTTTCGAAATGTATTGTTCAGATTGAGATCCGAGGTTTATTTTTGAAATTTTGAGAGGGTTCACAAGGTACTTTGGGTACGAAGTTGCGTTTGAATTTGGCGTATCATCCTCAAACGGATGGTCAGACTGAGAGGACGGTTTGGTCACTTAAGGATCTATGAGGGCTTGTGTTATGAAACAAGGATGTGTTTGGATTAGCTTTTGCCTTTGATTGGATAATACAAAGACTTTTGTCTGGTGTGCAAGCTGACACAGCAGATTAAGAGGTTGAGTATGTTAAGAGAGAACAATGAGTTTCTGGTGAATACTAGAAGGAGCTGGAAGATGGTTATGGAATAGGTAAATCTGTTTGTTGTGGGAAATCAGAGTGCGCATCGGGAGCGTGAAATGACGCGGTTCGTATGTGTATGAATTGTTAGAGTTCAAATTGTGGACAGTGGATGTGGTAGGAATTATAAGACCACCAGATGTTTTGGTTACATGTTTGACTGCTATGTCTTGGCATGGTTATTTGGATGTTGTGCGACCGGGTTGTTGTCTGTGTCTTGATTATTTCTTGTGTTTTGGTGTTAGTCGATGAGTGCATTGTATGGGCATTGCATCTCGTTGTCGTTGTTGTGTTTTGGTTGTTTTGCTTTTAGCTAGAGTAATTCTTTGTTTGGCGCTGATTGTGTCGTTGCTTTCGTGGCTTGATAGTTGGTTAGTCGGAGGCAAGGGCGTATCCAAGTTTGTTTATGTTTAGGATATTTCCGAGGACGGAAATCTTCTAAGTGGGGGAGAGTTGTAACGCCCGGAAAATAAGTATATACTTGATTTGGACGTTTGTGACGTTTATTGGAATTGTACCGTTTTTGGAGTTGTTTCAGTCGGTATTAGTTCGGGATGGCAGACTAATATTTAATTGAAGGTTTTCATATTTTTGGTACCGGAAATATTATTAAGGTAATATTCCGCGTTTTGGGGCGTTTGAACGATATTTGAGCGTAAGGGCATTTTGGTCATTTCTGCGGGATAGATATTTTCTTTATAAGAAAGAAATATTGTGAGAAGGGAAAGGGATGGAAAGAAAGAAGAGAAAGAAAGAGAAGAGAGAAAGGAGAAGAAGGAAAAGAAGGAAAAGAGGAGGAAAAGTGGAGATTGGTGGATTCTCAACCAAATCGATTGCCGATCGTCACAATAGCAAGGTAAGGGGGTGAATCTAATTTATCTTGGATGTATGATTCTTATAGTCTTGTTCTTGTTCTTGTTCTTCTTGTTCCAATTTCCACAATTTTCTTGTGTGATCTTTGTTTGATCTAAGTTTGTTTGAGAATGATTGTATGATGAATAAATGATATCCTTGTTGTGTTGTGGTGATTGATCATGTTTGTTTTCCTTTTCTATGGCTTAATTGAGTTTGTATAAAAAGTTAGGTTTTGAGATAGATTGATGAATCAACCATGAAAAGTTTGATGTTAGGTTGTTTCTATGGTTTGTATGTGTTGTATTAGTGTTATAATGATGTTTGGGAGTGGTTTTAGTGGGTATAAGGGGCTTGGAACAGTTCTGGTGCGTTCTGGTTTTTTCTGGGTTTACGCAGGTCCGCTGAGCGGAGGTGGGTCCGCTGAGCGGAGGTTCTGTTGCAGAAAATTCTCTGCGAAGGTCCGCTGAGCGGAGCTGAAGCGGATGATAGCTTTTTCTGTTTTTCCAAAACTTTGAAACTTCGTAACTCTTGAACCGTAACTCCGATTTTGTCGCCGTTCGAAGCGTTGGAAAGCTAACGCAATAACCTATATTATTATCTATTTAAATGATTCATAGGATGTAGTATCCCATTATTTTTATTAGGATCAAGTGATGAGTTGTGTAGTATGTTCAATTATCCAAACTTTGAAACCTTGTAACTTTTGATCCTTAGCTCCGTTTCGTACGCCGTTCGAAGTGTTAGGAAGCTAGTTGGATGTTCTATATGATAGTATAGGCTTGGTTAGCTTGTTATTAATTGGTTATGAGGTGTTGTTGATGAAAACACATAATTGTTTATATGCGCGATATGATTGGTAAATAATCATAGTGCTTGGTTGTAATTGATAATGATGTGTTGTGTGAATGTTATCGTAATGGTACGAGGTATGTGATTAGTTGTCGATAACATGAGATCATGTTCATATGTGTTATTTATTGATGAAGTTGTGGGCCGATGGCCAATATTAATTTGATGTGTATAAGTGTGTTATACGTTCATCTATGCCGATGTGGCCAGTATGTTTGAACGGTGAATGTGTGCTGTGTGCTTATTAATGCCTGTGTGGTAATTATGGTGTGATGTAATTGATAACGATGTTATTAATTGGTGATGTATCCTTTTGGATAGAATATAAACGGTGTAACGTGGGTATGTGACCGTGTTATATTGTTGATGATGTTGTTGTCGTGTAATAGAGTCATATATTTGCACAGCATAACATTTCATTACGTTAATGGCGGAATGCTATTAGCAGGTGGCCTGAATTGGCAATTATTACCAGTGGGGGCTTAATGCTCGGTAAAAAGGTGTATTTGCCCGAGTGGCAAGAGGTCATCAGTGGGGGCTAAATGCTCGATGACGTTTAGTCGTAGCTTGATGCTCGACAAAGGTGTATTTTCCTGAGGGAAAGAAGTCCCAGCATAATGCTCGGCAAAGGTGTATTTGTCATAATGACAAGGGGAGTTTTACTCCGGATTTGGTACCACATGCATATGCATAGTCGAGTCTCATTCATCATTGTCTGTCTGTATAATTTATGTTAGCATTCATGTGTCACATTACTTATATATTGATTGTGGTTGAATGAGTGGATTACTTTGTTGTATGATTCTTGATGATACTTGTTGGCATTACTATAATTGTCATGCTTTCATTATGAATTATATTCTCACCCTTCTGCTGATTTGATGCTTGAGTGGCATCCTGCAGATTAGCCGCTTTGGAAGTCTTTTGGAAGAGGTAGTTCTCCAGTTGGTCTTGTCGGTCGCTCTGATATGTAACACTGGGTAGTCGGGAGTCTGTTGTTATTTATTTGTATATGACTCTTTTGAACATGTATATGTGATAACGTGCCATTGTATATTGTAAACACTTAATTTTGGAAAACTCCTCTTTGAGAGTGAGAGCTATACGTATATATATATGTTCATATCTTCCGTGTGTTATGTATCATGTTATTGGCAGGTGTGTATGCTTTTGACATCGGTGATGTCCGTTTGTTTTCAAGGTGTTTGTTTGGTTACTTAGTGTAACATCCTAATTGTGTTGTATGAAATTTTAAATACTCTGATATTTTCTTGCCTAAATGCTTTGGGTAGAATTGGGGTGTTACATTAGTGGTATCAGAGCAGGTCGGTCTGTCCGGCCAGTGTTGTCTAATGTTGTTTAATTCCTCAGTATGTGATAAGTGTGTGGAGCACTTTCAGTACTTGTTGTGCCTCTAGCCGGTTGTGTGCAGGAGTGGTTTGAAGCTTAGTGGGGGAGAAGATATGCTTCTCGGATATGTTTCAGTTGCAAGATGTTAGTATGCTATTGAGGGCAGCAGTACTAGTGTTGTTGGAATTTGTTGTTTTCTGAAGTGAAGGCGACTCGGACTTAAGACTTTGGTTGTTAATCAAGTTGGAGTGTCACGGAGTAGATGTTGGTTAATTCTAAAGAATGGAATTTAGAGAGTTGTGATGCTCTAACGCTACTGATGGACTATGAAGTTGTTGTTTGAGTAGCCTTGTGTGAGGTGTCGTTGTTGGATCAATGATTAAGGAAATTATTGTGGTAGACCTTGTTGTAGGAGTTATTGACGTTGATGGAAATGTTCTGAAACTCGAGTGAGAATTAGGAGTATGAAGAGATGAGTAGGATCTCAGGTATTTTGTTTTGAGATATTGTTAGAAGTGTTTTGGTACGTAGCTACCGGACGTCGGTGTTAGCTGGTTTAGATGATCTTGGGAGATTTGTGAATTATGGAATCATAGTGCTTCTGTGCTATGAGCAAAAGTTGGAAAAGAATATTATTATTGTTGGTACTGATAGTTTATACTCTATTATGATTATCGGCTACCTAATGACAAATTGAGGACTTGATCACCCTTAATCTCTTGTTGATAGTAGACGGAATCATATTGGATGTGATAGGCTTATCTGGCTAGTTTGATAATATTGGAAGTGAATGAGTCGGTGCTGGGTGGTACGACGTTGTTTATGTTGTCGACAACTTTGGATGTTCTTGAGGAAGAGCAATTGTGGGAATTGCGGATAGTTGCGCATTTGTATAAGTGTTTCTTGAAGGTTTAAGTGATTCATCGTCGAAAAGAGGAATTCTGTCTTGGAGTTCTGTTTTGACGGATTTAGTTCCTAGAACTATTGTTGTGTCGAGGGTTCCGTATCGGATGCCAACTTCTGAGTTGAAAGAGTTGAGGAGTCAACTTAAGGATTTTCTTGAGAAGAGGTTTGTTCGTTCAAGTGTGTCGCCGTAGGGTGCATGTGTTTTGTTGGTTAAGAAGGAAGGTTCTATCAGGCTTCGTGTCGATTTTAGACAATTGAGAAAAGTGATAATTAAGGAAAAGTATCCACTTTCGAGGATTGATATTTTGACGGATCAAGTTGGTTGGAGCTTGTTTGTTTTGCAAGTTTGATTTGAGGTATGGGTATCATCAGTGTGAAGATGATCATGCTAAGTATTTGAGAATTGTTTTGTCCGTGTTGGGAAGAAGAAGTTGTTTGCAAAGTTTCCTTATGTGAGTTTTTGGTTGAGTGAAGTGAATGTTCAAGGGGTAAGTGGAGGTTTATGCTTTTATGCAAGTTAAGATTTTTGAAAGGATTTATCTGTCACAAGATTTAGAGTTGGCAGTTGTTATTTCTGTTTGGGAAATTTGAAGGCACTAATTATTCGGATCGAAATTTGTGTGTGTAAGTGACTACAAGAGTTTGAAGTATTCATTTGATCAGAACGAGTTGAATATGAGAAACCATTGCATACGTCTATGTCGATGATTCGAGTATTGTGATTGTTGAAACAGTTGTGAGATTTGAGTTTGGTTCATAAAGTGACTTCTTCAAGTGTTGAGCTTTATATGTGAAAGCTTACTTATGGTATTCTTGACGAGATTAGAAAAGGTCGGAAATCGGATTTGAATGGGTTGATAAGATGACATTTATTAGTCAAAGGTAAAGATGGTGATCTTCGGACTGATAAGAGCAATGTCATGGGATGTCATGATCAAGTTTGTATTCTTAATGTTCGGATTTGAAAAGAGGACTTTGGATGAAGTGCGTCGTAGTGATTTGAGTATTCATCCTGATGCTACTAAGAGGTATCAAGATTTGAGAAGGTCATTTTTAGTGGCAAGGTAATGAAGAAGGATATGAAGGGATTTGTTTATTTGTGTTTGACTTGTCAGGAGTCGTCTGGTTTCATGTAACTGCTATCCATTCCTGAGTAGAAGTGGAATAGCATTTCTATGGATTTTGTTTCTGGTTTTCCGAGGACGTCGAGTAATTGTGAGGCAATTTGGGTCATTGTGGATATATTGACGAAATCTGCTCACGTTATTTCGATAAGAATGGATTAACCGATGGGAGTACTGGCGAGTGGTATGTTGATAAAGATGTTTGTTGGTTTGTTTGTTTGCATGGTGTTTCGAAATGTATTGTTCAGATTGAGATCCGAGGTTTATTTTTGAAATTTTGAGAGGGTTCACAAGGTACTTTGGGTACGAAGTTGCGTTTGAATTTGGCGTATCATCCTCAAACGGATGGTCAGACTGAGAGGACGGTTTGGTCACTTAAGGATCTATGAGGGCTTGTGTTATGAAACAAGGATGTGTTTGGATTAGCTTTTGCCTTTGATTGGATAATACAAAGACTTTTGTCTGGTGTGCAAGCTGACACAGCAGATTAAGAGGTTGAGTATGTTAAGAGAGAACAATGAGTTTCTGGTGAATACTAGAAGGAGCTGGAAGATGGTTATGGAATAGGTAAATCTGTTTGTTGTGGGAAATCAGAGTGCGCATCGGGAGGGTGAAATGACGCGGTTCGTATGTGTATGAATTGTTAGAGTTCAAATTGTGGACAGTGGATGTGGTAGGAATTATAAGACCACCAGATGTTTTGGTTACATGTTTGACTGCTATGTCTTGGCATGGTTATTTGGATGTTGTGCGACCGGGTTGTTGTCTGTGTCTTGATTATTTCTTGTTGTGGACCTCCGATTTTTTTAATTCCGGGCCATACCTCTGATCTGTAGAGATACGTGAACTGACTCTTTTTTGTCGCTTAATGCTTTCGCATTTTTTTGAAAATTCACAGAGTCGCCACCGACCTTTTATTTTATCCAATTAAGGAAAGGTTTATAAAAGAAACAGAAAAAAGACCTTTAAGAAATTCTGGGTAAGGGGGTAGGTTATACAAAGGGAAGGTGTTAGCACCCTTTGTATCCATGGTTATCCATGGGCTCTTAAGTTTGCTTAGCTCACTTGTTTTTCGATCACTTTTCAATTGCTCTGAAATTGCTCATATGTGGTTTCAAATACCTTTGTAATTTGAATTTTGTAATGATCCGTGTGTGGATGTATACAAAATGCTTGTTTATCTTTCGAAAGATGTTTTGAAAAGAACGTTAACTTTGTAATAACCCGTGTTTGGATGTATACAAAGTATTGTCTTTTTTTGAAAGTTTTGAAAAATCAACATTGTATGAGAATTTTGTTTGTTTTGATTTGAGCAAGCAAACTAGGAGGTCTACCCTGAGTTGTAAGGTCTTTATCCTATTTCCTTTAAAAATCTATCCTTTCACTGGATATAAAAGCAAGGTTCGATTTTGTACTCAAAACAGTGGAATTTGACTTTGATTTTGAAAGAATGAGAAAGGATTACCTGAAGAGGTGCAAGTGTGATTGTGATTGGATTCAGATATTTTATCTTTGAAGTTAGTGATCTAACGGTTCAATTTTTATCTTTGACATACACGCAGTTTATATGTGCTGGAAATTAAAGTACGGAAATGTAAAGTGCGGAAAGTAAATCTACGCTATTACATCGATTGTGCAGGAAATGTAAACTAGCCTATTTACATGAATTTGACATCCTATACATTTATCTAGGAATTTAAATTGCTAGAAAAATAAAAGGCATGTTTTTGGATTTTTATGATTTATTTTAATTATAATTAATGCACGATTAATTAAATTAAAATGAAGAAAAAAGATGAAAATAGATTTAAACCTAAAAATTAAGTTTAAAATATGTACAAAATATTTGTTAATTAATTTTAAAACAAAACTAATTTTTTTGGAATTTTTGGAATTTGATTTGAAATTGATTTAAGCTAATTAAAACATAATTATGCAAATAATTATACAAATAATTAAAACTTAAAAAGAAAATTATTCAAAATATGTACAAAATTAGTTTATAATATATAAACAATATTTAACACAAAGAACAATTTTTTTTATGATTTTTTGATTGGTTAGAATAATTAAAAAGCCAATATATAGATATATACTAATTAATTATGCAAAATATTGAAATTATGAAGAAAAATAAAATATTTTTATTTCATAAAATAGTATATTATTTTAGAAGTATAAAAATATTTTTTGTGTATTTTTTGGATTTTTAAAACTATTTTTAATTAATTTAACAAAGAAATTAAAATAAAATAGAAAATAAAATAGAAAATAAAAGGATACTGATCCTGTATGGAAATTAAATGAGGGAGTATGATATGCGTGCGTGTTCTGAGGCGTTGGATGAGTTGATGGATGGATCAGAAGGCCCAGATGGTGAGGGACCATAGCACGTGGAACACCTGCAAAACACTGAATTCCAAGTCAGTTTAAAAAACACGCGCGCGCCTCCCAGCGAATCAGAGGGCGCCACGCATCATCTTCAACCTTCAGATGGGTTTTTACACCGTTCATTTGCAGGTGGTGTAAAAAACCCAATCTTTTACACCTGGTAATAATAGCGAATACAAGCAAACGTGAGTATAAATTTGGCGCGATGGTATGGTTGAGTTCGTATTGTTCATGCGAACTCAATGGTACTATTCAGAACCTGTAATTTTGCCTAATTTAGAAAACCCTAATTTTGGGATGAAGAACCCTAAAATGGTGGTTTCGTGTATACGCATCTAAAACTTAATTAAAGCTCCAGAAATGATCTACACCTCAAACCAAACTCAATAGTATGTCTACATCTTGTTAAACATGTGTGAATAGCCAGATACGAATTGATTTTAGTTTGAACAATTTTTGACCTGTGTAGCTCGATTCAGTGAGCTTCAAGGCTTGTAATTGATTGAGATAGTTTCAGTGATGTTCAAGGAAGGTGTATGAATGCTTAGTTTGTATTGAAATGAGCAGAAATTACAAATTCGAATTTGAGTTTTCTTTGAATTTTTTCAAGTGATTACAAAGGTGTTATGCTTAGCTTTGCTTCTGAACTTGTCCCCCTTTTGTTGCTGAACTAAGATAGCTTATTTATAAGCCATGTGTGCTTAGAATTGAAGCTAATATGTAGCTAGTTGCCTTTGTTGAAATCTTGCATTTTTTAATATTAAAAAAGCTTGAATTCTTGACCAAGTCACCTTGCCTTCAATGCACCTGCCTTGCCCTTTACTTCTCTGCAGAAAGATGAAGATTCTTTTGGGTGAGTCATGCTTGATTTGTAAGCTACCATTTATCCATGCATTTTCCTTTTAATTTTAATCTTAAAGTAAGATAAAATCATGCAAAAATGGATAAAAAAAGGTATGGGCTTAGTCTTGGTCGTGGGAGGCCCATATCATCATGGAAATGATGTTTGAATGCTGAAAACTTGGCCCCATTTGGAAAAAATGCCATTTTGAACAATGTTGATTTCATGTATTTTCCCAAAATTTAGCCAACTTCAACAAGGTGTAAATCCTTCAATTTTTGTCATATGAAGGAGATCTTGCACTTTTTGGAAACCTCAAAGAGTCCTCTAACCAATGCCTTTGGTCTCATGTCAAAATGATTTTTGAAGCTCCTTGTGTGTCCTTTTGAAAAAAGTGTCTTTTTGTTGACTTTGAAAATGACCTGTAATGTCTTTGATCATATTTTTTAAATGGTGAATCCAATGACCATGGGATCAATGGCATTTGAAAGATAATTGAATTTACTTCAAAACAAGCTTTGGTTTGAATTTTTTGGATGAAGGATGAGAGAGTTATGATCAGTCAAAGTTGAGTTGACTTTTCAGGCAAAAACCCTAATTTTGAATCTTAGGGTTTTGTTGATTTTTGATCTTTCCTTGATGAATTATGATCATCCAATGATCAAATGATGAATCCTTTGACAAAATATGGACTTTGACAAAAAATTTCATTTTTGACTGTCTGTTGACTTTTTTGGTCAAACGGGTCGTCTGTTGACTGTTTGAGCTGCTGACGGTGCGTCTGAGTGAATTGAAGTTTGAAAATTTGTATGATGGTACTTTGAGATATATGGATGTGTATGAAATCCATTTGAGCTCTCAAAAACTTGTTTCTCCTGTAAAAACAAGAAAACCCTAGTCAGGGACTGTTTATGTAGGAGACAGTTAAGCGTACCTGATTTTTGTGCAGTGTTGAGTCTCTGCTAATCGCGTGATATTCAGAGGACTTCTAGAACAAAAATCTTGGAATTTTGAATTGTGAAAGATTGATTTGATTGATGGTACAAAACACTGAGAATTGTACTGCCAGCAGTTTGGCTGTCAACTGACTGTTCAGGTATTGATGTAGCAGTTAGAGTGAAAAATCAACAATCAAAGTTAATTTTCTTTTTTGTTGTTTTTTTGTTTTTGTTTTATGTGAAAAATGAAAGTTTATTTACATGACTTGTTAGAAAAACACAGACATAATAAATAACTAATATTTACGGTATGCGGGCAAAATTACCGATAATAACCCTGAAAATCATTTAATGCACAGAAATAGGAATATTTGACTGGCAGAAAACACACAAAATATTATCTTAGTAATTAAGCAATATTATGACAAATAGTACAACATTTAATACTGACAGTACAAATATCACATACTATATTGAACAGTACGACGAATAAACGGTACATTTAAGAAATAAGAAATACGGCAAATTTTAAGAATGACGATTAATGACCCATGCTATGAACAATAACATGTAGATGATTGGGAGTGCCACCATTGCAGGTCCACACTCTTCAGGACTATGCAGGCAGAAGAAAGTCATTATCACCGTAGCAATGGTGATGACTGTAAGAAACAGTGTCTCTATCCACTTTGCCATTCTTGTCAGGGAAGAAGAGAAAATAGATATGAGATAGGAATTTGAAAGACGAGTTGGAATTTGATGTGAGATTTTATGGAAGAAAATGAGAGGTATTTATAGAATGGAAAGAAAGAAAGAGACGTTGGGGAATGATGTGATTCCGTACAAAAGGAAAATTTGAGTGGAAGTAAGATTTGAAAGAAAGTGTATGATAGTGTTGGAAAAAAGAGAGATTTGATTTTTGAAAAAGAGATTTGAAAAGATTTTTGCAAATAATGGAATATAGTACAAAAATTAGTGGGAAACAAAAGATAATAATAATCTACTTGTTACAAGTACAGTCTGAGTTTCCTGATTCTGCGCCTGCAAAAAGATTTAACTCTGTACCAATTGTGTCAGTACCATTTATCTGTAAATAAATAAATAGCATGTGTGAAGTAATACACAGTATTTGGTGTTTGCGTAAGAATAAATTCAACTGCAAGCCAAATTACTGTATAAGAAAAATTCTAAAAACTAAGTATTTCATATGTCAGGATATTTGTTGAAATAAAAATCCATGATTATATGAGACCCTTAATTTTCAGATTGGAGTTTTCTTGAAAAATATGTGGGCAAATTTTGGGGTATAACAGTTGCCCCTATTCAATCTTCTTAAACCTGAAAAGATTGTCTGAAATCTGAAGGTAGAAGATGATTGAATATTTAGATGCCCTGAAAATTTGCACTTACCTTGATCAGAAGAGATGTTGGAAGTTGCATTTGAATGTCGTCTGCGAAATGTTGTTGGCAGATTGAAACATTACCTGAGATGGGCTTTCAGATGCCACCTGGTAAATGGGTTGAGGGTTTGTTCATCAGAATGAATCCATTGATTATATCTTGATGAAGGATTTGAAAGTCTTTGTGTTGACTGTCTCGGAACCGTCCAAGGTTACCGCTTTAAGTCTTGGAAGATAATCGTTACGGAACTTGTCCAAAGTTTTTCCGATTTAGATTTTGGAAGTTGATCATTGTGGAACCGTCTGAGGTATCGCTTTAGATCTGCAATGTTAGATCGTTCTGGAACCGTCTGAGGTATCGCTTTAGATCTGCAACGTTAGATCGTTCTGGAACCATCTGAGGTATCGCTTTAGATCTGTGATGTCTGTTTTTGAGTTGGTGAGTGATCAGAATGAATCTTCGGCTTGATTATATCTGAGAGAACCGTTCATGGAATTCAGGTGAACACGGCATGTGATTGAGAACATCTTTGTTGAAGATATCTGCCTACCTGAAAAATCAAGTTAGTGATATGCAATGTTTATGATGCATGTAAATGTGAGATATTCCCGGAGAAATATGCATGTGATGTTGTGCATGATGTATGATGTATGATGCATGATGTATGAATATGAATATGTGAATGTATGAATGTATGACTGTATGAATGTGATGTCAAGCTTCTAATTGGAAAAATAAATTCCCGCTAGTCAGCTGGACATGAATGTATTGTGATCGTTGATGATCTTTTGTCTTGCTTGAGTACCCTCGTCTGGAGAAATTCTTTGAGAACCCGGGTATCCCGTTGAAGGATCTTTGACTACTGCTTGGGGAACCAAAGGTAACTGGAAGTTCTGATGCCCTTTCAAATGGGAATGAGGAAGATGCATAATCCTCCGATGCACTATCTGTCCAAGTCCGGGTGCGGGGATCACACCTTCTGAAGATAGTAATCTGGAACAACCCTGCTGGGGAATAAGACTTCTTTTGAAGAGAAAATCTTTTTGAGGAATTTGCTGAGAAATGCGTTTCTCTTGGTGATTTCCTTCTGATGGAATGATGTCCAGATGATCGGGACATTTCCTGAATGCCATTCCTGTTTTTCCTGGTAAACATCAATCATATTCAAATGCATATGTTCATTCAAAATTATCATTGGGATGCTTACGTATTTAAACAGAAAAAATGAAAATAGTGATTTTTGAAAGAGCTGCATTGAAAAGAGCCATGATAGGCGGGTTAGCACAGGGAGACAACAATCCTAGAAGTAGGAAACTGTCAGAAAGTTTTGAAAAATATTTATGAAGATAAATAGCTATGTGAAAATGATCCAGTCAAGTTTCAACTCTGCTATTGCCAATCTGTCTTCGAGCATCTCATCCCTCACTTGTTGGAAGAAAGTGATTAGACTGATCAGTGTCTTTGAGGTGTTGAATCTTGATGATGAGTAGGCAGCTGAACGGAACACAGTTGTATGCTTCATTCCCTAACTTTTGCCTAGGCCGCCCTTTCAGGTTTTCAGCCTACCGGGATAGTATTTGTTTAGTCTCTAATTTTTGCCTGGACCGCCCTTTCGGGTTTTCAATCCACCGAGACGCTCATTTTTTTTGCCTAAGTTGCCCTTTCAGGTTTTCAACTTAGCGAGCTGTTTTTTTTTTTTTAAGAGAAGTATTTTTTGACTATGTCAGCATTCACAGGGTGTGGGAAATCCTCGCCATCCATGGTGGTAAGCAACATGGCGCCGCCGGAGAATATTTTCTTGATTATGAATGGTCCCTCGTAGGTGGGAGTCCATTTGCCTCTGGGATCACCTTGTGGTAAGATGATGCGTTTGACAACCAAGCCACCAGTTTGGTATGCTTGACTTTTGACTTTTTTGTTGAAGGCTTTGATCATACGCTTTTGGTATAGCTGACCATGACAAATAGCTGCGAGCCTTTTCTCATCAATCAAGTTTATCTGGTCCAACCGTGTTTGAATCCAATCGTCTTCGTCTAGATTGGCTTCTTTCATAATCCTTAGGGAAGGAATCTGAATTTCAATTGGAAGAACTGCCTCCATACCATAGACTAAGGAAAATGGAGTTGCCCCTGTCGAAGTACGCGCAGATGTGCGATAACCATGAAGAGCAAAAGGTAACATCTCATGCCAGTCTTTGTAGGTTACTGTCATTTTTTGTATGATTTTCTTGATGTTCTTGTTGGCAGCTTCCACCGCGCCGTTCATCTTTGGTCGATATGGAGAAGAATTATGATGTTTGATCTTGAACTGTGTGCAAAGTTCAGTAATCATTCTGTTGTTTAGATTTGTGCCATTGTCCGTGATAATCCGTTCGGGGATGCCGTACCGACAAATGAGATTGTATTTGATGAACCGGGCCACCACATTCTTGGTAACAGAAGCAAATGAAGCTGCTTCTACCCACTTTGTGAAGTAGTCAATAGCGACCAGGATAAAGCGATGTCCGTTGGAGGCAGTAGGTTTGATTTCTCCAATCATATCAATACCCCACATTGCAAAAGGCCAAGGAGCCGTCAGGACGCTTAATGGAACTGGAGGTACATGTACTTTGTCAGCGTATATCTGGCATTTGTGACATGTTCGGGAGTGATGATGGCAGTCTGTTTCCATGGTAGACCAGTAATAACCTGCTCTCAGGATCTTTTTAGCCATTGTATGTCCACTGGAATGAGTACCGAAGGCACCATTGTGTATTTCTTCCATGATCTGCTCTGCTTCCTTCTTGTTTACACAGCGAAGTAAAGTCGAGTCATGGTTGCGTTTGTATAGGGTTCCATTGCTTAGAAAGAATTTGGCAGCAAATCTCCTTAGAAACTTTCTGTCATTAATGGATGCCCCTTCAGGGTACTCCTGAGCTTCGAGATATCTTTTTACCTCATGGAACCATGGTTTTTCCTCGGTTCCTTCGGTATTGATCTCATTGCAATAGGATGGTTCATCTTGCCTGTAGATGGTGATCATAGGCGCCTCGTTGTCCCACCTGACTTTGAACATGGATGACATGGTAGCTAAAGCATCAGCTAGTTGATTTTCCTCGCGTGGGATGTGTTCGAAAGTGATTTCTTCGAAGTAAAGAATCAAACTCAGCACATATTCTTTGTAAGGAATTAGATTTGGGTGCTTCGTGTCCCATTCCCCTTTGACTTGGTAGATTACCAAGGCCGAGTCTCCGTAGACTTCCAGGAATTTGATTCTTAGATCGATTGCAGCTTTAAGACCCAGAATACATGCTTCGTATTCGGCTATATTGTTAGTGCAATTGAAGCATAACCTGGCAGTGAATGGTGTATGACTTCCTGCGGGGGAAATGATCACAGCCCCGATGCC